>NW_027507790.1:77761766-78361766 GCF_037356315.1 Lithobates pipiens | reverse complement strand
TTACTATTGGAATTGTTACTGTAGCACTTACCTCAGAAGGAATGGCTGGTTTTGCTGGGCCTGCACTCTAGCAACGCACCCCACTAACTTGCCTCAGTCCCCTTGACACAGCTGTGGTGCAATACAATACAGTCCAATACAATACAATGCAAGGTACCTGTATTGTAACCTCAGGATCCACTGGCTCCACCTGCTGGGAGAAAACAGTACGGCACACAACTGGATACTTAAACAACAGTGTATTTTACTGCAAAAATATTCGAAGAGGTGAGTAAAGTAAGTAAGTAAAGGTGCTCCTGGTATAACTTCAGTACTTATACTACAAGGCTTTCTGATGTCAGAGTAAGTAGGCCTCAAGCCTGCTCAGTGTCAGTTGCTCTGCTCCTTCTCCGTGGAACTATAAATCCCAGTGAGGCCTGTGTATGAGTCTAACTGCGTATGAAAGTTAACAAACTGTGGGCCGTAACCCGATCACCAACTGGATCGGAGTTCTGTGTAGTAGCTTTGGTCCGTAACTGCAGCCCCGTCACTCTGTTCCGCTCCACTGGGTGAGCCCGGTCCTCTGATGCTCAAATGAGTGTTTCTGGATCTCTCCAATCCGGTCACTGTCTGTCTGGCACCGTCAGGTGACTCGCACAAACAAGCGAGGTTGCGCTCTGCAAATAGCTGTGGGCCCTGTCTCCCGGGAGGGCCTTAACACAGATCCTCACAGGCAGGTCATGCGATCCCAACCGAGCTAAAATTGTCACTCGGGGTCCTTTTATGTTCTACCTAGCATGCACTGCTAGAGAAAGTGTTCATGGGTAGGTCATCAAGCCTCCTGGGTAAAAGGGTCAACCTTCTGATCAAAACAACAGTCACTTCCTGTATATGTCTTTTGTGCTTTCGTCAAAGCAATAAACATGTAAGTTCAGTACCAGTATTTGGCCTCTAGATGGCACCAAATACTAAGCCATAGAAACGTCCATAGACTTCTGTTATAACATGCTATCATACATTTATATACAGGTGAGTCAGCGCTACATTACTACTACCCATGAGTTCTCTGTCTGTTTTTAAAACTTGTGCAGGCCAAAAATCAGATGATTTCTGCTTTTTCATGATATTTAACCACTTCCCACCCGGCCAATGCATATATACGGCCGGGTGGGAGCCGTCTACTCCTGATAGGACATTCAGGAACGTCATTCAGGAGTAGCGGGATCGCGCGCGCGCGCGCCCGCGCAGCGGCGCGATCCCGATGTGCTCGTGTCACCCGGACACGGCACATCTCAGATCGGCAGGAGGGCTCTGTGATTGGCCCTCCTGATCACATGACGGCCGTGTCCAATCACGGCCGTCATGTGATGTAAACAAACAGCCGGTTGCTAGGCAATCGGCTCTCCTCTCCTCACACGGAAGTCACCGCTGAGGAGAGGAGAGCAGAACGCTGCAGCCGGCTGATGATCAGTGAGTATGGGCTGCTTTTTACAGCTTTTTACTCACTGATCATCAGTGTAGTGTAAACACACAACACACCACACAGTACAAACACAGTCCCCACACATGTCCCCAAACCACACATGTCCCCAAAACATACATGTCCCCAAATAATAAAAACACATGTCCCTAATAATAAAAACATGTCCCCCACATATGTCCCACTAAAATCACATGTCCCAATGATTATCTGCACACATATGTACGTGATCACCTGCACACATATGTACATGATCATTTGCGTACATATGTCCGTGATCACACAAACCAATTATTATACACTTAACGGATTTTTTTTTACCAAAAACATGTAGCAGAATACATTTTGGCTTAAATGTATGACAAAATTTGATTTTATTGGATTTCTTTTCAAATAGAAAAAAGAAAATATTGTTTTTTTTCCAAATTTCCGCTATTTTTGCGCTTATATCGCAAAAAAAAAAAGAGTCGTGAATAAATAACACCAAAATAAAGCTCTATTTGTGCGAACAAAATGATAACAATTTCATTTGGGTACAGTGTAGCATGACCGCGCAATTGTCACTGAAAGCGCTAGAGCGCTGAAAGCTGAAAATTGGGCTGGGAAGGAAGGGGGCGAAAGTGCCCTGTATTGTAGTGGTTAAATTAGTAAAATGTAAACTGTTGTGTGTCATGGGGAATACTCAATTTGTATAAATATATGCAAAGTACAGGATTTTCCATTTTATATCCTACAGGCTTTTTCTGTGTCTCGTCTAAAGGTTCCATATGATGAGAAGTAGGAGTCTGGAGATTTTTTTTGTTAAGCTACATACAGTATCTCACAAAAGTAAATACATCCCTCACATTTTTGTAAATAGTTTATTATATCTTTTCATGTGACAACACTGAAGAAATGACACTTTGCTACAATGTAAAGTAGTGAGTGTACAGCTTGTATAACAGTGTAAATTTGCTGTCCCGTAAAAATAACTCAACATACAGCCATTAGGGATGAGCCGAAACACCCCCCGGTTAGGTTCGCATCAGAACATTCCAACGGACCGAAAGTTTGCGCAAACTTTCGAACCCCGTTAAAGTCCATTGGACTCCAACGTGAGAAATCAAAAGTGTAAATTTTAAAGGCTAATATGCAAGTTAATAGGGTTTGGGGACCCGGGTCCTGCTCCAGGGTACATGTATCAATGCAAAAAAAAGTTTTAAAAACAGCCGTTTTTTCGGTAGCAGTGATTTTAATGATGCTTAAAGGGAAAAAATAAAAGTGAAATATTCCTTTAAATATCGTGCCTGGGGGGTGTCTATAGTATGCCTGTAAAGTGGCACATGTTTCCTGTGTTTAGAACAGTCCCTGCTCAAAATTTAATTTCTAAAGAAAAAAAGTAATTTAAAACTGCTTGTGGCTTTAATGTCATGTCTGGTCCTGGCAATATGGATGAAAATCATTGAGAACCCTCCCCCCCAGCCCATTACCAGCCCCTTTGGGGCTTGTATGGATATTAAGGGGAACCCCGCACCCAAATAAAAAAAAGGAAAGGCGTGGGGCCCCCAGGCCCTATATACTCTGAACAGCAGTATACATGTGGTGCAAACAAGACAGGGACTGTAGGTTTGTTCTTAAGTAGAATCTGTTTGTAATTTTGAACTGGTACATTTTTTACGTGTAGCTCCAGCCCAAAAAATTAAAATTTTAAGCTTTTTGGAAAACATGGGGAAGGATTATCACCCTTGTAACATTTGTTTTGCTGTCTGTGCACCTGTTCAGAAGATTTGACCTCCTCTTTCTGTCCCAATGACAATTGGATTTTGAAATTTTGGGGTTTTTAGTGAAACAAGGAACTCTTACAGGTGAGAATTTCCCTTCCTAGCGGTAGATTTCCTCTCACTTCCTGTTGTCTCCTTCCAGTTGCAAGTAGGAGTCGTTTGTAAGTTGGATGTTTGAAAGTAGGGGCCTGCCCTATATACTCTGCATAAATTTGGGCCTTAGGTGTTGGTGTTGCCACAACACTGTAAGCCCTCACAGTTGGTGGTGCAGGAACGGGCCCTGCTGTGAAATATTAGATCAAGAATAGTAATTACATGGCCCTGTTGAACAGGGTCAGAAAAATTGGGCCTTTGGTGGTGGACTGTGTGGTGGTGTTGCCACAACACTGTAAGGCCTCACAGTTACTCTTGGTGTGTGCAGGAACAGGCCCTGCTGTGAATTATTAGATCAAGAATTGTAATTACATGCCCCTGTTAAACAGGGGCTGAAAAATGGGGCCTAGGACACTGGTGCTGGTGCCACAACACTGCAACCCTTACAGATACTCTAGTTGGAGTGCAGGAATGAGCCCTGCTGCAAAGTATTGCATCAAAAAATGTAATTACACGTCCCTGTTAAACAGGGGCTGAAAAATTGGAACCAAAAATGTTCTTACAAGCTATCAGCATGAACATTGAGGAGGAAGAGGATAGTCACTCAGCATAACAGGATAGTCACTCAGCATAGGCAGTCTTGAAGGGATCTCACATTAAACAAAAAATGATTCGGTTACATCAGCATCAGGTGCTTGGTAGATGGTGATCCAAGACTGATTCATTTTTATGAAGGTCAGCTGATCGACCGATTCGTTGGACAGGCGCACCCTGTGATCGGTTACAAAGCCTCCAGCAGCACTGAATGTGTGTTCCAAAAGAACCCTGGATGTAGGACAGACCAGTAGTTCAGTTGCATACTGTGCAAGCTCTGGCCAGTGATCCATCCTCAAGACCCAGTAACCCAGAGGATTTTCGGTGGGAAAGGTGTCCAAGTCTGATCTTGCCCTAGGTATTCCTGCACCATGTGAATCAGACGCTGGTGATGGTTGCTTGGGGCTGTGGACTAAAATATTGTCTGAACACATCGGTCAGACTGCCACCTTCTCCCCCTTCTGTGACTGACCAAAGCCTCAGCAACACCTTGTCCAGGAGGAAATGGAGATTTTAACCTCCCAGGCTCTGGAAACACATTGCACAAACCTTTCTGCAAGGCCTCCCGAAGATGTTTCATCCTCTGGTCCCTCTGCAATGACAAGATAAGGTTCGCAACCTTCCCCTTGTAACATGGATCAAGGAGGGTTGTCAGCCAGTAATGATCCCTCTCCTTGATACCAAGAATATGAGGATCCTTCCACAGGCTTTCCAGGATCAGGGAGGCCATGTAGCGTAGGTTTTCTGAGGCATGTGGTCCGGAGTCCTCTGGGTCACCAAGGACGACATGATCCACAGCCACCTCCTGCCAGCCATGTACAAGTCCATGGGTTTCTTGAGACTGTAAATGATCCCTTGAAGACTGCTGCTGATGCTGAGTGCTAGGATCCACCTCCGTGCTGACACAATCCTCCTCCTCCTCCTCTTCCTGCGTGATTGACGGGCACACAGGAACACTGTCTGGATAAGGGAGGCCTTGAGAGGTAAGGAAGTCCTCCTCTTCCTGCTGCTGTTCTGCCTCCAGTGCCCATGTGCTCCGACAGGTGTGACTGATGCATGCACTGTCACTGCTCACCATCCTTGTGGCCTCCTCAGATGGTGACAGGACAGTGCATGCATCCCTGATAATGGCCCACTGGTGTGGGGAAAAAAACAAAGCTCCCCTGACCCTGTCCTGGTGCCATACTCGCACAGGTACTCATTGATGGCCCTCTGCTGCATGTGCAGCCGCTGCAGCATGGCCAAAGTTGAGTTCCACCTGGTGGGCATGTCACAGATTAGGCAGTTCTTGGGCAGGTTAAATTCCTTTTGAAGGTCAGCCAGCCGAGCACTGGCATTATATGACCAGCAGAAATGCACACAGACTTTCTTGGCCTGCCTCAGGACATCCTGTAAGCCCGAGTACCTGGCCAAGAACTGCTGCACCACCAAGTTAAGGATGTGAGCCAAACAGGGCACATGGGTCAGTTGTCCCTGTCGGAGGGAGAGAGGAGGTTGGTGCCATTGTCGCAAACCACCATACCTGGCTTAAGCTGGCATGGCATCAACCACCTCTGAGCCTGCCCCTGTAGAGCTGATAGAATCTCTGCCCCAGTGCGGCTCCTTTCCCCCAAGCACACCAGCTCAAGCACCGCATGGCATCTTTTTGCCTGTGTGCTTGTGTAGCCCCTTGAATGCCTACGGAGCACCGCTGGTTCCGAGGACAAATCAGCACAGGAAGAGGCCATAGAGGAAGAAAAAGAGGAGGGGTGGAGGAGAGAGTTGGGGCAGAATCACCACTAGTAGAATTTTGGAGGCGTGGTGGTGGAACAATCTCCAACACTATTGTACCCTGTCCTGCATCCTTCCTAGCTGCCAGCAGAGTCACTCAGTGCGCGGTGAAAGCTAGATAACATCCCTGTCCATGCCTGCTGGACTATGAGTCAGCGGTAATATGCACCTAACCTCTGACTGCCAAGTCCAGCGAAGCATGGACATTGCCTTCCACATGCCGGTAGAGAGCCAGAATTGCCTTCCGTGAAAAAAAGTGACGTTTGGGAACCTGCCACTGAGCTACTGCACATTCCACAAACTTACGGAAGGGGCAGAGTCTACCAACTGAAAAGGCAGCAGTTGAAGTGCTATCAATTTAGCCAAGCTAGCATTCAACTGCTGGGCATTTGGATGGCTGAGAGCAAACTTCTTTCGCCGGTGGAGCAACTGGGGTAGGGAAATCTGCCTGCTAGAATTGGATGTTGGTGTACCGATAGCAGATTGCCCGCAAGTACTTAGCAGTGGCACACCTAATTCTACACTTTCATTCCTCTCAGTGCAGGTTTCTGAGAGGACTGAAGGTATAGTGGGGTTGGAGATCCCAGCTGATGAGGAGGAGCAAGGAGAGGTCTACCTTGTTCTTTGGTGTGGGTCTTTTAGGTAGTGTTGCCAACGGGCTGCATGGGAGCTCGACATATGTCTGATTAAGCATGTGGTGCCCAAGCGCTTGCTGTCTAGTCCAAGCTTGATACGCTTCAGACATATGTTGCAATTAGCAACGGTGCGATCTGCTGCACACATCTCAAAAAAGGCCCACACCGAATAATTTTTGGAATAACGCGCAGAGTCACTAGCGCCCTGCACTTGCGGAGCTCTGCAGTGTGATGCAGTCAGTTGGCTGCCCTTAAGCTGGCCCCTGAAGGGCATCCTGTCTTGTTGGAAATGTGCCTCCTTCTCCTCCTCTCTCCTATCTGGCACACACTTGACTGCCAGTTTGTTGTCCTTCTTGGGAAACCCCTCTCTCTGGACTCATGTTACTGACGTCCTCAAGCTGGGTACCATCATCGGAGCCTTCAAAATGCTGCGCATCCTCCTGCAGCATGTATCCAACACTGTGGTCAAACAGTATGAGGGACTCCTCCGGTGGGGCTAGGGAAGAAGTAACTGATGATGACCTTGATTCCAAGGAATAGGCCGCTTTGGCACCTGCACTGACAGCCAAGTTAGCCTGGGTGACAGAGGATGAGGAGGATGAGGACGGCTTGGTCATCCACTCGACCAACTCTTCGGCATGTTGTGGCTTAACACAGCCACCTGCCGAGAAAAAGGACAGGCGTGCCCCGCAGCCACATGCTGATGAGGATGTACTGTGTCCATGACCAGCACTGTTGCCCCTAGACATAGAGCCTGCTTGCCCTCTTTTATTGGCCTGTGACTGTCTGCTTCTCCTTGTTGGCCTTCCAGACATACTGTCTTTGATGTATTGGAATAGGTACACAAGGAATGGCCTGCAGTGAGATGTAGCTGCACAAAGCTGGGATGTGTATATATATATATATATATATATATATATATATATATATATATATATACTGATTATAGTGCAGCTAGCTGAATTGCCTGCCTGCCTGTACTATTATTAGGAAGAAAACAGCAAGAATTGTCTGCAGTGAGCTTTAGCTGCACACTGTGCCCAGTATACAGTACACTAATATACTGCAGCTAGCTGAATCAACTGCCTGCCGGTGGTATTATTAGGAAGAGAACATCAGCAATTGTCTGCAGTTAGCTTTAGTTGCACACTGTGCACAGGATATAGTACACTGACTGAAAATACTGCAGCTGCCTGCCTGTGGTATTATTAGGAAGTGAACACCAGCAATTGCCTACAGTTAGCTTTAGTTGCACACTGTGCACAGGATACAGTACACTGACTGAAAATACTGCAGCTGCCTGCCTGTAAGTATATTAGGAAGAGAATAACAGGAACGTATCTAGCAAAACTGAATACAGTACATATATATATATATATATATATATATATATATATATATATAGATATACAACACCTGGGATGCATATATACTAAATACACTGACTGCAGCTAACTGACTCGCCTGCCTGCTCTATCTAACTCAAATGAAATTACACTATCTCTCTCTCTCAGCACGCCGGAACACACTACACAAGGCCGATTTCCAGGCGGCCTTATATAGTGTGGGGCGTGTACTAAATCCCCTGAGGCATAATTGGGCAAAGCCACCCTGCCTTTGGCCAATTATGGCTCTCCGTTCTTACCGCTCTGTGATTGCAAAGCATGCGGGTCATAATGCATGCTTGGCCAATCATCAGCCAGCAATGCACTACAATGCTGCAGTGAATTATGGGCCGTGACACGCCACTCGAATTTGGCGTGAATGACCCATAATGTTCCTAATTCGACGAACGGTCGAACGGCCGATGTTCGACTCAAACTCGAAGCTCATTCCTAACAGCCATTAATGTCTTCACCACTAAAATGCTGGCAACAAAAGTGAGTACACCCCTAATTGAAAATCAAATTTGGGCCAAAGTGTCAATATTTTGTGTGGCCACAATTATTTTCCAGCACTGCCTTAACCCTCTTGGGCATGGAGTTCACCAGAGCTTCACAGGTTGCCACTAGAGTCCTCTAAGCCCTTGTACACACGGTCGGAGATTTCGACGGAATGTGTCCGATCGGACCGCTTTGTCGTATATTCCGACTGTGTGTGGTCTCCATCGGACTGTTTCCGTCGGAGTATCTGACGGACCAAGTTTTCCAACTTGTTGGTAAAATTTTCCGGCAAAGTGCTCCAATCGGACATACTCCGATCATTTGTAGAGAATTCCGATCGGACAAAGTGCCACGCATGCTCAGATCAAATTACTACACCAAAGCTATTGGCTAATAGTGTGAACATAGTCCCGTCGTAACGAAATAACATCATCACGTCGGATTTTCCGACAACTTTTTCAGACAACAGTTTCAGACAAAATCCGTCGGACAAAATCCGACGGATTTGGTTGTCGGAATCTCCGACCGTGTGTACAAGGGCTTACACTCCTCCATGATGACATCACAGAGCTGGTGGATGTTAGAGATCTTGCGCTCCTCCAACTTCCATTTGAGGATGCCCCACAGATGCTCAATAGGGTTTAGGTCTGGGGACATGCTTGGCAAGTCCATCACCTTTACCCTCAGCTTCTTTAGCAAGGCAGTGGTCGTCTTGGAGGTGTGTTTGGGGTTGTTATCATGTTTGAATACTGCTCTGCGGCCCAGTCTCCAAAGGGAGGGGATCATGCTCTGCTTCAGTATACCACAGTACATGTTGGCAATCATGGTTCCCTCAATGAATTGTAGCTCCCCAGTGCCAGCAGCACTCATGCAGCCCCAGACCATGACACTCCCACCCCCATGCTTGACTGTAGGCAAGACACACTTGTTTTTGTACTCCTCACCTGGTTGCCGCCACACACGCTTGACACCATCTGAATAAAATACGTTTATCTTGGTCTTATCAGACCACAGGACATAGTTCCAGTAATCCATGTCCTTAGTCTGCTTGTCTTCAGCAAATTGTTTGCAAGCTTTCTTGTGCATCATCTTTAGAAGAGGCTTCCTTCTGGGGTGACAGTCATGCAGACCAATTTGATACAGTGTGCAGGATATAGTCTAAGCACTGGCAGGCTGACCCCTCACCCTTTCAACCTCTGCAGCAATGCTGGCAGCACTCATACGTCTATTTCCCAAAGAAAACCTCTAGATGTGATGCTGAGCACGTGCACTCAACTTCTTTGGTCTACCATGGCGAGACCTGTTCTGAGTGGAATCTGTCCTGTTAAACCACTGTATGGTCTTGGCCACCGTGCTGCAGCTCAGTTTAAGGATCTTGGCAATCTTCTTATAGCCTAGGCCATCTTTATGTAGAGCAACAATTCTTTTTTACAGATGCTCAGAGAGTTATTTGCCATGAGGTGCCATGTTGAACCTCCAGTGACCAGAATGAGAGAGTGAGAGCAATAACACCAAATTTAACACACCTGCTCCCCATTCACACCTGAGACGTTGTAACACTAACGAGTCACATGACACCGGGGAGGGAAAATGGCCAATTAGGCTTTTGTTGCCAGTGGTTTAGACATTAATTGCTGTGTGAGTTATTTTGAGGGGACAGCAAATGTACACTGTTATACAAGCTGAACACTCACTACTTTACATTGTAGCAAAGAGTCATTTCTTCAGTGTTGTCACATGAAAAGATATAGTAAAATATTTCCAAAAATGTGAGGGGTGTGCTCACTTTTGTGAGATACTGTAGCTCCAGAATTAGATAAACATAGACACGGAATCATATTAATAGTTAAAATGATAAACATATGTAGAATTTCAAAATTAAAACATATGCCTAAATAAAAAAATTAGGAGAGTACATTTATGCAAATTTCTGGGGTAAAAAATATGGAATGTGACTAATAAATGTAACCAGAAAAAAAAATGTGGTGCCTGCATATTCCTTTTTAGCCTATACATAAAAAGTTAGATTTAGTTGTAAGTAATAACCAATATTAATAATGTAGATAGATACAGTGCCTTTAAAAATTTTCATACCGCTTGGAATTTTCCACATTTTGTCATATTACAACCGAAAACATAAACGTATTTTATTGGGACTTTATGTGATAGACCAACACAAAGTGGCATATAATTGTGAAGTGGAAAAAAAAAATGATAAATAGTTTTACATTTTTTTTTACAAATAAATATCTGAAAAGCGGGGCGTGCATTTGTATTCAGCCCCCTTTACTCCAATACCTCTAACTAAATACTAGTGGAACCCATTGCCTTCAAAAGTCAGCTAATTAGTGAATAGATTCCACCTGTGTGTAAGATAATCTCAGTATAAATACAGCTGTTCTGTGAACAAACAGCATCATGAAGGCCAAGCAACACACCAGACAGATCAGGGATACATTTTAATATAGAAAGAGGGATTAGGATTTTTAATGTTCAAATTAATTTGAAGAATAGTACCAACTATGTTTATAAGAAATGCTTTTATCTTAGAAAAAATAAAAAAAATGTTAAAACACAACAATTGGCAAGTACAAATCAAGAAGATTTTACGGATACAGCATAATAGGATAGAACTCCCAACATGTTCCACCCATATATCGGGCTTCTTCAGGGGATGCTGTCCAGCTAGAGGTAAAAGCCTTCTATTGAAAAAACATATACATATAATGATTACATCAACAATTAAATTATGACCATATATCACATTCATAATACTTTCATTTTCATTACAACTTCAGTATATACATGTGCATGTCTAATATCAGCGCAGTACTCCTTACCTACCTTGGTCTCTTAAAATATTTGTCAAAACACTAAAGGGTCATAGGTGTCTATCTGTGTCCAGAGAACCATGTGCTACAGGGGACCATAGGGGACATTCAAGGACCGACTAAAGAAGTAATAGAGTATGTAAAATTTAGTTTAGGTAAATAATAAGAACAAGTCTTCAGAATAAAATACAAAAAAACAAATAAAAAAGAGTCAACTTACAAAAATAAAGTTCTGCAGTGGACTCAATACCGTGGGACAAATGCTATCTAAAACCATCAGTACTTATTGATAAGACTATCCAGGTAACCAGAAAAAGAAAAGAAATGAAGACTATTCAAAACAGACAAAGCACTTGCAGTATAAATAACAGCAGGAGTGGTTGGATATTACATTGACATAGCAAAAAAATGATCAATATGTCCTCTGAGATGGCAGGAGCCTATATCAGGGCAATAGCATAGAGATTCAGTAATGGTTTTTCCACAGTCAAAAAGTTTCAAGTAATTACCTGCCATTTAATGACAGCATGTGTGTGTCGCTGGATTCCAGCGGTGTCTAATAGCTGGAACCAGCAGCCTTAAATATCCCCATCAGGCCTAGACCAGATGAGGACGTAAGGACTGTGCCGCGCATGCGCGGACCACGTCCCATCCATCCCTTTGTTCGCCGCCACTGGGTCTCAAGGCTCAAGTGCAGAGGCAAATGACATCCCTCCCTCTGGTGGTCGGAGGGAAGATCTCCCCACATCTTAAGGACAACCAGGAGATACGCAGAGATCTTGTGAATGAGAAGAGGTGAGGCAGCGAGCACGCACGCGGGACAGTAAATTGGGCATCTGGTCAAGAATTAGCACAGATGTCCTGGGCGTCCATATGGTCACCAAAAATGCGCAGGAAGCAAAGTCACGCAAAGCAACCCATGTGCCATATAGGTCTTAAAGGTGGTAAAGAATTTTTCAAGAGAGAATGGATTCAATAGGGCAAAGCATTGAGGCCGGACACAGAGATGCACATGTATTTACAAAAATATCTAAATTAATTTCCAGAAGTATTTATTGTAAATAAAGAAAACAACTAAAATATAATTAGAAATTTCAAATTGTTAACTATATATATTGGTTAAATAATCCTACATTGACCATATAAAAAACACAGCACAAAATGTAACATTGTAAGATTGAATTGAATAATTATATGGATGTGTTTTGACCAATATTTCAAGAGACCAAGGTAAGGAGTGCTGCCTGATATTAGACATGCACATGTATATATTGAAGTTGTAATGTAATTAAAATTAAAGTATTATGTATTCCCTGAAGGAGCCTGATATATGGGTGAAACATGTTGGGAATTCTATCCTATTATGCTGTATCCATAAAATCTTGTTGATTTGTACTTGCCAATTGTTGTGTTTTAAGAATGTTTTATTTTTACTAAAATTAAAAAATTCTTACAGTATATAACATAGTTGTTACTATTCTTCAAATGAATTTGCACCCTAAAAATCCCAAACCCTCTTTTTATATTTAACCAATTGAGGGATGTGGTACAATTACTAAGTTTATTTGTCTGTAATCGAAAAAAACTTTTGTCTCCCAGGGATAAAGTTGTGGAGAAGTCTAAAGCAGGGTTAGGTTATAAAAAAAATCCCAAGCTCTGCACATGTCACAGAGCACTGTTCAATCCATCATCCGAAAATGGAAAGAGGCTGGCACAACTGCAAACCTACTAAAACATTGCCATCTACCTAAATGTACAGGCCGGGAAAGAAGAGCATTCATCAGAGAAGCAGCCAAGAGGCCCATGGTAACTCTGGAGGAGCTGCAGAGATCAAGACCACAGGACAACTATTAGTCATGGACTCCACAAATCTGGCTTTTATGGAAGAGTGGCACGAAGAAAGCTATAAGAAATCCATAAGAAGTCCCGTTTGCAGTTTGTGAAAAGCCATGTGGAGGAAACAGTGAACATGTGGAAGAGAGATCTCTGTTCAGATGAGACCAAAACTGAACTTTTTGTCCTAAAATCAAAACACTATGTGTGGCGGAAAACTAGCACTGCACATCACCCTGAACACACCATCAGCACCGTGAAACCTGGTGATGGCAACATCCTGTTGTGGTGATATTTTTCTTCAGAAGGGACAGGGAAGCTGGTCAGAGTTGATGGGAAGATGGATGGAGCCAAATACAGAGAAATCTTAAAAGAAAACCTGTTAGAGCCTGAAAAAGACTTGCGACTGGGGCAGAGGTTCACCTTCCAGCAGGACAATGACCCTAAACATACACCCAGAGGTACAATGAAATGGCTTAAACCAAAGCATGGCCCAGTCAAAGTCCAGACCAAAATCCAATTGAGAATCTGTGGCAAGACTTTAAAATTGTGGTTCAGACGCTCTCTTTCTGACAGAGCTTGAGCTATTTTGCAAAGAAGAATGGGCAAAAAGTTCACTTTTTAGATTTGTAAAGCTGGTAGAGACATACCCAAAAACACTTGCAGCTGTAATTGCAGTGAAAGGTGATTCTACAAAGTATTGACTCAGGGGGGCTGAATACAAAAAACATACTTATAATTCTACTTTAATAAATGTATCCAATACCTTTTAAGGAATTTTCAGACTTGATCGAATAGAGTGACCTTGCTTCAACAATAAAATTCTCCTTCTACAAACCAATAATTAAGTCCTAATTTCTTAAGCAACTAAACTCTTGATTATAAACCACAATGTATTAAATAAGCAGAAAGAATGATTCTCATACAGTACAATGTACTCTTCATGTGTCAAACTATAGTAAAAACAGGCTTGATTAGAGCACAGAGAGAGGCTCACATATACCATTTCTAAGACTCAAATAACTCAAAGGACTGTCGGCCAAAAACAACTTCACAAAACTGAAAAGATTAGTTTTACAAAAATGTAAATCTCAGCAGAGCATTAGTGTGAAAAAAGGAAATAGATTGTAAAAAAAAAAAAAAAAAAGAGCAAAAAAATTCAAGTGTATTTGCTTAAGACAAAGGTTTAAGATACTGTCCTCGAAAGCAATGACAACGCCAACAATTAAAAACAAAACAAAAAACTCTTTGATATTTACTAATATAAAAGGCTAGATGTACAGAGCTAATACCTGACCCTGGCTGGCTTATTATACAGGGTCAGGTTCTAGGGGCCCCAAGGCACTGCAACAAGCTATATATTTCAGGCAAATACTTGGAGTTTTTGTGTTCGTTTAGTTAGCTTTAGATTCTAGTGTATGAATATGTGGATTTCACAAAACCCTCGGAGCAGTGCTCCAAAGTTCACACTTACCACTTATGCAGAACACAGTTGAATGGATCTGACCTAGAACCCCAGGCACATGTTTATGTGATAGGATGCCATTTGTAGGGTTCAAAACATGACAAGGGCCTGTTCACATTTTTGTATTTTAGGAATATTGAAGAATAGTAACAACTATGTTATATACTGTAAGATTTTTTATTTTATTTTAGTAAAAATAAAAAATTCTTAAAACACAACAATTGGCAAGTACAAATCAACAAGATTTTATGGATACAGCATAATAGGATAGACTTCCCAACATGTTTCACCCATATATCAGGCTTCTTCAGGGAATACATATTACTTTAATTTTAATTACATTACAACTTCAATCTATACATGTGCATGCCCGTCCTCTCCTCCTGCTCCTTCCTCACAGGATTTGACTGACAGCAGCTGAAGCCATTGGCTCCCGCTGCTGCCAAGTCTCCTATCAGAAGGGAGTGAGTTTTCTGCAGACAGGAACAGCACTGAATGGTGGCTCAGGTAAATGTTTTGGGGGCTGGGGGAGCAGCTAATGAAAAGTGTTTTTTTACCCTAATGCAGGGAATGAATTAAAGTAAAAAAAAAAAGTTTGCCTTCATAACCACTTTAATGTTGTCCAAATGTAGGGAAAACTGAAAGCTAAAAAATAATGGTCTTTAAATGCATTTTCACTTTTTGGTGTTTACATTTCAAATTCAAACTTAACTATGAGTGCTCAGGCCACAGTCAGTCATACCATGGGAGAAAAGGCAAGTGGGTGTTTACAAATGAATACATTTTTACAGTAAAGTCTTTTTTCTAAGATGTAGATTTTTATTAGTTACACAATAAAAAGGTGTACATTTGTATATTGCCAATTTCCACATCTATCATACAGATTGTTCATACATCTGAATGCAAAAACCTAAAATAAAATGAACATTACAGTGTCTATTGTGATTCAGGCAATATGACAGTAATGCAATGCATTTCATTAGAAACATATGGTTCTGATGTTTGAAGGAAAATAGTAAAGTATTCCAAAAGTATTTAAGCATCTGTAATTTTTTAATTAACATATGGATTTAGTAAACAGGTAGATAAATATAACCAGCATGTTTTAAACAGTACTTCAGTCCAAGAGGATGGTTTGATGTGTTCCTACCCAAGGCGACCACAGCTTGTCAAACATTTTTGGGCAGCCCCTTACTTCATAGGCCAGTTTATATAATGGTAATTCTTGATTAAGAAGTGCCTGCCAACTAGCAATGGTGGGAGGGTCAAAGGATTTCCATCTGAAAACAATATTTTTCTTAGCATAGAAGTATAATAAGCGAAGGAGGAGTTTGGTCTATTTAGATATCAGTATCACGTCTTAAATAACCCAAAAGACATCTAGTGGGGTTAGAGATGTTAGGTATATCTAATAAGATGGTGGTGAATCCTGATATATCAGAGCAAAAAGATCTTATTTTAGTACATTCCTAGACCATGTTTAAATAGAAGCCTATCTCGATGTAGCATCTATGACAATTGGTAGATGAGAGTTACCCATCCTGAACAGTTTAGAGGGTGTGTAATGAATCGACTGTCTTTTCTGTGTGTGTTTTTTTATAAAAATAAGTCTCTGGATAAGCGAGCCTATTCGATGGAGAGGGTAAATATGATGTGACTACCAGTTTTTACATATGATAGAAGCACAAAAGAATGTGACTGTACATCATACTATATAATATTGAAATCTGTCTTTTCGATGTATCCATAGAAGTATAAGAACTCCCTGAGGAAGACCATAATCTTTAAGGTTGAAATGGATTGGGGCAATTCCTGAACATCGGACAGTACAACCATAATCTGAATATTGTGGGTTGATATTTTTGAATACACATTTTTTCAAATCAATTTACAATGTATTGTCAACTGTTTGTTTCCTCTTTTTAAATCCATAAGCCTCGCACTGTGTATACCAGAGCTCGTATTTTAACTCTTGTACTAACATTGTCCAATTACAAAAACCTTCTTGACCTATACTTGCTGCTAAAAAACCCCATGGGGATATTTCCTTTTTTCTCAAATAGAGGGTGTGTAGTAAACCTGGTTTAAGTACTTGTTGATTTAGCCTATCCCAGAAAAGGGAACCAAAGTGATATGTGGGCCTATAATATCTGGCCATGCATCCTTTTGGTGGTTTAACGAATCAGTATACCACAGATTTTTGGTTACAGTCATTTCATTTTAGAGTGTATAAAAGATTAATATATAGAAATCTGTTTTTGATGTCTTGGGTCAGTGATTAGGTGCTCTAATTTAGAAGGGAAATAGATCTACTGCAACCAACCCCAGCTGAGCCTCTGCTGCATGTCTATTCTGCAGATACCAAAAGAATACAGTATTACATACACCAAATTCAATTTGGAAGTTTTCAAATTATATAAAAACTCTGCATTCATATTAATGATATAAATATTTTACTCCATATCCAGCCCAATAGGGTCATTTAATATAGGTTAAGAGCTCCTTGACTTGAAGATTACACAATAATGGTGCATTTAATAAGTCGGGGGTTTCACCCTCAGATAGAATCCTAATGACTTAGAAAACAATATGTAAAGATATACAGAGAATCTCCATAACTACTTTTACAGTTGGTTGTTTTCTATTTATAAAATTGTGGAGTGTCTCAAATGAGGTGAGGATAGATGCTTCAACCTCCAGTGCAGTGTTAGCCTTAGCCCTTGTACACACGGTCGGATAATCTGTCGGAATGCGTCTTATCGGACCGTGTCGTCAGATAATCCGACTGTGTGTGGTATGCATCGGATTGATTCTGTCCGAATCTCCGTCGGACCCAATTTTCCAACATGTTGGAAATATTTCCCGACCAACTGGGCCGGTCAGACATATTCCGATCATGTGTAGAGAATTTTGATCGGACCAAGTGCCACGCATGCTCAGATCAAATTCCTACATCAAAGCTATTGGCTACTAGCCTGAACGTAGTCCCATCGTAACAAAATTACGTCATCACGTTCTGAAAGATCCGATTTTTCGCCAACTTGGCCTGACCATGTGTATGCAACAGTTTCGGACAAGATCCGACGGACAAAATCCGACGGGCAAAATCCGATGGATTTGGTTGTGGAGATCTCCGACCGTGTGTACAGGGGCTTAGGGAAAAACCATCAATGAAAGTGGACCAAGTTGGGAGGCTATATAGTATACCTGTAGGATTGAGAGGGCTAAGCCTCCTTCCAATAATGATAATTGTGACATTACAGTTAAGTTTACAGGAGGTAAGGATAATACTGAGGGTTAAAGTGTTTGTATAGCTCAAACCACTTTTTTCATCAGTCATGAACCATTCACTAAAAAGTGATTTAGGAACCAACCAAAATACACTGCTGAGTCTTTGCTCTTGGTCAGCTGAGTCACAAAAAAAACCCTATAAACCCAGCTCCATGATTATAAAAGGGTATGCTTACAGCACTCATATCTTTAGTGTGTGTTGCAGATGTTAGGGAGAGCTGACAATTCTATGTAGGGAGGGATAATGTAGGAAAATATACTCTACAATAATATACCCACCAACCTCCCCCCTCCCCCCATCATGGGTTTGTTCAGATTTCTACAGACCCAACAGTCCCTATCAGGACTTTTTCTGTATCAGCAAATCTGTTCTTGCTTGTCAGCTGCTGGTCCCTTCTTTGCCACCCTTTTGTTTCTTTTGTGATTGATTATCTTTTTTCTTTTGTCTTTCTTTTTAAAGATTTTTCTCTTTTATTTGACTTTTTGTTTCAAATAAAAATGACACAAACATTTTCAAATGGAGGCACTGTCCCCCAGGAGATCTAATGTTTATTGCTAGAAAACACCTGCCTTATCTCTTCCAATTCTGGTCTCATCTATTTGTTGTCCTGCCGCTGCCCATGTCCTACCAAACCATGCCTGAGGGCAAAAGCTTGATTTTTTTTGAAAGGGGATAAGGGGATGGTGGAGAAAATGTGCTGTGGGCATCCCTAGGGGCCATGGCCTGATGCCAGTTTGCAGTGAAGAAAACAGGTGACCACTAGGGTTCTTTGCCATCATCCCTTCTGGTGTGCTCTGACTTGTGCTTAACCGTTTCCCGACCGGTGCATGCTGATGTACGTCGGCAGAATGGCGCGGCTGGGCAAATGGGCATACCTGTATGTCCCTTTGAATTTGTCAATGTGCCAGGGCGCACTGGCCGGGAGCTCCGTGAGTCGGGTCGCAGGTCCCGCGGACTCTCTGCCAAGTGACAGTGTCACTGATCATTGCTCCCTGTGATCGGGAGGTATGATCAGTGATGTGTCACAGCTAGCCCATCCCCCCTACAATTATAACACATCCCTAGGACACATTTAACCCCTACAGCGCCACCTAGTGTTAACCCCTTCACTGCCAGTCACATTTACACCGTAAGCAATGCAATTTTAATCGCACTGTAGCTGTATAAATGTGAATGGTCCCAAATCCACTCCAGAATTGTTCGATGTGTCCGCCATAATGTTGCAGTCCCAATAAAAATTGCTGATCGCTGCCATTACTAGTAAAAACTAACTTTTGCATAAACCAATCAATAAAGCCTTTTTTTTTTGTACCAGAAATATGTCAAAGAATATGTATTGACCTAAACTGAGTAAAAATGTTTTTAAATATATTTTTGGGTGATATTTATTATAGCAAAAAGAAAAAAAATTATGTGTTTTTTTTCAAAATTGACGCTTTTTTTGTTTAATACGGAAAAAATAAAAATCTCAGAGGTGATCAAATACCACCAAAAGAGAGCTCTATTTAAAGGGAAAAAAATACGTCAATTTTGTTTGGGATCCACATCACACGACTGCGCAATTGTCAGTTAAAGTGACGCAAGGCCGAATCGCAAAAAATGCTCTGGTCTTTGACCAGCAAAATGGTCCGGGGCTTAAGTGGTTAACCTTCACACCCTGGGTGAGTCTGCTTCACCTGCCAGGGGGGCAATGTAATGCTATAGGGTTGATTTACTAAAACTGGAGAGTACAAAATCTGAAGCAGCTGTGCATGACAGTCAATCAGCTTCAAACTTCAGCTTGTTAAATTAAGCTTTGACAAAAAAAAGAAAAAAAATGAAAGCTGATTGGTTTCTATATAGAGCTGCACCGGATTTTTCACTGCCCAGTTTTAGTAAATGAACCCCTATGACTTTCAGATCTGTTTTGGCTGCTACTTCCACCAGTCAAAGAAAGCTAAGTACTGCATGGAGAAAAAAGTGTTGTTTTTGAAACTGTGTGGGGAAAAAAGGGTTGGAGTTGGTACATCCACATATGGAAAAGTAGTTTAATTATCCCTTTTTACCCTTTTTGATTCTCTATACTTATCTTTGCCAACGGCTGGGTGAGGGCCTATCTCACAAAAAAAAAAAAAATAGATTTAAAGACTAAATTAGATTATAAGAGGGGTCTTCAAAAAGTTTCCGTAAATTTATATAATTAAAAGAGTTGAAAAAAGTGTGGAAACTTTTTGAAGAACTCTCTTATAAAAAAAAAATAGATTGCAACTTTTTGTCACATTCTAATTAAGTGATTTGCTTGGAGTGTGCTTGAGTGAGCCTACAGATATCTACAAATATACTTTCAATGAAAATTTATTTGACAGCAAATACTAGCCCAGACTTAAAGTAGATCTCTACTTTATGGGCCGTTTTGTTTTTTTAGAAGGGGCCCCACAAACAGTAGCACCTGCTCAGTTTTGAAGCGTATAGCCTGGATTTGCATAGCAGGGTGCTTGCATGCGTGCTGCTTGACAGTTGTGGGTGCGTGCTTGCTGTGCTAGGTTGATATTTTTTAAAACTTGTTACTAAGACATAAAGGATTATAACCCACTTGTATTTAATACAAGACAGATATTCTCACGCACATTGGTCTAATCAATTCATTCACTAATTTCTTTCTATAACCATATCCAGTAAAAAATCTTAGTAGAACTAAGAATACTTTACCTGTAATAATTTCTCCATGTGCCTTGGGTAGCACCAACCCAAAATACAACCTTGGACAGAAGTCAAGTTGGTCCTATTGATGTGTTGATAGTTGGCCTGTTGGCATCTGTCCCTACAGTTTTCAATAAGCTGAGTTAGAACACTCTGTTTTTGGCCTAAATCCAAATGGCACAAAATCCTAGGCTTTGACTGAAGCTGAAGAAAAAGTTAACTATGTATGTGTTGAGTGAGTGGCCATTATTATTTGTGCTTTGGCAAGTGTTCACTTTCTCCACTTTCCAAGATCCAGCTCCAATATCAAAAAGACCACAAAGGAAGAATTTAAAGGGACATTATACACAACACAAAAATTACATTATGCACTATGCATTTTTATTTGGGCCCTTTTTTAATGTACTATATACATAACTGCAGCCTATTGGTCTATATTATCAGTCACTCTTACTTTCTTACAAACTCCTAGCTGTAGCTGCAAACTTTATGGATGTAGTCTTTTTTTAGTTTCCATTGCCATGGGCATCCTTAGCACTGGGCACCCAGATCTATCCCTTGTGGGGTGCGCTGGGTTTGATACTGCAACTGCTCAATTATTTTTTAACTTAACCCCTTCTCTGACACTTGCACTGCAGTTCTGGCTTTTTCTCCTGTCATATCTTAAATACAGTACAAAGACAATGAATGGGGCCTGTGCAACTCTGATGTGCAGCACCACAGCCAAGGGGAAGACTTCACCTTACTAAGCACTGTACTGATCTGTGGTCTGATGGTTGGGCTTAAGGAAGGGGGTATGCACTCCTACTCCCTGCCCTCTGTGTTACACACCCCTGACCCATGTGCTCTGTGCGGTATGTACTCCCAAGTACTACATTCTTTGCGGTACATACTCCTGACCCCTATGCACTTTTGATCCCCTTCACTCTGTTCGTTCTAAACTCCTCACCCCTGCACCCTGTGATTAATGCACTTCTGACCTATGTGATTTGTATGTTATGCACTCCTGACCCCTGTGTTTTTTGTATTAAGTCTCTCTTACTTTTGTGCCCAGGGAGTTATGCACTCCTGATCCCTACACTCTGTACATTATGCACTCTTAAAGCACTGACCATAGCACTCTGTGCATTTTGTATTCCTGAGCTCTGCACTCTTTGCAATACATCTTTGTACATTATATAATTCTGAATAAAAGGGCTTCATTGTCTCAATGGTTGCTGGTTGCTAAGCAGTCCCTACTTATTTTAATGAACTTTAGCTTATAGGCTAGGGATGCACCGATACCGGTATTGGTATCGGTACTCGTGAAAATGCACTGATACCAGAAACCGATACCGGAAGTGACGTCAGCTTGGGTAGAGCTCGGGAACCGGATAAGGTTTCGCCTCTCCACGCGGCGTTGAGTGCTGTTTCCCTCATGACATGTGATTTGCTGCTGCTGCTGCATCTGCTACATGGCTGCCCCACATGAAATTTTATAATGCCTTGTGTTGTGAGTTGACTGAGGTACTGTACTGTTCTTGCTTCTCCTCATGCCTAAACATTGTGAACTTGCAATGTGCATGACATGTCATTGATGACATTGACATTATTTTTTATATAACATGTTCTGTGCAATTAGCGCTTGAACAGCTTTGTGACCAGCAAATAAACATGTTTTCTTTCATAATGTCCTTTGACTGCATTTCAATTCCTCATATTATGGCAAAAATTTGTAATTTTTCATTATTTTAAAAAAAATCTGATATCAGTAATTGGTATTGGCGAGTACATGATGTCAAGTATCTGTACTCTCACTCGGTGTCAAAAAAGTGGCATCGGTGCATCCCTAGTATATGCCTTGTACTCAATATACAGAGCTTCCCCTCCTCCTTATTGAACAACCCCCCCCCCCCCCCAAATCCATTTCATAATGATTATACATAAATAAACTGCAGTCTTGTAGTAATAGCTATTTCATCATCATCCAACAAGATGCATTTATACATTCAGTGAATAATCAAATAAAATTAAAAACAGTGATTTCATCACAAAGTAAATATTACCCAATAAAGTATAAAGCACACACTTAAAATATCAAAGTGCTGTGTGCTAAATATGTGTCAAAGTTCAAACAACACTCTTATGCCGCGTACACACGTTCGGACTTTCCGGCAGAAAAAGTCAGACCGAATCATTTCATCGGATATTCCGATCGTGTGTGGGCTTCAGCTGACGTATTTTTTTTAAAAATTCTGACAGACCTAGAAATAGAACATGTTTTAAATTTTTCTGACGGAATCAATTTCTATTGGGAAAACAGTTTGTCTGTATGCTGTTATGATGGACAAAAAGCGATGCAAGGGTAGCTATTCACTACTGGCTATTGAACTTCCTTTTTCTAGTCCCGTCGTACGTGTTGTATGCCACCATGTTCTAAACAATCGGACTGTGGTGTGATCGTGTGTAGGCAAGTCCGTTTCAGCAGAACTCCATCGGAAAAACCGCCAGAGTTTATTGTGATGGAAAAACCGGCCGCGTGTATGCGGCAGTAGTAGAAAAATCAAGTAAGAAATGTCTCTCATAAAGTGCATATCTGTGATACAATGCCCTTTCTTTGCTTCCACATGTGACACCTTCACACTCTAATTCCCTCCCTTATGGCAACTGATTTTCCAGACAGTGTTGACTCCTTATATTAATATGCAGGTCTATTCTCGCATGATGGTTATTCATACACCAGAGAACTTCCTTCTCCACAATCCTCTCCAATCTTCTCCAACCTTAACAGTTCCAATGATAAGTGTAGCGCTGCCCCCTTGAGGACTGCTAAGAATTACCTGCTCATCTACATGGCCATGACCAAGTGAACCTTCCAGCCCACCTGACACTCTGGGTTCATACATCCGGTTAATACTATAAAGCAAGAATCAAACAACTCAGTAGTATAAAGTTCTGAAATGTTTTACTGGAACCAAATAGGAAAGTTATTTCACAAAGGAAGGAGTAGATCCACAGTGGTGATAACAGCGCCAAGCAAACAGATTTCTCCCAAAACACAACAATGGTTGAACAATAAAAAATGTTATTTATGCAAGGATACACTATATTCAGATCCAAATTCACCTTCTGGTGGACGTTTTAATTAACTACACTTGAGGCCACACTACAAAAATGTAATCTAAACAGTTTATGCTATATTCATGGGAGAGCTAATCTCCCGCTGGTGTTATATATATATATATATATATATATATATATATATATATATATATATATATATATATATATATATATATATGTTTCCTCTAAGTGATGGCAGTAGAGTTCCTCATGGCAGATCTGCTATAATTTCCTAGCTTAGTTGGAGCTCATTAATTGTAATCTGTTGGTGGCAGATGAAACTATAAATTCCAAATAGTGTAGGCCTAAGGCTTCTGAGTACAGTGTTCTTGGGTGAAGATGTGTGGATAGATAAAGATTGAGCAGATTGCTCTCTCACCAACGACCCTAATAGTTTTGCAGTCTTCTGGACAGGAACATGGATGGTGACACTCTGGCAACAGATCCTCTGTGTTGATCGTCCGTAGCAAATTTTCCCACACGTCCGCACTGATGGTTAAGTGTTGTGAATGATGTTAGTAACAGGATGTCTGACAGTGGATAACAGGACACAGCCTCTCAGGTCTCGTGGTGAAAGTATTGTTCTGTGCGGTAAGCCACGACCTCTCCCTGTATCACACAGAGAGGTCCATCTTGCATCAGGCTCAGGAGGAAAAAAGAGCGCCCGGCTTCCTGGGCTCCTTTTACCACCCCCCCCAGCAACATTCAGGCCATCGTAAGGGTCATTGGGATTTGTAGTCTTAGGGTACAGGAATGTATCGCAGCAGATTCCAGAAGGACAATACGACCCATCACTCACTCTGCTGGCACACAGGTCACTGGCCGCCTAATAATCACAGAAGAGCGACCATCATAGTGCTAAACTCTATTTGTTCAATTAAAACATACATAACAAAAAAACTCACATTTAACTTGCCTAAGGATATCAGCATATAGCTCTTTTAAATGTACTGTATATATATATATATATATATATATATATATATATATGCTGGTAGGTTAGAAATTTAGGGATACTAGGGTGGACATTCAATATTATTAATTTTCCTTAAGGTAGACTCAGACAAAGTGTAAACTCTCTGTGTATTTTCAGTGTGCAGTCTTTTTGCAGCCTTTGACTTTTTTGTACATGACTATGCTGAGATTTTTACATGTCTGTGAGATACTCACCTGTGACACAGCAGATAAAGCATATTTTATGTGTACAAGGAAACTTGAGTTTTATTTAACCTACCCCTTCTCACTGTTAACCTTATATGGCCACACTCGCTGTTTGCTGTGTACGGTGCTTCATTCTTAAGGCCCGTTTATACACAATCTGACTTTTTGACAACAAACATTCAAATTAGCTGTCCACATTTTTCAATGAGTTAGCATGACTCAAAATGTGCGCTACCAAACTGTGGAGCAGAACGTTAAATGGTTAAGGCAACATCCGACCGTGTGTACGCTCCATTTCGGTTTTCATCGGACTTTTGTTGGCTGTGCGAACAGACAAACTTTCTGGCAACAAAAGTCCAATGGAGCAAAGCCCGATCGTGTGTACACAAAACCATCAGACTTTTGTACAAAGTACAAACACGCATGCTCAGAACCAATGCAAAAGATCAGACAACAATACAGAAGTTGACCAAAGGGTGGCACTGGAGTAATTGAACGTCCTCTTTTGAAGTGTCGTCAGTATGTTGAAACGTCACTACGTTCATGTTTGTTGCCTAAAAAGTCCGATCGTGTGTATGCAATACAAATTTACGGCCAACGCCCTTTGTACAAAAATCCATGGGAAAGTTTGTACAAAGTCCGATCGTGTGTATAAGGCTTTACTTCTCTTTCAGTGCCCAATAGTGCCCCAGGTGTTTTGCAATCTTATCCCTTTTCACACCTGTAAGATGTTATCATGGGAAAAAGGTATGTCCACCGAAGCTTCATCACCAATCCACGACTGTACTGCCAAGTTCAGCTCCAACCATATCATCAAGTTTGCTGATGACACAACTGTGGTGGGTTTCATCAGCAACAATGATGAAACACTTCACAGAGAGGAAGTGGCTCAACTGGTTAAATGGTGTAGTACACACAACCTGCCCCTTAACATAAACAAAACAAAGGTGGTTGTGATGTATTTCAGGAGAAACTCTGTTTACTACTACCAGCAGCACTAAATTCCTGGGAGGGCACATCTCGGAGGATCTCACCTGGACAACCAGGGTCACGTCACTCGCCAAGAAGGCACAACAGTGCCTACATTTTCTCTGCCACCTTAATAGAGCAAGTCTCACTTCACCCATCCTTCCCACATCCTATAGGGGAACCATTGAGAGCGTGCTACTGTATGTTCTACTGTATGTTCTCACGTGTAGCAGAATGACAATAAAGCTTGACTTGACTTGAATACTTGCATCTACAATAATCAAACATTTTCAAAATCCACTTGTCACAGGTACAGAAAGTGAGGTGAAAACTGAACAGGGGCCAGACAGCAAAGCAAATGTTACAGAGGTGTTAACCCTTCCCTATGTTTCCCTATGCTATTAAGAAAAATGTTTTGGGCTGAAGTTACACCTAAAAAATGTACCTGTTCCAACTTACATACAAAACAAATAAACCAATAAAAAGTCTGAGCTATCCAAATATGTGTGGTAATCATACTGAATAATGCTAATGTGGACTTAAACTAAATAATAATACCATATTATGATCCTATGTAATTAAAAATATTATAGCAATCCTATGCAATTAAAATTAGCAACCATATGCAATACTCCCAGTGCCAACCCGTGTAACTATTACACAATTCTATATACAGTGGGGATCGAAAGTTTGAGCACCCCAGGTAAAAATGTGTATTAATGTGCATAATGAAGCCAAGGAAAAATTGAAAAATCTCCAAATGGCATCAAATTAAAGATTGGACATTCTTATAATATGTCAAAAAAAGTTAGATTTTATTTCCATCATTTACACTTTCAAAATTACAGAAAACAAAAAAATGGCGTCTGCAAAAGTTTGGGCACCCTGCAGAGTTAATATCTTGTACTGCCCCCTTTGGCAAGTATCACAGCTTGTAAACACTTTTTGTAGCCAGCCAAGAGTCTTTTAATTCTTGTTTGAGGTATCTTTGACCATTCCATTTTCCTTACAAAAGTGTTCCAGTTCTTTGAGATTTCTGGGCTGTCTGTTTTAAGGTCTATCCATAGATTTTCAATAATGTTGAGGTCAGGAGATTGTGAAGGTCATGGCAAAACCTTCAGTTTACGCCTCTTGATGTAATCCCCCGTGGATTTTGAGGTGTGTTTAGGATCATTATCCATTTGTAGAAGCCATCCTCTCTTTAACTTCAGCTTTTTCACAGATGGCATCAAGTTACCATCCAAAATTTGCTGAAATTTTATTGAATCCATTTTTCCTTCTACTCGTGAAATGTTCCCTGTGCCACTGGCTGCAATACAACCCCAAAGCATGATTGATCCACCCCCATGCTTAACAGTTGGACAGAGGTTCTTTTCATTAAATTATGTGCCCTTTCTTCTCCAAACGTACCTTTGCTCATTCCGGCCAAAAAGTTATATTTTAAACTCATTGGTCCACAGAACTTGTTTCCAAAATGCCTCAGGCTTGTCTATATGTTCATTTGCAAAGTTCAAACGCTGATTTTTGTGGTGAGGACATAGAAGAGGTTTTCTTCTGATGACTCTTCCATGAAGACCATATTTGTACAAGTATTTCTTTATAGTGGAATAGTGTACCACAAATCCAGTGTCTGCCAGATCTTTCTGGAGGGATCGTGCAGTCAAACGTGGGTTTTGAATTGCTTTTCTCACAATCCTGCGAGCTGTTCTGTCTGATATTTTTCTTGGTCTTCCAGATCTTGCTTTAACTTCCACTGTTCCTGATGACTGCCATTTCTTAATTACATTCTGTACAGAGGATATTGACATCTGAAAACGCTTTGCTATCTTCTGTTTTCTAGACAACTGCCTTAAAGAACCCATGGTGCTGATTGTTGGGGCAAGGTCAGATGAGTCTGGCCATTAAAAACCTTTGAGATTGACATCACCTGGTCTTCCCAGACAATGATTGAGAACAATCCATGACACTGGCAGGTCTCAGCTTTGCAAAGGGGGCAGTGCATGCTATCAATTCTGCAAGGTGCCCAAACTTTTGCAGATGCCATTTTTTTTGTTTTCTGTAATTTTGAAAGTGTAAATGATGGAAATAAAATCTAACTTTTTTTGACATATTATAAGAATGTCGAATCTGTAATTTGATGCCATTTGGAGATTTTTCCATCTTTCCTTGGCTTCGTTATTCATTAATACACATTTTTACCTGGGGTGCCCAAACTTTCGATCCCCACTGTACATATGTTGCAGTCATATGAGATGAAAATTTTGCAACCCATAATTACAGTGATAACCTGTAATCTTATACAAATCTATATATAAATAAAATGCATCAACATAAAATGATCAATATAGAATAAAGTGAACCATGTATTAAAGTGTTCTGGGTTTATGGTCAGCATTCAGATCCTTGGATGGTTGCTTGCACATATCCATATAGAAAACAGAGGAAATTCCATCTCATACACTGTCCTGTCCCCTTCCCAGCGTGTGTCGATACCGGGATCTACGGATCTATGCCTTCCCCTAGTAAAAGCACCTCCTTTTTTTCAAAATTGTCGGTCATTTTTTATTCCTAGCAC
This sequence comes from Lithobates pipiens, assembly GCF_037356315.1. Lineage (NCBI taxonomy): Eukaryota > Metazoa > Chordata > Amphibia > Anura > Ranidae > Lithobates > Lithobates pipiens. The sequence goes on along the minus strand of NW_027507790.1, from coordinate 78,333,665 downwards.
AAAAAAATAAAAGCACACTGGTGATCAAATACCACCAAAAGAAAGCTCTATTTGGTGGGAAAAAAAGGACATACATTTTATTTGGGTACAGTGTCACATGACTGCACAATTGCCAGATAAAGTAATGCAGTGCCGTATCAGAAAAAAATGGCCTGGTCAGGAAGAGGGGTACATTTTCCAGAGCTAAAGGGGGTAAAAATACATTTAATGAATATATAACTAAATTAAATGATGGGTGTTTTTCTATATGACTAGAGTGCAGCTTTTCTGCTTGTATGCATACTGCTAAGGCAGAGTGCTAGTCTGGAAGAATTTGTGTTTGTTTGAACGTTTGCCACTCCAGAATCAAATAGTTAACTCACACAGGTTAGGTCTTGATTTCCACTCCACACTAAATACACCTTTAAGTATTCACTTCATCTGACTGAATTTTACTAGTTTGTTTTTGAAGTAAAAGCCCACAGTTTTACAACTTTGATGCTGGGAAATCTGTCTCCGAGATGGAGATCAGGTAAAACGTGGAGATAAATAGGACCTTCAAAGCTAAGGCTACAAACCTAGCAAACCGTGTCAGTTAATGGTATTTTTATTTGGTTGCTTTAGTCTTTAAAACAACATTCCATGTTACTTGATTTTAAATACACATGTTCTGCTGTTTCAGCACTTAAAAAAAAACCTGTATTTTAAAATACCAATTCTTGCTTGCCCAAAGATTTTTTTATTTTGTTGGAATACTGGGAAATTAGAGAGGTATGTGGAAACACAAATAAAACTGAATGGTGGCCTTTTACCTATCAGTCTGACTGAAGTATTTATTCCTGTGATCAGTGTTAAAATGTGCATTTTTATAAGAATACAGTTTTCAGCCTGTATTCTGCTTTTGAGTTTTTTACATCTGCTTTTGGTGACATTTTTGCGGCTGTCATTAGGCACTGTTTGCTGGTGGCGTAATAGCAAAATACAGACACCTTTCTCTCATATATATTTCCATGAAGGTTTGTGTACAGTTTGAACTTTTATTTTAGTTTTGAGTAGAGTATGGAATGGTGGGGACTAGGGATGCACCGATAGCCTTTTTGTTTTACAAGTACAAATTTTTGTACTCGCTGATACCAATTACCGATACCTACTGCAACTGTTTTGTTTACACTTCAGCTGTCAGCAATGGTACAAAGTATTGAAAAGTTATTTACAAATTCTTTTTATTATTTCACGTTTTTTTTAAATGTGAAACGTGTAAATACGTATATGTTAAAGGTTTAAAAATATCAACAAACCTTTCTGTTTCAGTGGCTGAGCAATGTTGTTGATAAACATTGCCCGGCTGCTTTTTTTCTTTTTTTGACAGCTCTGAATGCCAGGACTTTGTTCACACTTCAGCTGTCAACAGAGGAACCCCACTGACAGCTGAATGAGTCATTGGTTTGTTACCCATAAGTTATATTTTGAGATTTAATACAGTATATGTCAGATATGATTTGGGTTAATGAGAGTTCTTTGACCATGAGTTAAAGCTTTCACACAACAACAGAAATGTATTGGTAAATAGTATGAGAGTCAAACAAACATCAATCTAGTTAGTTAATAAAAGCAATATAATTCGGAGAGCTCTAATATAGTACTAAATACAAACAATGAGAGGGATAAGACATAAGACAAACTTTTCGATACAAGTCCAAGGGAGATATTCCATACAGGCATACGTCACTTTTAAGTACAAAATGGGGTTTATTTACTAAAGCTGGAAAGTGCAAAAGCAGGCTCACGTCTGCATAGAAACCAATGAGCTTCTAACCTCGACTTGTTCAATTAACCTTTGGTAATAAAACCTGGAAGATGATTGGTTTCTATGCAGAAGTGAGCCTGAATTTGCACTTTCCAGCTTTAGTAAATAAACCCCATTGTGTACTTGTAGTGGGGTATGCCTGTAGTTATTATGCTAATGCCCACAAAGGTCTCATTGTGGTGACTGCTCTACCAGAGAGAATTTCTCTCCCCTCCCATCTAGTCTGTGTATATCATTATAGGCTGGTGCCTCATTAGTTGGCATAGCATGGCTCTGATTAGTGGCCCTCTCTATTCCTGTTTAGAAGATTGGCTAATCTTCAATCCCTATACTTTGCATAATTCAGCCCCCTTTAATGCAACTCCTTGGCATACTTTTTGAGCGGGAAACTTAAACTTGCAAGTACATGACATTTTTAGGGAAATTAAGAATTCATGATGGGCTGACCACCTTCATTGCATATCTAAACGAGGGATCCTTTAAAGTGAATATTTGTAGAACAAAGAGGTTTGGGTCCTATTGTTTAGATAAATGAGCTTAGGCACCAAAGTGTCTGCGAAAAGCCTTTTCACATACAGGATTAGTAATTAGAATATGGCCTCCTGACAACTTAACACATCCTGTATAACAGGATCATATGAAAGACATATTACACACCCACAATGAAACACCGCTAAATGAAATTTCCTGACAGACTCTATGGCAGCCTACGTATAGGTTAATCCTGCCTCTCATACCTCATAGGACCCCACTCCCATAAATCTTTGCTCCTAATCAGAGACTGTGTTCCTTTTTTGTCCTCCTTAAGGACCAAAGAGGTAGTTCTTACCTGAAGGAGTCATGAATCCGGTTCTGGTTCCTGTTCGCCATTCGCACGCATTATGAATTCTTCTGGTATCTGGAGTCCAGCATCCAAGCTACTAGCAGGGTGGACATGGGGATGAAGTGCGATGCCACAAAGAGCTTACTATCCAGCCACTGGCTGGCAAGCGGCAGTATGGCCATACGTCCTAGCTACTAGCGGGAGGCCTTTCCCCTTAAATGATCCCCAAGGACGTGCCTGTGGATGGGAGCCAGTTCGGATGGTTGGCGTGCTGGAGAGGTATTGTATGGCAGCCTGTGTCTGTTTATGTTTAGTCCTGTGCCGGGGGGTTTTGTGTGGGGATGGCGGCTGGAGCACATATGCGTTCCAGCTCGCCGCTCTTTTCCTGTACTGTGCAGCTGCAATGCCTTGATTGAGATTGAGGCTTGGTTTGCACCTGCGCAGTGTGGTTGATGTGGCGGCGACTGCGCATGCGCATGAGCGCCGTGGAGATGACGTTGCTGGCATCATGACTTCATCCGGCGGCAGTTTTAAAAACCTGTCAGATTCAGACAGGTTTGTTGCCTCACCTTAGCAAAAAAATCACTACTCTGTGGATTTTCAGGGGTAAGAGTCTTAATAGTTTAATCCTTACTGAAATTCACTCTGTATTGGCTTATTGATTTTGAATACTTAGATGGTATTGATTTCATTCATTCATTCATTAATTAATTTATTTTTTGCTATTGACTTAGGAAGGTGGTTCAAGAATCTTTGAATAGATCAGATTCCACGCATGCAGCCATTCCTCCCTCTGTACCAACTTCAGTGGTTGAGGTGGAAGACCTTGAGGTTCCGGGTCCCTCCCATGACAGTTTTTCCTTCAGTGGATCCTCTGACAGTGAGGCTGAAGTGGATGATTCTAATGCAGGGTTTGATTTTCCCTGGTTCCTCATCTGGTCAGAGCAGTAAAAGACACACTAAGATGGGAGGAACCGGTGGAGGTACCCTCTAAACAGAGGAAGTACTTTAAGCATCTTAAAAAAGAGCACTCAAATTTTCTCTTTTTGGGGGAACTGGGTGAAATCATCTCAGATAAATGGAGTAAGGTCGAGAGGAAGAATTCTCTGCTCTCCAAAGTGGCGAGAATGTACCCATTTAAAGGTGAAGAGGTGAAGCATTTGGAGTCTGCTCCTTTTATCGATGCGGCCCTGATGAGGCTGGTAAGACATGTCACGCTCCCTCTGGAAGACACCGTCTCTTTTAAGGATGATCGTGAAAGGAAAATCGATACAGATTTGAAACATATCTATATTAAGGCTGGGATGGCCTGTAAGCCAGTGTTGGCATTGGCGGCATTATCTAAAGCTATGAAGTGTTGGACCGATGATATGGGTGCGACTTTGGGAAGCATTTCCGAGGAAGCACTCAAGAATTCTCCAATATATGAGATGAAGATGGCGTCTGCATTTCTAGGTGAGGCATCCCTGGACATTATTCACCTAGTAGCACGTGTCATGCTGTTCTCTGTTACAGCTAAACGGGCTTTATGGTTACGCCCTTGGGTGGCGGATCCAGCCTCTAAACAGGCTTGGTGCAAAATTTCCTTTGAGGGTGCTTCCCTCTTTGGGAATAAGCTTGATTCAGCCATCACATGTGCTACTGTCGGGAAGTCCGGATTTTTATCTCAGGATCGCCGTTTTTTAGTTGAGAACAGGGTCCAAGCCAGACAAGATCCAGAGCGTGCTAGGGATGCACGCTGCTACAGGCCGGGTTGTGAATTTAGGAAGAACTGGAGGAGAAACCAGCCGTCTGGTCAGAAGCCTTCAAAATCAACATCCTCCAGGGGACAAGAAGCTGCAAAATCTTTTTGATATAGAGCCTGTCCAGGCGGAGCAATTAGGGGCCCGTCTACTCCGATTCTGCCACGTCTGGGCATCCTCGATTCAGGATTATTGGGTCATCAAAACAGTCTCCCTAGAGCATGCCTGGGTGTTCAGCAGTCCACCCATAAATCGCTTTGTTTCCGTGAGTCTTCCTCATTCAGAAGAAAAGAGAGAGGTTCTCTTGGCTTACACGGACTCCCTTATCACCCAAGGTGCAGCCATTTCGGTTCCAACAGAGGAACAATTTCAAGGGATCTATTCCCCTCTTTTTTTGGTCCTCAAAAAGAGCGGGTCTTGGAGGTCGGTCATCAACTTGACTTACCGGAATTCCTTTATAAAAAAGGAAAAATTCAAGATGGAAACGTTATTGACTATACGCCAGACAATACAACCAGGCAATTTGTTAGTCACGATAGATCTGAAAGACGTGTACTTTCACGCCCCAATCGTGAAGGACTTCCAGAAATATCTCAGATTCTGAGTGAACCAAAAACATCTCTAGTTTATATGTCTCCCGTTCGGGCTTACAACATCGCCGCGGGTGTTTTCAAAGCTCTTACTGGCGGTGGTCGCCTTGACCGGGGTCAAAGGTATCTGGTTACATCATTATTTGGACGACCTACTCCTGCTGTCACAGGACAAGAAGCAGTTGCTGTCGCACCGGGATCAAGTCATCTCTACTCTGATAGGGTTCGGTTGGCTGTTGAACAAGGAGAAAAGTCATCTGGAGCCAACACAGTCTCTAGTGTTTCTTGGGGCACAGTTGGTCACTACAAAGAGCACAATCTCTCTCCCTCTGGAAAAGATCTCGGTAGTCCGAGGCAGAATTTATCTGGCAATTTCAGCTCCCGTTCTCAGGGCTTCCCAGTGCCTCAGGATAATAGGCACCATTGTGGCCACAGCCCCTATGGTGAAGTGAAATGCAACCTTTTCAGAAGGGTTTCCTTCAACAGTGAATCCGGAGTTACAAGATCACCTGATTCGGATAAGTCTTTCCATGCGGGAAAGTCTCCCCTGGTGGTTACAATGGAAGAATCTTCTCAACTGCCATTCAATAGCTCCAGTCTTTTGGGTAACAGTAACGACAGATGCAAGCAACAGGGGCTGGGGCGCTCTCTGTCTGTCAGAAGTAGCCCAGGGCAGGTGGGATTTTCCACCTAGGGGGGTAGTTTAGAATGTATTGGAGCTTCGAGCTGCCTTCAAGGCCCTTCGGGCTTTCCTCCATCTGACATCGGGGGCATCAGTCCTCATGAGGTTGGACAATACGATGGCAGTATCGTATATAAAAAGACAAGGGGGCACTCACAGTCTATCCCTTCTGAAGGAGGTGAGTCCAATCATGTCCTGGGCCCAGGCGAACTTGATGGACCTGACGGCAGTGTATCTTCCTGGAGTTCAAAATGTTCAGGCGGATTTCCTTTCAAGAACCGCCTTAGACAACAACGAGTGGTCTCTCCACATGGAAGTTTTCGACTGGATCCTGTCGTTGGGAATGATTCCGGAGGTGGATCTGGTCGCATCCCCCTGCAATGCCAAAATGAAGAAATATTATACGAGGGTCAATGTCCAAGCCATCGGAGTGGACGCTCTCATGGATCAGTGGAGATTCCACAAGGCGTATGCCTTTCCTCCAGTCTCGGTCATTCTTTGGTTTCTTTCGAGGCTCAGACAGGAAGCAGCCGAAATAGTGGCAATCATTCCATATTGGTCCAACAGGCCATGGTTTCCTCTCCTGTTACAACTGAGTTACCGGGACCCAGTTCCGCTCCCTGCCAGACTGGATCTTCTTCTACAGGGAACATCCCATCATCCGTGCTCATCTCATCTCTATCTGATGGTCTGGTGGTTGAGAGGAAGAGGCTGGAAGCGTTAGGGTGCCCAAGTTCAGTGGTGGCTACCTTGTTAAATGCCAGAAGGCAGGGTACGAATAAAGTTTACCAGAGAATCTGGTCTAAATTTATGGACTATGTCTCATCTTCTGGTGGTTCTTGTAACAACCCGAAAATAAAGGATGTTTTAGGTTTTCTCCAATCAGGTTTGGATTTGCCATTGTCTGTGAGTTCTCTGCGGGTCCAGGTTTCCACAATCTGTGCCTTTACTGAAAAAAGAAAACTCAAAAGAATCCTTTCAACAAATAGATCAGCTATCTATGAAAGACATTTCTCTTAAAACAGTGTTTTTAGTGGCCATAACATCGGCTAAGAGAGTTTTGGAGATCAGTGCCTTGGGTTCTTAGGAGCCTTTCCTTACCTTCTTCCTGGATAGAGTGGTTCTGATCCCAATGTTAGGATCAAATCCTAAGGTAACTTAGGTATTCCACGAGAATCAAGAGATTGTTCTTCCAACTTCTCAGTCAATTGATTCTTCAATTGCCCATCCTCTGGACGTTGGGGAAGTTTTGAGGTACTACTTGGAAGCTACAGCATCTTTCAGGAAGTCAGATCGTCTGTTTATTTTTACAGAAAAAACGTTTTTTGCTTGCTTCCTCTAGAACCATTGCGGGCTGGATTGTACAGACTATCCAAAGGTCGTATAAGGCTAAGGGGCTGGCTCCTCCGGAGGCTGTAACTGCTCATTCTACCAAGGGTGTGTCGACATCATGGACAGCCTCCCGGCACGTGTCGGTGGAAGTGATCTGCAAGGCAGCTTCATGGTCATCGATAAATACATTCATGAAGCACTATTGTATTGAGCCGGTGGCTCTTTCTTCTGTTAATTTCGGTTTAAATGTTCTATCTGTTTGAACGGTGCCAATTAAACCCTTTTTTGTTGAACCAGCAATTTGTGCCCACTCGGATGTGTATGGCTAGTTATTTTCCATACGTAGGCTGCCATGGAGTCTGTCAGGAAAACTGAAAATTTATATCAATTACTTACCGTAATTTTCTTTTCCTGCTGAACCCCATGGCAGCAGGAGTTCCCTCCCATTTGCTGGAGTAGGCTAAGTTATGGAACACGGTCTCTGATTAGGAGCAAAGATTTATGGGAGTGGGGTCCTATGAGGGAAGAAAGGCGGGATTAACCCATATGTAGGCTGCCATGGAGTCCATCAGGAAAGTAAAATTACGGTAAGTATTTAATATAAATTTTCCGTTATATTCATAGTTACAATATTATTTACAGCTGTTATTGAAGATTTCACATAAACTCATGAGGCAACAGATGTCCCTTGTGGCCAGAGAAGCTAGGCCATACCTAACATAATGGTTTATGTGTAATCTCCTTTAATATTGGGAGCTTTTGTTGTTGCTTTCCAAAATAAAGAGAAACTCTTTGAAAAGACCCTTTAACCAACAGACGACCAGCCACTGCAGTTATACTGCGGCAGGTTGGCTCCCCTGGGCAAATCGCTGTAGGTATACATTGGCCGCTTTAAGGCCACTAGCAGATGATGGAGCAGATGCGTGTGCCCGGTGGCCACGATGATCACCGGGCACCCGCGATCACTCCTGAGAGACACAGAATGGAGGTCTGTCAATGTAAACAGACAGATCTCCGTTCTGTCAGGGGTGAGGAGATACATCTGTTGTTCATATTAAGTATGAACAGCGATCGGTCTACTCCTTCAGGCAGTCCCATCACCACAGTTAGAATCACTACCTAGGACAGACATTTAACCCCCTGATCGCCCCCTAGTGTTCCCTGCCAGTGACATTTATACAGTAATTAGTGGCTATTTTTAGCTCTGATCGCTGTATAAATGTCAATGGTCCCAAAAAAGTGTCAAAAGTGTCTGATCTATCCGCCGCAATGTTGCAATCCCAATAAAAATCGCAGACCATTACCAGTATAAAAAAAAAATTATAATAAAAATGCCATAAATATATCCCCTATTTTGTAGATGCTATAACTTTTGCGCAAACCAATAAATATACGCTTATTGCGATGTTTTTTTTTACCAAAAATACGTAGAAGAATACATATCAGCCTAAACTGAGGAAGAAATATGTATTTTTTTTATATTTTTTGGGGGTATAGCAAAAAGTAAAAAAATATTGTTTTTTTTTTCAAAATTGTTGCTCTTTTTTTCTTTATAGCGCAAAAAATAAAAATTGCAGAGGTGACCATGGAGGGCAATGTTTACCTGCATGGGGATACACAGGCATTCTGTGCATCCCTGTGCAGGCAGTCTTATTCATGTCAAATGGGACACAGCAGCTGCAAGGACAGATCTAACATCCATGTGGGTGTAGGTACATGGACCCAAACGCAGACAGGGTGAGTTCAGGGACATGCACCCACACGGATGTCAAGTTGGGAGTAGTGGCTGTGTCCTTGCAGTATCCCAATTGACATGAATGGGACTGCCTGCACAGGAATGCACGGAACACCTGTGCATTCCCATGCAACTGCTGTGTCCAAATTGACATCAATGTGACTGCCTGCATGGGGATGCCTGGAACACCTGTGCATCCCTCTGCAGCTAAACACACCCTGTAGTGGTATGCCCTGCATGGACAAGGCCTTAGGCTTTGTTGAGATTTACGGTTGGGGAGAGGGGCGGAATGCATTTGCGGCACATTTGTTGGTAAAATGGGATTAAAACGGTGGTGAGGAGTCTTTGCATCACTCCCTCACCGCCTATCAGTAGCCTCTGGAGCCTTGGGCTTTAGAGGCAAGGGTGATTTACCAATTTACCCTTAGGGCCCTTTCACACCAGCTGTCTGATCAGGTCCACCTGTCAGTTTTTCAGGCGGACTTGACCTGACCCTCCAGTCTCCCCTATGGAGAGGCGGATGTCAGCGATGACATGTCCATTGACATTGGCTGCTATCCGATCCTACCTTCAAAGAGCAGATGGATGGAGGTCCTATCGGATGGGATATGATCGGATGAAAATGGACGGGTGTTCCATTTTCACCCGATCTCCCCATAGAGGGTGGTGGAACTGTGTCCGTCTCTGTTCTGCACAGTGGAGTGGAGATGGACCTGTCATCCACGGGGGATTAGCACACCGATCCCCCCGCTGAAGAAGCGGATTTTGTCCCATGGAGGTGCCTTTTATATATTTTTTTACTTTTTTTCACTTTCTTTATTCACATTTTTTATTTAAAGGGGGTGCCAATGGGGGGAACATCATTCACGAGGGAAAAAATGTAACTCTGCAAATGCCAGAGTGGCAGCAGGGGGAGCCGGTAATTGCAATGGATCCATGGAGATCCGTGCTGGTGGCAAGGGGAGCGCTGAAGCTGGGAGGGTAGAAATTAATTCTGGGGGACAGATGCAGTGGGCAGAGGACAGTGTGGGGGGGACAGGGCAGGCATTCTGTGTAGTGCAGGAGGGGGAGAAGCAGCGGGTGACAGGTAGAGAGGAGGCAGCAGCAGCCACATGCAGGCACTGATGTAGGGCTTACGGACCTGGCAGTGAAAGGGTTAAAGCATCGTTTTTTTTATGTTTGTTTTAAGGAGAAGCCTCTGAATGGGAGTAATTGCAGTCAGGCCTAACTAAATTCTAAAATATATATTGTTTTTTGTTTGTCTGTTTCAATAAACAGAGTTTATGTCCTCCTCTCTCTTAGAATCACCATGGAAGGCTGTCCCAGAAGCAAGGGCAGCATGATCAGATTGGCATTATGGACTTTTGTACTATTATTATTGGACTGTTGAACAAAGATCCTCATATTTTTTTTTGTTTTTTGTTTCTGTCTCTTATTATTATGGACGTACTACATACAGAACAAGTGATGGCAATAGATACTGAGATCCAGAAATGTGGACTGTAGAGATGGAGAGTTTAACCAATTTAGCCCTGGAAGGCTGAAGTCCAAGACCAATTTTTTGCAATTTGGCACTGCGTCACTTTAACTGACAATTGTGGGGTTGTGCGAAGTTGTACCGAAACAAAATTTATGTCCTTTTTTCCCACAAATAGAGCTTTCTTTTGTTGGTATTTGATTTGATACACATTTGCGCAAAAATTGCGGGGCCTTCAAAATCAGTAGCACCTTCTTTTTATTCTACTGGTCCTATGCTTTCAGAAAATATATGGTTTGGGGGGTCTTTCACAAATTCTGAATGTTGTAAGGGCAAAATTGAAAGCTTCAGATTTTTAGAAAAATTTGGATATTTACATTTTTGAGTACGTTCGATTTTAACCATTTTCAAAAAGGCCCAATGTAAAAATTACAAATATTTGTTACCTCCATACAGGTTAAGCTTTTATATTTAGCAGGGATTTATCAGGAATTTTGTAAAATTAGCAATGTTTTTAATCAGCTAATAATGGTTTTAGTGTATTTTTAGCGACAATATTGTTTTGATAAACATCTGCGCAAATACCGCAGGGTCTAAAAAAATCAGTAGCACCTTCTTTTTATTCTAGAGATCATATGATTTCAGAAAATATATGGTTTTGGGGGTCTTTCACAAATTCTGAAAGCTGTAAGGGAAAAATGAAAACCTTCAGATTTTAGAGACATGTGGATATTTATATTTTTTTGCATACGTTCGATTTTCACCATTTAAAAAAAAGATGCAATTTAAAAATATCTTTTTTTGTTATTTATTAACTCCATACAGGTTAAGATTTTATATTTAGTAGGGATTTTGCAGGATTTTTGTCAAATTTGCTTTGTCTTTAGCTGCTAATAGGGCAAAAGGTCACCAATGTAAAAAGAAGAAAAACGCCCAAATCTGCCCAATTTGAGTGACAAAAAAGGGTGCAGAACTTGTTTGAGCTTCAGGCCTTCAGGCGTTCGGCTTCAGGCGACATGGAGTAGAGATGTGAACCATTTAGAATAATAGATTTTTTCCCCTCCAGCGTTTTGTAGCTTCAGGCTTCAAGCTACAAAACGCCCAGGTGTGAATGGGGCCTAAAAAATCAGTAGCATCTTCTTTTTATTCAAAAGATCATATGCTTTCAGAAAATATATGGTTTTTGGGGGTCTTTCACAAATTCTGAAAGCTGTAAGGGAGAAATAAAAACCTTCAGATTTTTTGAGTAATGTGGATATTTGCATTTTTGCATACGTTCAATTTTCACCATTTTGCAAAAAGAGGCAATGTAAAAATTAAATTTTTTTGTTATTTATTTACTGCATACAGGTTAAGCTTTTCTATTAAGTAGAGATATAGCAGGAATTTTGTCAAATTAGGAGATAACTGCAAATAATGATTTTAGTGGATTTTTAGCAAAAATATTGTTTTGATAAACATTTGCGCAAATATCGTGGGACCTTAGAAATCAATAGCACCTTCTTTTTATTCTACTGGTCATGTGCTTTCTGAAAATATATGGTTTGGGGGGTCTTTTACATCTCTGAAAGCTATAAGTGAAAAATAAAAAAGCAAAGGAAAAATTGCAAAAATGGTCTGGCCATCTGAGAGTACAAAATGGAGCACAGGGCCTGGCAGCGAAAGGGTTCCTCTGTGTTTTTCCTCTAAAGTATTTTTCCAAGTCTGGTCCATATTCGTCTTATGCACTGATGTTTGTTTGTGTATTTTTCCTAAAATACAAAACTAAAAACTATTAATAGCAACTCACTCTACCTCTGTGAGAGGTTCCTAATGGAGTAAACTAGTAGTAGATGCTTGGAACAGACTTCCAGCAGAAGTAATGAGTCCATCAACAGTAAGTACATTCAAAAATGTAAAGACACACACACCTATCTACACACTGCAGCTTGAAAAAGCTCAGTACAGCTTTTTTTTTTTTACTGAGCTAAAATACAGCTCATTAATTGTAATGTGCCTATGCACACAGGTGGGTAAACAAGGGCTGTGTATTCTTCAGTAAAAATATAAAAATTTGCATTTTTGGTCAGTAATTTGGTCAGTAATTTATGCCTCATTATGCTGAGCATTTGCGCATATTTATGCACAAATTAGCAAAGATTTGTCCATTAACATTGTCAATGTGAGAACAAGCTTCCGCACATGCGCGGGAATGTGAGAAAAAATGCGTGAGTGCATATGCGCGAAAATAAATAGAAAAAAATCTGAAAAAGTAGATGCTCATACAAGAGTATCATGTGCAAGAGGCCTAACAGGACACAAGTCAATAGTTACAAACGGAAACTAAAATAAGAAACATGCGTGTTAATGTGATCACATTTCTTATTGATGGCCATCCAACAATGGTGTGTACACACCCCTGAAAAAAAACCTTTGCTTACACAGACAGTTCATACACATCCATGACATCACCCACACACACATTAATTGAGATTGAATCCCATATGTTCTGGATAAAGAAAGCATTTGTAATTGCAAATGAATTACTACCGTAGGTGTTTCTGGCAACTGGGAGAATAAAAAATAAGAAGGAAAAAAAAAAAACATGAATCAGGAGTACCTAGCCTATTATACCTTACCTTTTGTTAGTCGTGTGTATTTATGCATATGTACAGCTATCTACATACACCTGCTTTATATGTAAATACACTTTCGGGAATTCACTGAACCTGAAAAAGATAAGATAACTTATAGACAAAATGTATTACTCTATGCTTTTTCTTTAACCTACAAAGAAATACAAAACTTACGTGTACATTGGTAAATTGTCACTGACCTTCCCACTTTGATATAATGAAACTAAAATGCCATAGATCCCTGAAACATAACTTATAACTTATACTTATATCTGGTATTTCATCGTATTTCATCCCGTTTACTATCATTAAAATATCTTTTAAAGGTTTGGAATTCTTTCATAAATTCATCTCGTTCCAGTTTCAGTTGTTCAATTTCATACTGTAAAACCTCATTCTCAGCCTTATTGTTAGGGAAAAGATGCATGATCTAGTCTTTTCATATTTATTACCCCTAAGCCATGTTCCCCAGCGTGGTGAGTACACATTCTCTAATGATTTTGATTCACTATTTTTCCAGCAAAGACAAACACTTGGGCAATGTGACCCCATAATCCACATGTGTAACATTTTATCTTTTGTAAAGAATTAAAGCGTCTCCTAACAACCGGTGTGGTTTTAGGCTGAGAGTTTTCAATGGCTAAACTTTTTCTGTCTGCATATAAGATATAGGGGCACTTTCAAAAGAGCCCCCACCTTTCAATGAGTTGTTGAAACACATACCCTAGGTGGGGATAATTTCCTGTTGCATCGAGAAATACTCAAACCAGTTGCATTACAATCTATGGTATGTGGAGATTGCATAAGCTGCCCCATGCTGAAAGATGCAGACAACCGTTTACATTTAGTGTCTTACGCCTATGTGCCAGCTGACCAAGCTCTCCCTGCTCTTCTTGGTTGTCTATTGTTGGTTCATGGTGGCTACCATTCGAATTTGTCATAGAAACTTTTAGAGTACTGATATTACTTTTGGCTATTTCCAGATCCTCCTTGAGGGATTTGTTTAACTTGATTAACTGTTCGTGATTGTTAGCCAACCAACAAGCAGCAACAATCAGTGCCATCTTACCCTCACGTTTGCTGTATTTTTCTTTTCTGTTAGCTTTACATTTACATACTCTTGTGCCTGGTGCCATAGGCTTTTAGATTCCTCAATTTCTCTATTCTATTTCAGAGCTATTTTTAACTTTAGCAATCCTGGTCATTATTTTCTCTATGCTGTACAAAAGGTTCAGTGACTATACAACAATACCCCACATAACAGACTTCTGCCACAGTTGTCTACCACTACACTATGCACAGGAGTGGAGACACAAACATTAACATAACACTAGTATCTTCTCTGAAGTTTCTACAGAGTCTACACCCAAGAAACAAAAGATAGAGAAGATGTGCTGAACAATAAAAATGTAGATACAGTATGGACAGTAAATACACAACAAACAATAAAGGAAGGGAACCTCCAGGCAGATGATAGAAATAGTAAACACTGGCAGTGTTTTGCCAATAACTACCCCCAACAAATTCAACTTCCACGCAGTATGTTTAGCTTAAAAAAAAGTCTAAAACTGATAAGAAGTACAGCATGCTCAATGCAATTTAAAAATACCAATTCAATGACTACAGTTCAGTTAATCTTTATCTGATTCATTGACCAGACCTCCACAATTATATACAGTATCTTAGAATGTTTTATCCTTTCATTGAAAGAACCAAAATTTTATCTACAAATTTCCACTTTGACCAAAATAAGAATATTACAACTTGTACATTCCTCAAAACCAGCAACAACAAAACTCTCTGTAACTCTTAACCCACGTACACACGGTTGGACATTCCGACAACAAAATCCGTCGGAAATTTTTTTGGCCGAAACTGGTGTTGCATACACACGAACGAACAAAGTTGTTGGAAAATACGATAGTTCGGAACGTGATAACGTTCGTTCATTACGACGGGACTACATTGAACCCAGTCTGTGCAGATATTCCTTTTTGTTTGTTGTGTGAATAGCAATGTCCCTTAGGATGGATGGATGGATCCAGTGGCGTAACTAGAACCTTCAGGCCCCCGATGCAAGAAACCATGAAGGCCCCCCTGAACCCCAGCCAGGGCCCTTTCCTCCGAGTCCAGCGTTAGAACTCCAGGGCGTGGTCACAGTCATGACCTTTGTGAGCCCTGTAGTACCACCACTGGTATTAGTAGTTTTTTTTTAATTAGTTTATTTTTAGGTGCCCCATTGGGGGACTGTCCCTAGGCAGGATGGGGTCCCCGCCCCCAGAAGAGATGAGGTCCTTTTCTCCAGGGCAGATGAAGTTACTGCCCCCAGGTGAGAAGGGGTCCCTGTCCCCAGGGGAGGTGGTGGTCCCTGTCCCCATGTGAGAAGGGGTCCCTGTGCCCAGGGGGAGATGGAGGGGGTATGTAATGGTGTGTGGGGGATGGGGTCCTCTCACTCACCATGACCAAGCTGTAGGCCACGCACTCATCCATGTTGGCCTGGGCTCCATCCAGTGTGCTGGATGGGCGATCAGCATATCTCCCAGAAAGACCTTTCATCATCTGTGTATGACGGGGGAGGAGGGGGGCTGGCAGACAAGCCTGCAGTGTCCTCCGGGGAGCCGTCTCTCATAGGGCTGCACTGCATCTGTGTGCTTAAAGTTGGTTTACCTGGGAGAAGTATGCAGTGCAGTGTGGGCCGGACTCGGGGGGTCGGGACTCTGGCTGGGGAGAACAGACATCGGACTGAGCGGCAATGCATGGAGCAGGAGAGGGGTACTCTGAGGAGCCGGCTGAGGACACAGGTCATGCGGGGAATGCACAACTAAAGAGCAGCCAGTGCGATAGTCGAGCATAGAGCTCTGCTAGTCACCCTCCACCTCCAGCCACCCGTGTGCATGGTGCACTGGTACCCCTAGCTGCCTATGCTGTTGCCGGCCATATGTAGAGGGGGCTGCATGGGCCCCCTGCATCACAGGGCCCGGTTGCGGTCGCGACTGCTGCGACTGCTGCACCCCCTATAGTTACGCCCCTGGATGGATCTCTCACTCATTATGGATATGTTATGCTGCATGCATATACATCCGGCAATATTATTTGCTGTATTTTTCCCATTTGGGGATTTAACATATATATTTATATATATATACATATACATATAGTTATTCCTTTTCTCTTGTTTTTTTACCTGCCAGTGGGTACAACTTCTTAGGACCCCGGGGCCCTTGATGCATCCCTCTCCTGTTCATTAGTGGCCTGTAAGCGACATCACTGTTTGACTAAGGTGAGGCTGCATTTTACAACATGATATGCATCCCTCTGTATATAGCATGTAATTAATTTTATTAGTGATGTCTCTCTGTTTGTTTTCCCTTGCAGATTCTCCAGCTTTTTCTGGGCCCCAGTGCACATGTAGGCCCCCTGTTGGTCCGATATTTTGGACTGCAGTGTGGCTGATAGGATAGGTGATTAAGTGGGGGAATGCAATATTATTCCCCTGCCTTCTCCAATTTCCCTTTTTTTACCATCTATATACTCTTTAAAGAATATCTGGTTGGACGGGATTTGGATTGTCCCCTGCGTCAGGATGTCTCTTCTGCATTTATTTTAAAATTGTTTTGGATGATAAAATGTACCTATCTAGTGATTAGGATGTAAGTATATGTATTGTACTATCAAATGGCATCACAACAATTTTAGTTGTGATTTTTTTGGCTGATTCCCTTGTCTAAATCTTTTAGATATGGTGTTACCTGAAAAAAAAACCCTGATGAAGGAGAATACGACTCATCTCTGAAACGTCGTTGGGTTTGGGTTACTCCATTACACCTATCCATGATTTTTTGTGTATTGTTATGCATCCTTGATTATTTATATGTTTCTGTGATATTGTAACTATGTATTGCTTTGTATAATAAAAAATGTTTACATATTTTTCTACGTATGTAAATATGGTAGTACCTATAAAGCCCCCCATCTAGGGGGTGTCTCCATTTTTCCATTTTTCTGTTAATATGCAAAGTAACCCACGTTAATGAAAAGCAACAGGTGCCTCCATTGAAAGATTTTCCATCTCCTGCTGTTCCAATGACCACTCTGTTTTGTCTTACCTGTCATCTTTTGAACCTGATATAATGGATACCAGACAAACAGAGAGGGCTAATCTTCCCAGTGAGGACAAATACAGTACAAAAAAAAGAGAACCTGAAGTTTAATATTTATTCAACTCTATCTACCCGTGAGGACAAATAAAGTACAAAAAAAAGAAAAAACCTGAAGTTTAATATTTATTCTACTGTATCTACTGCAAAGAGAAATGATAATCAGAGCTTTGGAGACAGGCAAGTCCATCAAGTCCAACCTACGTGTGTGATTTTATGTCAGTATTACATTGTATACCCCTGTATGTTGTGATCGTTCGGGTGCCTGTCTAATAGTTTTTTTAAATTATCGATACTCCCCGCTGAAACCACTGCCTGTGGAAGAGAATTCCACATCCTAACCGCTCTTACAGTAAAGAACCCTCTACACAGTTTAAGATTAAACCGATTTCCTTCTAATTTTAGTGAATGGCCACGTGTCTTATTAAATTCCCTTTCGTGGAAAAGCTTTATCCCTATTGTGGGGTCACCAGTATGGTATTTGTACATTAAAATCATATTCCCTCTCAAGCGTCTCCTCTCCAGAGAAAACAAGTGCAGTGCTCATAATCTTTCCTCATAACTAAGGTCCTCCAGTCCCTTTTATTTTTATTTTTTTGCCCTTTTCTGGACTCTCTTCAGTTCCAGCACATCCTTCCTGAGGATTGGTGCCCAGAACTGGACAGCATACTCCAGGTGCAGCTGGACCAGAGTCTTGTAGAGTGGCAGAATTATCATTTGATCTCTGGAGTTAATCCCCTTTTTAATGCATGGCAAAATTTTGTTTGCTTTGCTTGCATCTACTAGAACCCCCAGGCTTTTCCATCCTAGATTCCCCCATGGGGTTCTCCCCCTAGTGAGTAGACTGTATTCATATTTTTGCCACTCATTATTCTAAATTTTTCTACATGAAACCTCATTTGCCATGTAGTTACCCCCCCCCCCATTAATTTGTTCAAATCTTCTTGAAAAGTTTCCACATCCTGCAAAGTTATTGCCCTGCTTAGCTTAGTTTTGTCCGCAAATACAGTGATTGAGCTGTTTATCCCATCCTCCAAGTTGTTCATGAATAAATTAAATAGGATTGGTCCCAGGTCAAAACCCTGGAACCCTAGGAGACCCTACTTTCCACCCTGGACCATTTTGAGTACTCTCCATTTATCACTACCCTCTGAACTCGCCTCTGTATCTAGTTTTCAATCAATGTATTCACCCTATGATCCATGGCAATGGACCTTATATTGTAAACGTTTATTTGGAACTGTATCATATGCTTTTGAAAAATCCAGACACACTACGTCTACAGGCCTTCCTTTATCTAGATGGCAGCTAACCTCCTCATAGAAGGTTAATAGATTGGTTTGGCAAGAACGATTCTTTATGAATCCATGCTGATTACTGCTAATGATACCATTGTCATTACTAAAATCTTTTATATAGTCCCTTATCATCCCCTCCGAGAGCTTGCATACAATTGATGTTAGGCTAACTGGTCTGTAATTCCCAGGGATGTATCTTAGCCCTTTTTTAAATATTGGTGCTACATTTGCTTTTCTCCAATTAGCTGGTACCATTCCAGTCAGTAGACTGTTTGTAAAGATTAGGAACAATGGTCTGGCAATTACTTGACTTAAGGACCCTCGGGTGCAAGCCATCTGGTCCCGGGTATTTACTAATGTTAAGTTTTTCAAGTCTATTTCTAATTCTATCCTCTGTTAGCTATGGGGTGCTTCCTGTGATATGTCATAAGGATAAACATTGCAGTTTTGGTTACTGAAGCCCCCCCGATTTCCTTGTGAAGACTGAGGAGAAGAATAAATAAAATACCCTTGGCATCTCTTCATTCTTAGTAACCAGATTCTCTTCATCATTCTTTATGGGACCAATATTATCTGACCTCCCTTTCTTATGATTTATGTACTTAAAGAATTTCTTAGGATTTTTTTGCTCTCCTCTGCTATGTGACTTTCATGTTCTATCTTAGCCGCCCTGATTGCACCCTTACATTTCTTGCAGCCTTCTCTGTTAAGTTTGAAATGCTGATGATGATCCCTTAGCCTTGTATTTTTTGAAGGCCTTCTCCTTTGAGATTATATGCATTTTTACATTAGAGTTAAGCCACCCAGGACTTTTATTAGCTCTTTTAAATTTATTTCCCATTGGGGTGCACTGGCTAATGCCCTTATTTAATATGCTCTTAAAGTATACCCATTTTTCCTCCGTCTTCTTTGTTTCTAAGATTTTATCCCAATTATTATCTTCTAGCAAGGATCATAGTTTAGGGAAGTTGGCTCTTTTAAAATTCAGTGTCTTTGTACTCCCCTTATGTTCCCTATTTGTGTGATTTATACTAAAACCAATTGACCTGTGATCGCTGTTTCCTAAATTGCCCCGTATTTCCACATCCGTGATTAGGTCTGTATTGTTGGTAATCCATAGGTCTAGAAACTAATTTTTTTTTAGTTGGTGCAGTTACCATCTGACTCATGAAATTGTCGTGCAAGACATTTAGGAACTGGCGAGCACAGTATACAGTATGTAATTATGTTTTTTTTTTTCATATTTCATGTTTTGAGGTTTACAACCAGTTTAAAATCCTTCTTTCCTTGTTCTCCTAATGAAGCTGGATGTGTGAAAAGTGTTAAAATAGGAGATATCTGCGACAATTTAATTGTTATCTGTGGACTAAGTGTTATAAGCGTTATACATTATCTGGATATTAATTGTGGGTTATTGGCGCTACCTCCGACTATTTATTTTCAATATTAGATTTTAAACTTATATCAATCACCTTAACCTGTCCCTAGGGACTGCATATATTAGACCCGTGTTCCGTGTTATATCTCAGCTATTATGATTAGACTAAACCTATTTTTCCAACACCTTAGACACAACCAAATGTGATTATGCAACACTTTGTATCACCTATCATAGGTGAACTAGCAACCCTTATTGTTTGTTTACACAAAATTTCATTAATAACCAAAAAGCCCTGATCAAAGATAAAAATAAATAAAACCTCAAAAACCAAAAACAAAAAACAAAAAACACAAACCTCCGTGATACCTTATACTACTTTGTAGTGTTAAGGCCTCCCCCTAAATTGGGAAGAAAAAATGCCTACAATTTTATGATCCCCCTAAGTTGATTTGCATAAAAGGTATATATAAAAAGGTTTCCTTATATAATTATATCCAATATGAGAATTAGAACTATAAGCAAAAACCAGAAAAATGTGAAAAATATATACAATTTCGTCCAATGACATATGAACCAATCCTAAAAGAATGTGAAAAAAATCTGTGAAAAAAATATATAAAAAATGAAAAAAATAAAAATATTTTAGTCCACAATAAATCTTCTATCAAATATCCCAATGTGCAATTGTGCCACTTCAAAATACAGGAAGGTGACTTTCGTGAGAGTGCCTGCGCTTATTGGTGACTTTCGTGCTTGTTCCCCCTCAAGGGTCCCCACTCACCAGATCCATTCACCCCCTAAGGGGTTATACGCCTATAATCTGTATCCCGCTTGTTCGGAGATTCCACCATCCAGTTCTGTCTTCAACAGGTCCTCCTCAGGATTTTTTTAGAAGATGCAAGTAAGTTCTTATATCCGCTAGTGGTTCCTCAAAGGAAAGAAAATCCCCTCATGGTGTAGTATTTCTGATTATAATTGGGGGAGGGGGGGAACAGTCTAATATTCTTCTTTAATTAAAAAGGTATTTTTAATTGTGTAGAAATAGTGGGAGACTAATAGCCACTTAAAAATACTTTATTGCAAAAAGGAAAGAAAAAAACCTTTTTTATAAAAACTTTTTCACAGCGCTCTGTACAAAAAAAAAAAAAAAAAAGAAAAAAAAAAAAGAAGGTTTTTTTACCAAAAATGCAGTCTATAAAACATGCACCAAATACAGCACCGTATATATATTTTAGTTATACGGCTCAAAGAAAATGTACCAAAAACCCTTTCAGTAAAAAATTGATTTAAAAAAAAAAAAAAATGAAAAACAAAACAAAAATAAAAAACAAATTGCAAAAAATATATATGTACCAAAAAGCAACAAATTATAAAAATCAAAAATAACATACAGTCCTTTTCATAAATGTGCAGGAAGCTGCACTCAGTCCTATAAGCCTTATTCCCCCAGACCTGCAATCTCCTTTCTGCAATGGGGATAAATGATGGTTGCCTCCCCCGGGGGGCCGTTTGCCAGGCTAATTTAGGCTGTTAATGGGGCTGTATAAAAGAAAAGGAAATTGTATTAAAAATTAAAAAGTTGTTAGGCTTCCTTACACAGACAGGAGCCAAGGTAAACGACTGCCGGTTCGCCACAGAGCAATACCCCTGAGCGCGCGGCGTGCGCTCCAGCTGTGCTCCAACGGGTCTGGCGCACCGGAAGTGACGTGGTGTGCGTAATGACGCTGTACGCGTTTCGTCAGAGACATCCTCAGCAGCGATACCACGCACACTCCCACCCACGTCCTTAAAGGTAGCTACTCCTCCCATTCACAGATCTCAACCAATAGATGATCTGGGTGGGAATTATAGGTTTGTTTACTTGCTTTCTGTTTACGTTAACCGGGCCAATCTTATAAGCAGAATGTCCATACTCATAACCATCTCGACTGATAAACTTCGCTTTGTGGTGGTACGAGTTAACCCATTGTTACTTGTCATATTCAGATTACTTTAGGAAGAAGGAGAGAACCGGAAACTTATATCCGATATTTCTAGTTTTATCTTCAGCTTACTACCTTAATGGAATAGCCTTATGTTAGTTTTATAATGCTACAAAGAAAAAATTTTTCATTTATAGTTGAACTCACATGATTCCACAAGCCTATTTAAAGAGCTATTTAAAAAACTATTTGAACGCCTAACAGGGAGAGATATTCTTGTTTACCTCCATCTGGTATCTATCAGAAAGGATTCCGGTTATACATACCAGATATTACCTTGTAAAACTACCACCGGGATTCATTCAAAGGAGTATATTTATTTTAGATATACACTTTCCACAGACATTTGAGGTCTTTTACCAACCTCAAATTCATGTCTACCTCATCTTCCCTATCAGATATTACCTTGTAAAGCTTCCGGTAGGGGAAACTTTTTTTATATACCATAGCCAAGAGGCAGACTATAATGTCTTATTTTTATATTATAATTACCTGAATTCCTTCCTTAGATGCTACCATGTTTAACCTAAAACATGCTCCCTTTACAAGATTTCTTAAAGGGACAATGTTAATCTGTCTACCTTAGATTCAAATGATGTTTAACTGTGCCCAAGCTAAGTCCTATTATTTTCCCAAACAACCATATTAGACTTTTTTTGGTTCGTTTTCCCACGTAAGTACAGTCTCTATACACGTGTATATATCCATTTTCAGATTTCTTCCAAATCCTTATGTCCATACATATACACACATGCATCTATAGCCAAAAGACAAACCCAGATACTATCTCTTTAAAGTTACACATAAAACCAATACGCAAACCTGGATATTATCTCGTAAAAATAATCTACTGATGGGAGAGGGTTTTTCTTCTCTTTGATCCATCACATAGAGGAAAAGGCCAAGCATGTACACATATGCCTACCTCCCAAGCCTTTTTATTTGAAAAAGTTATAGGTCCATTTACCCTCGCTTTCATGGGTTCGCTATAAAGCAATTAAGGTCTATATCGATGTTAAGCCCTTTAGGGGCCAGGGTGTTTAATCTATATATCCAACTGGTCTCGTTCTGTGATATAAGGGTGGTCATATTACCTCCTCTCCAATTTTTCTTTATATGGTCAATTCCATAAAATATCATTTTAGAGGGGTCTCTTTGATGGAAGAGATCGAAATGTCTGGATACATTATGATTAGGGAACCCCTTCTTGATGTTATTAACATGCTCCCGTACTCTAATGTATAGTGGTCTGGTGGATGGGAGGAGTAGCCACCTTTTAAGGACGTGGGTGGGAGTGTGCGTGGTATCGCTGCTGAGGACGTCTCTGATGAAACGCGTACAGCGTCATTACGCACACCACGTCACTTCCGGTGCGCCAGACCCGTTGGAGCACAGCTGGAGCGCACGCCGCGCGCTCAGGGGTATTGCTCTGTGGCGAACCGGCAGTCGTTTACCTTGGCTCCTGTCTGTGTAAGGAAGCCTAACAACTTTTTAATTTTTAATACAATTTCCTTTTCTTTTATACAGCCCCATTAACAGCCTAAATTAGCCTGGCAAACGGCCCCCTGGGGGAGGCAACCATCATTTATCCCCATTTCAGAAAGGAGATTGCAGGTCTGGGGGAATAAGGCTTATAGGACTGAGTGCAGCTTCCTGCACATTTATGAAAAGGACTGTATGTTATTTTTGATTTTTATAATTTGTTGCTTTTTGGTACATATATATTTTTTGCAATTTGTTTTTTATTTTTGTTTTTCATTTTTTTAAAAAAAAATTATATTTTTTACTGAAAGGGTTTTTGGTACATTTTCTTTGAGCCGTATAACTAAAATATATATACGGTGCTGTATTTGGTGCATGTTTTATAGACTGCATTTTTGGTAAAAAAACCTTCTTTTTTATTTTATTTTTTTTTTTTTGTACAGAGCGCTGTGAAAAAGTTTTTATAAAAAAGGTTTTTTTCTTTCCTTTTTGTAATAAAGTATTTTTAAGTGGCTATTAGTCTCCCACTATTTCTACACAATTAAAAATACCTTTTTAATTAAAGAAGAATATTAGACTGTTCCCCCCCTCCCCCAATTATAATCAGAAATACTACACCATGAGGGGATTTTCTTTCCTTTGAGGAACCACTAGCGGATATAAGAACTTACTTGCATCTTCTAAAAAAATCCTGAGGAGGACCTGTTGAAGACAGAACTGGATGGTGGAATCTCCGAACAAGCGGGATACAGATTATAGGCGTATAACCCCTTAGGGGGTGAATGGATCTGGTGAGTGGGGACCCTTGAGGGGGAACAAGCACGAAAGTCACCAATAAGCGCAGGCACTCTCACGAAAGTCACCTTCCTGTATTTTGAAGTGGCACAATTGCACATTGGGATATTTGATAGAAGATTTATTGTGGACTAAAATATTTTTATTTTTTTCATTTTTTATATATTTTTTTCACAGATTTTTTTCACATTCTTTTAGGATTGGTTCATATGTCATTGGACGAAATTGTATATATTTTTCACATTTTTCTGGTTTTTGCTTATAGTTCTAATTCTCATATTGGATATAATTATATAAGGAAACCTTTTTATATATACCTTTTACGCAAATCAACTTAGGGGGATCATAGCGTAAATAATAATTAGCACAAGGGATTTGTATGTAAATTGTAGGCATTTTTTCTTCCCAATTTAGGGGGAGGCCTTAACACTACAAAGTAGTATAAGGTATCACGGAGGTTTGTGTTTTTTGTTTTTTGTTATTTGTTTTTTGTTTTTTGTTTTTGGTTTTTGAGGTTTTATTTATTTTTATCTTTGATCAGGGCTTTTTGGTTATTAATGAAATTTTGTGTAAACAAACAATAAGGGTTGCTAGTTCGCCTATGATAGGTGATACAAAGTGTTGCATAATCACATTTGGTTGTGTCTAAGGTGTTGGAAAAATAGGTTTAGTCTAATCATAATAGCTGAGATATAACACGGAACACGGGTCTAATATATGCAGTCCCTAGGGACAGGTTAAGGTGATTGATATAAGTTTAAAATCTAATATTGAAACTAAATAGTCGGAGGTAGCGCCAATAACCCACAATTAATATCCATCCCATCAACGCAGGTTGTTGAATGCAGCCTGTGTACTTTAGGGAGGCAGCAACCTCATAAAACCAATAGAATTCCTATAAAACTTTCTAAACTGATAGGGTTAAAAATAGGTAAAAGAATTTAAACCAACAAAAAAACTATATAGAGTATAAGGCTCTGGGCATACATAAATATCCACACATATTCCTGCTGATCGAGACCCATCCCATAAGCGCGGCTTTGTTTGCATAACTATTCCGTTATACATTATCTATTGAGTAAAGGGGGAGGGGGGGCAATGCCTATTTCATAATCTCTGTAAGTGGAGGCATGTCTATGACAATATTTGAATGTGTAAAATGTAATTTTTATATTGAAAGATGATGTATTTATAATTGTTTTAAAAAAGTGTACAAATAAATATATTTGCATATATTTTTTTCTACTTGGAAATGCTATATAATTAAAGTGGTAGTAAACTCAGTTTTACCACTTGTACCTACAGTTAAGCCTAAAATAAGGATTAGCTGTAGGTACTGTGAATATCTCTGTGAATATCTCCTAAACCTGCAATGTTTAGGAGATATTCACACTACATGCAGCCGATGACTTCACACTGCATACAGCATGGTATGTCGGACCTTCAGAGTCTGTGTCGTAAACAGCGGCTCCAGCGCACATGAGTGGGAGGGACTTCATTTCACCCCCGCCACTCGTGTAGCTGGAGGCCGTGAACCCGGAAGGAAGACAGGGTGAAGATGGAAGCCCTGTCAGCGCACCGCTGGAAGACTAAGGCCGCGTACACACGCGCGGACTGTTCGCCCAACTTTGTCCGCTGAACAGTGTTTGGGCGGACAGTCCGCTCGTGTGTGGGCTTTCAGCGGACAGTTTCAGCGGACAGTTTGACGAACAAGGTTTTTCGGAAATTCCGTAAAACTGTCCGCTGAAACCTTGTTTGAGCGAACAGTCCGCCCGTGTGTAGGCTTGTTCGTCAAACTAAGTTCCGCGCATGCTCAGAAAGGATTTACACGCCGAAAGTTATAATGCAGTGTATAGGACGTCGTATTTTTCGTCCCGTCGTACGTGCCGTTCACGTCATCGCGCACGGTTTCAGCAAACTGTTTGTTCGTCGTGTGTGGCCATGTCCGTCCATGCTAATTTTGAGCGGACTGTTTGCCGAAACTGTTTGACGGACAAAGTTGGGCGAACAGTCCCCGCGTGTGTACGCGGCCTTAGTTTTAAGGTAAGTGTCCTATAATGTGCTAGGATGTGATGCATCCTAGCACATTATGACACTGCCTTGGAGGGGAAGTTTTTTTTGTTTTGTAGGGTTTAACTGTGGTTTACTACCACTTTAAAACCCTTTAAAACCCCAAATTTAGCTAGCTTTTGGGCATTGGTAGTTGGGCAAAGCCCTTATAACTGTCAAAGTTGGCCACTGAGATCAATGCAACAAGTAATACAAAAAAGAACATACAAACAGCAAAAAAAAAAGGCATTAGGAGGTGGTGGTAGATTAGGAAAGTCAAAGCACATTAGAAAGGCCTTATTTACATACATACTCCAGATCACATAAGTATTGAAACCAGTCAAGCAAATGAGAGACGAACAGTGGCAGCTACCATATTTTTTTCAAGGAAAGTCTCCCGCCGTGGGATAAAAATGAGTGCTGCCATTGTTGAGCTGTTTTTAAAAATTCTAGTTGCTTGACGTTTATGCTGACCCACTAACATGGAGCAAGAATGCAGACTAGAAAATTGAGTAAAGTCAGAACCCCTGATTTGCTTATTGGTTCCAGGTCACTGACTCAAAGAGTGCAAAAAAATTGGAAAGGAGGCAGTTCCCCTACCAGCCTCCTAAGAAACAAAATTGGACTATCTCGGTACCTCAGACACAGTCCACAAAAAAATAAATAAAGGATATTTTATATATACAAAATGATAAAAAGGGAGTATCTAGATATGACAAAAATCAGACATAGATTAAAATTGAAGAAGGTATGTTGAAGTTTAGTCTCAATATACAACCATAGTACTTGAAATGCTTGAATTGGGAGACAGGAAACTTAGAGGTCCTCAAGGGACGTAAACTTCCTTAGGCCGCGTACACACGGGCGGACTGTCTGCCGAAACTAAGTTCGTCAAACAGTCCGCTCAAACTTTTGAATGAACGAACTTGCCCACACACGGCACTTTTTGAGCGGACTAAGTTCGTCGTACTAAGTCCGCGCAACTTTTGAAATGAACGGACTCGCCCACACACGAGGAGGACAGTCCGCTCATTTCGAGCGCGTGTCAAGGTAGGCGGGGCCCGCGACGGAGACGTCGCGGGCTCCGCCGCCTGGAATGGACTTAAAGGGGAACCCCAACGCCGAAAAAAATCGGCGTGGGGGTTCCCCCAAAGTCCACAACAGACCCTTGTCCGAGCACGCTACCCGGCCGGCCAGGAAAGGGGGGCGAGCGAGCGCGCCCCCCTCCTGAGCCGTACCAGGCCCCCCACCCCAAAGCACCTTGTCCCCATGTTGATGAGGACAAGGGCCTCTTCCCGACAACCCTGGCCGTTGGTTGTCGGGGTCTGCGGGCGGGGGGCTTATCGGATTCCGGGAGACCCCTTTAATAAGGGGGCCCCCGGATACCGGCCCCCCACCCTATGTGAATGAGTATGGGGTACAATGTACCCCTACCCATTCACCTGTAAAATAAAAGTACCCAAAAAAAAACATAACACACGAGATAAAATATTTTATTGCACAGCTCCGGGGGTCTTCCGTCTTCGGGGGGTCTTCTCGCCGGACTCCTCCGCTATCTTCTTGTAGCTCTTTTGCTAGCGGAGGAGTCCGGCTTTCTTCCTCCCCGCCGCCGGCCTCTTCTCCCGACTTCGGGGGTCTTGTGCCCCTCTTCGGTTCTTCTGCCGGGCCACCGCGCCTTTTTATAGCTCTTTTGCAGGCGGTGGCCCGGTCTTCTGTCGCCGCTGTCGCCTTCCGTTCCATGTTGAGGGCACGCGGCCTGGTACGGCTCAGGAGGGGGGGCGCGCTCGCTCGCCCCCCTTTCCTGGCTGGCCGGGTAGCGTGCTCGGACAAGGGTCTGTTGTGGACTTTGGGGGGACCCCCACGCCGATTTTTTCCGGCGTTGGAGTTCCCCTTTAAGTCCATACCAGGCGGCGGAGCCCGCGATGTCTCCATCGCGGGCCCCGCCTACCTGGAGACGCGCTCGAAATGAGCGGACTTTTCTCCGGGCGGGAACAGTCCGCTCATTTCGAAAGTACAGCGGACTGGCCCACACACGGGCGGACTGTCCGCTGAAACCAAGTTTCAGCGAAGTTTTACGGAAATTCCGTAAGACTTTGTTCGTCAAACAGTCCGCTGAAACTGTCCGCTGAAGCCCACACACGAGCGGACTGTCCGCTGAACAGTGTTGGACGAACAGTCCACCCGTGTGTACGCGGCCTTACATGTTTCTCTTCAGGAGGAATAGGTAGAATATTGTCTGAGATACAAAAGCAAGATACAAATAATAACCAGAAGACAGAATATCACAGAAATCACAGAATATCAAAGAGTGCAAGGTAGGTAAGTAGCATTTCCAGAAGGAAAATTCAGCAATTGCTTTGTGTTTCTCATGTGTACATAACAAATGTATAGAACAAAAGCTATTATTATTTAGGGTTGCAATTTAAAACAAATAAAAGTAATTATTAAGTTGTACCCATCTGGCATACATTTAATGGCATGTGAATACATAGATACAAAGACATATGGCTCCTCTGAAACTAATATGATCAAAGCTATGAAAAGCTATGAAATATTAAATGATTAATATCTTTCACAGTATGTGGGTGGATGAAGCGTGGTGTGGCAGCAGTAAGAAACGCACCGTCTAGGTGCAAGGTTGATCTGTCCCTACACTACCTACATGCTAAATTCACGCCAAACCCAAGAGTCAGGGTCTTAAATAGACTCTATCTGACCTAAGATGGCCACCAGAGTCACATAAGCTGTCAGCATCCAACCGGATGACTGCCCCAGTGACCCAAAGTAAAACCATGTTCCTCTTGACTTCCTCTCCCTCTGCACTGCCACTGTGGTTGAGTGCCACCTGCAGTGAAGAAAATAGACTGCACCTGCCTACAAGTATGTAATCTGTAATTTCATAATTACAAGCACAATAACATCAGACAAAGTTCCCTACATGCATTTCTAATGCCACATACACACGATTGGAATTTCGGCCAGCAAAAGACCGATGAGAGCTTTTCATTGGAAAATGCGACCGTGTGTATGCTCCATCAGAATTTAACTTGTTGAATTCCCTCCAGCAAAAATTTGATAGCATGTTCTCAATTTTCCAGATGGAAATTTCGATCCTGTGTATGCATTTCTGATGCGCAAAAACTCACGCATGCTCAGATTCAACTACGAGATGGAAGCTATTGGCTACTAGGTATTGAACTTCTTTTTTCTAGTCACCGCTAAGGATGAGCCGAACACCCCCCCCCCCCCCCCCCGGTTCGGTTCGCACCAGAACCTGCGAACAGACCTTAACTTCGTGTGAACTTTAGAACCCTATTAAAGTCTATGGGACTCGAACGTTCAAAATCAAAAGTGCTAATTTTAAAGGCTTATATGCAAGTTATTGTCCTAAAAAGTGTTTGGGGACCTGGGTCCTGCCCCAGGGGACATGTATTAATGCAAAAATAAGTTTTAAAAACAGCCGTTTTTTTAGGAGCAGTGTTTTTAATAATGCTTAAAGTGAAACAATAAAAGAGTAATATTCCTTTAAATTTCATCCCTGGGGGGGTGTGTATAGTATGCCTGTAAAGGGGCGCATGTTTCCAGTGCTTAGAACTGTTCCTGCACAAAGTGTTATTTCTGCAGGAAAAAAAGTAATTTAAAAGCACACGCATATAATAATGAATTGTCGGCTCCCCGTAATACAGAGAACAGTCATTGAAAGTCATTGATAAAAAAAATTAAGCGTGGGGTTCCCCCCAAATTCAATTACCAGGCCCTTCAGGTCTGATATGAATGTTAAGGGGAATCCCGCGTCAAATAAAAAAAAATGGCATGGGGTTCACCCCAAATATCATTGCCAGACCCTTTATCCGAGCACACAACCTGGCAGGCTGCAGGAAAAGAGGGGGGGGAGAGAGAGCGCTTCCCCCCTCCTGAACCGTACCAGGCCACATGCCCTCAACATTGGGAGGATGCTTTGGTGGTCTGTGACCCCTCAAAGCACCATGTCCCCATGTTGATGGGGACAAGGGCCTAATCCCCACAACCCTGGCCGGTGGTTGTGGGGGTCTGCGGGCAGGGGGCTTATTAGAATCTGAAAGCCCCCTTTAACCAGATCCTGGCCCCCCCTTTGAAATGGTAAGGAGGTACAAATGTACCCCTGCCATTTCACAAAGAAAGTGTAACTTTTATTGTTTCACTTTAAGCATTATTAAAATCCCTGCTCCTGAAAAAACTGCCATTTTTAAAAGTTTTTTTTGCATTGATACATGTCCCCTGGGGCAGGACGCAGGTCCCCAAACACTTTTTATTACAATAACTTGCATACAAGCCTTTAAAATTAGCACTTTAGATTTCTCCCATAGACTTTTACAGGGTGTTCCACGGCTTTTCAAACTTGCCGTGAACACCCCAAATTGTTCGCTATTCGGCGAACAGGCAATGTTCGAGTCGAACATGAGTTTGACTCGAACTCGAAGCTCATCCCTAGTTATTGCGTTCTTGACGGTCGGAATTTGGTGTGACCGTGTGTAGACAAGACAGTTTGAGCGGAATTCCGTTCGAATTCCGACGGGAAAACCATCAGAGCTTTTTCCGACGAGAATTCCGATCGTGTGTACGCGGCATAACTGTCATGGTAATATGAATAAGCTGAATGAAAGGGTTCTGAACTGAGATGCAATGTTGTTTCTCATTAAAATCTACTTCATGAGGTCATGTAAAGTGGTAATGGGCTTCTTATAGTGAACAGAAACGTCTGAGGTGACTGGAAAGGAACAAGTCTGCACTTTGTCTTGAGATAACACAAAGCTTTATTTAATAAGCCTTTATCCACCTTCCAACATCTGACTGATATATCCGGTCTCACTAGATAACAGAGGAAACGATTAAAAAAAACCCATAGAACATACAATCAGTTTATTTTTGCATTCTGTGATGCATATACACTACTCAATTATCAAGTAAATAAATATTGTACTAGTTATTTTCTAATAGAGATATATTATATCTTTAGATATATAATCTAGCAGAAGTACTTGATGGCAAGCTGGTGCTGCTGGAATGTAAAACACAGATTAGATAGGCAAGGGTCACCAAAGAAGATGAAATCCTAGAGACAATGACAAGATTATTATATTAAAGGGAACATTTCAGGATACAAATATATGAGCCACCGTTATTGATTTTTTTTAAACATTAGTTTTACTAAGTTTTTCAAAGCTAGGAAGAAACATACTAGCTTCACTTCATGTTTTTGTAAAAAGACAGTTGATTAACAGACATGAAAGCAATACTATGAATATTGGCTACTAGTGCAGCAGTACACTGTATCTGTATGCAGCAAAAGAAAAGGAAAAATATTGTTCTGGTGAAGTGGTCCTCACTCCCTTTGATTATAACACCTCACACCACAGCCTCCCACCCCAAACTTGTTTGGATAATGGGAATGTAAATCCATCTAGATCGCTCCCCGTTTTACTAAATCCACTCTGTTTCTTCCTACCAGGCTGGGAGGGTTAGCACTACCTAATTTTCAGGTCTATTTCTGGGAGGCGATGTTGGTGTCAAACTGTTGGTGGTTTCAGGGTTCTAGGGCTAATGTGTCTGGAGGCACCCTTCCTGGGCTCCCTGTCAGATCACAGGAATTTTGTCTATCAGGGTCCAAAAGCTTATAACAGTGTCCCAATAAAAAGGAGAAAGAGGAATATATACGGGCAAAGGTAATATATATATATATATATATATATATATATATATATATATATATATATATATATATATATATACATAGTTGTATAATCTGAAGAATACTAATCCTGCCTTAAAAACAATAGGGTTATAAGAAATGATTTATGTTTGTACCTGTTGGAATATGATGTAATAATGTTATTACTGTTTCCTTTTTTGTATAAATAAAGAATTTGGAAAATAACAGTGTCCCGTCACCAACCAATACCACTTTGAAGGTGTGGAGGGCTGCTGTGCGTCATTTTAGCCGATCTAGTCAATTATCACCAGCTAAACCCCCCTGGAGCAACACGACATTGATTCACTTGCGCACTGTCCCTGACCCGCGGGTGTGGGCACTAGGGATGAGCTCGGTGTTCGACTCGAACGCATGCTTGACTCGAACACGGGCCGTTCGCCTGTTTGGCGAATTCAGAACTTTGTGGACCATTCGCACCAAATTCGTGTGGCATTAATGGCCCACAATGCACTACGCCATCACAGTGCATTGCTGGCTCATGATTGGCCAAGCATGCACTGTGACCCCGCATGCTTGGCCAATCACATCGCCGGCAGCGAGGAGAGCCATAATTGGCCACAGGCAGGATGCCTGTGGCCAATTATAGCTCAGGGGGGTTTAGTACACGCTCCACACTATATAAGGCCGCCAGCGCGGTGGACTTGTGTAGTGTGTTGGCGTGCAGGGAAAGAGCAAGATAGGCAGGGACAGTGTATTTTTACTTGGGAACCTAGTGCTGTTACAGTGGGTGTTGTGTGCCTCCTGCACAGTATACACCTGAAGCTACCCCTTATTGCTGGTGTTGTTCTGTTTCTGTAACACAGGCATCTGCAGCATTTACAGTGGGTGTTGTGTGACTCCTGCACAGTATACACCTGAAGCTACCCCTTATTGCTGGTGTTATTCTGTTTCTGTAATACAGGCATCTGCAGCAGTTAGAGTGGGTGTTGTGTGCCTCCTGCACAGTATACACCTGAAGATACCCCTTATTGGTGGTGTTGTTCTGTTGCATATCTTGCATATTAGCCTTTAAAATTAGCCCTTTTGATTTTGAACGTTCGAGTCCCATAGACTTTAATAGGGTTCTAAAGTTCGTACAAATTTTAATTCTGTTCGAAGGTTCTGGTATGAACCGAACCGGGGGGTGTTCGGCTCATCCCTCGTGGGCACGCTTTGGAATTAAAACTTTACAAGACATTATGCATGCAGACTCTTTATTGTCCTATTCTCAGCTGTCTCAGAAGTTCCATCTACCTGGTTTGGATGAGGTTTTGGTATTTCCAGCTCCGACATGCCTTTAGGGCACAATTTCCACAGCCGCCTGACCTCCAGGCTGACCCCATTGAGGAAGTTTTGATACCTGGAAAATACCTGGATAGATTCGCTGGTTGAAAAGTTATGTCAATACTGCCAGAAGGACATTCCCTTGGATATAGAAGGCTGGGAGGACTGTTTAGAACAGGGTCCCAGATTGATAATTTTTTATATAGATAAGCTTTTACAAGTAAAATTCTTGCACCGGATACATTATACCCCTGCTAGGTTGCATAGAATTTTACCTGAAAGGGATCCTGCTTGCCCTCGTTGTAAAGTCTGTCCTGGGTCCTACCTCCAGATATCTGAGAATGTTCATACCTTACAAAGTTTTGAGCGGAAGTACTTGTGGTGTTGAATGTGAAATTGCAGCTGGCTCTCCCAGTCACCCCGTCTCTCACACTATTGGGAATCATGGATGATAAACAGAGATTGCACCATACTAAATTTCTGATAGCATATCTCCTTTATTATGCAAAAAAATAAATCTTGATGAAGTGTCTGTACCCATCCCCACCTGCATTGTCCATATGGGAGGCTATGGTGAATGCTGCCCTCCCTATGTGCAAAATTACATATGTCAAACGGGGATGCCCATGGAAGTTTAATAAGGTGTGGTCCTTCTGAACCTCTGATTAACCGCTGACATAGGGGTAGGAGAGGGGGCAGAGGGTCTGCCTGAGTGTTTTTTGGCTTCTTAAAATGTCTGATAAGTGGTGGAAGTCAGTTGTTCTGTGTACTTGTTTTATCTGTGACTCCTGAGTACTTCCCCTACTAATGGTTTTCCATGTTGTTTCTGTTGACGATGTAATGCATTGTGTATACCTGTTTATATATCTTCTGTATGCTGGTAGTGTGAAATAAAGCACCCCTGTTTTGTAAAATCCATCTAGATCATCAAGTCACCCAGATCATATCTGGTTAATTTTAGCTGGGAAGTATTGACTCACATACATGGTCCTAATTATCTTAGGTCATTAATTTATTGCATTACCCCAACAAATAACATTTGAAGACTCTACTTTAAGTCAAATCTTTTTTGTGGCACAGTAGGTAATATACAGTAGATTTCATTAGCTTACTGTAGCGGGATATATTAGCATTGTCAACAACAAATAACTAGTAAAATTAGGCAACTATGGACATACAAGATTGTTTGGGACTTTAGATGTACCTCCTTGGGTATAATAAACACTAATAATCAGTTATAAAAGTTTAACTTTTTTATTCAAAATTTTTCAAAATCTTAAAAAAAGTTTCTTTAACCACTTGCCGACCACTGCCGGCATATATACGTCGGCAGAATGGCACGGCTGGGCAAAGTAACGTACCCATACGTTACTTTGAAATTCCCGCCGTGTGCTCGCGTGCCTGCTGCGAGCTCCGTGACCGTGCCCACGGGACCCGATTGCCGCGGGAATGCCCGCGATCGTGTCACAGAGCGCAAGAACGGGGAGATGCCAATGTAAACAGCATCTCCCTGTTCTGCCTAATGACAGGACACTGATCACTGTCATCGGGAGCAGCGATCAGTGTCCACGTCACACAAGCCCATCCCCCAGTCAGTTAGAAACACCCCCCTAGGACACACTTAACCTCTCCCTGCCCCCTAGTGGTTAACCCCTTCATTGCCAGTGACATTTTTACAGTAATCAATGCAATTTTAAAGCATTGATTGCTGTATTAATGCCAATGGCCCCAAAAATGTGTCAAAATTGTCTGATGTGTCCACCATAATGTCACAGTCACGATAAGAATCGCTGATTGCCGCCATTACTAGTAAAAAAAAAAAATATTAATAAAAATGCCATAAAACTATCCTCTATTTTGTAGACGTTATAACTTTTGCGATTTTTTTTTTACCAAAAATATGTAAAAGAATACGCTTCGGCCTAAACAGAGGAAAAAAAATGTTTTTTTATATATTTTTTGGGGATATTTATTATAGCAAAAAGTAAAAAATAATGAGTTTTTTCAAAATTGTCGCTATTTTTTTGTTTATAGCGCATAAAATAAAAAACCACAGAGAAGATCAAATACCACCAAAAGAACGCTCTATTTGTGGGAAAAAAAGGACGCCAATTTTGTTTGGG
Source organism: Lithobates pipiens (assembly GCF_037356315.1). NCBI lineage: Eukaryota > Metazoa > Chordata > Amphibia > Anura > Ranidae > Lithobates > Lithobates pipiens. The sequence goes on along the minus strand of NW_027507790.1, from coordinate 78,298,604 downwards.
AGCTACGTCTCACGACCGCGCAATTGTCAGTTAAAGCAATGCAGTGCCGAATCGCAAAAAGTGCTCTGGTCAGAAAGGGGGTAAATCCTTCCGGGGGTGAAGTGGTTAAAAACATATCCTCAAAACAGTTGTCCAGGGTGACGTTATCCTGGCCTTCAGATCCGATTTAATATGCCAATGCTTTCGTAGACTGAGCTGCTTCATCAGGGCCTCAAATCTTGTTATCTAATACTGCAATAGTATACAAAAATTGCACGTGAAACAATAAGTATTCAACACATTATATCACATATTGTGTGGTATTGTAGAGAATCCTATCCACTGTAAATGCTCACAAAAGGGGTGAGTTGATTTAAGTAAAATAGCCTACTTCAATCCAAGAATGCATAATTATTATATGATTATATTAATTATATAATTAATAAAAGGATAATCACTTGTAAAATGATGCATCAAAGTTGGTGATAAATAGTCTGGTTGGCCCGTGGGAAATTTTCCAAAATTCTCAGTGAGTTGCCCACATCAGAAAAAAGGGCACTGACCCAAATCTAGGTATCAGAAGATAATGTACCTAAATGTTTAAAGTGGCTAAAAGGTAGAGGGGGAAGTGGGAGAGAACATTAAATGTTTAGGTACATTGGGGTTTATTTACGAAAGGGAAATCCACTTTGCACTGCAAGTGCACTTGGAAGTGCAGTCGCTCTAAATCTAAGTGGTAGATCTGAAATGAGTGGAAGCTCTGCTGATTTTATCATCCAATCTTGCGCAAGCTAAAATGCTGTTTTTTATTTTCCTTGCATGTCCCCCTCAGATCTACAGCGACTTTACTTCCAAGTGCACTTGCGGTGCAAAGTGGATTTTCCTTTAGTAAATAACCCCCATTATCTTCTATGGGGGTTTGAAAAAATTCCTCACGGGCTAACCAGTCTATTTTTGACCAACTATGATGCATCACTTTACATGTGATTATCCTTTCATTAATTACAGTATATATCACTATAAAGGTTATTCTTCCACTCTTCCTTTTATGTATTCTTGGATTGAAGTAACTATATAACTTAAATCAACTCACCCCTTTTGTGAGTACTCGCAATGGATATGATTCACTAAGATATCATTTGTTAAATAATTTTGAGATACACTACCACACAATATGTGATATAATGTGTTGTTGAATACTTATTGTTTCACAATTTTTTTGTATACTATTGCAGTACTAGATAACATGATCTAAGGCCCTGATGAAGCGGGACAGCCTGGGAAACAGGTTGACCTATTAAATCGGATCTCAAGGCCAGCATAACATCATATTGGACAACTGTTTTGAGGATATGTGTAAGAGTCCAGGGCTTACTGCGCATGCACCAATGGCACGCTGCCGCAAGAGGAAATCCGTGCCAACTGAGCATGCACCAAAGACGCCTCAGGGTGCCAACCCACACCTGCGCAGAAAACTTGATGGAAAAGGACAGGAAAATGCCCAGGACACGCACAGGAAGTGACCTCAACCTGATGGAGAAAGGTGGGAAAATACCCAGGAGGCGCACATGAAGTGACATCAACCTGATGGAAAAATGCAGGAAAATGCAGGACAAGATAGCGTGTCTATCCCTTCCGCCTGTGGATGTGGAAGGCGAGAGAAAAATCTCCTGATTTTGCAATTCTCCTGTGTAGCAAAAAGATCCACCTGTGGGGTCTGCCATAGATTGGAGATTTGGTTGAACACATGGGGATGGAGAGACCACTCGTTGTCCCCAAACCTTCTCGATAAGACATCTGCCTCCGTGTTCATCTTGCCTGGGAAATACATTGCCCTGAGGTCTACCAGGTTCCTCTCTGCCCAGAGCATCACAGATTCCACCTCCCTCAGAAGAGTCTTGCTGTGGGTGCCCCCTTGTTTCTGAAGGTACGAGACTGCCACCTTGTTGTCCAAACATAGAAGTACTCTCTGTCCTTTGACCTGAGATGCAAACGAGGTTAAGGCTAGAAATGCTGCCCTCATTTCTAGGACTTTGGACACTATCCCTCTGGTGGGAAAGGGCCATCTTGCCTGAATCCAGAATTCTCTGCAATGGGCACCCCACCCCTGGCCATTCGCATCTGGCATAATTGTGGTCCATGAGTGGGAACCCAAATGATGGAACCGGGAGAGATTCTCTGGATTCGTCCACCAGTGAAGACTCCTGATCATTAGCGTTGTTAAACGGATTGTCTGAGACAGATATTGCCGTCTCCATTATATTAAGACTCCCGTCTGGAAGTGTCTCAGATGCCAGTGAGACCATGGGACTAGAGGTATGCACGAAGACATCGTGCCAATAAGGCTCAGACACTGCAGGGCTGATAGATGGGATCTCTGTATGATCTTGGATACCTTCTGAATGATGCCCTCCATCTTCATCTGGGGTAAAGAGACTGTGCCTAGGAGCGTATCAAACATTGCTCCTAAGTAAACCATCTGCTGTGTTGAAAACAATTGGCTCTTCCGATGGTTCGCTAGCCACCCGAACTCCGTTGATGACTGAAGAAAAATTTCCCTGAGGACTATAAGCTGGCTCGGGTTGTTTGACAGCAAGAGAATATCGTCCAGGTAGTGATAAATCCTTAATCCCTTCTCTCTCAGAGGGGCCAAGACGGATATCAACACTTTTGTGAACACCTGAAGGGATGTGCACAGCTCGAAGGGCAGAGCTTGAAATTGCAGGTGGACATGACCCACTGCGAACCTTAAATATTTTTGGAAGGATGGTAGAATAGGGATGTGGAGGTAAGCATCCTGCAGGTCTATTGAGATTAACCAATTTCCTGGTTGTATAGTTTGGATGATCGTTTGGAGCGATTCCATCTTGAAGCTTTCGATATGGATATATTGATTTAGCTTTTTCAGATCTATTACAGGTCTCCAGTCGCCTGTCTTTTTCTGAACCAGGAAAAGGGTGGAATAAAAACCTGTAAATCGCTCCAATGGGGGGACAGGTATTGCTGCCCCTTGATGCTGCCGGGACTCCAAAAATTGGTTTAAGGCTAGTGCTTTCTGTGCAGAGGCTGGTAACTGGGTCTCTTTAAAGGACGTGTGAGGAAGCTGCTGAGAGAAAGTCCAGAAGTGACCATACCGGATCGTTGATAGGTCCCATGGTTCTTGACACTTGGAGGCCTAGATGGGGAAAACGTTTTTTAACCGGGTTCCCACTGGAGGCATCTCTGCCCCTCTGATGTCAAAACGACTCCTGGGGAGCGGTGAGGGACTTGTTCTTCCTGGCTCACAAAAAAGAAGTCTGGGTGTCTCTCCATGATTTCTTGTTGTCCCTAAAGTGGGCGAGACTGCCTGAAGTCTCTAGAATTTGATTGCCGGAATTGTGATAAATAGGCCTTTGTTCTCCGGACCTTCCTGTCCTGAGGAAGTAAGCCAGATTTCCCCCCTGTTACTCTGGAGATTGCTTTGTAGAGTTTCTCGCCAAACAAGGATTTTCCATCAAAGGGAATCTTGCACCAATTCTGCTTTGATGCTAGATCGGCTGTCCAAGGCTTTAGCCATAAGGCCCGCTTTGCCATAACAAAGTGCAGCATTGAATTGGCTGAACACCGGATTGTGTCAATTGCATCTTCTCACACAAAATCCGCCGCCAACTTAAGCTCCTCCAGTGCTTTGATTATGTCATCTTTGGGAACGTCTTGGTGCAGGGCTGTCTCAACATTTTCCGTCCAAGACCTGATGGCATTGGAAATGGATATCAGCGCAATGGCGGCCCCTGCCGCTACATAGCTCCTCTTGAGGTCTAGGTCAATACTTCTATCTAGGGGGTCCTTGTAGGACGTTGAATCCTACATTGGCAGTGTTACATTTTTTGCCAGACGCACTACAGCTGCATCAACCACCCGCATTGAGCTCAAGGACTGAGTATCCAAATCTGCCAAAGGATACAGTTTGGTTAAATGGGCTACAGAAAACTTCTTGTCAGTTTTGTTCCACTCATCCTCTATGATCTCCCTGATATCCCCCATTAATGGGAAGAAGATCTGCTTTCTCTTGAGGAATGGGAAATAGGTTTTTGATTTTGATTTTTGAGGAGGTTCTTCCGGGTCTTCCCAGGCAATGGCGCTCCTCACTGCTTGTGCAAAGGGTTGAACCGGGGAGAAATTGAAACCAGATGGTTCAGTATCATCTGAGGACTCCTCTGATGAATCTACCGGTGTAGTTTGTTTAGCTGTTTACCCTGATGGAGGCAAAGGAGTACTAACAGCTGATGGACCCGGTATGTCGGGGTCTACATCCAATACTTGTGCAGCTTGTGAAACTGGATGAGCGGGAATCATGGCCGTCAATTCAGAAATAGAGTCTCTCATGGTTTGCTTAAGTAGGTCAACCACCTGTTGGACTTCTAATTCCCGGTTAGCTGCGTAACCCCTGAAACAGTCTCTGCAGACAAGCTTATCAGGGAGTGGAACCGCGCCACAGGCCCAGCAATTTTTCCTTGACGCCCGCGGTGGAGGCGAATGACGACGTCTGTAAGATCCTGATTTTCTGGAAGATTTATGGTGAGAAGAGCGTGGACTATCGTCATTGTCATGACGCCTTGAGGATTTTCTGGACAGCTTTTAAGGAACAGGGCTGAAACAAACCAAGTTTGTTTATCAGTGGCGCACTCTTTTTTTTTTATTTTTTTAAATACCCACATACAGGTGGTCCACATGCCTATTGGATACAAGGGGATCTTGGCTATGAGAAGAATGGCTCATGGTGAATTATGGGCAGGAGGATCAGCTGAAAAATATGGAAAAAAGAAAAAAGTAGAACCCCAAAGAGATACCTAAAACAAAAATTCATAATGGCAGTGAGATTTAAAGGTGAGACATACCTGTTTGTTGAAACGCTTTTGAGCTGCAGGGCACACACTGGTTATGAGGTGCAGACCTGAACTCACAAAGACACCAACTTTTATAGGGAGAGAGGGTAGGAATACTCAATTAATTAATTAAATAAATTAAAACCTGAAATCAATTAAATTTAGCCCTTACTGTCAACAACCACTGGGTTGGGCAGACTGGGGGACAAACTTTACTTTAGTCTGAACACCTCACAAATTTTTCTCCTATTTATTTTTCTTAACCACTACAATACAGGGCACTTTCGGCCCCTTCCTTCCCAGCCCAATTGTCAGCTTTCATCGCTCTCACACTTTCAATGACAATTGCGCGGTCATGCTACACTGTACCCAAATTAAATTTTTATCATTTTGTTCTCACAAATAGAGCTTTATTTTGGTGGTTTTTATTCACGACTCTGTATTTTATTTTTTGCGATATGCGCAAAAAAAGCGGAAATTTGGAAAAAAAACTATATTTTCTTTTTTCTATTTTAAAAGAAATCCAATAAAATCAAATTTTGTCATAATGTAAATGTATTCTGCTACATGTTTTTGGTAAAAAAAAATCTGTTAAGTGTATAATAATTGGTTTGTGTGATCACGGACATATGTACGCAAATGATCAAGTACATATGTGTGCAGGTGATCACGTACATATGTGTGCAGATAATCATTGGAACATGTGATTTTAGTGGGACATATGTGGGGGACATGTGTTTTTTTTATTTGGGGACATGTCTTTTTATTATTTGGGGACATGTGTATTGTGGTGACATGTGTGTTTGCACTGTAAAAACAGCTCATACTCAATGATCACCAGCCGGTTGCAGCGATCTGCTCTCCTCTCCTTAGCGACCACTGTGAGGAGAGGAGAGCCGATTGCCTAGCAACCGGCTGTTTGTTTACATCACATGACGGAGCTGATTGGACACGGCCGTCATGTGATCAGGAGGGCCAATCACAGAGCCCTCCTGCCGATCCGAGATGCGTCGTGTCTGGGTGACACGAGCGCATCAGGATAGCGCCGCTGCGCGGGCACACGCGCGCACGATCCCCCTCCTTCTGAAGGACGTTCCTGAATGTCCAGTCAGAAGGAGGCGGCTCCCACCCAGCCGTATATGTACATTGGCTGGGTGGGAAGTGGTTAAAGAAAAAAATACTTGTCACTAACAAACCCTGCTGCTCTTATTTAAAAGGAACACAATCTAACCTGACCCAAGGAACCGGAAAGAAAGCTGATCCTCCTGCTTACTCCACCAACATTCGTTCATTCTTGAATTTATCAGTAGACCGCGTTCCTGTGAGGAAACTCTGCAAGACCCCAAAAGATCCTCAGAAGGGGTTCCCATTCTTATCAGCGCTAACACCCCTTTCACACCAGGACGTTTTGCAGGTGCTATAGCGTTAGAAATAGCGCCTGCAATCCGCCCTAAAGAAGCAGCACCATTGTTTGTAGTGTGAAAGCCCTGAGGCTGCGGCTTTAACCCTTTCACCCTTTCGCGGCCGCTAGCGGGGGTAAAAGCGCCCCGCTAGCGGCCGAAATGCGCCGCAAATCCGGCGGTAAAATGCCGCTAAAAATAGCGGCGTTTTACCGCCGACGCAAAGGGCGGTGTGGTGTGAAAGGGGTCTAATAGCGGCCCAAGAACAGGGACTGCGCACGGGAGAGGCTTAACCCGGCAGACGCTGCAGACTGCAGCGGTATGGACATACTGCTACTCTTCACCAGTCAAGAGGTATGAGGAAAAAAAGAATGTTGGGGGAGGGACATGTCCTTTAATTTATGCTATTCACTAGTCCTGAAGGCGGAGTAGAGGCAGAGGCCTATCACATGTATGCTGCCATGGAGACACAAGGAAGCAGTTTGGCCAGCACTGCTGGGTCATATCTCAAGTTACGCAGATCGACTGGCTCATCTCTACTACTTTTTATGATTTTCTATGTAGCATCTCTTAAAACTAAGAATCTGGTAGGTAATAGAATAGGCTTGGGTTACTCAGAACTACTTTTGGACTTTCTTATCTTTTTTATATGAACACTCAGAGAGCATGGATAAATGTATAAATATGTATAAATGTACCAATACTCTATGACAATTTTTCTACTTGCTAAGGCAGGCAGTCTTGTATAGCAATGCTTCCAGGCCTTATGTAACTAAGACAGGCTGCTATGGATGTAGCATCTCCCTTGGTACTACTATTATATTATAATAGGATATTTCCTCATTTCCTTTTAATGATGTTCTATGCATTTGACCTCTCAAAGTCTTTCCTTCGTAGCTGCCATGATTCACATTATATTACATACAACTGTGAGCCAACTTCATTCCAACAACAGGAAAATTGAAGAAATCTTCTAGTAAACCCAGCACTTGTGTCAGGACACACTATAATGCAAAAAACAGTGTGACTAATCATTACATATTAAATCTGTCCTTCATTATGCATGAAGTCTCCCAGGGAGCAAAGGCAATGGTTTAGAGTTCTTTTACATCCTTCAATAAAAATGACTTTTTATATTTAGCTACAGAGAAAATACCAGTGGCCAGCAGGATATTTTCAGGAAATGTCTGTAGCAAACGCTGTCTGTCTATACAGGAAATAACTTTGTGTGAGAAAAATGCTTAACAGACCAATATATGCCCAAGAAAAAGACACCGCATCTTGCTCTGAGCAGTCATACATTTTATTACACCACCTTGTGTTTACAGAATATCACATTTTACTGGTCCGTGCCAAATGGTTTGACAATGCTGATATACATAACTGAAAAAGAAAAAAAACTATGCAGCCACTTGTTTTGTGCCAGTAATTTTCATTTTCAGCCAAGTCTTGTCTATATTTGGTATTGGGGCTGAGTGGCAATTTAAAATGTACAGGAAAATATACAATACTACCAATATGTTTATAGTCCCATATAGGTTAATACCTCTAAAACAAGGTTTTCAGATTTCAGAAGTATTTAAAGTGGAGGGCCACCCTAAAAAAACAAACAGCATTAATATTTGTAAAAAAATAAAACCCCAGAAACCCCTGTTGCTAGGCAGTCTTCCTAATCTGCCTCTTCCTACTCCTTGGTGATCTCTGGTCTTCGCGTTGTCTTCTGGATAATGGGGTGTGCTGTGCCCTGTGAACTGTGTGTTTCCTAACACAGAGCGTCCCATTCACAAAGCGCTGCGCGACTCGCGCATGCGCAGTAGGAAACGGGCAGTGAAGCCACAAGGCTCCACTGCCTGCTTCCCTTAGTGAGGATCGCGGCTCCGGGACCTGAGAGCCGAGAGACAGGTCAGCCTTGGGTGCCCGATATCGCGGGCGCCCTGGAAAGTAAGTGTCCTTATTAAAAGTCAGCAGCTACTTTTTTTTTTTTTTTTTTAGCTGCTGACTGCTGGAACAACCCTTTAAGAAGAGGTAACAGTTTTTTGAGTTGGAGTTTTGGTGTATGCCTGCAGATTTATTCACCCACTGAGCACACACATATACAGCGGCAGAACGGCTCGTACAGGCAAATGGGCATATCTGTACGTCCCTTTGAATTTGCCGTCTTGCGGGCACATGGGCCGCCAACGGCAGCTCTGGTCAGGAAGGAGGTAAATCCTTCCGGGACTGAAGTAGTTGTAAAATTCCAAGTTGAACTTCACTTTAAATAGTTTGCTTAGGCCAAGCTGGCCAAAACAAACTATTTCTATTACAGAACGATGTGGCCATAGTGTGTATTGTAATGGGTTGTAGAAAAATGAACTACATATTGTAATGGGTTGTAGAAAAATTAACTACATACAGTAAGCAGCAGTGTGCTGCTGGGATTAACCACTTCAGCTCCGGACCAATAAACACCTTAAGGACCAGAGGTCTTTTTGCAATTTCGCACTGCGCTGCTTTAACTGGTAATTGCGCGGTCATGCAATATTGCACCCAAACGAAATTTGCGTCCTTTTCTTCCCACAAATAGAGCTTTCTTTTGATGGTATTTGATTGCCTCTGCGATTTTTTTTTTTTGCGATATAAATGGAAAAAGAGCGAATATTTTGAAAAAAAAAGATATTTTCTTCTTTTTGTTATAAGAAAAATCGAATAAACTAAATTTTAGTCATACATTGAGGGCAAAATTTATTCAGCCACATGTCTTTAGTAAAAAAAATGTCAATAAGCGTATATTTTTTGGTTTGCGCAAAAGTTATAGCGTCTACAAACTAGAGTACATTTTCTGGAATTTACACAGCATTTAATTTATGACTGCCGATCTCATTTCTTGAGGTGCTAAAATGGCAGGGCAGTACAAATCCCCCCCAAATGACACAATTTTGGAAAGTAGACACCCCAAGGAAATTGCTGATGGGTATGTTGAGCCCATTGAATATTTATTTTTTTTTGTCCTAAAGGATTGAATAATGACAAAAAAAAAAAAAAAAAAATTTTTTACAAAAAGTTGTCACTAAATGATATATTGCTCACACATGCCATGGTTATATGTGGAATTGCACCCCAAAATATATTCCGCTACTTCTCCCGAGTATGGGGATACCACATGTGTGGGACTTTTTGGGAGTCTAGTCGCGCACGGCACCCCGAAAACCAATCACCACCTTCAGGATTTCTAAGGGTGCAAATTTTTGATTTAACTCCTCACTACCTATCACAGTTTCGAAGGCCATAAAATGCCAAAATAGCACAAAACCCCCCAAAATGACCCCATTTTGGAAAGTAGACACCCCAAGCTATTTACTGAGAGGCATGTTGAGTCCATGGAATATTTTATATTTTGCCACAAGTTGCGGGAATATTACAAACTTTTTTTTTTTTGCACAAAGTTGTCACTAAATGATATATTGCTCACACATGCTATGGGCATATGTGAAATGACACCCCAAAATACATTCTGCTGCTTCTCCTGAGTATGGGGATACCACATGTGTGGGACTTTTTGGGAGTCTAGTCGCGCACGGCACCCCGAAAACCAATCACCACCTTCAGGATTTCTAAGGGTGCAAATTTTTGATTTAACTCCTCACTACCTATCACAGTTTCGAAGGCCATAAAATGCCAAAATAGCACAAAACCCCCCCAAATGACCCCATTTTGGAAAGTAGACACCCCAAGCTATTTACTGAGAGGCATGTTGAGTCCATGGAATATTTTATATTTTGCCAAAAGTTGCGGGAATATTACAAACTTTTTTTTTTTTGCACAAAGTTGTCACTAAATGATATATTGCTCACGCATGCTATGGGCAGAAGTCAAATTACACCCCAAAATAAATTCTGCTGCTTCTCCCGAGTACGGGGATACCACATGTGGGGGACTTTTTGGGAGCCTAGCCACGTACGGAACCCCGAAAACCAAGCACTGCCTTCCCGATTTAAATATAAAATGCTACCAAAAAACCTGTTAGCGATGGCAGGGATCAGGCCTGACTCTGCGATCGCTGCAGTTATGTGTTTAGTGTTTTGTAAGTGACAGTGATCGATCGATACTGCACTTGGGTGGGCTGGGCAGAGGGGCAAAACGCAGGTGCTAGCAGGTATCTGGGCTGATCCCGCTAACAATGCGTTTTTTTGGAACCCTAAACTGCTGGGGACGCTAGTATAGATCTGATCAGATCAGATATTGATCTGTTCAGATTCTATAGCACTACGGGAGGTGTATGCTTTGCGTGTGGGTGTTAGCGGTACTGGCACTAACCTAGCGCTGCCTGGGGCGACGCAGACCCTGACCCTAAAACCTAATTGATATCACCCGCCGGGTGATCAGGGGGTTAAACCTTTATTGGGTAATAAATGGTGGGTGCCCTGATGCTATAAAAAACAAACTAACCAGAGTCACCCGTAACACTTATACGGTGATCAGTGGTGAAAGGGTTAACTAGGGGCAATCAGGGGGTTCAAATTTTTATTAGGTAGTATATGGGGGTCCCTGGCGCTATATAAAAACCTGACGGGGAACCTAAATAACTAACTGGCTAACCAGCGTCACCAGTGACACTTATACTGTGATCGCTGGTGAAAGGGGGTGAAAGGGTTAACTAGCAGCAATCAGGGGGTTAAAACCATTATTGGGTAGTATATCGGGGTACCTAGCGCTATAAAAACCTGGCGGTGAACCTAAAAAAATAACTAGCTACCTAGCGACACATGCAGCGATCAGAAAAATGATCGCTTAGTGACACTGGCAAAAGGGGGTGAAAGGGTTAACTAGCGGCAATCAGGGGGTTAAAACCATTATTGGGTAGTATATCGGGGTACCTAGCGCTATAAAAACCTGGCGGTGAACCTAAAAAAATAACTAGCTACCTAGCGACACATGCAGCGATCAGAAAAATGATCGCTTAGTGACACTGGCAAAAGGGGGTGAAAGGGTTAACTAGCGGCAATCAGGGGGTTAAAACCATTATTGGGTAGTATATCGGGGTACCTAGCGCTATAAAAACCTGGCGGTGAACCTAAAAAAATAACTAGTTACCTAGCGACACATGCAGCGATCAGAAAAATGATCGCTTAGTGACACTGGCAAAAGGGGGTGAAAGGGTTAACTAGCGGCAATCAGGGGGTTAAAACCATTATTGGGTAGTATATCGGGGTACCTAGCGCTATAAAAACCTGGCGGTGAACCTAAAAAAATAACTAGCTACCTAGCGACTGTAGCGACACTAATGCAGCGATCAGAAAAACGATCGCTTAGTGACACTGGCAAAAGGGGGTGAAAGGGTTAATTAGCGGCAATCAGGGGGTTAAAACTATTATTGGGTAGTATATCGGGGTACCTAGCGATATAAAAACCTGGCGGTGAACCTAAAAAAATAACTAGCTACCTAGCGACACATGCAGCGATCAGAAAAATGATCGCTTAGTGACACTGGCAAAAGGGGGTGAAAGGGTTAACTCTAGGGGCAATCAGGGGGTTAAATCTTTATTGGGGGGTGATAGGGGGCTACCCTGGACCTAACACTAACTGTCCTGACAGTTTTTACTGTCACAACTGACACTGAATGCATTGATCAGTAAAGAAATGATCAATGCAATCAGTGACACTGTGACTGGGGGGGGAGGGGGGGCGGGGGGGGGGATCGGGGGGCGATCGGGGGGGGGGATCGGGGGGGGGGTTTGTGTGCCTGTGTGTACCTACATGTCAGTGTAGTGTTGGTGCACACTTACTATTAGTCTTCTCCTCGTAGTCCGGTCAAAAAGACCGCCCCGAGGAGAATGACATCACTTCCTCCTTCCTGTGTAAACAATACACAGTGGGAGGAAGCTTCTCATTGGCCAGGAGCGATCCAGAGGGGGTGGCCGAAAACCAACGGCCATCCCCTCATCACGGAGCGCTCCTGGACCGAACCGGACCGTCGTATCCAGCGGGAGGGGGTCCGATCGGACCCCCCACCCGCTGGAAGGCAGGCACGTACATCTACGTGATTGTGCCTGCCTGTGCCATTGTGTTGACGTACATTGGCAATACGGCGGTCCTGAAGTGGTTAAAGAGAGTCGGACTGAGTGCTTCTCCACCGTTCAGGATAAACCTTGTATTTTTTATGTATGAATACATGGCTTCCTCTCATTGGCTGATGTGGAGAAGTGGGTAGATGACATCATGATTTCCTCCTCAGCCAATCAGAGGAAGCTTTATATTTATTATTAAAAATACAAGGTTTCTCCTGAATGGGTGGGAAAGCACTCCGCTTGACTCTCTATAATTCTGGCAGCAGATGGGAAGTCACCCTTAGCACAGTTCATTAAAACATAGACAGCAGCTGCATTGTTCTCTAATGGAAATAGTTTTTTTTGTTTGAGCCAACTTGTCCCAACAAACTATTTAAAGTGAAATTAAACCTAAAATTATCTCTTAATGCTGTGACGGCTCCTGCGCTTTTGGACACTTGGACTTTGAAGCCTCCACTGACCGACTCTCTCCACCCCCTTTTTTTCCCTTTCTCCCCCTTCTACCCCCTTCTTTTTTTTCTGTTCCTTTGCTAGATACTCCTTCTCCACCTGTTTATTCTATTGTCTTCTGTTAAACTCTGCTGGGCATCCTTGATCATTGTTGACAATCTTTATTAATTATTTTGGTTTTTATACAACCACTTTAACACTAGGTGTTTTTTTTCCTCCACTTTATCACTCTTCACATTTTCTGTGTCCTCACTAACCACTCTACTGTTAGAGTTGAAAGTTAAGGCCATTTTTGGCTTATTTACATCAGTCATCAAATTTCTAATTTAATATTATTATGAATGTAATATCATTTTTTTATATATTTAATTACCATAGTATACGATAGATCACTGTAACAGTGTCTGACCATTCAATATATAAATTGAATAAACGATAATTGATATGGGTTTGCCCATGAGCTAACACTCTGGTAATTGCCGTAGGTTCTGGCCCCACCTCCTCTGGGGTGCTTTGGTGGGGGCATTTGTTTACGTGTGACTCCTTGTAAGCCGCATTGAGTGGATCCTTGTCCTCTTCTCGGTGTCTCGTTGTGGCGTGGGGGTGTGCAGAATGATCTGACGGCTGTGTGGGGAGTTTCTGAGTGGTATTTCCAAATGCAGTGGTCATTATGTGCAACGTGTTACCAAACATTTTTGCATATATTATATCTTGTTTTTAAATACATTTAATATATTATTATAAATTTTCTTTTTCTTAGCAAAATCATCCTCTGAAGAGACCCCAAACACCATGGGTCGAAATGTGTCAGTAACTGTTATGCAATAGTCATTAGTAAAAACTGTGTATAACCCTTATGTTTGCTACCTCCTGTATTTGGCATGGGTATATCCCTATTCAATTTCATATTTTGACACTCATGTAATAACCCACTTTACCTTCCAATAAAGAATTTTCATTCTTTACTCAATGGTTATTTTTCTCATCATCTATATATAGCTGCATAACCCCCCCCCCCCCCCCCCTCGGGGACCGTTTCCATTTTTTATGCCCATATTGGAGTGAGCAGCACCTGTATCTCTCCCTAGTGTGTTTTCCCTTTGCTACACCAAAATAACACAACTATTTTGTGTCTAACTACTTTCTGTGATATGCGTTGTGTGTCAAATTTTCACTTGTTTCTAAATAAAAAAATATTGTACATGAAAAAATTAATAGGTGGAGGAAAAAGAGTGCACAAAGTCACATGACTTGCTCTCCTCTTACCACATCATTCTTTCTGCTGCATTAAGCAGAGAGAACTCCAAATATAAATTGTATGCCACAGTATGCATACGTGTTGTATTTTGTGCTGCCCCCTATCTAAATTTGCCTCACCCCTTCCTGTTTAACCACTTGCTTACTGGGCACTTAAACCCCCCTCAGTCCCAGACCAATTTTCAGCTTTCAGCGCTGATGCACTTTGAGTGACAATTGCGCGGGCATACAACACTGTACCCAAATGAAATTTTTATCATTTTTTTCCCACAAATAGAGCTTTCTTTTGGTGGTATTTAGTTACAGCTCGGAGTTTTATTTTTTGCTAAACAAACAAAAAAAGATGCAAAAAAAAAAAAAAAACAATCATGTTTTAATAGTTTGTTATAAAATTTTGCAAACGGGTCATTTTTCTCCTTCATTGAAGTGCGCTGATTAGGCGGCACTGATAGGCTGCATTGGTGGGCACTGATGGGCTGCATTGGTGGGCACTGATGGGCTGCATTGGTGGGCACTGATAGGCTGCACTGGTGGGCACTGATAGGCATAGTTAAGGCGGCACTAATAGGCACAGATAAGGCGGCACCGATGGGCACAGATAAGGCGGCACTGATGGGCAAAGATGGGCACAGATAAGATGGCACGGATGGGTGGCACGGATAGGTGGCACGGATGGGTGGCACGGATGGGCACTGATAGGTACCACAGATAGATGGGACTGATGGGCACTGATAGGTGGCACTGATAGGTGGCTCTGATAGGTGGCACTGCTGGGCACTGATGGGCGGCACTGCTGGGCACTGATGGGCGGCACTGCTGGGCACTGATGGGCGGCACTGGGGTGCAGCACCTGAGGCAGATTTTGGGTGGCACTGTGGGTGGCACTGCTGGGTGGCACTGTGGGTGGCACTGTGGGCACTGCTGGGTGGCACTGTGGGCACTGCTGGGTGGCACTGTGGGCACTATGGGCACTGCTGGGTGGCACTGACAGGGGGGCACTTACTTTATTTCAGGATGGCACTGCGGGTGGCAGGTGGGCACTGGCAGGGGGCAGGTGTCCTTTTAAATTTCTGGCCGTGATCGGGACTGATGTCCCGAACACGGCCGCCGGCGATCGGCTTTTTTTTTTCTCCTCGCGCTGTCAGCGCGAGGAGGAATACTAGCCGATTACCGGCTCCGTTTTATCACATGATCAGCTGTCATTGGCTGACAGCTGATCACGTGATAAGGGGTCGGGATCGACCCCTTACACGGATCGGTGATCAGGCGAGTCTCACGGACTCGCCGATCACAGAGCGCGCCGCGCGCGCCCCTCAGGGGGCGCGCAGGCCGCTCGTAACCGGGACTACGTCAATAGACGTAGTCCCGAAAATGTGGGTCCGCGCTATTGCCGTCATTTTGCAATAGCGCGGATCCCAAGTGGTTAAGATCCATGCCTTCATCTGTAAACTCCACCCCTTCCTCTTTAGGCTCCACCTCTTCCTACTAGAGCTCCACGGGGGGGGGGGAGGGAGGGGGGAGAAAGGGGGGTGGAAGAGAGAGAGGAGGTGAGCAGTCTGATGAGAGAGAGAGGGGGTGAGAGAGAGTTGTGCTGGTGGGGGGAGAGAGACAGAGGGGGTGAGAGAGAGGGGACTCCCCTACCCCCCCATACTACACCGGGAGCCCCCCCAAAAAAAGACAATACTGGGCTATCACCTTCATGCAGCCTGCTGCCCATAAGGCAATACCTAGTACAG
Organism: Lithobates pipiens; assembly: GCF_037356315.1. Classification (NCBI taxonomy): domain Eukaryota; kingdom Metazoa; phylum Chordata; class Amphibia; order Anura; family Ranidae; genus Lithobates; species Lithobates pipiens. Next base: position 78,282,870 of record NW_027507790.1, on the reverse strand, counting down.
AGTTGGTTAAGTATCCATAGGACAGTAGATAATATTTAGTAAGGAGGGTATCCAAAAGGCAGTAGCTAATACAGAAATGGGTAGTAGGTGTCCAAAAAGTGAGAAGCTATCACCCAGAAGGATACTCTGCATTCAAAGTCATTTGATCCTTCTTCCCCAGCTCAAGAAGCAGAGCTCCATGTTTTAGCAAAGCCTGTGAGCTCTAAAAAGAGTATATATTTATATAGATAGTAAAGAATTAGAGAGCTTTTGGTTCCATTCGAAGGGCCAGAAGTTTGTTTTTACTTCGGCAGGTAAACCGATCAAGCATGCTAAGTTAATTGATTGGCTGTTTTTTCAGCCTTCCAACTTCTTGCTGAGGTAGCCATACTAACATTCACACATGGAAGCAGACCAAGTGACTAAGGATGCTGCATTACAGACCCTGGCAGTTGCTGGGTCTGTGCAACTCACAGATTTCACCCTAGTTCTTGCCTAGTATAGCTGGGATCAATAATTCAACTTTAACCACTTGGGTACCGCGCTATTGCCGAATGACGGCATTAGCGCGGACCTAGATTTCCAGGACTACGTCTATTGACGTCGTCCTGGTTACGAGCGGCCTGCGCGCCCCCTGAGGGGCGCGCGCGGCGCGCTCTGTGATCGGCGAGTCCGTGAGACTCGCCTGATCACCGATCCGTGTAAGGGGTCGATCCCGACCCCTTATCACGTGATCAGCTGTCAGCCAATGACAGCTGATCATGTGATAGAACGGAGTCGGTAATCGGCTATTATTCCTCCTCGCGCTGACAGCGCGAGGAGAAAAAAAAAAAGCCGATCACCGGCGGCCGTGATCGGGACATCAGTCCCGATCACGGCCAGCAATTAAAGGCACCACATGCCACCTGCCAGTGCCCACCTGCCTCCCGCAGTGCCATCCTGAAAAATAACAAAGTAAAAGTAAGTGCCCCCCGTCTGTGCCCATAATGCCCACAGTGCCACCCCACAGTGCCACCCACAGTGCCACCCCACAGTGCCACCCCACAGTGCCACCCACAGTGCCACCCACAGTGCCACCCACAGTGCCACCCAATCTGCCTCAAAGGTGCTGCACCCCAGTGCCGCCCATCAGTGCCCAGCAGTGCCGCCCATCAGTGCCCAGCAGTGCCGCCCATCAGTGCCCAGCAGTGCCACCTATCAGAGCCACCTATCAGTGCCACCTATCAGTGCCCATCAGTCCCATCTATCTGTGGTACCTATCAGTGCCCATCCGTGCCACCCATCCGTGCCACTTATCCGTGCCACCCATCCGTGCCATCTTATCTGTGCCCATCTTTGCCCATCAGTGCCGCCTTATCTGTGCCCATCGGTGCCGCCTTATCTGTGCCTATTAGTGCCGCCTTAACTATGCCTATCAGTGCCCACAAGTGCAGCCTATCAGTGCCCACCAATGCAGCCTATCAGTGCCCACCAATGCAGCCCATCAGTGCCCACCAATGCAGCCTATCAGTGCCGCCTTATCAGCGCACTTCAATGAAGGAGAAAAATGACCCGTTTGCAAAATTTTATAACAAACTATTAAAACATGATTTTTTTTTTTTGCATCTTTTTTTGTTTGTTTAGCAAAAAATAAAACTCCGAGCTGTAACTAAATACCACCAAAAGAAAGCTCTATTTGTGGGAAAAAAATGATAGAAATTTCATTTGGGTACAGTGTTGTATGCCCGCGCAATTGTCATTCAAAGTGCATCAGCGCTGAAAGCTGAAAATTGGTCTGGGACTGAGGGGGGTTTAAGTGCCCAGTAAGCAAGTGGTTAAGGACCCCTTCTTATGAAACAAGACTTTGTAAAAGGTGATCTGTTATGTCTGCCAACCACTCTTTTCCCTCCAGCTTGACACATTGACCATGTCATCAGTCACAAGCAGTTATGGCTGCCTTAGTAAATGAGTTTGGGATAGTGCCAGGGTTCACCACAGTTGTTTTTATAATATGCCGCTTCTTGTTTTACCTGTTAGCTAATATGTTACCAAAAGCTGAACATCCCTTCCAGACATTACAAAAAGATATATCCAGATGTCGAAGTCAGGATCTTAGGAGTATGCATTTTTCCTGCATGGACATGTTTTCTGGATGTCCACTAGCAAATGCTACTGCAAAGGCCACAGTAAATAGTGTTATCAGAAGTAGTTTGTAAGTACAGAGTTCAGAATCTACAGAGAGTAACAGAGGAAATCATTTTATCTGAGAATCCTTACTTGAAGTTTGGAGGTTTTATTTTTACACCCCCTACTGTCTACAATGTAACAGAAAAAGTAGAGTAAGAAACTAGAAAACTATTGCCTGAATGTTTTCTTATATTTTATCAAGCCCCTAAGGGGATGTTGGACTCTTTCCCTATGAGATTTTGTTTGAGAGTGTGTTGCTCTCTTGCTTATATTTTGTCTCAGCAGCTGAAGTTGGAGGACTTCAGATCTCACTGAGAAAGTTGCTGATGTTTTAAGGTTTTTTGAAAAACTAATTTAAGTGTTTTCTCCCCAATTCCAGATCCTAACCGTTTTGAAGGATCTAAAACTGAAGCCAGATGACTTGTGGATTCTTAAGAGACATTATATATAAGGAAATGTTTAGAGTCTCAATACAGCATCTATTTCATGTACAGTTTTGCAAAAATTGAAGGAAAAGTCACCTGGATCCACACCAGACACTGCAAAAAATACTAAATGAAAGAAATATCTGTGTTTGATTTATTTCCCTCTTGGAAACACAATCTGGGGTACTATTTATTTAAATGCTTTAATTATAAGGGGTATATATATATATATATATATATATATATATATATATATATATATATTTTTTTTTTTTTTTTGTTTTTGTTTTTTTGTTTTTTTATATGTGATTTGAAAAGTAGTTCAACCATGTCTTCCATTTTATGTAGAATTGTCTGTTTACCTATGCTAATAAGTCAGTATGCCAACAATTAAGCTAGAAGGCCATTCTGGCCACAGGAGTGTACAGCCAGTACTCTGTAAACATGTCTTATCAAGCGTTTGTTTTTTCACAATGAAAAGTAATTTTGCAATGAAAAAGCTGCTCAGCTATTATATTCTCCACAATGGAATTTGCCTCTTTGGCCAGGACTACCTTCACCTAAGTGAGTGGAGGTTCCAGGTTAAAGGGTGATAGTTAGTGAAAGTATGGTTAGTGATCAAAATATTGATCAAAAGAGGGGAGATTGTAAAGGAAATTTCTAAGTTCTGTATATAATTGTATTCTATGTATTGCATACTGCACTCACTGTGCACACGGCACTAATAATGTTTTTATTACATGTTTGCATTCTTTCGAATCCAGATTAAAATTAGTCTGCCTATGTTATGACCCTTGTTAACATAAAAATACAATTGTAATATTAATGTGATACCTACGTAATCATGTGTATAAAAACCTTTAATTGCATCATAATAAAGCAAAACAGTTATTTGGAAAGATGCGGAGTGTATCTTTTGTGTCTGTTCCCTACTGCAGTAGTTATTAATTTAATCAATATGAGGATAGGAGTTGCCTATCTATAAAATTCCAATAAAGCAGGGGGTAAACGGTAGAAGGGTAGATGTCCATAGAGCAAAAGGTAGTATAGAGAAGGGTAGGTGTCCAAATTGCAGTAATTAGTATAGAGAATGGTAGGTGTCCATAGAGCAGCAAGTAGTATAGAGAAGGGAAGGTATTCGTATTGCAGTAGGTAGTTACATAGTTACATAGTAGGCGAGGTTGAAAAAAGGTTGAAAAAAGATAAAAGTCCATCAAGTCAACCTATGTGTGTGACTTTATGTCAGTATTACATTGTAAATCACTGTATGTTGTGGTCGTTCAGGTGCTTATCTATTTTTTTTTTTAATTACCAATGCTTCCCGCTGAAACGACTGCCTGTGGAAGAGAATTCCACATTCTTATGGCTCATACAGTAAAGAACCCTCTACGCAGTTTAAGGTTAAACTGCTTTTCTTCTAATTATAGTGAATGGCTGCGTGTCTCATTAAATTCCCTTAAGTGGAGAAGTTTTATCCCAATTGTGGGGTCACCAGAACTGGACAGTTTACTCCAGGTGTGGCCGGACCAGAGTCTTATAGTGTTGGAGAATTATTGCTTTATCTCTAGAGTTAACCCCCTTTTTAATGCATGCCAATATTCTGTTTGCTTTGCTTGCAGCAGCTTGGCATTGCATGCCATTGCTGAGCCTGTCATTTACTAGGACCCCCAGGTTCTTCTCCATCCTAGATTCCCCCAGAGGTTCTCCCCCAGTGAGTAGATTGCATTCATATTTTTTGCCATTTTTTTAATTATGAGACTGTCAGAGGGTGGTGTGAGGTGCGGTCCACAGCCCTGTAGCAATGCCACTGGTAGTACAGTGTCCCTTTGACTTACGAGCAGGTGGCGCCCTCCTGTAAAATGCAACCCAAGACAAACGCCTTGTTTAGCTCACGGCAGATACACCCCTGGTGTACATACAATTTACAGAGAAATTTGAAGTGGTTCTAAAGTCTTTTTTTTTTCTTTACCTTAAAAGGGGTTGTAAAAGTTTGGATTTAAAAAAACTAACAAAAAAAACAAACATGTTATACTTTCCTGCTCTGTGCAAGGGTTTTGCACAGAGCGCCCTGATCCTTCTCTTTTGGGGCGTCCCACTGGCCATCTTGGCTCTACCCTGCACCTTTGTGGGTGCGTTCCTGAGTCCTGCTGCAGCATCCATTGACTCGCCCCCCCCCCCCACTCTTGTGTCACTGGATTTTGCTATCAATCTGGCCAATGAGATGAGAGCCAGCAGCTGGAGCAACTGGGCTCATACATGGCGTTGGAACGAATGGGCTCAGGTAAGTAAAAGGGGGGGGGGGTGGTCTAGGGGGGTGTTGCAGCAAAGAAGATTTTTCACCATAATGCATAGAATGCATTAAGGTGAACAACTTTGAGACTTTACAATCACTTTAATGCATTCTCTGCATTAGGGTAAAAACCTCCCCACTTCATATTCCCAAACACTTACCTGACTCCTCTCACCTCTCCAGCGCTGTCCTGACTACAGCAACCTTCCCCTCACTTCCTCACAGGAAACACTAAGAACGTTGGGACCCATAGGCTCTTCCTGCTTTCATTCAAACTCCTGTGATTAGGGAGTGAGGGTGCGGTTTACCGGCACTATGGGCATCTATGGCTCAGGACAGAGTATGGGCACATGGATGCCCTCAAAGCACCTGGCTTGCTAAGGAAGCATCTGGAAGAAGGAGTAGTGGACAACACTAATGGGGGGCCGCCATGCACCATAATATTGTTGCACAGAGCAGGTAGGTATGACCTATTTTTATAACCTATTTTTTATTTTAATAAAAAAATAACTTTTAGTATTAGTTTAATATAGGGTTTATGTTACCAGAGGTTTTTTTTCAGGCTGATTATACAAAAAGCAATAAGAGAATGCAACGTAACTGCAGCTTGATTTTTTTCTTTTTTTTAAACTTAATTTATTCTCATTTCAAGCAGAATTAGCAGAAAGAGCTAAGAAGTCGTGTAAGTTCATAATGTCCAAGGCTTATGCTCTGCACCTGAGAAAATAAGACTTTCAATAGAATAACATGCGGTACACACATCAAACATTTCATTTTATATTCTCTTCTTATTTTCATGGAATAGAAAAAATACATTATAACTGCTATCCATGATACTTAAATAATTGTGAAATCTAGCTGTAATTCTCAATACAATTTCAAGTAAAACTTTTAGCAGAAAGAAAGAAAAATGAATTATACAAAACAAACATATTAGAAATAATGATAGCAAACAGACTAATCTCGAATGGATCTTTTTATGACATAAACATGAAACTGGGAAAATAAATCGCATTATTGAATTAGTGGCTAAAACTGACAGCTCTATTGGAGAGAACCTGCTCGGCCACTTTTTTTTTTTTTTTACATTATTACCACTTACCCTACCAAGTGTTGCCATTGTTTATTATACACCTTTACTATGAAATATGGGACTTTCATTCTAGCTATCATTCTCAATATAATCTGCTTGTCTCATATTTTTATCAAGCTTAAAGAATTTGTTATCCCAAAACTTCATATTCCTTATGCGTGTCTGCTGTACCATGTACTTATATGAGAAAGTCTCCTGTTTTCTTTATATTACTTACTTTAAGTGAAATCCCTGGTTTTCCTGCCAGTCCCTCTGCTTTCCTATTAAAAACTGACCACACTAAGCAGGAGAACACATTGTGGTCAGTTCAGTGTCTGAATGGGCAAAGGGAGCTGTGACTCCGCTCGGGTGCCCCCATAGTAAGCTGCTTTATGTGCTGGCACCGAACAGGAGGGAGGGGCCAGGATCACAAAAGACTGACCCAAGAAGAGGAGGATCCAGGCTGCTCTGTGCAAATCCACTGCAACAGAGCACATAATTATAACAAAGTTGTTACTTTTATAGAAAAAAAAAAACAAGACTTTACAATCACTTTAAGGGCTGGGTAATAATATGTGTGCAAATTGCTTAGCCCTCTGTCTGCTTCTTGTGGAGAGAAGTGGCTATTACTCTGCTCTACTCCTCCAGCACTCACTGGAGCACTGAGCTGGGGAGGGAATGGGTGCAGCTGAATTCGGCTCTTGCACTAAAAGGCATATCTGTGAATCATATAATTTGTCAACCTGTCAATCAGACAGCTTAGTGAATTCTGATAATATTGTTGGGATGCCATGGCTTTGAACAATCAGCTGATAGCAGGCTATTGCCTGCTATCAGCTGATTCTGGGGCACAGGACAACAAATATACACTCATCGGCCACTTTATTAGGTACACCTTGCTAGAACCGGGATGGACCTCCTTTTGCCTTCAGAACTGCCTTAATTCTTCATGGCATAGATTAAACCAGGTGTTGGAAACATTCCTTTTGGTCCATATTGACATGATAGCATCACACAGTTGCTGCAGATTTGTTGGCTGCACATCCATGATGCAAATCTCCCATTCCACCACATTCCAAAGATGCTTTATTGTATTGAGATCTGCTGACTGTGGAGGCCATTGGAATACAGTGACCTCATTGTCATATTCAAGAAACCAGTAGTGAGATGATTTGAGCTTTGTGACATGGTGCATTATCCTGCTGGAAGTAGCCATCAGAAGGGTACCCTCAGGGCTTTTTTTTACAGTGGGAACGTGGGGGAATGCAGTTCTGCAATCTCCAGCACTGACTGTATGTAATGGTAAGGGGTGCTAGGGTGTGCTGCATGGTCTATTCATGCTGGCTGCTGGGGAATCTATTCTAGATGGAGGGGATCTATTTTTGCAGGGGGGTCTATTGTTGCTGGTGGGGTCCTATTGTTGCTGGAGGCAGGTCTTATATTGTTGGGGGGTCAGTTATTGGTGGATGAAATCTACTGTTGAGGCAAGGGTCTATTGTTACTGGCTGCTGTAGAGTTTATTGCTGCTAGATGTGGGGAGATCTGTTGGCGCTGCTTGGGGGATTTTGTTTTGGGTGGTCTATTGTTGCTAGAAGGGGCTCTATTGTTACTTGGTTCAAGAGACCTATTTTACTGATTTTCCTGTTATCATTAACAAATAACATGCTAATTACTTATCACTACACAATAATACTTGGTTCTGTATTCTCTAAAAGGGCAGTAATGGGAGGTGGGTAGGGATGGAACCAAGGAACGGTACTCAGAGGTGGTTATGGAAAAGGGGTGACTCAGAAAGGGGGAGTTCCTGCACCTATTCTCTGAAAAAAAAAGCCCTAGATACACTGTAGTCATAAAGGGATGGGCATGGTCAGCAACAATACTCAGGTAAGCCGTGGTGTTTAACCACTTACAGACCGGACCATTTTGCTGGTCAAAGACCAGACCACTTTTTGCCATTCAGCACTGCGTCCATTTAACTGACAATTGCGCGGTCATGTGACGTGGCTCCCAAACAAAATTGACGTTCTTTTTTTCCCACAAATAGAGCTTTCTTTTGGTGGTATTTGATCACCCCTGCGGTTTTTATTTTTTGCGCTATAAACAAAAATAGAGCGACAATTTTGAAAAAAACGCATTATTTTTTACTTTTTGTTATAATAAATATCCCCCAAAAATATATAAAAAAAACATTTTTTTCCCTCAGTTTAGGCCGATATGTATTCTTCTACATATTTTCGGTAAAAAAATTGCAATAAGCGATTATTGATTGGTTTTCACAAAAGTTATAGCGTTTACAAAGTAGGGATAGTTTTATGGCATTTTTATTAATAATTTTTTATTTTTTATTTTTTTACTAGTAATGACGGGGATCAGCAATTTTTATTGTGACTGCGACATTATGGCGGACACATCAGACATTTTTGACACATTTTTGGGACCATTGTCAGTTATACAGCAATCACTGCTATATAAATGCAGTGATTCCTGTGTAAATGACACTGGCAGTGAAGGGGTTAACCAGTGAGTGGCAGTGTAGGGGTTAAGTGTTCCTAGGGGTGTGTTACTAACTGTGGGGGGTTGGGCTTTCATTTGGTGAACGCTGATCTCTGCTCCATGTGACTTGTTGCTAGGCAGAATGGAGAAATGCTGTTTACAACGACATTTCTCCATTCAGCAGTCCCGTGAGACGATCGCGGGTATGCCCGCGGCGATCGAGTCCGCGGGACCCGCGACCGGTCTCACGGGGGGTCCCCACCGGTGCGCTCGTGATGGCAGGGCGGCATTGAAGATTGGACGTTCCTGTACGCCAATATGCCTGCCCGTACCATTCTGCCGACGTACATCGGCGTGCGCTGGTCGGGAACCGGTTAAACAATGCTCAATTGGTACTAAAGGGCCCAAAGCGTGCCTAGAAAATATCCCCCACACCATAACACCACCACCAGCCTGAACCATTGATACAAGGCAGGATGGATCCATGCTTTCATGTTGTTTACACCAAATTCTGACCCTACCATCTGAATGTCGCAGCTGAAATCGAGACTCATCAGACCAGGCAATGTTCCAATCTTCTATTGTTCAATTTTGGTGAGCCTGTGTGAATTGTACGTTCCTGTTCTTAGCTAACAGGAGTGGCACCCATTGTGGTCTTCTGCTTCTGTAGCCCATCTGCTTCAAGGTTCGATGTGTTGTGCATTCAAAGATTTTTTTCTGCATACCTTCATTATATTATAGAGTGGTTGTTGCCTTTCTATCATCTTAAACAAGGCTGCCCATTCTCCTCTGACTTCTGACATCAATAAGACATTTTCGTCCACACTGGGCATTTTCTCTTTTTCGGACCATTCTAGGTAAACCCTAGAGATGATTGTGCATGTAAATCCCAATAGATCAGCAGTTTTTGAAATACTCAGATCAGCCTGTCTGGCACCAACAACCATGCCACGTTCAAAGTCCCCTTCTTTTCCATTCTGATGAAGTTTGAACTTAAGCAATTGTCTTGACCACGTCTAGATGCCTAAATGCATTGAGTTGCTGCCATGTGAGTGTTACCAAGCAATTGAACGGGTGTACCTAATAAAGTGGTTGATGAGTGTATATGTTGTCCTATGAGCCTCAAGAGAATTACAGCCGAAAAAAAAAAAAACTTTGGCCATACTTCTATTAACTTTTTAAGCTAATAACAGTTTGGATTAGACCCTTCCAGTACAGTTCTCCAATCTGTGTGTTGACCACTCTATCTGAGGATGATATCCTACATGTCATTCCTACTATTTTCAAATTAATTGCAAGTCTTCATATGTAGCCTGGTGCTACTTCACTGGATGGTTTAGGCCTGTCTTTTATAAGAACTCATTGCAGTTGTGCAGTAGTTTCTGCTATGCTGTCTGTGCTGTGTTTGGTCAGGATGGAGCTCAAGGCCAGAAAAAAAGTGTGTGCTAATCCTCCACTGACTAACAGGTCCCTCAAACACATGGCAGACACAGAGAAATAAATGTCAGGTCCATGTGCAAGTTGTGTTTTGCAGATGCTGTATGTTATATATCACGGTTTCTACTTTTAAGCTCAATATCACACCTCAGCAAGACTGATTTCTTTGGTTCAGGATCACACATGTGCCTTTCACCTTCTTCAGAAAACAAAGAGGAAAAGGTGCAGCCGTTTTCACCAAGCTTAATAAAAACCAGGAGAGCGACATGGCGGAGAGCCTAGATTTTGGTAGCTGTTTCATGTCTCTTAGTTTGTGCAGACAGAAGAAATGTCTATGCATTTGTCATTTTAGGTGCATATGGAAGAGATATATCTAATGAGGGAGGGCATGAATGGAATGATTTTTGGTAGAACTGATAAAAAATTCATATAGGTTATGGGTAATAAAAGTTCATTGAGTAATCAATCACCCAAATGGCTATTTCAACATTCTAGATACAAACAATATTATAAATGGGAGATGCCAGCTAAAATTATTTTTACATGTGTTGTATCTAATGTAGAAAAAAAATGGATGAATGGCCGGAAACTCTGCATGGAAGTCAAACAGTGTCTGTTTGAGCTTTGGAGATATTTATTATAGCAAAAAGTAAAAATATTGTGTTTTTTTCAAAATTGACGCTCTTTTCTTGTTTATAGCACAAAAAATAAAAACCACAGAGGTGATTAAATACCACCAAAAGAAATCTCTATTTGTGGGGAAAAAGGGACGTTAATTTTGTTTGGGTACAGCATTGCATGACCACCCAATTGTCAGTTAAATCAATGCAGTCCCGTATCGCAAAAATTGGCCCAGTCAGGAAGTGGGTAAATTCTTCCGGGGCAGACATGGTTAAAACAGTGCCTTTAAATACCTTTTTACTGTTATCTTGAGGCTGGTCATGTGACTCCTGACTGCTCTGCTACTCCGATATCCGGGCTACAGCGGAAGGAGCCGGGCAGTGAATATACATCTTTGGGTGAAAACCACTTTAAGTGTACCATGTGGGTGCTAATGCCAGGTTAATTAACAAGTTAACTTCTTAAAGAGGCACAAAATGATATCCTTAGTCTCCAAAAATATTTTATACACATCCATAGTCCATCTCGGGAGGAAGCAAGAATGAGCAGTGCACATTAGTTGCAGTCATAACTACTTTTTTTTTTTGAAAAGCCTGTGGCGGGTGAAACACACCCAAAAACTCCACCCAGTGCCAAAAAAAGTGCACACACATAAAGAGGTGACACAAAACGTGTAACGGTTGTTACACTAGTCCTCCATAGGAAGGACTTTACCCTGATCCCCCAGGGCGTTCACTGGGTCCATCTGGCCGAAATCAGACGGACCTCCTTTCTCTGGAGGGTCTGCTGAAACAGACCCAACCCAAGTACTCGGTGGGGCTCCCCCGAAAGGAGATCCCATGAGAGAGGGCAAACCAAGCCAAAAGGCCATGTCCACCCCCTCCCAAGCCTTTCAGAGTAGGCCCGACGACCCACACTCTACTCATCACACTGTGACACACGTGAACACGAAACAAAAAAGTGACAAACACCGGTTCAAATAAATACAAAGTGAGGGAGAAGTGAAAGTGACCATTGTGTAATACAATGGCCAGCCCTTCAGCCATGCAATCACTGTGAGTGAGGGTCACTTTGATTTATGGCACCATGGTCACTTCACCATACACACATTGTTCAAACCTGCCTCTAGGACCGAGACTTTTGGCTAGGACCAGAGGAATTTTTTATTCATGGCTGAAGGGCTGGCCATTGTATTGCACAATGGTCACTTTCACTTCTCCCACTTCCGTCTCCCCCACTTTCTATTTATTTGAACCTGTGTTTGTCACTTTTACTCTGTGTACACTACACACCTCATAGTCCATTTTGAGAGTGAGCAAGAGAGGATGGCTACATTCTTATATACAGTAAGATCATGGAGAACAAATGTTGACACTCTCTAACAGGAAGTTAGGACACAGCAGTAAAAAAAAAAGAATTTGAACATTTAGAGGAGGCCGAAAGCAATAGAGAAATAGGAGTTAAGAATGGTGTTCTGATGAAGCACAGTTACCTGCATGAAACGCAATTTCAGCACACTCAAAGGAATCAAGAAATAGGAGAATAAGGCCGCGTACACACGCGGGGACTGTTCGCCCAACTTTGTCCGTCAAACAGTTTCGGCAAACAGTCCGCTCAAAATTAGCATGGACGGACATGGCCACACACGACGGACGAACAGTTTGCTGAAACCGTGCGCGATGACGTGAACGGCACGTACGACGGGACGAAAAATACGACGTCCTATACACTGCATTATAACTTTCGGCATGTAAATCCTTTCTGAGCATGCGCGGAACTTAGTTTGACGAACAAGCCTACACACGCGGGGACTGTTCGCTGAAACTTTGTTTCAGCGGACAGTTTTTCGGAATTTCCGAAAAACCTTGTTCAGCGGACTGTTCGCTGAAACTGTCCGCTGAAAGCCCACACACGAGCGGACTGTCCGCTGAAACTTGGTTTCAGCGGACAGTTTCAGCGACCAGTCCCCGCGTGTGTACGCAGCCTTAGAATACATACTTGAATAGGATAAAATGTTAAAGCATTTCAAGCAGGTAACAGTGCTTAACCATAACAAGGTGTTATGGTTAAGCACTGTTACCTGCATGAAACGCAAATCTCCTTGTGCTCGTTGTGCTTTTTTGATTTCATCTTTTTATATGCTACAATAAAGTTTGACGTCCACCCGGAATGTGCAGCCATTCATCCATTTTTTCCTGCTGCTTTTGGAGGCGAGCCGGGTGAGCATCTCTGCCTTGGATGTTATGCAAGGTGTGCAGCACTTACATCTTGAGCGGTGTTTGCTTATCATTGGACTTGTATCTAATGTAGATGATGAAGATGTCAGGTGCAGTAAATTTGAAATTTGTAATGAAACTGAGCATTTTTAGTATCGCATTGATTAGCTATACACACCCAATGCTCTTTTTACCACCTCTCACAGTTATTGCAGGGCTCATGTTGTTATGCTATTACTTTAAATCAGTGGCGGCTGGTACTCAATATTGTGCTCTACACCCCCCCCCCCGATGTGCGATTTGCTAATGGGTGACTAGGTTGTGTCAGACATATCATGGATCATTTATCACTGCCACTCCCTTCTTTCGCAAGATCCTAAAAGGCTATGCAATTGCAATATCAGAGCAATAATCACATTACCTAAATTTAATTTTTCATTGAGCAGTAAACAATTAGTGCAAGAGTGGGTTTTCAGTTTTTAGGCATTTTCTACATTTGCATGAAAGAGTTGATTTTGGAAAAATCTGGATAACAAATTTACATACTTAACAGTCAGATTACAAGACACTAACAACATTTCACACAGATGTTCCAGTCAGGTCCACCTCTAAGTTTATCAGGCAGACCTTATCGGAAGGTCCATATAGTCCTATGGACAGCTGAGTGTAAACAGACTTGTGTCTGTTTACATGTTTACACCTGACTACCTTTCTGGTCCGATCAGGTCCACTAAAAGGCCGGCAAAGGACAGCAACCTTTTCTGTTTTAATGGATCAGATTTGAGGTAGCATGATGTAAATGGACAACAGAGTCAATACAAACCCAGCTGCCCATAGAGCACAGAGGGGTGTGTCTGCTCTGCAGAAACTAACTGGGTATGAACATCTGTCCCTCTCTGCTCTGATCAGCAGGGGATCAGCTGACAGATCCTCTGCTAATGAGAGTGGATTCTGCCCCATGTGAAAGGGGCCTTATGGATCACAGAAGTTTTTATATTTTGTATGGGTTAATTCATTAACAATATGTATGTCACATTATAGAGGTTTTAAACCTGACACTGTATATAATGGAATACCCATTTTAACCACTTCCCGACCAGCGCACGACGATGTACGTTGACAGAATGGCACGGGCAGGCACATTAGCGTACAGGTACGTCCAATATTCAATGCCGCCCTGTCATCGGGAGCGCGCCGCCGGCGGCGCGCTCCCGCGCTGGTCGGGATCCCCGTGAGTCCGGTCGCGGGACCCGCGGACTCGATTGCCGCGGGCATCTCCACGATCGTCTCACGGAGCGGCCGAATGGAGGAAATGCCGTGTAAACAGCATTTCTCCATTCTGCCTAGCAACTAGTGATGCTGATCTCTGCTCCATGTCCACAATAAAAATTGCTGATCGCCGCCATTACTAGTAAAAAAAAGAAATAATAAAAAATTATTAATAAAAATGCTAGAAAACTATCCCTATTTTGTAAACGCTATAACCAATCAATAATCGCTTATTGCGATTTTTTTTACCAAAAATATGTAGAAGAATACGTATCGGCCTAAACTGAGGGAAAAAAATGTTTTTTTATATATTTTTGGGGGATATTTATTATAACAAAAAGTAAAAAATAATGAGTTTTTTTCAAAATTGTCGCTCTATTTTTGTTTATAGCGCAAAAAATAAAAACTGCAGGGGTGATCAAATACCACCAAAAGAAAGCTCTATTTGTGGGAAAAAAAGGACATCAATTTTGTTTGGGAGCCACGTCGCACGACCGCGCAATTGTCGGTTAAAGCGACGCAGTGCCGAATAGCAAAAAGTGGTCTGGTCTTTGACCAGCAAAATGGTCCGGTCTGCAAGTGGTTAAACTTAGATTTCTGTTTTGTATATTGGAACCAAGCTACCCTCCCTTGTTGGTATCCCTAAATAATCTCCTCTAGCATTTCACTTAAAGCTACATTTTAGGTAGAAAGACATGAATGAAAGCAGATCTCAATTAATACATACAGTTGTGATCATATGTTTACATACCCTGGCAGAATTTATGACTTCTTGGCCATTTTTCAGAGAATATGAATGGTAACACAAAAACATTTCTTTCACTCATGGTTAGTGTTTGGCTGAAGCCATTTATTATCAATCAACTGTGTTTACTCTTTTTAAATCATATTCACAACAGAAACTACCCAAATGAGCCTGATCAAAAGTTTACATACCCTGGTGATTTTGCCCTGATAACTTGTACACAAGTTGACATGAAGGGTTTTGAATGGTTATTAAAGGTAACCATTCTCCCCTGTGATCTGTTTGTTTGTGATTAGTGTGTATCTGTGTGTAGCACTGACCCCCGAAGTAGCTTCTGGTTTTATTGGGCTTACCGTTACCTTCTTGACCTTGTCTCTTTGTAGGGTTTCCTGTGGTAGATGGCCCAAAGAAATGCAGAAACTGACACTGGATCTTCTTTGGGGTTATTTATTTGAAATAGAAACAGGGTCTCTCAGTTTAGGGTAGAGGGTTAGGAGGAAGTTCAAGTACTTTGGACTGTAAAAAATGAAAAGTCTTTATAGTAGAAATCCAGAGAATAACCGCTTCACAGTTGGATTTTAACAACCCCCGGATAGACCTCCTCTCACTAGGCCTAGCAGCCGGTGGAGTGTTAAGTAAAGAAAAGTGTCTGCCACAGACTTGAGCGTAGAATACTTGAGAAAAAGTATCTGCCACAGACGTGAGCGTAACTGGGGGACATGGAAATTTATAGAACTATCATATGGTACCAGTATGAGTGTGGATCCATGAAGTGTCCTTCAACTGAGCCCCCAGGCTCCTTCAGAGAAGCCAGCTTTGTGCATAGCCTTCTCCTGAAGAGTCCTCCCCTGGATGCTTCTCCAGTTGCTGGGCCTCTCCATAGATGAGACGGTACCGTACCACTCTCGAACCACCAAGCCTCGATATCCATTCAGGTCTGTCCCTGCAGTTGCTTCACCTCTGGCTATCCATCCTCGAGACTTGGAAATGCATGGAACAGCACCGCAGGCCAGGAGGGCCATGGAGGCTGGTCAGGAGGACCAGAACCAAACAGACAGAAAATCCTCTGGCACAGAACTCCGTAACACGTGATGTCAGTACCTTAACTACCCCCTCCCAGAATGCACAGCAGGAGAACACTCCCACTGGGCTGGTTCAGAGAAAAACGTGGGACTCAATAAACCCAACTGAATTGCGTTCTACCACTTGCCGGCGGTGACAGTGACACCTGCGGCCAAGGAGAACCCAGTGCAATCCAGCTGGACTGGTACTGAAATCATAATTGAGTAAAATTATCCCTAAAACCCAACTGTGGTTTCAGGAATATTAACTTTCAAAAACATATAGTGCATGCTCGTCAATGAGTTTCTGGATTCCTGACAGACCCTTGGATGTTTCATCCAGTACTGCACTGATGTTTCTGGATTCCGAGTCATGGGGAAAGCAAAAGAATTGTGAAAGGATCTGCAGGAAAAGGTAGTTGAACTGTATAAAACAGGAAATAGATATAAAAAGACATTCAAGGAATTGAGAATTATTATTATTATTATTATTATACAGGATTTATATAGCACCTACAGTTTACACAGGGCTTTACAATATAATGCCAATCAGCAGTGTTAAAACTCTAATCAAGAAGTGAAAAATGAGGGGTCCTGTTGAAACCAAACCCCAGTCAGGTAGACCAACTAAAATTGCAGCCACAACTGCCAGCAAAATTGTTCAGAATGCAAGGAAAAACCCACAAATAACTTCAGGTGAAATACAAGAATTTCTGAAAACATGTGGTGTGGCTGTTTCAAGATGCACAATAAGGAGGCACTTGAAGAAAGATGGGCTGCATGGTCGAACCGCCAGAAGAAAGCCATTACTATGCAAATCCCACAAAGTATCCTGCTTACAATATGCCAAACAGCACAGAGACGAGCCTCAAACCTTCTGGAACAAAGTCAATTGGAGCGATGAGACCAAAATTAAGCTTTTTGGCCACAACCATAAACGCTACATTTGGAGAGGAGTGGACAAGGCCTATGATGAAAGGTACACCATTCCTACTGTGAAACATGGAGGTGAATCATTGTTGTTTTGGGGGTGTGAAAGCTACAAAGGCACAGGAAATCTGGTCAAAATTGATGGCAAGATGAATGCAGTATGTCGTCAAAAAATACTGGAGGAACATTTGCATGCATCAGCCAGGAAGCTGCGCTTGGGATGTACTTGGACATTCCAACATGACAATGATCCAAAACACAAGGCCAAGTCGACCTGTCATTGGCTACAGCAGAATAAAGTGAAGGTTTCGGAGTGGCCATCTCAGTCTCCTGACCTCAATATCATTGCGCCACTCTGGGGAGATCTCAAACGTGCAGTTCATGCAAGACAGCCCAAGTATTTAGAAGAACTGGAGGCTTTTTGCCAAGAGGAAAGGACAGCTTTACCATCTGAGAAGATAAAAAGCCTCATCCACAAATACCACAAAAGACTTCAAGCTGCCATTGATGTTAAAGGGGGCAATACATGGTATTAAGAACTGGGGTATGTAAACTTTTGATCAGGGTCATTTGGGTAGTTTCTGTTGCCATTATGATTTAAAAAGAAATGTGTGTAGATCGGCATTACTGTGCTATTTTGTTGTGCCACATCCTATAAAGGACCTATGGTGGTGGACTTTGGAGGCACGTACAACAGTAAAATATATAGAAACATTTTTATTTATATAAAATTAATAACATATAATAACATTCGTGTTTGGGAGCCCCACTTACCTTTGCTGCTTCGCTGAGTAGTTTTTAATAAATAACATGTCACATTCACACAGCTATTTACCTTGATATGTAAGTATAATGCCAAATAAGTTTATATATTATTTGTTAATTCTATCTCTGTCCTAATGTCCTGTAATTTGCATTCTTTAGTAGAATTATGCTCTATGTTTTTTGTTTACCCCTGATGAAGGAGACCACAAGAGCTCCAAAATGCGTAGGGTTACAAGCTCTGCAGATAATTGTATCCTGGATAGGTGATAAGCTCATTAACTGAATTGTACCTTGTACATTGGCATGTTTGTTCACAAACTATTTTTATGACATGTTTGTTTTATGAATCTTTTGTATAAATAAAATTGTTTCTATATATTTTACTGTTGTACGTGCCTCCAAAGTCCACCACCAGGGGTTTCTTTTCTTGATGATTTAAAAAGAGTAAACACAGTTGATTGATAATAAATGGCTTCAGCCAAACACTAACCATGATTGAAAGAAAAGTTTTTGTGTTATCATATATATTCTCTGAAAAATGGCCCAAAAAA
Source organism: Lithobates pipiens (assembly GCF_037356315.1). NCBI lineage: Eukaryota > Metazoa > Chordata > Amphibia > Anura > Ranidae > Lithobates > Lithobates pipiens. The sequence goes on along the minus strand of NW_027507790.1, from coordinate 78,264,850 downwards.
ATCATAAATTCTGCCAGGGTATGTAAACTTATGAGCACAACTGTAATTAATTATATTTCTTAATTAGAGCAAGAAATTAACTGATTTTGACCTGTTTTCAGCCTCTTGCAGACCACCCTATGTATATATCTTCTGTACAGCAGAGCTAAGAATGGGAGAGGGAGAAGCTGTACAAAGAGCTAGTCGTGTGCTGCAGTGCATAGAGCATTCTAGGACAGAACAAAGTATTAGGCAGGTAATAGATGTTGTGATTTTCTTTCCTGCAACCACGGCATCCTAAAAATCCAACATGCTGGCTGTATCAAAGAAAATTGATCGACGTGGGTACAATCAGCCTGCCCATACATTAACTGCTGAACTGATTGAGATTGAAATTGTCTTTGGCCTGCTTTAGAGAGATGAGTTAACCAGGTGGGGTTGGGTCCTGAACAGAGCCATTCTGTGTGTCAGGACTGTGTAAATCCCAGTACTGACTGGACGTACCTGTAGTTAAACAGCTCTCATATATGTATTTCATCTGTGTATTTAAGTGCCTAAATCCGGTAAGAAAAATAATAAATAATTTTCCTTTATCCTCCAGCAGATGAAGGATAACACAGACAATTCTGTAACCTAATCTAAGGTCCCACAGTCTACCTTCCCTCAGATTCTGGTTGTGAGAACTGGTTCCCTCAAAGTCACTCTTCTTGCAGGTTTTTTTTAATCAGTCTTGTTACAGCCCCTTTCACCAAGATTACCACGTGCAATGCATACAGAACCAGTGACCATGTAATTTGCATGGGACTTGGCCACTGGTAGGAGTCCCTGCCCACAATTCAGCACTATAGAGTAGGGTAAACATTGCTTTGTGTTTCCATCCCCCAGAAAAAATGAGCACTGGATCTCTTACCTGCTGGGGCAGGAGGGAACAGGATCATTTTCATTATATTTAATGCCCGGAGTTAGGCTTTAGAGCAATTCAGTCACAAAAAAAGTATGGAGGCCATGATTGCTGTTGCTGACCTCTCTTTTGAAAATGTTAGTTTCCCAACTGCTATGGGGATGCATTTTTAAGTACTTTCTAAGCCTTTGTCCAGGAGCAAGCATAGAGATGAGGAATTCTGAAACTTGTTTGACAGACATTTACAGCATGCTTGTTCTGGACAGTGACTAAAGAGTATTGAAGCCAGGCATAGCCTACCAATTAGCATATATTGTAAGAGGGCCAGCAATGGCATTCCCTCATACTTTTCTTATGACAGAGTCACTTTAATACAAATGATTAGTTTTAACGTGTAACATATGTACTTTCAGCAACAGCTACCTCAGTTATGTATTATCTTATTTACCATGATTAGTCAGTATTTCCCCTATGAAGTGAACAATATTAGCTATTTTAAAATAGTTACATAGTTGATAAGGTTGATTAAAGACACTGGTCCATCCATTTTAACTTTAGAGTGTGTGTGTGTTAAAGATTTGTATATCTCTATCATAGCCCATATTGAGTGTTGTTTCTCCAATTAGAATACATTTAATGTTTGTAGTCATTCCTCATAACTGAGGTCCTCCAGCCCCTTATTAACTGTGTTTCCCTTCTCTGGACGTTAGTTGAAGGACATCCTTCCTGAGGAGTACTGACCAGAACTGGACAGCATACTCAAGATGTGGAGAAACCAAAGTTTAGTAAAGTGGTAGAATTGTAGTTTTATGTCTTGACTACATATGCTTTTTAATTACAGCTAATAGCATAGTGGCCTCGCTTTCTGCAGCTTGGCTTTGTATGTTATTGCCAAGTCATCTACTAGGACCCCTTGATCCTTTTCTTTCCTCAATTCCCCCAGTGGTTCTCCCACTAGCGTGTAACTTGCATGCAAATTTTTACATCCCAGGTGCAATACTTTAAAATTTTTCTACATTGAACCTCATATAGTCATCCACTCCCAAAGTTGCTGTATCCTGCTGTGAAGTTTTTGCTCTGCCTAGTTGTGTACTGTATTGGCAGCAAACACTGACAATGAACTATTTATTTCAAACTTTATATTGTTTATGAACAAGTTCAACAGAATAGGTCCCAGGGTAGAGCTCTGGGGAGTCTTGCTCCCAACTCAGACCATTCATAAAATATGCCATTAATCACCACCCTCTGGACACACTTCTGCAACCAGTTTTCTATCCAGGTACGTACTATGCCATCAATGGCAAAATACCTGTATATATGTAAATTAACTGGTTGCTGACCACCGGCTGTTGTGGCGGGAGGGCGTCATATGATGGCCTCCCATTAAAACAGGGAATGCGCGTGATCGTGCGTGCGCATCCCTGTTCCTTCGGTGGCGGCGTATCACTGAGACACCGCTCGCCACCGAGGGGAGTGAACAGCCATTGGGTATGGCTGTATACCACGTGATCAGCCGTTATGTAGTCATGCCCGATCACAGATGGTTCCACCCCCACTGTGCACAGCGCGGGCACGTGATCGCGAGCGTGCTGCGCATGCACGAGGGGGGCGGCGTGTTCCCAGGAACATTGCTCGTCACTGACACTGGTAAACAGCCATTGGCTGGCTGTTTACCCACGTGATCAGCTGTGATAATTTCACAGCCGATCACCAAATGTAAACAAACCACGGTAACAAGATGTTCCCGAGTTCTCCTCCTCACACACCAATCGTGTGTGAGGAGGAGATTGCGGTAACATCTCGTTACAGCTTACAGTGTACATCAATCACACTGATTACCCCCCCAATAAAGATCTGTCACCACCCATCATAGTACCTGTCACAGTCCATCAAAGTACCTGTCACAGTCCATCAGAGTACCCGAGTACCTGTCACAGCCCATCTGAGTGCCTGAGTACTGTGTTTCCCCGATAGTAAGACACCCCCGATTGTAAGACGTATCGGGAGTTTCAGAGGGGTCGGCTAATATAAGCCGTACCCCGAAAGTAAGACATATGTCTTACTTTCGGGGAAACACGGGGGTATTGCCGCCTCCAGTGGCGTACTAAGAGTGGGGCGGGGGATGTGGGCCGCACCGGGTGCCACACCCTGGGGGGGGGGGGGGGTGCCAGGCCAGCGCCCTCCCCCTCCGACTGAAGAGACAGCGCCGTTCTGATCAGTCTCGGGCAGCGGCTGTCACTCACAGAGCAGAGTGAAGCCGCCTCCCCCTCCTCTTGTATGGCTACACAGTGCTGTCCATGAAGGAGAAGGAGGGGAGGCGGCTTCACTGAAGCCGCCTCCCCCTCCTCCTCCTCCTCCATACACAGCACTGTGTAGCCATACAAGAGGAGGGGGAGGTGGCTTCACTCTGCTTGGCTGTGAGTGACAGCCGCTGCCCGAGACTGATCAGAACGGCGCGACGCAACCACAGAGAAGGGGATTATTGCGCCAGGTCCCGGATCACTGCCGACAGGTGTCACTGGCTCTGTGTCCTCCCGGTACAGGTCAGTGCTGGTCATACAGAGAGAGACCAAGGAGGGGGAGGGGGAGGGGGGGTGTGAAGAGATTCTCTGTAGCTCTTATTATGTAACCGCAAGATGCAGCTGAGGAGGACTACAAGTCCCAACATACCGGGCTGTGTGGGCTTACAGTTCTCCTCTGCTGAGCATAGCAGCTTTGTATGCTTGGACTTGTAGTCCTCCATAGTGCAGCCTTGCATGCTGGGACTTGTAGGCCTCCTCTGTAGTACAGTGCAGCCTTGCATGCTGGGGCTTGTAGTCCTCTGTAATGAAGTGCAGCCTTGCTTGCTGGGACTTGTAGTCCTCTTCTGTAGCGCAGTGCAGCTCTGCATGCTGGGATTTTTTTCCAATATAAGACATACCCCGAAAGTAAGACATAGTGGGGCTTTTGGGGATAAAAAGAAAGTAAGACACTGTCTTACTTTCGGGGAAACATGGTATCTGTCACAGTCCATCAGAGTGCCCGAGTACCTGTCACAGCCCATCAAAGTACCCGAGTACCTGTCACAGTCCATCAGAGTACCCGAGTACCTGTCACAGTCCATCTGAGTACCCGAGTACCTGTCACAGTCCATCTGAGTACCCGAGTACCTGTCACAGCCCATCTGAGTACCCGAGTACCTGTCACAGCCCATCTGAGTACCCAAGTACCTGTCACAGTCCATCAGAGTACCCGAGTACCTGTCACAGTCCATCAGAGTACCCAAGTACCCGTCCCAGTAGATCAGAGTACCCGAGTACCTGTCCCAGTCCATCTGAGTACCTGAGTACCTGTCACAATCCATATGAGTACCTGTCACAGTCAATATGAGTACCTGAGTACCTATCACTGCCCTTCAGAGTACCTGAATACCAGTCACCAGGCCATCAGAGTACCTGTCACCAGGCCATCAGAGTACCCGAGTACCTGTCACCAGCCCATCAGAGTACCTGAGTACCTGTCACCAGCCCATCAGAGTACCCAAGTACCTATCTGCAGCCCATCAGAGTACCCGAGTACCTATTTGAAGCCCATGCCTCATAGAATATACGTTGTGGTGTTGGGGGCTATTTTGTGGGTAATTCCACTGTCCCTTCAAAAGTGTGATAGGTGGGAATGAAATGAGATTTATGCTCCTAGCTCGCCTGAAGGTTCTACTTCAGTGTTCGGCCTCTCTATGTGGCCAGGCTGTGTAAAAGTCCTACACATGTGGTATCGCCATACACAAGAAGAGTAGAAGAATGTGTTTTGGGGTGTAATTATTGCTATATACGTGCTATGTGTTAGAAATATCTTATAAATTGACAACTTTGTGTAAAAAAATAAGCATTTTCATTTTTTCCCACATTTTCCAAAAACTTCTGGAAAAAAATGAATCTTTCAAAAGACTCATTCTGCCTCATAGATTATACATTCATGTTTTCTTTCCAAAATGGGGTCATTTTGTGAGCAATTCCATTGTCCTGGTGCTCCAGGGTGCTCCAGGGTCTTCAAAAGTGTAATAGGTGGTTGTGAATTGAGATGTGTAATTTTTGCTCGTAGAATGCCTGAAGGTGCTACTTCAATGTTGGTGCTCTTTATGTGGCCAAGTCTCACACCTCACACATGTGGTATTGCCATACTCGGGAAGAGTAGTAGAATGTATTTTGGGGTGTAATTTGTTGTATGCATATGCCGTGTGTGAGAAATAGCCTGATAATATGACAATTTTGTAAAAAAAAAAAAAAAAAAATCTTAATTTTGCAAAGAATTGTGGGAAAAAATGACACCATGCTACTTAAATAATACCTTGGAATGTCTACTTTCTAAAAAGGGGTCATTTGGGGGGTATTTGTACTTTCCTGACTTGTTAGTGTCTCAAGAAATGAGATACACCTGATGTACTGAAGGCCTGATCAGATATGATAAATTTTCAGTGATTGCCACCATAGTTTGTAGACTCTATAACTTTCACAAAGACCAAAAATATACACTAATTTTGGTTATTTTTACCAAAGATATGTAGCAGTATAAATTTTGCCCAAAATGTATGAAGAAAATTTACTAATTAGCAACATTTTATGACAGAAACATCTATAGCACAAAAAAAAAAAAACACTAGTGATTAAATACCACTAAAAGAAAGCTCTATTTGTGTGGAAAAAAGGATGCAAATTTCATATGGGTACAGTGTTGCATGACTGAGTAATTGTCATTCAAACTGTGAGAGCGCTGAAAGCTGAAAATTGGTCTGGACAGGTGGTTAAGGTTTGTGGAGTACTGTATCAAATGCCTTGGTGAACTCTAGATACGCAGCCACCATCCTTCCTCTATCAAATTACAGCTTACCTCCTCATAGAAGGTTAAAATGTTGATCTGAGAAGAACAGTTGTTTATAAATCCCTGTTGGTTATTACCAATGATAGTATTTTTATGGGCAAATTTTTGTATATAATTCCTTATCATTCCTTCCAAAAGTTTACATTTTATTGATGTTAGGCTGACTGGTTTGTAGTTTCCAGGTATATATCTCGGCCCATTTTTGTATATTGCCACCACATTAACTTTTTGTCCAATCTGCTTGCACCATTCCAGTCAGTAAGCTGTTCTTAAAGTGGTGGTAAACCCACGGAAAAAAACCTCCAAAAACACTGCAAGACAACGGCAGAATGAGCTAGTATACATAGCATACTAGCTCATTATGAAATACTTACCTTAGATCAAAGCCCTCGCATCGGTCCCGGCACACCGATGTGGCCGGAGACATGTCTTGAGGAGTTATCTCCGAGTATCGCGGGCTCTAGCGCTGTGATTGGCTGAAGGCCTGATGACATCACTCGGTAATGGCACAACAGCTGAAGAAACAGCACGAGTGAGCCGGTTCTTCAGTGCGCACGTGCCGATGATGTCGGCACACACTGATACAGTGGCTATCTCCCAAACGGTGGAAGTTTAGGAGATATTCACGGTAGCTACAGGCAGTGGCGTAACTAGAACCTTCAGGGCCCCGATGCAAGAAACCATGAAGGGCCCCCCTGACCCCAGCCAGGGCCCTTCCCTCTGAGGCTGGCGGTGGAACTCCAGGGCGTGGCCACAGGTATGACCTTTGTGAGCCCTGTAGTTCCACCACTGGCATCAGTAGTTTTTTATTAATTTTTTTTTTTTAAATCTGGCTGGGGAGAACAGACATCGGACTGAGTGGCAATGCATGGAGCAGGAGAGGGGTACTCTGAGGAGCCGGCCAAGGACACAGGTCATGCGGGGAATGCACAACTAAAGAGCAGCCAGTGCCATAGTCGAGCCTGGAGCTCTGCTAGCCACCCTCCACCTTCAGCCACCCGTGTGCATGGTGCACTGGTACCCCTAGCTGCCTATGCTGCTGCCGGCCATATGTAGAGGGGGCTGCATGGGCCCCCTGCAGCACAGGGCCCGGTTGCGGTCGCGACTGCTGCACCCCCTATAGTTACGCCCCCTGGCTACAGGTAAGCCTTATTATAGACTTACCTGTAGGTAAAAGTAGTGTGTAACGGTTTACAACCAATTTAAGAATTGAGAATTATTGAGTGTAAGCCATCTGGTTATTGTAATTTGCACACATTAAGATTTTCTAGCCTGTTTGGGCACTGGTCTCTGTCAGCCACAAGGGTACATTCAACATAATGTTATTAACATTACTGTCTTGCCTATTATACCCCTTGTTTTCATGGTATAACACCCAATTGTTTTTTAATACACAGACACTAGTGATGCACATTTTTTGCATAAACACTAATTCTCGCAAGGTTATTTTTGAGAGTAGCATAGCAGTAGTTTTAGCAGGAGCAGCTATAGTACTGTTGGGAGTGAAATTCTGTCAAAAACTTACGCAGTTTCCAGGGACACAACGCTGTAACCTACCACAAGGAACCACAGCAAACAGAGCTGTCAAGCTAATCAATAAGACCAATTCATATCTCTGTGGAGTACACTGTGAGAAAACAGGACTGTATAAATTGTGCTGCATCAGCTAGCATTTTGGGACCCAGAGAAATGTTTTATTACATTTTAAAGTAATATACCATATGTTCCACAGGCATAGATTATTTTTTAAAAGTTAACTGCATGCAAAATCAGTTTGTGAAACCAGCCTCAGACTTTTGTTTGCATCACTATTATTTTGTTAAATACTTGCAGAAACTTTGCATCAAATTTTAGCTAACTTACTACGTCCCCCATTTCAGACATATTATTAATGCTTTTATGATGGTAGTAACAATCTCTTATGACAATAATGAGCAATAATATAAGTCAAAAAGCACCATAAGTTATCTGCAATTGTTGCAAAATATAAAATGGTTTATATTCATGTTTGATTCATCCAGAGTGGTAAAGTTTTTGACAGGGATCTCATTAAACAGATCCTGCATGCAAGGTGGTGATTAGATTCCACAATTTCATTAGGAGATAATTCAAAGGGCTGCATCTGTTGGCAGTTTTATAAAGAAACAAACAACCGAGATCTGGGCTATAATCAAGCACAGTGTTCTGATGACTTAATTATAGAGAGAAAAAGAGTACAATGTCTTCTGATCTGTTGAATAAGCCAGCAAAACACATGTAGTAAAATACAGTGCCAAGACAGAAAGAAAAAAGTTAGATGAGGGATAGAATTAATATGGGTAAAACTGTTTATGTTGGAACCAATTTTTAACTTGGGCAATCCTCCGTCTTACCACCTCTATTCCAGTGGGTGTGGCGTAAAGTGATGAGAGGCTTAAATTAGTAATACAGTAAACTGGATAAAAGTAGAAAAAGTAATTTCTCTGCGCTCATGAGATCAGACAAGCCAGTAATGATTTCTTGTAGATAACAATGATGGTGATAATAATAATAGTGGTATGTGTGCAAATTCATAATATATAAGAAAAAGTACTTGGTAATGGAAGGGAAGAGTTTCCAGGACTGATGTAGCTGAAAGGTCAGGGTTCCAGCTGGATAGAATGAGCTTTAATGAACAAAAACAAAATAGAAAGAGGTGCCTTTAAGTGCAGCATTAAAAAAGTCTTAATATACCAAAGGGATTAAAAACACTTACAGGATAGTGGATGAAAGTGAGCTCATCATAAGGACTTGTAAGAAAGGTGATCTGGCATCAGGATGGTCCCAGTGTGTGTATGGAAGTCCCAGGGGTGATACGATCAGCAGCAGAAGGTCCCAACCTGTCCAGCAGAGGGAAGCCACAGCAGTGGAAGCACCAAGGGAGCAGCCACACTTCTGGGATCAATGTGGAATGCGAGTTTCTGAGATGAGGTAAGTGGGAGGAGACCAACAACCAGCGTGGATTGCAAACCAGAAGTGAGTTGTTAAAAGCAGGACCCGTTTCGGAACAACTGATTGGTTCCTTCTTCATGCCAATAACTGTAAGCTAGAAAGCATAGCTTTTTATAGTCTGGGGGAAGGCTGTGGGCGGGACTATGGGCAGAAAAGGGGAAGAAACAACCTAGGCCTGGAATTGTGATGTGCTGTGCCAGCACTGGGAGCACGGAGAATGACACAAATATGCAAATAGATATACAAAAAGCATACACAACAATGGGATAAAAACAAAATGAAAAGACAAAAGGAGGTGCAAACTCCAAATGTCAGATGGCAATGGACATGCAAATGGAAAGAGCTTTGTTGAAATAGCCAGCAGCCTTATCAACCAGGAGGACAAGAGATCAGGATATCCCACAGGGATCGATGAGTGGAGGAATGGGTGAAAAAGTGAGTCAGAGTTTGAATTACAGTGCAGCAGTGTTCATCGGATCTGAGAAGATTGTGGGTAGGGCTGCAACTAACGATTATTTTAATAATCGATTAGTTGGCCAATTATTGTTTCAATTAATCGGTTAATAAAAAAAAGGTAATTTTGCTGCGATTTGCATTTTTACATTTTTTTGGGCCAATATTTTGTTGGGCAGATTAAAAAACACTGCAAAACGCTGCAAAAACGCATTATTTCATGCTTTTCTGCAGCTTCTCCATTGAAGTACATTGAACCAAAAAAATAAATTAGCACCGTTTTGCGTTAAAAAAAGTCCTTGTCTTTTCCAAATACGCAGCAGCTGAAAAAATCATGGATGTGAACATGTCCCATAGGTAACCATGTAAATGAACTGTAGTGTGTTTCTGCAAAAAGCACAAAAATAACAGAGGTATGACCCAGGCCTGAGATGTTTAGTAACATAATAGGGTTAAAAAAACTAAAATTAGTACAAAAAATGCAAATAATCGCTACTGTAAGGGGTTAATTTTTTACTATGGGACAATGAAGTAATATTTAGGGCTAATTTTTTGCTTTTTTTTAACCCCATTATGTTAGTGGCCGATTAATCGATTAGGAAAATAGTAACCGATTAATTTCATAATCGATTAGTTGTCGATTAATCGATTCGTTGTTTCGGCCCTAATTGTGGGTATGCAGAAAACATGAATATGGCCACAGAGCACATGTTAATAAAAGCATGTGTCCATTTATTGCACAACATGAGTAAACACATACATTAAAGTAAAAGCAGTTCTGCTTGAGCTTGGGACAGAGGAGAGCTGAGTGCAGCACAGCCAGTGAACTGGCAGGTGGCTTTCATGCAAAAGATTCTGGACCCGCCAAAGGCATGTGAAGACAGCGGTGTCTAGGGGCTCCCAGGACCAAGAGAGCAGGCATGGGAAAGTAAAAGGTCATGAATAACGTGTTTCAAAGGACCTGCCATCTTTATCAAATATGCCTAATAGTGAAGCAAGATTTTCGATTATACTGATGACAAGTTAATATGGCAGGTGGGAAATGAGAGTGACTTTGACAGGTTTGAAATGACCAATGAGCTTGCAGGAGTGGGATAGCTGCATGATAGTCCTATACATACCGTATATATTTAATTAAAAACCAACAAATAGTATAGGTAATGATATGAGAAACGAAATGAAGATCAATAGAACAGATGTTCATGAAACAAAACTGACTGAGGGACCGAACTGGTTCAAATGATATTAGATATATGGCTCACCCTTCTGCCACAAAAAAAGCTTCAGTAGCATAATACAATAGATAATATTTATTAAAATCCAGCTAATTAAAATAACACTCACAAACATTGTTAAAGTGGAGTTGCACCAAAAAAAAATCATGAATGTTCCTACTAAAAATAAAAATACAAATTTGTAAAAATTTTTTTTTTTACTCACCTCTAAATGGCTGTTGCTAGGGGGTCCCTCGTAGTCTGCCTCCTTCAGTGCCTAGGCTTGTGACATCACTTCCCCTCAGCACAGGAAGGGCTCAGCTCTGCCCCCTCCCTCTTGTCAATCATCTGGGACACGTGACAGATCCCATATGAACGGGCGGCCAATCGCGGCACGTGGCGGCGCTTGCGCTTGCGCAGTGGATGCCCGGGTGTGAAGCCACAGCCGGGCGCCCACAGTTACAATGCTGGCGATGCCGAATGGAGGCGGAGATGAGCGGGGCTTCGATCCCCTGCATCGCTGGACCCTGGGACAGGTAAGTTTCCCATTATTAAAAGTCAGCAGCTGCAATATTTGTAGCTTAGATTGAAGCCCCTGCATTGGTCCCAGCACACTGATGTGGCCGGCAACATGTCTTGAGGAGTTATCTCCGAGTATTGCGGGCTCTAAAGCTGTGATTAGCCGAAGGCCCGATGACATCACTTGGTAATGCCACAACAGCTGAAGAAACAGCACGAGCGAGCCAGTTCTTCAGTGCACATGTGCCGATGATGTCGGAACATGCTGATGCAGTGGCTATCTCCCAAACGGTGCAAGTTTAGGAGATATTCACGGTAGCTACAGGTAAGCCTTGTTATAGGCTTACCTGTAGGTAAAAGTAGTAGAATTATTGGGTGTAAGCCATCTGGTTATCGTCATTTGCTCACATTAATATTTTCTAGCCTGTTTGGGCACTGGTCTCTGTCAGCTACAAGGGTACATTCAACATAATGTTATTAACATTACTGTCTTGCCTACTATACCCCTTGTTTTCATTGTATAACACCCAATTGTTTTTTAATACACAGACACTAGTGATGCACATTTTTGCATAAACACTTACTAATTCTTGCAAGGTTATTTTTGAGAGTAGCGTAGCAGTAGTTTTAGCAGGAGCAGCTATAGTACTGTTGGGAGTGAAATTCTGTCAAAAACCTAAGCAGTTTCCAGGTACACAACACTGTCACCTACCACATGGCAACCACAGGAAACAGAGCTGTCAAGCTAATAAATCAGACCCATTCATGGCCACAGAGCACATTGAGGGACTGAGGGACCGAACTGGTTCAAATGATATTAGATATATGGCTCACCCTTCATACTACCACAAAAAAAGCTTCCGTAGCATAATGCAATAGATAGTATTTATTAAAATCCAGCTAATTAAAATAACACTCACAAACATCATTAAAGTGGAGTTGCACCAAAAAAAAAATTCATGAATGTTCCTACTAAAAACAGCTCTGCCTCCTCCCTCTTGTCAATCATCTGGGACATGTGACAGGTCCCAGATGATTGCGCGGCCAATCGCGGCGCGTGGTGCCGCTTGCGCATGCGCAGTAGGTGCCTAGCTGTAAAGCCACAGCTGGGCACCCACAGTTACAATGCTGGCGACGCCGAATGGAGGGGGAGACGAGTGGGGCTTCAATCCCCCGCATCGCTGGACCCTGGGTCAGGTAAGTGTCCCATTATTAAAAGTCAGCAGCTGCAGTATTTGTAGCTGCTGACTTTTAATTTTTTTTTGTTAAATGGCAACACCACTTTAAAATTGTGCCCATCAGTTCTGTATATTAGGTGCTTCAGAGCCATCAGAACCGGCCAAGCCAGCGGATGGAGCATCTTACCAGATTGCGTCAGTTCCAGTTCAGTTAAGTTCCAGTCTGGTGTCTGATGTCACTGCTGGTTGCCGTGCAGCCCTGTCTGATGCATTTTGTCCTTACGACTTTGAGAAAAGGGAAAGGCTGCACAGCATGGCAACCCAAGTTTTAAAGGCCATCTATGGATCACTTGACCTTTTAACTACTAGCGGAACCCAGCCACCACACATCATATTATCAGCTAATCTTTTGCCCTGCGGGCTTGCAATTCCTGCCAGTTGCCTCTGGAACTTACACTGACAGGCTCTCCTAAGAGGGCGAGTGTGCCTGTCCGCTGCTGCAGGGGATTCCCCCCTCCTTCTTCTTATTGACTATGTTAATGCGAGCGGCGCTCGCACAGCCAGAGCCCTTCGCTCTGCTTCCTCCCCTGCTCCCTCATTGGCAGGGGAAGAGGAGCCAATCAAAGGGACTTCAACAGCAGCAAAGCATTGTGGGACATGTGGTCCCTGACATAGTCATCCAAGTGGTTTCCTATGGGGCAAAGACTACAAGGTCCAGCATGCTCTGAGGGGAAAAAGTGCTAAGGACACCATCTTGTCTGCTTGGAAGGAGTCAGTCACCAGGAGGCAGGAGAAGAGACTAGACCCAGAGATGTTGCCTCCCAGGTCAGTCCACCGCTTCTTTCCAGGTATCCATGGCCAGTCAGGGATATCCAGCCTGAGAGGGGATCTCTGGGGAACCTCCAGAGGTACCTGTACCGATGGCATGAAATGTTTCAGTGTAAGGTGACCAGTTGGGTTACTTGAGGAGTCTGCCTGTTGCAGGACATTCTTTAGACCTTGAACGCAGGATTGGTGAAAGGACACTTGCCCATTTACAGGAAACAAGGACACTGCATGTAGACAACATTACTTTACCTTTTGTCACACTTGCCAGAACCTGGGTCTCATTGATGCCCTGTTAACACAGTGTCTGCCTTGCTTTTCGGATACTGTCAGCATACTACAGTTATACTTTACCAACTAAAGTGGCTAGCTAAAGATTCAAGGCTTCATTCTTCTTTCAAGGGACTGAAGTTACTGGTGCCATACAGGCACACACACACATACTTAGGGCTCTGTATATGTAGTGTAAGTGTGGGGTAGTCTGACTTTGGAGTTACACCACTGATCACTGAATAAGGTAATGAGTGGCAGCTCACTATTTTGGGGAGGTGGCACAAACTAACACCAACACCCCCCAACTGCTAGAGACAGACAGCAGCGATCTTCCAACCCTCCCATCAGCCCCCACCTGTGGGAGACAGAAGTCAGCGATTCACTGATAATGTGCCATTTGAGAAAGCTACCCTTACCTTATGGAGGTAGGAAGAAGGAAGAGACAGGGCCGCTCTGGCAAGCACACAGGGAGACATTCTGCCGAACAGAAACAGGAAGTATGTCCTGAGACCAGATTGGCCAGGGAGTTCTAAGACTCCCTGGCCAACAGAGGCTTCCTGATTGGCCGGGAGAAGAATGAGGAAGACAAAAGAGAATATTAATTTGGTATTGTTACACAAGTGGGTCTTTTCCCCCCAAGCCCACCCTTTTTTGAAGCCTATTAGAGCCCCTGGCTATAATCACGAGCTTAAAAAAAAAACATTGGAATCCATGCATCTGGCGCCCCACATTTATATTAGGGGGCCAGATGCCTGGATGGGGGGACAGCGCCTCTGCGCCCCTTATGGAGCGGCCATCACTGTTAGGTACAGTGTTTATAGTTGGGCATGTGGTGTCAGGGGACAGAAGAGAGAGGTCTGACATAAGAGGGGGTCACTCTTCCGCTCTCTTCCTGCCTGCACTCAGAGCCAATTCGAGTAAAGTGATAACCAATCAAGTATAAAGTTGCCATTTGTGATTTGTTGCTATTAAAGTGTTTGCCTGCGCTTTTGAGGTTATTTGCTATTTGCCATTGTGGAATCCCCTAAAAGCTGCCTGACTATACTCTTGAGTTATATTGCTCTTGAATCTCAGTTATTGCTCTCCAGTTAATTCACTTGAAAATATACTTCTACTATCTGTTTACTTTGCCACAGAAACTTTACAGTAAAGACAATTTCTATGTTTTATCTTAATGTGTGTGTGTTTCATTGGTCGTTGCACTTACACTATTGCCAGGTGTCCCAGAGGGGGCGAAAACTGTTCTTGGGGTTCAGAGGCAGAGTACAGAACCAAACATACTTTGGGGGTAGCGCTACATTTTTAAAGGGCTTGGCTTTTCCAAAGAAGTTAAAACATATTCATATTTACATATAATCCATGACAACAAATTATTAAAACCACAAACACAATAAATACACAAAACTGTACTTGCACGTTCAAGTTTTTTTCTGTTTCATATCCCGGTGGTGTATGCTGAGGAATCCATGAGCCCAATAATATAGAGCCCAGAGGCGGTTCATAGGCGTGTTTTGACTTAGCTTAATCGCAAAGTGGCACGCTCCAAGGTGAGTATTTATTACCTAAGGGGGGCAACTGAGTGATGACACCTTAGCACGGCTTGGATCACATCTTTTGGATGACACAGACTTTTATCAATACTGGATTAGTTACACAATTGGTCACTGCTTACATGCACATGAGCACTTTGTCATATGATCTTATCAGTTATCACCTACAGCATTGTGTTTCAGCACGGTCATCATTGATTTATTTGGGCACTGTATGAAAGCACGGTCATCATTGACTTATTTGGACACTGTATGAAAGCACAGAAGCACTTTGATATATTGTTGTTTTTTTAATATTTTTTATTTTGTGGTTTGTAATATACAGTTATGCACTAGGCACTTTAACTATATTATCCATAGTATGATATATATGTATTAACATTTATAATTCACTGGTTTAATATTTATTTAATTTTGATATCAATTATTCACTGTGCACTTCTTATTTTTTATATAGGTTTTTTATAAGCGCTCTCCAGATACGGTAGTCAAAATGAATATAGAAACTTCCCCCTCACAAGGAAGGGACTTTCTCTCCATTACTAGAAAGGATTGTTTAATTTACAGTTATGGTCCTAAAGCTTGATATTGCAATAATTTGTTAAATATAATTCAAGTTTTGGTATCTTGGAATATTAGACGGCTTGGCGACCCGGAAAAGAGACAGGCAATGTTTACAACGTTGAAACAGTTTTCTTTGTCTCTTATCTGCCTGCAGGAAACCCATTTAAATACACAAAAATTGAATTACTTGAATCGTGCACAATATTGTAGGTAATACCATTCTACTTATATTACATATTCTAGAGGAGTAGCTACAGTATATTGATAGCAAATTATGTTGATTTCTCCTGCGGGCAGATACAAATAGACACTAAAGGTCGCTATATTTTTTTATACTGCACAATGTTTAGAAAATCGTATGTGTTAGCTAATGTATATATACCCCCCCCCCCCCCCATACTCTTCAGAGGTACTTAAAGAACTATTGAATCTTACCTCCAATAAAACTGATGTGCCTTGGGACATTTTAATAATTATCTTAACTCTTTCCTGGATAGATTTGGATCGATTGATGCACCGGCAACTCCAGTAGTAACTTCTTTTGCAGGCTATATGCGGGAAATTGGTCTCATGGATGTCTGGAGAACATTTCATCCTAATGAAAGATTGTTTTCTTGCTTCTCTAGCACCCGTAAGACCTTATCTAGAATAGACTTGTCATTAGTCTCCTCTATGATGCTACCTATGATATCTGAAGTGACCTTTGCAGCTAGAGGACTGTCTGATCACTAGCTGCTGTTTCTTAAGTTAGCTTCAAATCCAATTCAGATTCAGTTTTTGGAAAATGAATCCTTATTGGTTTGATCTTTTTCTATCAAAACAGAAAACAAAGTTAGATATTTTGACTTATAGTACTGTTAATAAGCCTTCTGTATCTTCAGAAATATATTGAGATTTATTAAAAGCTTACATGAGAGGTCTATTTATCTCTCAAATCTCAAGGATTAAAAAAAAATCTAGGGAGTGGGAACGTTTAGTAATTGAAGATGTTTTAAAGGCCAAACTTCAATATATAGCAAACCCTACTGCAGAAACACAACAGACGTGGATAAAAACAGAAATATGTTGAAAAAAGCAGAACAGAAACATTTTTTTCTTCAGCAACCTTATTTTGAGGATGGGGAAAACACTGGGCATCTTTTAGCAGCAAAAGCTCAGAAACCAATGACACAAGTAGTAGAATTACACATTTCACCAACTGAAAATGTACGAACCACTTTGAAGATCTCAACAGTATCTGCAATAATTTCCTAATTCTATCACGTTAAAAGAACTAGCAGTGGCTGATAGATATTAGACCAGCCTTTGACTTTAGAGGAGCTCCAGTAGGCCTCTGCCAGCTTACCTAATAATAAAGTCCCAGGTGTAGATGGGTTACCGGGGGAAGTCTATATGGTTTATGGAGATGTTTTGTTGCCTGAATTATTAGAGGTATTTAATACAGCATTAAAAAGTGGCCATCTTCCATCTACTATGAATGAAGTATTTATTTTAGTTTTGTTAGTTTTTAGGGAGTTTTTCCTAGCAATCCTGAATCATTTCACTACTTACATCAGATGTGAAGTTATTGGCAAATTGTTAGCTATTAGATTAACTAAAGTAATATCCAAGATAGTGCATGTAGATCAATCTGGTTTTATTCCAAATAGATCCACTGCAGTGAATTTAAGGCGTCTATATCTTAATTTGCAAGTCCCGTCTGAAAACCTGGGAAATAGAGCTATATTGTCGCGTGATGCGGCATTAGCTTTTAAAAGCATAGAATGGGGCTATATATGACATTGCTTAGAAAAATTTGGCTTTGGATGCCAGTTTATAAGATGGATACAACTCCTCTACGCTGACCCAGTGGCATCAGTGCAGGTAAATGGACATTAATCGGTGCCATTCTCACTGCAAAGAGGAACAAGACAAGGGTGCCCATTATCACCTTTACTTTTTACTTTGGCTTTGGAGCCATTAGCTGCATTTGTTCATCAGTTAACTAATATTGTTGGGTTTCGTAGCTCTTTAGGAGAGGATAAGATAGGTAATTTTCTTCGGAATGATGAAACGCTTCTGTTGTGACCACGCGACTTCGCTGGCTCACATAGGTGGCGTCTTCCAGGGATTTATCGTGGTAGGTGGTTTGAGTGGAATCATGATCGGCGGTGAGCTTGAAGCCATATATGTGATATGCTGGATTGTTTAAAGTTTTCTAGTAAGAATAATTTGTACAAGGGGGAATGTTTTTATTTCAATAAACAGTTTAACACTATGAGAGGTATCCCCTTGTATCCTTACATGGGGTATTCACTGCATAACTCCAGTCCGGCTAAAGGGAGCTCAAGTTCCCAGTGAGAGATGCTGCAGCCTTACGTTGCGGATGATTGTGCAGGCTCTGTTTACACTTACCTTTGGTAAGCATATATACAAAGGGGTGAGCACGCGGTGGATTGGTGAAGGTGAAGCAGCCAATGATACAGGAATACAGATCTTGCTTTCATCAGAAGCCTATCATAAAATCTGCTGGTGTCTTTGGCAATTTGTTGCATTTGAACTTTTTATAGGTGGAGAGGGCTGACTATACCACTCTATCTATCTGCATAGTGCATTTTTGGACATTTAAGTGGACGTTTATTTTTGAAATTATGAATATTTGAGAGTTTATCATTCATTCATTTTTTATCGGATTTTATATTGCACTACATGAGCTATCATTATTTGTTTTGAATGTTTTCTTCATACTAAGCTCTGTTAATGCTTTGGTTTTACATTGGAGCATATTTTAGTATTCAGTGAGAATTTTTTATAATAGCGGCTGTTAGTGCAAACAAATTTTATTTCCATTTTTTGAGGGCTAGGTTCAGGAGTACTTAGTGTTTCTGATATTTGTTGTTTTTTTTAACATAAAGTATTGAAACGACTGTCATTTTATTCTCTAGGGTGCCTGAAAAAAATATAATGTTGGGGGATTCTAAGTAATTTTCTAGCAAAAAAAAAATTGATTTTAACTTGTAAACAACAAGTTCGAAAAATACACCTGGTCCTTAAGTGGTTAATGTCAATCTCAGCATCCAAGCCTTTTGGTACTAGTGTATACAGCATATAAATCTATTTGGCCTACCTCCTAACCCTATTTGACCCTCTTTAGAAGGGATACACTCTATCAACCACTCACATTTTAAACCTATGTGGTCCCTCCCATGTACCTGTCTAAAGTAAAGTATCCACTCAAAATATTTTGTACATGTTCTGCAATTCTCATCTTTAGGGGGGTCGTTTGTGAGGTCTACATATTGTAATCCGTGCGGGCACTAGAGAACATAAACAACATCATTTGTGTTGCAGGTAATTATTTATTTTTTATTTATGTTCTCTTATCATTGTGTCTTGCGTAT
This sequence comes from Lithobates pipiens, assembly GCF_037356315.1. Taxonomy (NCBI): domain Eukaryota; kingdom Metazoa; phylum Chordata; class Amphibia; order Anura; family Ranidae; genus Lithobates; species Lithobates pipiens. The sequence continues at coordinate 78,246,187 of NW_027507790.1, read as the reverse complement.
CTACAAGATTTACACTTGCAACAGGCAAAAACATTTTTGTCACAAAAACAAAGATTGTCTAACCCTAGGGTTTATAATTTTCCTTACTAATCTGTCACCTTGTCTATAAAAAGGGAGGATTTAATGACAATACTACCTTATCAATACAAATGACATGCCAATGTCTTTTAAATGTGGTTTCTACCTCTCTATATTTGGAGTGGAAGTCAGAAATGAATCCCTACTGTTGGTTTACATTTTCATAATTTTGAACTTTATCCTGTAAACAGTACTCTCTAGGGATAGCCACTACTTCTTTTATAGTTCTATCCAGCTGTTCAGGAGCATAATCCTGCTGCAAAAATCTTTTTTTAATTACCGGCATTGCATCAGAAAATCTGAATCAGGGACACAGCTATTTTTAACTCTCATTATTTGGCCCTTTGAAATATTTTTTAATAGGGTGATGTCCACTGTTTACTATTGCGATCTGTTGATTTGAAGGTTACATTTTTCAATAAACTATCACCATATCTAAGAATGTTTACTTCCAAAAAATTAATCTGTTCACTACTCAGTTGATATTCAAATGTAATATTATTTCTATTGGCATTTAATCTGGCCATAAAAGTATGTAAAGAATCCTCTGATTCCTTCCATATTAGAAACAGATCATCAATAAATATTCAATAAAGTCTGTCTATCTCTGGTCTACTCATATTGAAAACAAACTTATCATCCCATTCTCCTATGAAGAGGTTTGCCAGATTTGGTACTAACTTGGCCACATGCCTCCTGTGGGAGAAACACTGATCCTGGTACCACAAATAATTATGGGACAAACTAAAATCCAAGGCCTTTGTCAAAAATATTTTCCAAGAGTGTGGTATATCCTCCCTCCTACACAACACCCAGTTTAAGGCCAGTAGTGCAGCCTCATGCTAATAGTGTATAACAAGGAAACATTGGACATAATTAACAAAAAATCTGATTTTCCTTCCAAGTTTACTTCCTTTAACAATTGTAGCAAAATGTAGTATCTTTTAAATAAGCTTTAGCATGTGTTACACTTAATTGCAAAAATATATCTAAATACTCAACCAACCTAGCAGTGACTGACCTAATGCCATTCACAATTGGGCCTGCTGGGGTTTTTTGCAGACTTTCATAAATTTTGAGTTGTGTATATATTTTTGGGATTCTACAAGCACTAGGTACTACATATCTTTTCTCTTTTTTCATAAAAACTGTAGCCCTGTACCCATATTCAATTATTTCTTTCAATTCCTCCCTATATCTATTTGTAGGCATCCCTACCATAACTATGATAAGTAATGTTAAACATGAACAATCCATTGCTGCGTATAATTTCATTAAGTAATCCTCTCTTCACAGTATTTTATTTTGAACATGTGCAATTGCTTTGCAGGAAACTAGCAGAAGCAGTTTTCTTACATAAAAAAAAAAAAAGAATAAAGCCTAAAGCTTTTTGATAAATTTATCACTGTTCATTGATGGTACCTTTGTGTACCTCCATAGAGCTAATCAAAGGAGACAATCTTGCACATAACATGGCATTCTTGGCTACACACTGAAAGAAACGGTACATTATAGACATACTGTTTTATAGAAGTTAATGTAGAAGTTCAGGCTATTTAACACCGCTGTACCATATGGACTGAATTTGGATTTAAAATTTTCAATAAAGGTGTTGTATCAGTGTGCGGCCGTCCAGGACTTATTTTTACTTCTTTATTTAACACCCCACCTTTTATGTTATATGCAGGTAGTGGGAGGGAACTCTCTCCCCGTTTAACAACACCTAGAGCGCTGGACACTGGTAGATGATGTCACTGCCCTATGGAATTCAGCCCCATTTCCGGCTGTGCATGTAGGAGGTGGCCCTGTTGTGATTGTGTGGCCACTGGAGGCACCCCTTTTCCCTAGACTAGAGAGAGTATGTATGGAGCTGTGAAGTGGGTGTGGGAGGAGTTATGCCCCAGACTAGGAGGTAAATAGTTGGCCCTTGCGGGAAGCTTGGGGCTTTCTCTGTGATAGATGTGGGCAACTTGGAGAGAGGGCTTTCCCCAGCAGGGGATTGATCTTAACACTCACCTTCTTCCCTTTGGACTCAGCCAGGGAGACAGTAGCTGTGAGGCATTCCCATGACAAGGTAAGGGGGAAATATCACCTGTATTATGACTGGAAACACATGGCTGATCATGTTCTCTGTTGGACAGTGGTTGTACTGAAGATGTCTGAATTTCTCTCTGTAAAAGAAAATAAGAAAGAAACTGCTGGATTGGCCTATACCTGAAAAATTTTAAGTAAAGTAGGAGTGAGGATGCACATTAGCGAAGTTGCCAATTGTACTGGCTAATGGTACCTGAGACTCCAATATGGTGTACTTGTTCACGTTTACTTCTCTACATGCACATCACAAGATGCCAGGGCCTATTAGCAAAATTAGTAAAAAAATATATTAAAATGTCAATTTATGCAAAACTGTATGCAGTGCAAAGGGGCACAGTGGGAGAAAGCATTTATATAGTTCAAACTTCTACTTAAAGTTAGAGTGAGAAGGGCTATGAAAGCCTAAACAATTGCTCTAATTTGTAATGGAATTGTTCCCTTTCTCTGTGATACTGACTAGTGAAAATTTATTCTAAAATGGCAAACTTATGTAGCGGTGCCTCCATGGGGTTGCTACATGTTACAGCACCCACACATTTCACCCTGCTGGCCAGACATCCATTAGGCACACTTCCTGCTTGTTTTTGTTGTTTTTATTAGAGGATTAACTTGGTTGGGGAAAAGGGACATGGTATGCCCATAAGATGAATAGTTCTTTATAGAATTTAAGGATGGTTGACTCTAAACTTGACAGTCTTTTCCTCAGCACACTTCCTCCAGCACACTACTTTGGAGCATTAACTTCACCTCTCCTCCAGCACACTACTTTGGAGCACTTGCTTCACTGTCCAAATTTAGCCTCCTGTCCCACCATTAGCACAAGACTAGACCTCACTCTGAAAAAGTCCTAGTGTCCTTTCTTAATAGCCCTTTGCAGGCAGGGGTCTGCAGTACCCCTTTGTGGTAGCAACCAATTTGATTGAGAAGAATAAATACACTTGATGGACTCCTGATCCTAGCAAGTCCGATTGCAAATCCTGCCTGCCCTCCTGGCTGCAGCGACTTGACACATAACTCCCACCGTCTCTTCCTCTGTCTCTACATCCAACTCCCGGCGTGTCTCTTCCAGAACTTTCCACTGTGCTTTCCACTCACCGACATCCTGCCTGGATCCCTCCTGAATGACTTTCTCTGGACATGATCCCAACTATCTCTTCCAGCTAATGTTATTTAGATGACGACCATGCTCTTGATTGCAGCTTTCAATCCTTCACCTGAAATTGTCCATCAATCGGGCCAACAGCTGTTGATCAACAGTGAGCACTTCTTGTCGGATAGCATCCTTCAATTCATTCAAATTACAGGGTTTGTGAGTGTACACGTGGCTCTTCAGGTAGCCCCATAGGAAGAAATCATGTGATGATAAGTCAGGAGACCTTGGTGGCCATGGCACATTGCCAAAATGTGAAATGAAGCACCCAGGGAACATATTTTGAAGAACTTTCATTGGTGCATTGGCAATATGCGTTGTGGCACCATCCTGCTGAAAATAAACATTTCTCATGTTTGTTCGCTGTCTTCGCATTTCTGGTCAAAGGAGATACTGTTCAGCACGTGTATGTAACATTTTGAGTTAACAGTCCTTGAAAAAATACGGGCCGATAATGCCAAAAGGGGCAACCACACTGTAACACATGCAGAGTGGAGAGGACTTTCTTGAGTGTTCCTAGGATTTTCAGGAGCCCAGTAATGAAGGTTTTGCTTATTTACTGTTCCTTTCAAATGAAAATGAGCTTCATCACTCATCATGATTATTGAGTCTGGGAACAACCCTGTGTCGACCAACATTGAATTCTCGCCGTTAACTGCTGTTTTATACTGTGATAGACTCACCACTTCGAACAAAGCTGTTGTAAGCAAACAAACTATGTTGTAACGTCCACTGCTTCATTGTGACTGAATTGGCGTTCCAGTGGGTGGGGGGGGGGGAAGCCTAGCTCGTCTACCTCCCATTACCACTTACCGTGTACTACCTGTTCTAAAAATGTCTGACTCCTGTCGGTCACTCTGCATTTAGGCCCATTTACTACTTCTCTCATATTTTTCTTTGTAGCTAGTCTATAGTGTCCCTGATATTACAGAAATGATTTATAAGAGACTCCTAATTTATAAGCCAACAATAATGCTTTATGAAGTCATAAGTCTGCTTCTGACATGCCAGAATTTGCCTGATATGTTATCTACACACTATGATCACACTATGATCAATTTGAGGGGTAATAAATATCTTCAAGTATTACACTTACATATTTATTATCATACATTCACATAATATAAAATTATAGTTTTCTTTTAAGGATAGCTTATAATTTGTATCTTAAATATGTATGTTTACCAGTATTTATATTTATAACAAACTTCCCCTTCTTTTTCTTAACCATACAGTATTTGAAAAATGCAGACAAAGAAATATGCAGAGCTTCTAAAATAATTTTCTCAGTACTTGGCAAATCATCTCATTTCACAACATGCATGTTATGAATGTTATATCCTGTATTCAATATATGCTCAATTCATTTCTGTGCCAGGCAACTTCGTGCCAACCATAATTGGGGATTAATCTAGGTTTCAGACATCACCTGGCATGCAATCCATCTTTGGATGCTGGCACATGTTGTCATTGTTAAAGTGAGAAGTCTTCTGTGGGTGGTATAATCTGATTAATGCCACTGCTCTATAAAACTAATGTGCTAGGCTTTCATACACTCACTTACCAATACCCTTACAAAACAAGGCAGTTATTCAGTAATTATGTGTTAATATGCGATGAATCAGATCCCTTCAGAGCTTAATCTCCAATCTATTTCCAAGACAAGCATCAATTAAGGTGGAACAAGCAGCGTTGATAAGACCAGAAGGTGTTGATTTTGTTTATCTTCTCCCCAAATTATATATTTGGCAAGCTTTTCTTTTTTACCCAAATTAAAGCTATTGAAAGATGCGTGTGTGTGATATGTGGGAAACTAAAAATAGTAATTGATTGGGAATTTTGTCAGATAGACATCAGACGTTGATTCATTTTGCTTGGTCATGGAACATACAAAAAGGGTGAGGTACTTGTCCTTACCAGTGCTCATGCCAGTTGTGCTTGGCATTGCAACAATTGTATGAGAAGGGTTAAAACAGCATTGTAAACAATTGTCTTCACTAGTGTAGACTATTCTGCCAAGCAACTCTTTAGGCAGCAAAAAGTCTTTTTTGTGGCTAAAAGTAAAACAATAAACCAAGTGCTTGTTTTTTTGTTACCTGGATTTATATATTTTATATTCATAATGTCTAGATGTCTAATAATCTGTCTATTAAATATGGTAGTAAACCTATATTCTACCTGGGGACCGGAAAATGAGTTGGAGTAAAGGTTTACTTAGTGTTTTTTGAATCAGTGCATTCAAAATGTATATTTCAGTTACTGATGGAAATGGATTTGCTGAATCACCTTCTAATTTCATGTATACCTTTGGGGTTCCAGTGGCACCAGGGGGTGGTTTGCCATCTTCTGAAAATGTAATATTTGTTTAAGTGGACTCACTCTTTAGTTTTAGATATGGATCGATCTCATTTTTTTAAGTGTATCCAAGTACCGAGCCTCTCCAGGCCTAATGGTGACACCCAGAGTTAGGGACAGCTGACATCCTTCTGTGTAGAGTGGATTACAAGGCATGGTGGGTGCAATGTACGGTAGATTAATGGGCACCAGACACTTCTTGAATGCAAAGAGATTTATTTTCTTTTAAACAGAACTGTGGGAGAGAGGGATAGAGACAGGACACCCTTTAGTAGTTGCAATGTTAATTAGCAGACTCCGAGACTTCTATAGGTAGACAACCATGCAGGGAAAGGCACACCACATCTGCACGTGTAGACATGCTGTCTCCTATGGCAACAATCTTAAACAGTTTCTAACAAAGGCCATAATGAACTCTTTCACTTTCTCCACAATCTCCTCTTTAGATCTTCACTCAGTCTATCACTTAGCCCCTGCCACTGGATCTCCTGAACAGTTACTTCTGGGTGGACTGCAAGCCGCAATCCCAACCTTATGCTGTTCTCTTGCTTCTGGATAGGCCCTCAGACAGCCTAGCAGCCAGAAGTCCCCGGGATAGGCCTCAAGCTCAGGCCTAGCAGCTTGGGGCAGCACAACACATGTCCACCCAGACAGTCGTCCAGGTGGCACAGAATCCAATTCACCTGACCTCACCCAAATAAATAGGCTCTCCCAGCAGGCCAAGGGACCTAAGGAAATCCCTGCCCATTGGCTGAGAAACCCCATCTATTCCTAATCTGTCCTTACAATGCCCTTGTCTTATCTAATGCCACCAGATACCCAGCCATCTAGTGACAGAAGAGAGAAGTGCAGCAATTTCAGAATTAGGGTGGAATCAATTGACCTCCTATCAATTGGAAAAGGCAACTATCACTTGGCAGGTATATTTACTAGCAACCCTGCCTAAACATCAGGGTGCTACATCCTCCCCCTGCCTACAAAACTACGTCTCGGAGTTTTCAGAAAAATAATTTGAGCCCTGAAGCCTGAGAACAAATGTTTTGGAAAAAAACTGGGATGGGTGGAGAAACAGGAAAGGAGTACTAATAACAAATAACGCACATGGCATACCACATGAAATAAAAATGTGCAACGCATACATGAGTGAATGGTAGTTCACACAGGGTAGATAAATATCATATATACAATTTAACTTGTGGTGCACAACCCACATAGTTAAGGGAAAACATATCAACAATAGCTTTATATCCTAACTATCTACCTAATATATACAGTAATAAAGAGCATGAATATTTAGCATCATTATCCATGTCGGGCCACTGTCTCTCCTTGTCCAAGGAAGACGCAACAGTGCAGGAACACCAGAAAGAAAATAAACAGCAATGCAAATGCATCACATCCCTATGATAATACAGTGTAATATGTACATAAGTGAACCTTAAGAAGGTTGTTAATTGTCCTCAGCCAAGAATACAAGGATACAAACTTTCTGAACATGTACTATAGATGGACACATAATGTAAATGAGTGCTCACTCAGGCTGGCACTTCTCACACCACTTTGTGGCCAATATATGACACTGGGCAGTCCATCAATCAGCATAAACAGTAAGAACTTTCACCCCCTTTCTTACCATAGCCTATTCTATCTAGCTAATTAACACCCCAGTGTCTTTGAATCATCAGAGTCCATTAATATTATCACTTGGGTGAAACACATTTCCCAGCAGTTTCCCTTCTTCTTAGGGATAACTCTGGGGATGGGTGGCACAGCTGCAATCAGGCAACAAGCAGCCAGGCCATGGTGCAAGGGACCGCACACCAGAACACAGGACTTAGAAAGATCTCTTCATCATTTGAAGGAATGACCTGTTGAACATCACAGGTCACTTTTCAGAGGGAACCACACTGTCAATTCCACAGTGCTGGGCAGCACGACTCAAGCGGGCACTCCCTGTATCTTCCGGCAGCATTCAGTCCAGCACAATCTCAGCAGTACAACCAACAGGAATGTTCTCCTCTACCTTCACTAATGGTCTCCATAGCCAGGTAGGACCCATGCGTCTGAAGCACGCTGGATTGGATATCCAGCAACAACATCTGGCTTTCAATCAGACACTTTACACACTTTATAATATATAAAGAAGAAAAAATATTTGGGTCACGTCCCCTACTTTAAGAAACACTGCACTAGATATTTAAAAAATACATGCAATAAAAGAGATTGATGCATTAACCACTTAAGGACCGCGCATGCCAATGTACGTCATCACAATGGCATGTACAGGCACATGTACGTGCTTGCCTTCCAGCGGGTGTTGGGTCCGATCGGACCCCCTCCCGCTGGATGCGGTGGTCTGTTTCGCTGCAGGAGCGATCCGGGATGAGGGGATGGCCGTTGGTTTCTGGCCATCCCCTCTCGATCGCTCCTGGCGAATGAGAAGCTTCCTCCCACTGTGTATAGTAAACACAGGCATTCTCCTCGGGGCGGTCTTTTTGACCGGACTACGAGGAGAAGTGAAAGTAAGTGTGCACCAACACTAAACTAACACGTAGGCACACACAGGCACACAAACCCCCTCGATCACCACCCCGATCACCCCCCCAGTCACAGTGTCACTGATTGCAGTGATCATTTATTTACTGATCACTGCATTCAGTGTCAGTTGTGACAGTAAAAACTGTCAGGGCAGTTAGTGTTAGGTCCAGTGTAGCCCCCTACCACCCCCCAATAAAGGTTTAACCCCCTGATTGCCCCTAGAGTTAACTCTTTCACCCCTTTTTGCCAGTGTCACTAAGTGATCATTTTTCTGATCGCTGCATTAGTGTCGCTAGTGTCGCTAGGTAGCTAGTTATTTTTTTATGTTCACCGCCAGGTTTTTATAGCGCTAGGTATCCCAATATACTACCCAATAATGGTTTTAACCCCCTGATTGCCCCTAGTTAACCCTTTCACCCCCTTTTGCAAGTGTCACTAAGCGATAATTTTTCTGATCGCTGCATTAGTGTCACTAGTGTCGCTAGGTAGCTAGTTATTTTTTTAGGTTCACCGCCAGGTTTTTATAGCGCTAGGTACCCCGATATACTGCCCAATAATGGTTTTAACCCCCTGATTGCCCCTAGTTAACCCTTTCATCCCCTTTTGCCAGTGTCACTAAGCGATTGTTTTTCTGATCGCTGCATTAGTGTCGCTAGTGTCGCTAGGTAGCTAGTTATTTTTCTAGGTTCACCGCCAGGTTTTTATAGCGCTAGGTACCCCAATATACTACCCAATAATGGTTTTAACCCCCTGATTGTCCCTAGTTAACCCTTTCACCCCCTTTTGCTAGTGTCACTAAGCGATCATTTTTCTGATCGCTGCATTAGGCCGCGTACACACGGGCGGACTATCCGTCCAACTAAGTCCGTCAGACAGTCCGTCCTACTTTTGAATGAACGGACTTGACCACACACGACGAACAGACAGTCCGCTGAAAGCTTGCGTGATGACGTGTACGGCACGTACGACGGGACTAGAAATACGACGTCCAATACACTGCAATGCAACCTTCGGCCATGTAAATCCTTTCTGAGCATGCGCCATACTTAGTCCGTCTAACCAGACTGTCCGCTGAAAAAGTCCGCTGAAGCCCACACACGAAGCCCGTCAGACAGTCTGCCCGTGTGTACGCGGCCTTAGTGTCACTAGTGCTGCTAGGTAGCTAGTTAATTTTTTTTGGTTCACCGCCAGGTTTTTTATAGCGCTAGGTACCCCCATATACTACCCAATAATGGTTTTAACCCCCTGATTGCCCCTAGTTAACCCTTTCACCAGCGATCACAGTATAAGTGTCACTGGTGACGCTGGTTAGCCAGTTAGTTATTTAGGTTCCCCGTCAGGTTTTTATATAGCGCCAGGGACCCCCATATACTACCTAATAAAAATTTGAACCCCCTGATTGCCCCTAGTTAACCCTTTCACCAGTGATCACCGTATAAGTGTTACGGGTGACTCTGGTTAGTTTGCTTTTTATAGCATCAGGGCACCCACCATTTATTACCCAATAAAGGTTTAACCCCCAGATCACCCGGCGGGCGATATCAATTAGATTTTAGGGTCAGGGTCTGCATCGTCCCAGGTAGCGCTCGGTTAGTGCCAGTAACGCTAACACCCACGTGCAAAGCATAAAACTCCCATAGTGGTATAGAATCTGAACAGATCAATATCTGATCTGATCAGATCTATACTAGCGTCCCCAGCAGTTTAGGGTTTCAAAAAAACGCATTGTTAGCAGGATCAGCCCAGATACCTGCTAGCACCTGCGTTTTGCCCCTCCGCCCAGCCCACCCAAGTGCAGTATCGATCGATCACTGTCACTTACAAAACACTAAACACATAACTGCAGAGATCGCAGAGTCAGGCCTGATCCCTGCGATCGCTAACAGTTTTTTTTTTGGTAGCGTTTTATATTTAAATCCGGATTGCAGTGCTTGGATTTCGGGGTCCCGTACGTGGCTAGGCTCCCAAAAAGTCCCCCACATGTGGTATCCCTGTACTCGGGAGAAGCAGCAGAATTTATTTTGGGGTGTAATTTGACTTATGCCCATAGCATGTGTGAGCAATATATCATTTAGTGACAACTTTGTGCAAAAAAAAAAAAAAAAATGTTAATATTCCTGCAACTTGTGGCAAAATATAAAATATTTCATGGACTCAACATGCCTCTCAGTAAATAGCTTGGGGTGTCTACTTTCCAAAATGGGGTCATTTGGGGGGATTTTGTGCTATTTTAGTATTTTATGGCCTTCGAAACTGTGATAGGTAGTGAGGAGTGAAATCAAAAATTTGCACCCTTAGAAACCCTGAAGGCAGTGATTGGTTTTCGGGGTCCCGTACGCAGCTAGACTCCCAAAAAGTCCCACATATGTGGTATCCTCGTACTCAGGAGAAGCAGCAGAATATATTTTGGGGTCTAATTCCACATATAACTATGGCATGTGTGAGCAATATATCATTTAGTGACAACTTTTTGTAAACCTTTCTTTTTTTTGTGTCATTATTCAATCACTTGGGACCAAAAAAAAAATATTCAATGGGCTCAACATGCCCCTCAGCAATTCCCTTAGGGTGTCTACTTTCCAAAATGGGGTAATTTGGGGGGGGGGGGTTTGTACTGCCCTGCCATTTTAGCACCTCAAGAAATGAGATAGGCAGTCGTAAATTAAAAGCTGTGTAAATTCCAGAAAATGTACTCTAGTTTGTAGACGCTATAACTTTTGCGCAAACCAATAAATATACGCTTATTGACATTTTTTTTACTAAAGACATGTGGCTGAATAAATTTTGCCCTAAATGTATGACTAAAATTGAGTTTATTCGATTTTTCTTATAACAAAAAGTAGAAAATATCTTTTTTTCTCAAAAGTTTCGGTCTTTTTCCATTTATATCGCAAAAAATAAAAATCGCAGAGGCAATCAAATACCATCAAAAGAAAGCTCTATTTGTGGGAAGAAAAGGACGCAAATTTTGTTTGGGTACAACATTTCATGACCGCGCAATTACCAGTTAAAGCAGTGCAGTGCGAAATTGTAAAAAGACCTCTGGTCTTTAGGCTGAAAATTGGTCCGGGGCTGAAGTGGTTAATTGGTGCTATATATATCTATCTGGATTCCAGATTTAAAATGTAACATAAATTTAATAAGAACACAATAGATCACAAAGGACGAGAATATCAGGAGAAGTTTTATGTTTACAATTGTGCTTTCCTGAAGTAGATCTAAACCCTAAATGGATGACATTTAGTTCGCTAAAGCACTATGAATCCTAAACAATTGTCATCTGTTATTTCTTTTTTATCTTTATTTTTTATTTTTTGTAAAAATAATTGTAAAAAACTGTAATTGTAAAAAATGTTTTCATGCATTTTAATAAATGTTTGCTTCTCAGGGCTGCTGATCTCCTCTAGCTTCTTTCAGTAACTCCTTGTCAACATTCAATCACTCCAGTGTTGGCTGCACATGATTTCTCTGGAGCAAATTCCTGATACTGCTAACAGTGGCCAATGGATTGAAGTGTTTATTCACTAATGCCAGAAGTCTGCCAAGCAAAATAGGAGAGTTGAAAGCATCTGTGGATGAAGAGCACTATGATTAAATTGGTATTGCTGAATTTTGGCTTTGTTCTTCACACTACTGGACTATTATTATTCCTGGATATGCTCTTTTTCAGAAAGACACAGTAAAACAAAATGGTGGTGGTCCCTGTCTCTATGTAAGAAGTGATCTAAAACCGAGTGAAGACCGTGAAAGAGCACCTGTGTTATGGTGCTGAGACATTATGGGTGGATTTACATATAGGTGTATATGCTGTAAAAACAATTATTGGAGTTTGTTGCAGTCCCTATGGTGATAATGGGGAGGTAGGGACTTGACCATTACACAATTAGATTTTAGTTTGTTCGAATGTTTGTAGAAAAATCAATCAAAGAATTCTTGCCATCACAATGAGCCAACTCATTTCTTCGAAAGCCCTTAAACTGGTTGTAAACCTTTACAAACCACTTTGACCTACAGGTAAGCCTAGATTAAGGCTTACCTGTAGGTCCAATAAATATCTCCTAAACCTATACGGTTTAGGAGATATTTACAAAAAGACAGGCACCACTGTCTATGGCGCATGTGCCGTAGACAGCGGCACACAGGCGCACTGAGCAGGCCGCAGATCACGCTCTCGCACTCGTGTCGGCTCCCATGCGCGGGAGTGACATCATCGCGGCTCCGGCGAATCACGGCGCTGGAGCAGGGAGACCCGGAAGTCACTCTAGGATACATGGCAGCGGCGAAGATGAAGAAGAAGGACCGCTTCAGGGGCTTCGTTCTCAGGTAAGTTATTCATAATGAGCTAGTATGCTATGCATACTAGCTCATTATGCCTTTGCCTTGCAGGTTCCATTTTTTATAAAAAAAAAAATAGCCTTTACTTCCTCTTTAAAATTTCAACTAAACCAGATATTTGAATGTAATCACACACATATTAAACAAGTTTCAATACAGTATGTATGTATGCAGGGGTCAAGTCCTGGGGAAAAAAGTGTGGGAACTCCCACCCAAGATCCACTCCCCCACCAAAAAAAATTAAAAAATTATACGCTCATATGCAAGAACTCTTCAAAAGTGGTATTTTTCATCCAATTTTTGTATTGTGTGTATGAAGCTTAACTGTTAGTACATAAAAAAAAAACAATCCTCAATAAACACAAATACAGTAATTTTCTGAATAATCAGCATTCATTAAATTGTGCTTCCATGCAAATGTGAACATTATGTTCTGATCTTTATTGGGGAATGTTATTTTGTATATAGAGTGTTTATGTGGTGAGTTTACACTTTTCATTGAACAGAGTTTGGATAACACAGGGTTAAACGGAAAGGTCATAAATTAACTGCACATTATCTGGACAGAATGCTTGGGGAGATGTGTTCCTGCTTAGGAGATGTATGTTAGCTTGGGGGGCTGCAAACTCTGCAGGGCTCCAACACACACTCGCTGCTATTCCAACCCTTCACATATTTCCACATAAACTTCCCTTCTGGCATTAAACTTTGCCAGGTATTGTGCTCAGCGTACCACCCCAAACTGATGTTCCTCCCTCAGCTCACCTCTCTCCCTGCATGTCCTGTGAGCAGAATAGCTGTGCTCCTCCTCTGGGTTCTCTCATCATATGGGACTGAAGATAGAGGAGGGGGGATTCAGCGGGACACACAGAGCAAGTATGCAGGAGACTGGGGGGGGGGATGAGGAGACAGAAAATGAGGAGGGGCCGGCGGGGAGGAGGGCATCACGAGAGGTCAGACTAAATACAATCTCTTAGCAGCAGGGACCTGATCTACCCATCAGCTAGCTGTGATTGACAGGTAGATCGAAGAGGAATCTGTCATGGGGCCCCCTACTGGCAATGCCTGAATGGTCAGTCCACCCCTGGTGTGCGGCACTTACTATTGTGAGCTGTGGTGGCGGCTGCTGATGTAGCACCTGCCACACAGCTCGCATACTTCAAAGTCTTGCAGGACGCGGCTGCTAGTGGGAACTGAGTTCCTGTTGTGGAAAAAGTACAGGAACTCCGTTCCCATGCATTCCCGCAGGACTTGAGCCCTGTATGTATGTATGTATGATTTGTTTCCCTAACAAAAAAAATAAATTTCCATCCTGCTCCTTCAAATTTTCTAATCGGTATGATTGAATATAAAAGTCGATTTGATCCCACTAACAATTAAAAAATAGTTAAAAAAGAAATGTTTTGAAATTTTCTAACAAAATTCTACTGGTGTTTGTCCAGCTTTTCACAGACAGAAAGTGCTGCAGGAGAGTGGTAATCATAAGTGATTTTAATTACACTGAAATTGTAAATTTTATGGTACAGTTTATAGAAGCCTCAAGTAGAAATATCACTATACTGGACCTGCTAATCTCAAACAACTTGTAATTTATTACAAACATTCATAAAAAATGTGGGTAGCAGTGACCAGAATATGGCTTTGTTTAACCACTTGCCGACCAGCGCACGACGATGTACGTCGACAGAATGGCACGGGCAGGCAAATGGGCGTACATGTACGTCCCTTTAAATCTTTAAATGCTGCACTGGTCGGGACCCCCGTGAGTCTGGTCGCGGGACCCGTGGACTCGATCGCCGCGGGCATACCTGCGATCGTCTCACGGAGCGGCCAAATGAAGAAATGCCGTTGTAAACTGCATTTCTCCATTCTGCCTAGCAACTAGTGATGCTGATCTCTGCTCCATGTGATTGGAGCAGAGATCAGTGTTCACTAAATGAAAGCCCAACCCCCCCACAGTTAGTAACACACCCCTAGGAACACTTAACCCCTACACTGCCACCCACTGGTTAACCCCTTCACTGCCAGTGTCATTTACACAGGAATCGCTGCATTTATATAGCAGTGATTACTGTATAAATGACAATGGTCCCAAAAATGTGTCAAAAATGTCCGATGGGTCCCCCACAATGTCGCAGTCACAATAAAAATCGCTGATCGCCGCCATTACTAGTAAAAAAAAATAATAAAAAATTATTAATAAAAATGCTATAAAACTATCCCTATTTTGTAAACGCTATAACCTTTGCGCAAACCAATCAATAATCGCTTATTGTGATTTTTTTTACCAAAAATATGTAGAAGAATACGTATCGGCCTAAACTGAGGGAAAAATTGTTTTTTATATATTTTTGGGGGATATTTATTATAACAAAAAGTAAAAAATAATGCGTTTTTTTCAAAATTGTCGCTCTATTTTTGTTTATAGCGCAAAAAATAAACACCGCAGGGGTGATCAAATACCACCAAAAGAAAGCTCTATTTGTGGGAAAAAAAGGACGTCAATTTTGTTTGGGAGCCACGTCGCACGACCGCGCAATTGTCAGTTAAAGCGACGCAGTGCCGAATCGCAAAAAGTGGTCTGGTCTTTGACCAGCAAATTGGTCCGGGCTGAAAGTGGTTAATTTAAAGAGCAAGTAAACCCTGGTGGGTTTTACTTCCTCTTTTGTTCCCTGCAAACCCTGCAAAGTAAAAGCATAATAGGATAGTATGCATCGCATGCTAGCGAGTATGCATCGCATGCTAGCTAGCGTGGGCAAACGAAGCCCGCGCTGTCCCCGCTGGAGGCTGCATCCATCCTCGCCCCTCTTCCCCAGGACATGGCATGGTGCGATCCCGATCTTGGTAAAGAGGCGATGACACGCCTCTTTACTCATGTGATCGGCTGCCCATCAGTACCATTAATCAGGGCCCATCAGTGCTGCCTATCTGTGCCCATCAGTGCCGCCTCATCAGTGCCATTTCATTAGTGTCCTTCAGTGCCATCTTATCTGTGCCCATCAGTGCAGCCTGTCAGTGTCACATCATCAGCATACATCAGTGAAGGAGAAAAATTACTTATTTACAAAATTCTCTGCCAAAAACTGGAAAAGAGGTAAATTCTTTTTTTTTCAAATTTTTTGGTCTTAAAAAAAAACATCAGTGATTAATTACCACCAAAATAAAGTTTTATTTGTGTGAAAAAACGATAACAATTTCATGATGTGTTACATGACTGCACAATTGTCATTCAGTGTGTGTGACAGCGCTGAAAGCTGAAAATTGACCTGGGCAGGAAGGGGGTAAAAGTGCCCTGTATTGAAGCGGTTAAAAGGCTAACAGTAAAACCTATGTGGCCCAAGTCCAATGTTTAAAAAGTTTATAAATATAAAAACTAAGGAACACTTTCATCATTTGAAATTTACAAAGAATATAACATAATACATAAAAAGGAAATCAAGAAAAATTAAAAACGAATGATGGGTTGAGAAAGAGAGTATGACAACCCCCCGATTTCTTTAAATATAGTAAAAAGATAGCCCTTTACAAGAGTTGGTGGCAAACAGAGTTTTGAGGGGAAGGGGGTGGGGGGGAGATGCACTATGCTATTGTTTTGGTTTTTTTTTTTCTTTTTTTGTATTAGGGCCCCTTTAAAGTTCATATCAGACCCTTACCCAGGCACGCAACCTAGGTGATTTGGCAGGTAAGCAAACTAGGCAAAGAAGGATGTGGGACTTTATATGAAGCACGTGGTTGACACTGAGTAAATTGGTGAATATTAAAAAAATTATTAATTCATATATATATATATATATATATATATATATATATATATATACACACACATATAATCTTAATGTCAAGTTCTGAAACGTGATAATAACATTGGTATCAAATAACATCACAAAATTACACAATCCACCAAAATTCACATGTTTCAGAGTAATACCTGCATGACCTATGGCCTCACTAATCCCTGTCATAATTGGTAAGGGTGTGTACATAATTACATGAGGATCTACTAAGTGCATGATTAGAATAAAACACAGCAACTGACATCTCTATGCATTTTGTTGCTTTGAGACACTATTCAGGAGCAAGCACGTGATGTATCTGTAATTGGAAAATGAATAATCTAAATGATCTAACATATATCAACATAGGAGAGGATGGGTTGAAGACACCCCCCTAAATGTTACAAAAATCTGTGCATTGATGGTATAGTGTTGTGGATCGTGAGCCACCTGGGGACATCATTACCACCAGCTGTGGTGGAGTATTCAACAATAACAACCGACACAGACAGCATCCAAGGTGGATATACGTCCGTAAGGCACTCCTTGTGTGGGATAGTAATAATGAGTGGGCCAACCAAGTGGGACCTCTGAGAAGAATATGTGAATAAAAAATCATGGTTAGCAATAAAACCCATGCCCGTGATGAAAGTGATAGGTGCATTAGTGAGAGCAGGTGACAATTTGGGCTAAGCAAGTGTAGCGGCGGGCTCCTGAAGAGCATGCTCTAGGTTTTTCAAAGTTAAAGCTTTACCCAAACTACAGTTTGGTTTGGGCCTATTTGACTAAATTTGGCTTCTGTGTCAGTCTGACTCGATTGTGAGCTGTTCAGCCTGGCCACAGGGGGCACTGTCTCTGGTGACAGGCGTGGAACTATGGTCTAGTTAGGCGCTTGAATTATTCCCTCTCTGAGTCAGGTCAGTGGGAGTGGCCCTCCCGCTGTGCCCCCTGGGAAAGGGTATTTAAGACACAGACGTCTCGTGGTTCTGGGTTCCGGTCCAGTATGCTGTGCTGAGTATATGGTCCTGGTACTACTGACCAGCCCCCAGGAAGGCTATGGCCTGGAGTGCAGTTCCACCCGACTTTGATGCCTTGGGGCTGGCTAGCCCAAGGCAAGGGAACTGAGGAAGGATTTTGAGGTGGATGGGTGCTGTCTCCGGTCCTGGAGAGACCCAGTATACTTCGAGCATTCCAGGGGAGGACTCTTTAGAAGAATACCACGTGTGAGGTTGGTTTCTTAACAAGAGCCTGGAAGGGCTGAAGTAACCGAGAGAATCCGGTCTTGGGGATATCGCCAAGTGGGCTGAAAGATCCAGGTAACCTACAAGCGTTCTACCACTTAGTTTCCCTACGTGTTCTGCTACAACGTCGGTGGGACGGAACCGATCCCACACTCTGATTGAGTGCTTCCGTCTATATACCGCTTCCTAAGTCCTTGAACACAAGTCCAATGGATCTGGCTATAGGAACCCCCAAGAACTAGACGACACAAGCACTTGGAGGACACCAGGAATGAACTTTATTTGAGATATCACACAAAATATATACAGCGGGGTGACTAAAACCTAACCTAATTAGCATGAGCTAATTATCTAAATCAACACTCAGACTAGTTGACTGAGGGATAAGACTTTTCGGCTTCTAGCTCACTAACAATTCAATTGCAGGTTAATTAGCACAAACAACAAAACAACAATAGGTGAAATACTCTTTAGAATCTGTGTCAAGCCAGACTAAACTCTTTTACATTATACAAGACAGACAGGTGGCTGGAGGTGATGATATTAGCATCTAAGAGTTTGTGTCCCAATAGTGTGATTCAGTCTATTGCTAACATGGCATTTACATATCCAGAGTCTGTGTGTCTTGGGGGGGGGGCACGGACCTGAATCCAAGTAACACCACCTCAGGGGTCCCCAGGCATACAGCTCACAAAGAGCACCATTTCCCCAAATGCAAGGGCCCATAATCACAAGGCAAGAGGCTCGCATTCAGTCCCCTCCAAGAGCCTCGGTCCCAGCTATGTCTGTCACAGTCGGTGATAAAGACTTTGTTCTTGAGTAAGCACCTTGTTGGCTGCTAGGCCTTGTGAGAGAGGGACTGTCCAACCTGAGTGCTCATCCAGCTGCAAATGGCTGTTCTCTGGATGCAGTCAAAGTGGGCAAGTTCCTTAACGTTTATAGACTTTGACATTGAGAGTACCTGAACTTTCCTTTCCAACCCTCTGATCCCAAGTTAAAAGACAATGTTCAATGGTTGACATTTGCAAATAAAATCCATTCAACTGGATCTGTTGTCAGTCTCAAGTTACTGGGCCATCTACCATGGGACATCCCCTAGACGTGTCACAAGGAGAACGAAAGATAACGGTAAGCCCAAAAATAACCAGTAGCTCCTTCGGGGGTTAGTGCTACACAATAATAGAAGGTAGGTGGAGGAAGTGGAAGAAATGACCACCAAGACACCTGGGGTATGAAAGTAAGTGAAAAGACAGAAAGGGAACGTGACTTAATTGAATCCAATGGATACCTGGTGCTGGGGGAAGAAGAGAACCGTGATCCAGGGTGATGCATGAAGTCTGGTGTATAAAAGTGCCCTCAGTGCCTAGCCCACCTAAATGACGCCATCACAACCTCCCATGTGGCTCACAAGGATGGAAAAGAGCAGCACAATGAGGATGCCCCACGTCCAGCGTGTATGGCGTGACATCGATGCGCAGTGATGGTGCACCTGCCCCCCCCCCCCCCCCGGCCTCATAAGGTTATCAAAAGTTGTCCGCACTAGGACTGTTTTGTATTTCTGCTCCTTGTGCTGGTCCAGCCCAGGCCGCTGTATATACAGATGTGCAAGCTCCACCGCTCTTAGCGGGTACTCTTACTTTGGGTATCAGAGAACATTTCACTGGTCCTTGGGTTTGCCTGTGCTTCACCTCTCCCCGCACAGCACTATTCTACCTTTGCCTGGCTCTTGCTGCTTGTTATGTCATCTGGACTAATGTTTTCTATGCACATCAAGCTTCACGCCACATACCGTACTCTGTTTTGTAGAGCAGACCACAGTGATAAAAAAACACTTTCACACAATGTGGAAGAAGGGTGGTGGATGGGGTGGCACTAATACTAGATTTCATGTGGGAATGGAGGTAAGGGAGAAAATAGGGTTGAGACACAGTGGCTGCAAACACCTTTAGAAGCTCTGATGATAGGGGCAAAAATAGAAATATGTGGCGCATGGGAATTAGAGTGATTTACCTTGACCCATATGTAAAATACCACCGTGGGCACAACAGATGTTTTTGAATTGCTTGCAAATAGTTTAGCAGGTGTGTTGTTGGCAAGGGACCTGAAACAGCTACTCGTATATGTGTTGTCAGGACCTGCAATCCTGCACTTTAGATTGGTCTCAAAGTGGTGCTAGTTGTGTGTGTTTTCCATGTTTTGTTGGGGAGGTAGTGTGCAGGGTATGGTTATGCATGGAGAGAGCACTGTAGGGTAGTCTAAGTTCAGAGTGGGGTTTAGAGATGGATGTCACAGTTCATGGCTGGGTGATCTCTTAGGGGCTTCCAGGCTTGGCAAAAAAGAAGTCAATTATGTTTGCTTACAGCAATGAACGCTTCTGTCAGTAAAATGGTTACCATTGTGCATCTGGAAGCACTGCCCAAACTACCTACCCTACACAAAAGCTGCTGTCCAAGAAAGTGGTTACCATTGTGCACCTGGGAGCACTGCCCAAACTACTTACCCTGCACAAAAGCTGCTATCCAAAAAACTGGTTACTATTGTGCACTGCCCATGCCACTCGCCCTGCACCCACCCCACCCCAACAGCACAGGGCATGTTTCAGAGTCTAGTACTGTGCAATCAAGCATATCCAACAGCCTTATTGCCTGCCAACCACTACTATGATGCTGGGTTTTAATTAAAACATAAGTCTGGGCGGCAGATCGGCGGGGGATTAAGCTCTGTGAGCCTAAAGCAGCAGTATGGCAACACAATTGAAACAGGTGGGTAGGTGCCACTCCAGGGTGCCGTGCCACCCTAGACCTCTTGCCCTAGTGGCAAATGCGACCCTGATATTCGTAGAACTACCGTGACAATTACTTCATCTGCTTTTCTATCGAAAAATATAAAGCCATCACTGCTTAGGCATTTATTCAGGATTATACTGAAAGTGGGGTCGGTGGCGCTACCTTTTATATGTGCATATATACTACTATTGTACCCTGAGTATTTTCAATGAAGCTGCATAGAGCTATTATGCCTATTGCAGAGAATTAGGGGGTATTAAACGTGCAGTGATAAAAAAATAGAAACGCACTATATACGCAAAGCGTTCATGTGCCTGTTGCAGAAAAATTTAGAAGGTATCAAACATGCAGTGGTGTAAAAAAGAGAAACCACACTATATACACAAAAGTGCATGTGCTATACTATATGTTAGTGCTTATATTAATACATATGCTGACTAATGCCGCGTACACAAGACCGGACTTTTTGACAGCAAAGGTCCGACGGAACGAGTCCGTCGGACAATTTGATCTTGTGTGGGCTCCATCGGATCTTTGCTTGCCAAAAATCCGGCGGACTTTAGAAATAGAACATGTTTTAAATTTTTCCACCGGAACTCCGCCGGACCGAGAAATCCGCTCGTGTGTATGCTGGTCCGACGGACAAAAACCGACGCTAGGGCAGCTATTGGCTACTGGCTATGAACTTCCTTATTCTAGTCCGGTTGTACGTCATCACGTTCGAATCCGTCGGACTTTGGTGTGATTGTGTGTGGCCAAGTCCGTTAATTCGGAAAGTCCGTTGGAACTCCGCCGAAACTCAGTCGGAAAGACCGCCGGACCTAGTCCCTCGAAAAGTCCAGTCGTGTGTACGTGGCATAAATGTTCCCAATACTATATGGTGATAAATACCAATTTAGGATGATCAAATAATCATGGTGTCAGTTAGTCATCAAATGAAAAGGTGCTCAATCCCTAATCAAGGCGTACTATACATAACATGTAAATAATATACAATGCAGTGTAACCAAACAGTACAGTGACTAACGTGTAGGCGCATGTAAAAACTTTTTGTAAAGAACTATCCAAAGTATTTATATGAAAAAATAAAAAAGATATTAATAACAATATTATCCGTGCCACCTAAATAGTGCTCCAAAAACAAAACAAGCAAAAAGTTGTGAACAGTCTATATGCATAAAAAAGATTTTGTCCATAAAGTTAGTCATTAATGTGCAAAAATCCAAAAGAGATTTGTAAAAGTGACTTTCGTGCTTGTGATATCTCCAAGTGACTTGAGTGCTTCCCCTCAAGGGTCCCTACTCACCGTATCCTCACACCCCTACAGGGGTAATGTGCGTGTAGTTCCACTCCCTTAAGGATGTACCGGCCCAGCTCTCTCGGCTTCAGGCTCTGCACAACTCCAGGGATCAGGTTCAGGGTATATCCCTCTTTTTATTTATAATGCCAGATGTCTCCAGTTCCAATTCTCATAAAAAACAAATAATGGCTTCCATGGTGCAGTAGTTGAAAAAATCTATTTCCATTTATTAAAAAAAATTATAAAATAAAACAAACACAAAAAAAACGAAAGAAAAAAGTCCTGCTAGCCGCATCTTTGGAGCAGTGAAGGAGCGCGTTGCATTCACCGCTCCTAAACCGCTCCTACCCATTGCAATCAATGGGGCAGTGAGGCTATACCGCCCACTTTGTGGGTGGTTTTAACTCTTTTTCGGCCGCTAGCGGACCGCATACTGCCGCTAAAATGACGGTAAATCGGCGCTAAAAATAGCACCGCTTTACCGATGATGCCGCTCCCGCCCCAGTGTGAAAGGGGCCTTAGTGTGGGAGAGGAAATGCTTCCTCCTGCCTGCAGCAGATTGATGACATCATCTCAACCTAGGCAAAGTTACTTTTATTGAGAAAACAAAGCTTTATACTGCTGTTGCATTATGTGACTTACCAGGAAGGCTGTACTCATGTAAACATTTAAAGTTACCATAAGGTCCACTTTAAGGGACAAGGCTTACATGCACATGGGCTATGTTATGTGATAGAAACATGATTACTTACAAAAAACAACTGATAGATCTGCACAGCTTGTCCTTTCACTGCTTCTTTTATTTTGACTCAGTCTTCTTGGTAAGAATCCAATGTTATGAAATCTGTCCACCATTAAAGACAGGTGAAATTACAGAGGATTATATTCTTCCAGAATTCTAGTGTTTAGATACTAAATGTATACAAAATGTATCTGATAGCCAAATCTAAGACACATGATAGTTTTACTTATTACTCTGTGCAGGAAGTCAAGTATCCTGTCTGACTAGTGGCATGTGCACAGTCTGACTTCAAAGAATATGAAACAGCCAGCTCTTATAAAGAAGGAATGCTCTACAGTCTGGACAGAGATGAATAAAATAAGCACCCCCACTCTTATAATAACTGCAAAGTCACTGCTATATTTATCTAGCTACTGGTTCCCTTAGTAGCCTGGTCAAAAGTTAAAGGAGGTTTTAAGCTTTTATCATACTATTTGCAAGCAATACATAAGCATCTGCACAACCACTGCGTGATATCCCAGATAGCAAGCAATTGTGCTGCAAAAATGACTCGCTAAGCTATTGCTAGACTTGCCAGGCTTCACAAGTTTGTTGCACAATTGCAGCAAGTCTGCATTGCATGACGCCAGATCAACTTTCTTTGCAAACATTCTGCAAGTCTGTTGCAAGTTCTGGTTCAGTTATGTTGTGCGATAGTCACACCACCACAGGGGTCACTGTGGCTGAATTTTTATGCTGTAGATTTGCAGAGCTCCTGCTCTTAACTCACCACTGCAACTTTGCTCTTTCTAATGACTTGCCATGCAAATTTGCTAGAAATTGGAAAAGTGTTGACTAGAACTTGTGCTTCAAGTGCTCTGCAAGTGCCAGTGAAAATGTACGGCAAATTAACAGACTTATGCCCCATACACACGGTCGGATTTTCCGATGGATAATGTGCGATCGGATCATGTTGTCAGAAAATCAGACCGTGTGTGGGCTCCATCTGACTTTTTCTGTCTGATTTTCCGATGCACAAAGTTTGAGAGCAGGATCTAAAATTTTCCGACAACAAAACCCGATCGCATAAATTCCGATTGTGTGTTGACAATTCTGACAGAAAAAGTGGCACGCATGCTCAGAATAAACTGTATGGGGCATAATGCCCCATAAAAACACAGTCTGACATTCCGACCACAAAATCTGTCAGATTTTTTTGGAATTTTGGCACAAACTTGTCTTGCATACACACTGTCGCACAAAGTTGTCGGAATTTCTGATCGTTCTGAATGAGGTGACGTCAAACGCGTACGTCAGGACTATAAACGGGCCAGTAGCCAATAACTTTCGTCTCTTAGTTTATTCTGAGCATGCATGGCAGTTTGTCAGTTGGAATTGTCTACACATGATCGGAATTTATGCGATTGGATTTTGTTGACGGAAAATTTTAGATCCTGCTCTCAATCTTTGTGCATCGGAAAATCCGATGGAAAAAATCCAATGGAGCCCACACAAGGTCGGATTTTCCGACAACATGATCGACCATGTGTATGGGGCATTCGAATTCATCACTACCACAAATATCTTGCTGTCTGGGATATGACATATGTATGTTGTTAAAAAAAAGCTGTCATGAAAGAAAAACAGGGGTGCCATTCCAGACCTCCTGAAAATGCTAGTTCATAGCACCCAACTGTCCCTGATTTGGAGGGACTGTCCCTTTTTTCTAATAAAGTCCCTCTCTCTCTCTTTCTCTTCCTCATCTGTCCCTCATTTTGGTGTAGCACCCTCCTAGGCAGGCTGTTACATATATTTAGTGTTTAGCTTGCTCTGTAATTAGAGAAGATAGAGTAGATTGCTTGGGTCTGTTTGTGATTTAGCAGGTGGAGATATTGAATATTTCCCCCTGTATCAGTTTAGAAACTTCCAGAGTTTAGGAAGAGAAATACAAATCTCTCACAGGGTATATTTATTGCCCTCTGGTCAATCCCTGGTGAGGTGTGTCAAGTAGGTGGTGAGAGAGGGGGTAAATAGTCTGGAACCTGTTCAGACTTGTTCTCCTGACTGGCTGCTGGGCTACCCCCTCCCCTAAATCGAGCCCAAAGCCTTGCATCTTCTGGGATTTGTGAATAGAGTCCAACATCCTGAGCTGCAGTTTATCTATGGTCCTTAGTAGGGATGGGCCGAACAACCCCCGTTCGGTTTGCACCAGAACATGCAAACAGGCAAAAAATTAGTTCGAACAAGTGAACATTGTTAAAGTCTATGGGACACGAACATGAAGAATCAAAAGTGCTAATTTTAAAGGCTTATATGCATGTTATTGTCTTAAAAAGTGTTTGGGGACCTGGATCCTGTCCCAGGGGACATGTGTCAATGCAATTTAAAAATGAAAAATTTTTCAGTAGCAGTGATTTTAGTGAAACAATAAAAGTGTAATATTTCTTTAAATTTCGTACCTGGGAGGTGTCTATAGTATGCCTGTAAAGTGGCGCGTGTTTCCTGTGTTTAGAACAGTCTGACAGAAAAATTAAATTTCTAAAGGAAAATAAGTCATTTAAAACTACTTGCTGCTATAATGAATTGTCAGTCCTGGCAATACACATAAAAGTTAATTGATAAAAACGGCATGGGATTCCCCACAGGGAAACGCCAAACCTAAATTTTTAAAACAAAAAAACCTTGGGGGTCCCGCCAAATTCTATACCAGGCCCTTCAGGTCTGGTATGTATATTAAGGGGAACCCTACGCCAAAATTTAAAATAAAATGGCGTGGGGTCCCCCCAAAAATCCATACCAGACCCTTATCCAAGCATGCAACCTGGCAGCAGGCCGCAGGAAAAGAGGGGGGACGAGAGTGCATTCCCCCTCCTGAACTTTACCAGGCCATATGCCCTCAACCTTGCCCCGCGTTGATGGGGAGAAGGGCTTCATTCCCAAAACCCTTGCCCAGTGGTTGTGGGGTCTGCTGGCGGGGGGCTTATCGAAATCTGGAAGCCCCCTTTAACAAGGGGACCCCCAAATCCCACCCCCCGTGTGAATTGGTAATGGTGCACAAATGTACCCCTACCATTTCACAAAAAAAGTGTCAAAAATGTTAAAAAAGACAATAGACGGTTTTTGACAATTCCTTTATTAATGTCCTTCCCCGCTTCTTCTTCCATCTTCTTCTGGTCTTCCTTCGGTGTTCTTCTTCTTCCTATGATCTCCCGATGGGAAATAAATCCAAGACAGGTAAATCCTTAAAGTGAAAAGAGGTTGTACACTCTTACCAAAACAGATGGATCCGAATGTCAAACGGCACAGAATCAAACAGGCGTGAGTATCCAGATGGATGTTTCTCCCGAATGGAAAATGAAGACCAGAAATCTAATGGCGTCTCTTCTCAGCTGGGAAGATCTCCATAATATCCAATGAATGTGAGGAAACTGCTTGACCGATGATAACACCAACTCTCATCCAACCATTATGTATGGAACCAAAGAGGGAATGCTCCAATGGTGCAGGCCAAAAACAACTGGTTTATTAAACCAACAAATATAAAAATAGTAAAAAAGTGATCACTTACAAGTAAAAAAGCAATGTGGAGAGCGATAAGCCTTGCCCGACATGTTTCGTCCCAATCGGACATCTACAGGGGCTTCTTCTTTCTCCATCTTGTTCTTCCACCGCTTCTTACTCTATCTTCCTCTGCTTCTTCCTCCAGTCTTCTTGTCCGGCATCTTCCTCCGCTTCTTCCTCTGGTATTCTTGTCCGTCATCTTCCTCCGGCTACTTCTTCTTCACGTCATCCTCTGGATGATCCACCTCAATGGGAGTCTCCCACTGTGTGATGCTTCTGTTCTAGTGACAGCTCTTTTATAATGGAGAGCGGGGCCACCCGGTGACCCCGCCTCTCTCTGACACACATGGACTTCTCTATGGCTTTCCCCATGGTGTCAGAGGGGGTGGGGTCACCCAGTTACTGGGCAAGGGTTGTGGGGGTGAGGCCCTTCTCATCAATATGGGGACAAGCTGCTTTGGGGGGCCACCCCAAAGCACCCCTCCCAATGTTAAGGCCATGTGGCCTGGCACGGTTCAGGAAGGGGGGCGCTCTCTCCTCCCCCCCTTTTCCTGCAGCCTGCCAGGTTGCGTGCTCGGATAAGGGTCTGGTATGGATTTTTGGGGGGACCCCACATCATTTTTTTACATTTTGGCACGGGTTCCCCTTAAAATCCATAGCAGACCTGAAGGGTCTGCTATGGATTTTGAGGGGGACCCCCATACCATTTTTAAAAAAAAATGTTTGTGCGGGGTTCCCTTTAATATTAATACCAGACCTGAAGGGCCTGGTATGGAATTTGGGGGGACCCCCATGCATTTTTTTTTACTCTTGGTGCGGGGTTCCCCTGTGGGGCATCCCAAGCTGTTTTTATCAATGTAATTTTATGTGTATTGCCAGGACCGACAATTCATTATAGCCGCGAGTAGTTTTAAATTACTTTTTTTCCTTTAGAAATGTCATTTTGCTGTCAGACTGTTATAAACATGGGAAACATGCACCACTTGACAGGCATACTATAGGCACCCCCGGTACGAAATTTAAAGGAATATTACACTTTAAACGTCACTTTCTTTTGCATTGATACATGTCCCCTGGGACAGGACCCAGGCCCCTAACTTTTTTATGACAATAACACGCATATTAACCTTTAACCACTTAAGGACCGCCTCGCAACGATATACGTTGGCAAAATGGCACGGCTGGGCACAAGCACACACAGGTACGTTGCCCTTTAAGAGCCCGGCTGTGGGTCGCGCTTGTGCTGCTGGCAGTGCGTTCACGACCCGGTCCTGAGCTCCATGACCACACCCGTGGGACACACGGACCTGATCGCCGCCGGTGTCCTACGATAGGGTCACAGAGCTGAAGAACGGGAAGAGGTAAGTGTAAACAAACCTCTTCCCCTGCTTCCTAGTGAACCTGTCACTGATCATCTGTTCCCTGTCATAGGGAACAATGATCAGTGATGTCACATACCAAGCCACGCCCCCCATAGTAAGAAGCACACATTAGGTCACACTTAACCCCTTCACTGCCCCCTAGTGTTAACCCCTTCACTGCCAGTGACATTTTTACAGTAATCAATGCATTTTTGATCGCTGTATTAATGCCAATGGTCCCAAAAATGTGTCAAAATTGTCCGTGTCCGCCATAATGTCACAGTCACAATAAAAATCGCTGATTGCTGCCATTACTAGTAAAAAAAAAATATAGAAATGCCATAAAACTATCCCCTATTTTGCAGACGCTATAACTTTTGCGTAAACCAATCAATAAACTCTTATTGCGATTTTTTTTACCAAAAATATGTAGAAGAAAAATATGTATTTTGTTTATAGCACAAAAAATAAAAACCGCAGAGGTGATCAAATACCAGCAAAAGAAAGCTCTATTTGTTGGATAAAAGGACGCCAATTTTGTTTGGGAGCCACGTCGCACGACCGGGCAATTGTCAGTTAAAGTGACGCAGTGCCGAATTGCAAAAAGGGACCTGGTCCTTTAGCTGCAAAATGGTCCAGGGCTTAAGTGGTTAAAATTAGCATTTTTGACTTCTCCCATAGACTTTTAAAGGGTGTTCCGCGGCTTTCGAATTTACCACGAACACCCCAAATTGTTCGCTATTCGGCGAACAGATGAACAGCCAATGTTCGAGTCTAACTCATATTTGACCCGAACATAAAGCGCATCCCTAGTCCTTAGCTGTGGATGTTACAAATTGCTTCAGTATGGCTAGTTTGCTAGTGTGGTCTTCAACTACAAGAACCCCGACTGTTCCTACTTACATTTTCTACTAATGCTCTAAAATCCCCTGGTCTACAGCTGTGAATGAAACAATGGCATTTACTAAAACAAGAGAGTGCAAAATCTTGTGCAGCTGTGCATGTTAGCCAATCAGCTTCTAACTTCAGCTTGTTCAATTAAGCTTTGACAAAAAAATACAAAAAAAAATGAAAGCTGATTTGTTTCTCTGCAGAGTTGCACCGGATTTTGCGCTGTCCACTTTTAGTAAATCGACCCCAATATGTTGGTACTATATAATGGAGGGGTGCCTCTTTTAATTCTGTGCCTATTATTCTGCTGATCCATAGCTGGGAGTGAATAATTGTGTTGCTATTGGCAAAATCTGTGCTTTGACATTTTGGAGTATCCCATGCTCCACTGTCCCCAGTTACACTTTTTCATAAATAAAAAAAGACATATCCTAGACTGATTATTGAGCCAGAGTGAGTGAACTGTTGCTGTGTGCCTGGTTGGCTCTGCACTATTGTGGGAAAGAACATGTTATACTCAGGGGGTAGCGCTACATTGGTCTGATGTGTACAGTTATATAAAAACAACATACTGTTTATCATCTATTTCATCCAATTTTTAAATACTTGCATATGTAGATTTCAAAAGCCAGTAAGAAGGAATAGTAGTGGTAAAAAATGCACTTGTGGGTCTACCTGATAATTTTTTTGTGAAATTTCCCTCTCTCAATCAACATTGACTATTTTTAATCCTTATGATGTTAGAATCAGTAAATATGTAGTGGCAGCTCCTGAAGAGCACGCGCTATGCGTTTTTCAAAGTTAAAGTTATGCCTGAACTGCAGTTTGGTTTGGGTACAATTGTCTAAATTTAGACTTCGGCATCAGTCTGACTGGATTGTGAGATGTTCAGCCTGGCCACAGGGGGCAGTGTCTCTTCTGGCAGGCATGGAACTAAGGTCTGGTTAGGTGCTTAAGTTACTCTCTCTCGGAGCCTGCCCAGTGGGAGTGGCATTCTCCCTGTGCTTTCTGGGAGAGGGTATTTAAGATGCGGATGCCACGTGGTTCGGGGTTCCGGTCCAGAATGTTGTGCTGACTTCATGGTCCTGGTCCTCCTGACCAGCCCCCAGGAAGGCTATGGCATGGGGTGCGGATCCACACGATTTTGATGTCTCTGGGCTGGCTAGCCCGAGGCAAGGAAACTAAAGAATGATTCCGAGGTGGTTGGGTGCCGTCTCCAGTTTGAGAGAGACCCAGTGACTTCAAGCATTCCAGGGGAGGACTCTTCAGAAGAAGACCACATACAGGTTGGTTTCTTAGTAAGAGCCTGGAAGGGCTGAAGTACCCGAGAAACAAAACAAGATAAAGTTGGCGCACAAATGAATGGTCTCTTTAAGAGCGTTTGACTATCTCGTGGGATGTTTGTTTATTTAAATAAATGTCCTGTAGATGGTCTCAATGTGCGGCTGTTAACCCATTATGGACTTGGCAAAAAATGGATGCAGCAGAAAAAACGATCAAAAACAGCGCATCAAAGGGACTAGTAGATTGATGTGAAAAAGACTTTAAAATGTCATTTATTAAATGTAAAAAATAAACACAGACATCTGATCCCTGCAGGATCTCAAACACAAAAAAAACACCAATCATAAAACGGACAGATGTTTGATAATGAAAAGCTCCTCAGATCTCTCAATTATAACTTTGGAAAGGTCAAAACCAACGACCAATGTGCACAGCTTTCGAATGCCTAATGAATGCAATCAATCATCTGAAAGAACCCAAAAAGTCAGTGTAAACGAATGGAACAACGTTTCTAGGGACACTCACTTCATAGGTGTTCAATGGGCTGCAGAGCTGATGAGTCCAGTCTGATGACCGAGGGGGAGGTGTCTATTTCAGCTCCATCTGAAGCGTTCGGCTTGGAGGCAGAGGTGTAATGCTGCACGCTAGGTGGTAAGGATCAAGCTTAGTCACCAGATGATATCAGCTGTACACATAGGCAGCTTGGAGAACGCTGCACTGCCTGCAGTGCGGCTTGTCCGAGCGGCTGTGGATCACATGAGAGGCTTGTCACGTGGAAGGCTGTGAAGGGGAAGGTTGCTATGCCGACTCTCCTGCTTACATGTTTCGCGCTCCTGCGCTTTGTCAAAGCTGGAGCGGCATACAGCAACCAGAAAGATAAAGGCATCGGGTAGTGTGTAGGGGCGGGGACTGTCGAAGTCTCTCAGGTTAACCCCTAATGTGTCACTAAGCCTCCTGCAGTTAAAACCTTATTAGACAGGGGTCTGTGTCAGTGAAAGAACTGTTAGAAAACATCTAATAGGAAATGTGGATTGAAACATATGGTTGACACAGTGGTGTAGTGGTTAGCACTCTCACCTAGCAGCAAGCAGGACGCTGGTTCGATTCCCAACCACGCCACCACCCGCCTGAAGCTTGTATGTTCTCCCTGTGCCTGTGTGGGTTTCCATGGGGATATTAAAGGATATACAGAAGGGAGAAGAATGCTATGGATAAAAGGACACTGTAAGTTAAAAAAACACTGTAAGTTAAAAAAACTCAAGGGGGGGAAAAAATGCGGAGACCAAGGGCAAAAAAACAAATTATTTAAAAGATATATTTTATATTATTATTATTAAGTCCTTTCCTATAGGATAGTTAGAATAAATATATTAGCTACTCTTCGTTCATAAAAAAAATAAAAATAAAAATAAAAATAAAAAAAAAAAAAAAAAAAAAAAAAGGAAAATGAAAGAAAATGAAAATATATTTTCTATAAAAAATGTAGGGTGGCGGTCATGAACGATGAGTAGCGACTATATCTGAGTAACCTATATCAAGAGGTTATGCTGAGGATGTCAATGTCTTCATTGAGGCCATCAGGCGAGAGAGACCCCATAAGATATATCCAGAAGGTCTCCCTGCGACAAAGGTGGGAGAATCTTTCGTTGGCCGTTAGGGTACCCTTGGGGATAGCCTCAATTGCAAGGACCTCCATTTCTTTAAAGTTTTTATCATGACAATGGCGAAAATGGCGTGGCACGCTGTGTTGAATGCAGCCCTCTTTAATCAGGCGGCGATGTTCGCCCACCCTGACTCGTAGGGCCCGCATAGTGCGGCCTACATAAAGGAGGCCACAGGGACAACGTAAAACATATATTACGTATTCTGTAGAACACGTGATGAATTGTTTAATCTCAAAGGTTTTTCCTTTGGATGTAGTGATGGTGGATTGGCCGTTGGGGATGGACTGACAAGTATAACAACCTCTTTTACGACATTTAAAAATCCCACATCTATTATCAAAGTACATCCTAATATCAGGGAATATATTATTATCCTTTCTATTGGATTTTATAAGTTTATTGGGAGCAATAATATTTTTGATTGTACGAGAGCGTCTAAAAGTGATTTGGGGTCTGACCGGAAGGAGTGGTGCTAAAATCGGATCCAGCTTTAGGATATCGTAATGTTTAAGAATTATTTTAGACATATGTTTATATTGTGTGTTAAAGGTAGAAATAAACCTAATTGTAGTATAGTCATTAGTGGAATTTTTGGGACGTTTTTTCGTAGGTGAATGCTTGGTTGCGTGTTCCATAAAGGCCTGTGTAACTAAATCATCTGGGTATTCTTTTTCTAAGAATTTTTTTGCCATCTGCTGGCCTTGTTGTGTATAGTCCTCAGTTGAGGTACAGTTTCTACGTAACCTTTGGAACTGACCGCTAGGAATATTTTTCTTCCAAGCAGGGTGATGGCAACTCTTATAATGAAGGTAAGAGTTGCCTGCTGTGGGTTTAATATGGTTGCTAGTGGTGACACTATGCTCATTATGAGAAAGTACAAGGTCCAAAAAGACCAGATGGTTTTGGTCGATGACCGATGTGAAAGATAGACCCATAGAATTGTTGTTGCAATAAGTGACGAAGGAGGAAAAAGTCTCAACTCCGCCACTCCATATGAGCAAAATGTCATCTATATAACGACCATAAAATACGATAAACTCAGCAAAAGGATTGTTTCTCCAGATTTTTTGTTCCTCCCAAAAGCCCATGGTGAGGTTCGCATATACCGGGGCAAAACTGGCTCCCATGGCTGTACCTTGGCGCTGGAGGAAAAATTGGTCTAAAAAGGTGAAGTAGTTATGTTTCAAGCAGAACTCTATGCTCAATAATAAAAATTCAGACTGTTTGGAGTTCATGCTTTCATCAATGCTCAAAAAGTGTTGTATTGCATTCAGTCCCACTTCGTGGGGTATAGAAGTATAAAGCGAGTTGACGTCTAAAGAGGCCCACATATATTCGTCAGACCATCTGTAGTTTTCCATAACCTCAATCACCTGACTGGAGTCCTTAATATAGGAAGGAAGTTGCACCACCAATGGCTGTAAGATGTGATCTATATAGGCCGAAAGGCCGCTAGTGAAACTATTAGTACTGGCCACTATTGGTCTACCCGGAGGGTTAGTAAGGGACTTGTGAACCTTGGGGAGATGATAAAAGTAAGGGGTGCTGCAGACTTTGGGGAGGAGGAATCGTTTTTCTTGGGGATTTAACACCCCATCTTTTTGAGCTTTGTCTACCAACGTAATTAAATCACGCTGGTAAATTGGAAGGGGGTCGGTTTGAAGTTTTTGATATGTAGTCGTATCAGATAACAGGCGATTGGCTTCGCCAAGGTAGTCGCCCATGTCCTGTACGACTAGACTCCCTCCTTTATCGGCTTGTTTGACCACAATGTTCTTGTTGGTGGTAAGGTTATGAAGAGCCTGTTGTTCAAATTTATTTAGATTAGCTTGTTTTTTGTTATTGGTTGTATTGCATAACTCAATAAATTCTTTATAAACCACTTGGTAAAAAGTCTCAATAAAGGGGCCCTTAGAATGGGTTGGGTTAAAGGTGGACGCCGGTTTCAGATGAGTATGAATTATCGCTGGTTCTGTAAAGGGATATTGTGTTTGGCTTGAGATATGACACTCGCTCCACAAGTCTTCAAGAATTCTCAAAATGTCATCCTGGGGGGTGACATTCATATCAATATTATCGATTTCAGGTGTTGAATCTCCTTTTTTGTTGTTATTAATAATTGTTTTTGCAAAATGTCTTTTCAGGGTAAGAGATCGAATAAATTTATTTAAATCTTTGAAGAGGCCAAATTTATTTGGTCCAGTGGATGGCGAAAATATTTATTCTAACTATCCTATAGGAAAGGACTTAATAATAATAATATAAAATATATCTTTTAAATAATTTGTTTTTTTGCCCTTGGTCTCCGCATTTTTTCCCCCCCTTGAGTTTTTTTAACTTACAGTGTTTTTTTAACTTACAGTGTCCTTTTATCCATAGCATTCTTCTCCCTTCTGTATATCCTTTAATATCCCCATGGAAACCCACACAGGCACAGGGAGAACATACAAGCTTCAGGCGGGTGGTGGCGTGGTTGGGAATCGAACCAGCGTCCTGCTTGCTGCTAGGTGAGAGTGCTAACCACTACACCACTGTGTCAACCATATGTTTCAATCCACATTTCCTATTAGATGTTTTCTAACAGTTCTTTCACTGACACAGACCCCTGTCTAATAAGGTTTTAACTGCAGGAGGCTTAGTGACACATTAGGGGTTAACCTGAGAGACTTCGACAGTCCCCGCCCCTACACACTACCCGATGCCTTTATCTTTCTGGTTGCTGTATGCCGCTCCAGCTTTGACAAAGCGCAGGAGCGCGAAACATGTAAGCAGGAGAGTCGGCATAGCAACCTTCCCCTTCACAGCCTTCCACGTGACAAGCCTCTCATGTGATCCACAGCCGCTCGGACAAGCCGCACTGCAGGCAATGCAGCGTTCTCCAAGCTGCCTATGTGTACAGCTGATATCATCTGGTGACTAAGCTTGATCCTTACCACCTAGCGTGCAGCATTACACCTCTGCCTCCAAGCCGAACGCTTCAGATGGAGCTGAAATAGACACCTCCCCCTCGGTCATCAGACTGGACTCATCAGCTCTGCAGCCCATTGAACACCTATGAAGTGAGTGTCCCTAGAAACGTTGTTCCATTCGTTTACACTGACTTTTTGGGTTCTTTCAGATGATTGATTGCATTCATTAGGCATTCGAAAGCTGTGCACATTGGTCGTTGGTTTTGACCTTTCCAAAGTTATAATTGAGAGATCTGAGGAGCTTTTCATTATCAAACATCTGTCCGTTTTATGATTGGTGTTTTTTATGTGTTTGAGATCCTGCAGGGATCAGATGTCTGTGTTTATTTTTTACATTTAATAAATGACATTTTAAAGTCTTTTTCACATCAATCTACTAGTCCCTTTGATGCGCTGTTTTTGATCGTTTTTTCTGAAGTACCCGAGAGAATCCGGTCTTGTGGTAATCGCCAAGCTGGCTGAAAGATCCAGGTATCCTACAAGTGTTTTCAAGGTTTACAAGTTTACAAGGTTTACAAGTGTTTTCCCTACGTGTTCTACAACAACGTCTATGGCAGAGACATTATCTTGTACATTCTACAACAACATCTGTGGCAGAGACTTGTTCCTGAGTAAGCACCTTGTTGGCTGCTAGGCCTTGTGAGAGAGGGACTGTCCAACCTGAGTGTTCATCCAGTTGCGAATGGCTATTCTCTGGATGCAGTCAAAGTAAGCAAGTTCTTCAACATTTTGACTTTGACACTAAGAGTACCTGAATTTCCTTTCCAACCCTCTGATCCCATTTCGAGTCGAACGTATGTTCAACTTGAACATCGGCTGTTCGCATGTTCGGCGAATGCTGAACGTTATGGGCCGTTCGTGCCAAATTTGTGTGGCGCTCACGGTCCACAATGCACTGCGCCATCGCAGTGCATTGCTAGCTCATGATTGGCCAAGCATGCACTGTGACCCCGCATGCTTGGCCAATCACAGCGCCGGCAGCGAGGAGAGCCATGATTGGCCACAGGCAGGATGCCTGTGGCCAAGTATAGCTCAGGCTGTGTAGTGCACGCCCCACACTATAAAAGGCTGCAAGCGCGGCAGCCTTGTGTAGTGTTCCAGCATCTGCAGGAGTTAGTGGGTGTTGTCTGTGTGCTTTCAGCGCAGTATACACCTGTATCTACATACAGTATATTGCTCTTCTCTAATTGAGCCATCAGCCATCTGCAGGAGTTAGTGGGTGTTGTCTGCGTGCCTTCAGTGCAGTATACACCTGTATCTACCCGTTGTTGCTGTTGTCTAATTGAGCCATCAGCCATCTGCAGGAGTTAGTGGGTGTTGTCTGTGTGCCTTCAGTATACACCTGTATCTACCTATATTGCTCTTCTCTAATTGAGCCATCAGCCATCTGCAGGAGTTAGTTGGTGTTGTGTGTCTCCAGCACAGTATACACCTGTATCTACCTATATTGCTCTTCTCTAATTGAGCCATCTGCAGGAGTTAGTGGGTGTTGTCTGTGTGCCTTCAGCGCAGTATACACCTGTATCTACCTATATTGCTCCTCTCTAATTGAGCCATCTGCCATCTGCAGGAGTTAGTGGGTGTTGTGTGCCTCCAGCACAGCACAATATACACCTATATCTACCCTTTATTGCTGGTGTTCTATAATAAAGGCATCTGAAGGAGTTAGTTGGTGTTGTGTGCCTCCAGCACAGCACAGTATACACCAGTATCTACCCTTTAATTGCTGGTGTTCTATATTAAAGGCATCTGCAGGAGTTAGTGGGTGTTGTGTGCCTCCAGCACAGAGCAATCTACGCCTGTATCTACCCTTTAATTGCTGGTGTTCTATAATAAAGGCATCTGCAGGAGTTAGTACATGTTTTGTGCCTCCAGCACAATATACACTACCCAATTGCTGGTTTTCCCATCTCCCTGCAGGCCATTACCATGTCTGGAAGGCCAACAAGGAGAGGCAGACAGGCACGAGCCAATAAAAGAGGGCAAACAAGTTCTGTGTCTAGAGACAACAGTGCTGGTTATGGACGCGGTGCATCGTCATCAGCACGTGGCCATGGGACATGCTTGTCCTTATTTTCGGCAGCTGGGCGCGTTGAGCCGCATCATGGCGAAGACTTGGTAGAGTGGATGACCAAGCCCTCTTCATGCTCCTCATCCTCTCTCACCCAGGCTCAGGGTACTAGTAAAGCAGCTGCCAACGCAACTCCTTCCCTAGACCCACCACGTCCTCCTGAGGAGTCCCCCGAACTCTTTGAGCACAGTGTTGGGTACATGCTCCAGGAGGATGCCCAGTGTTTTGTAGGCTCTGATGATGATACTCAGATAGAGGAAGGCAGTAGCATGAGCGCAGAGAGAGGGGATGCTCGAGAAGGACAGCAATCTAGCAGTCATGTTCCATAAGCTGCAGCATACTGCCAGGTTTGCTCCAGTGATGAAGAGGTAGGGGATGATGAGCACACTGACTCCACATGGGTGCCTGGTAGGAGAGAGGAGGAGGAGGAGGCACATCTCCAACGAGGCAGGATGCCCTCCGGGGGCCAGCGTAGGGGCAGCACACCGACTGAATAACAACGCAGAGCTCCGCCTGTGCAGGGCGCTGCCTCTGCGCGTTATTCTAAAAGTTCTTTGGTGTTGGCCTTTTTTGAGAGGAGGGCATCAGATCGCACCGCTGCTATTTGCAACATATGTGTAAAGCGTATCTTGCGTGGCCAAAACATCAGCCGCTTGGGCACCACATGCTTGACCAGACATATGTTGACCTGCCATGCAGCTCGTTGGCAAGCTTACCTCAAAGACCCACACCAAAGAACAAAGCGGACCTCTCCTTGCTCCTCATCAGCTGGGATCTCCAACCCCACTAGACCTTCAGTCCTCTCCGAAACCTGCACTGAGAGGAATGAAGGTGTAGAATTAGGTGTGTCAAAAGTACTTGTGGGCACTCTGCTAGCAGTACACCCACGTCTGATTGTAGCAGGCAAATTTCCCTGCCCCAGCTGCTGGACCGTAGAAAGAAGTCCACTCCCAGCCATCCACATGCCCAGCAGTTGAATGCTAGCTTGGCTAAATTGCTAGCACTTCAACTGCTACCTTTTCAGTTGGTAGACTCTGCCCCCTTCCGTGAGTTTGTGCAGTAGCAGGTCCCCAAACACCACTTTTTCTCATGGAAGGCGATTCCGGCTCTCTACCGGCATGTGGAAGGCAATGTCCTTGCCTCGCTGGACAGGGCGGTCAGTGGTAAGGTGCATATTATGGCTGACTCATGGTCCAGCAGGCATGGACAGGGACATTACCTGTCTTTCACGGCCCATTGGGTCACTCTTCTGGCAGCTGGGAAGGATGCAGGACAAGGTGCAGTAGTGTTGAAGGTTGTTCTGCCACCACGCCTCCAAAATGCTACTACTGGTTGTGACACACCTCTCTCCTCCACCCCCTCCTCTTTTTCTTCCTCGAAGGCCTCTTCCAGTGCTCTGTCCTCGGAACCAGCGGTGCTCCGTAGGCATTCAAGGGGCTATGCAAGTATGCAGGCAAAACTATGCCACGCCGTGCTTGCACTGGTTTGTTTGGGGGACAGGAGCCACACTGGGGCAGATATTTTGTCAGCTCTGCAGGGGCAGGCCGAGAGGTGGTTGACTCCACGCCAGCTTAAGCCAGGATTGGTGGTTTGTGACAATGGCACCAACCTCCTCTCCGCCCTCCGACAGGGACAACTGACCCATGTGCCCTGTGTGGCTCACATCCTTAACCTGGTGGTGCAGCGGTTCTTGGGCAGGTACCCGGGCTTACAAGATGTCCTGAAGCAGGCCAGGAAAGTCTGTGTGCATTTCCGCAGATCATTTAATGCCTGTGCTCGGCTGGCTGAGCTCAAAAAGGAGTTGAACCTGCCCAAGAACTGCCTTATATGTGACATGCCCACCAGGTGGCACTCAACGTTGGCCATGCTGCAGCAGCTGCACACGCAGCAGAGGGCCATCAATGAGTACCTGTGCGACTACGGCACCAGGACAGGGTCAGGGGAGCTCGTTTTTTTCTCACCACACCAGTGGGGCATGATCAGGGATGCATGCACTGTCCTGTCACCGTTTGAGGAGGCCACAAGGATGGTGAGCAGTGACAGTGCATGCATCAGTGACACTGTACCTCTTGTCCACCTCCCGGAGCATACGCTGCGTGGAATAATGGACAGGGCACTTGAGGCAGAACAGAGGCAGGAAGAGAAGGCCCCCTTTATACAGACAGTGTTCCTGCTGTCACACCCATCACACAGGAAGAGGACAAGGAGGAGGAGGAGGAGGATGATTGTGTCAGCATGGAGGTGGAGGCGGGCACTCAGCATCAGCAGCGGAAGTCTTGTAGGGATGATTTACAGTGCCAAGAAACCCGTGGACTTATACGTGGCTGGGAGGAGATAGCTGCGGATCAAGTTGTCCTTAGTGACCCAGAGGACTCCGGACCGAAATGTCTCAGCTAACCTACGGTGCATGGCCTCCCTGATCCTGCAAAGCCTGCGGAAGGACCCTCGTATTCTTCGGATCAAGGAGAGGGACCATTGCTGGCTGGCCACCTTCCTTGATCCACGGTACATGGGTAAGGTTGCAGACCTTATCTTGCCATCGCAGAGGATGAGACATCTCCGGGAGGCCTTGCAGAAAGGTCTGTGCAATGTGTTCCCAGAGACTGGGAGGTTACAAACTCCTGGTCCTGGACAACGTGTTGCTGAGGCATCGGTCAGAGGGAGCGGTGGAGAAGGTGGCTGTCTGACCGTTGCGTTCAGACAATTTTTTAGTCCACAGCCCCAAGGTATGATCGGTTCCAGCAACCATCGCCAGCGTCTGATTTACATGGTGCAGGAATACCTAGGGGCAAGGTCAAAATTGGACACCTTTCCCACCGAAAATCCTCTGGCTTACTGGGTCTTGAGGATGGATCACTGGATAGGGCTTGCACAGTATGCAATTGAGCTACTGGCCTGTCCTGCATCCAGCGATCTTTCGGAACGCATCTTCAGTGCTGCTGGTGGCTTTGTAACCGATCACAGGGTGCGCCTGTCCACCAACTCGGTTGATCGGCTGACCTTCATAAAGATGAATTAGTCTTGGATCACCATCAGCTACCAAGCGTCTGAAGCTGATGTAACCAATATTTTTTTTTTGAAATATCACATCCCTTCAAGACTGCCTATGCTGATGCTGAGTGACTGTCCTGTTATGTTGACTGTCTATCCTCTTCCTCCTCCGCTGATATCTTGGAAGAACATTTTTGGTTCTGGGTGATGCCACCAGCCCAATTTTTCAGCCCCTGTTTAACAGGGGTGTGTAATTACAATTTTTGATGCAATGTTTTGCAGCAGAGCTCATTCCTGCACTACAAATAGAGTATATGGGAGAGGTTGCAGTGTCGTGGCACCAGCACCAGTGCCCCCAGCGCAATTTTTCAGCCCCTGTTTAACAGGGGCGTGTAATTACAATTTTTGATGCAATGCTTTGCAGCAGGGCTCATTCCTGCACTACAAATAGAGTATACGGGAGAGGTTGCAGTGTTGTGGCACCCTCAAGCAGTGCCTAAGGCCCAATTTTTCAGCCCCTGTTTAACAGGGGCATGTACAGGTAATTACAATTCTTGATATAATATTTCACAGCGGGGCCCGTTCCTGCGCCCACCGAGAGTAACTGTGAGGACTTACAGTGTTGTAGCGCCAGCACCACTACCACCACCACAACCACCAAAGGCCCTATTTTTCTACCACTGTTCAACAATGGCATGTAATTACAATTCTTGATATAATTGTTCACAGCAGGGCTCTCCAGCGCCTACTAAGAGTCACTTTGAGGGCTTACGGTGTTGTGGCAACACCAACACCTTAGGTGCAAATTTCTGCAGAGCATATAGGGCAGGCCCCTACTTTCAAACATCTAACTTACAAACGTCTCCTACTTGCAAACAGAAGGAGACAACAGGAAGTGAGGTGAAAAAAGACGGACGGCCAAAAAAATTATACAAGGGTGATAACCCTTCCCTATGTTTTCCAAAAAGCTTAAAAATCGATTTTTTGACTGGAGCTACACTTTAAAAATGTACCAGTTCAAAATTACAAACACATTCTACTTAACACAACAAACCTACACAGTCCCTGTCTTGTTTGCACCGCCTGTATACTCCTGTTCTGAGTATATAGGGCCTTAATTAGACATGTGCATTTCGTTTCGTTCCGAATCGAAATTCGGACGAATTTTCATTATTGTAAAATTCGGATGCATCCGAATTACCGAATTACAATGCTAACAAATTCAACTGAATTCGGACGAAATTCGAATCAAATTTGAAAAATGACATTTTTCGACCCGAATTTGGGGCCACGTAT
The DNA here is from genome assembly GCF_037356315.1 of Lithobates pipiens. Classification (NCBI taxonomy): domain Eukaryota; kingdom Metazoa; phylum Chordata; class Amphibia; order Anura; family Ranidae; genus Lithobates; species Lithobates pipiens. Next base: position 78,205,728 of record NW_027507790.1, on the reverse strand, counting down.
CTCAGGGCCCCAAAGTCGGGTCGCAAAATGTAATTCTCTGCTGCAGAAAAGTGCTTGACATTTTGTGACCCGACTTTGGGGCCACGTATCTCGGGGTCACTTTGTGATAGAGACCCCAAATTTGGAGATGTTGTAGTGCTAATTCAATTGTGTTTGCATACTAAATTTGGTTTTTCTAGCTATAAGTGACCCAGAGGTATGTGGCCCCAAAGTCGGGTCACAAAATGTCAAGCACTTTTCTCTGCTGCAGAAAAGTGCTTGACATATTGTCCATATGACGTATCTCAGGGACAATGACATACAGCATATGTACTTGCCTTGCAATCGACATCCGTGACTTCTTCAATCAGGCATGCTGACAACTTCATTGATGTGATAAATATAAATTAAATAAGATGTGTGTGTTTTTTTACACTGGAACACTGCAAGTATGAGAAGTTGATGTGAAAGATGTATATAAGTAACTAACCATCTTCCAAAATTTCTAATTCAAATAGAAAAGATTAGAAAAAAATATAATTTAATATAATAAAATAGAAAGAATATACAACCATCTTCTGAAATTCAAATTTCAAATAGAATAAATTTGAATTTCTAATAGTATGAATTCAAATTTTTTAATTAATTAATTTTAAATTTGAATAGAAAAGATTATAATAAAATAGAAAATAGACTAGAAAAACGATAGAACAGAACAGAATAGAATATATTATATTTTATTCTGTTCTGTTCTATTGTTTTTCTAGTCTATTCTTTTATATTCTATTAAAATCTTTTCTATTAAAATCAAAATCATTATATACTAAATTCGAATTTCGGAAGATGGTGGTTTTATAATATATATATATATTTCTTTACGACATTCGAATTTCGTATAGAATGAATTTGAATTTGAATAGATAAGATTAGAATAGAAATAAAGAATAGACTAGAAAAACAATAGAACAGAATAGAATATATTATATTTTATTCTATTCTGTTCTATTGTTTTTCTAGTCTATTCTTTTATATTCTATCAAAATCTTTTCTATTAAGTATTAAGTATTTCTATTAAGTCGAAATCATTATATACTAAGTGTGAATTTCGGAAGATGGATATATATATTATATATTATATATATATATATATATATATATATATATATATATTTATTTATTTATTTTTTGACATTCGAATTTGAAAAGAAAACATTAGAATGGAAATAGAGAATAGACTAGAAAAACAATAGAACAGAATATAATATAGATACTATCTATTTAATTTTTAATTTCATTTGCAGATTACTATTTGTTTCCATAAGATCTCCTGCAGACTATTAGCATCTATTTAATTTTAGAATAAAATATAATATATTCTATTCTGTTCTATTGTTTTTCTAGTCTATTCTCTATTTCTATTCTAATCTTTTCTATTCAAATTCAAATTCATTCTATACGAAATTCGAATGTCGGAAAGAAATATATATATGTATCTATCTATCTATCTATCTATCTATCTATCTATCTATCTATCTATCTATCTATCTATCTATCTATCTATCTATATATATCTATATATATATATAGATATATATATATATATATACCGTATATACTCGAGTATAGGTCAATCCGAATATAAGCCGAGGCCCCTAATTTACCACAAAAAAACTGGGAAAACTTATTGACTCGTGTATAAGCCGAGGGTGAGACATGCAGCAGCTACTGTTACAGCTTAAAAGAGTGGAAAAGAGGGTCAACAATGCCCATCTGCAGCTGCATACCTCCCTGTGTCCATCCCTGTGTCCATCCCTGTGTCCCGTCCATCCCTGTGTCCATCCCTGTGTCCCATCCATCCCTGTGTCCATCCCTGTGTCCCGTCCATCCCTGTGTCCCGTCCATCCCTGTGTCCCGTCCATGCCTGTGTCCCGTCCATGCCTGTGTCCCGCCCATGCCTGTGTCCCGTCCATGCCTGTGTCCCGTCCATCCCTGTGTCCCGTCCCTCCCTGTGTCCATCCCTGTGTCCCGTCCCTCCCTGTGTCCATCGCAGCCTACCTATCTCTTTGCCTTCTGCAGCCTCTGTGTGCCATGCCGCACCTCTCTTCCTCGTCTGACAGACGGCGGCCATTCCACTGTTCAAAAGCCACGCCTCTCTGTCTGTGATAGGCGGAACACTCAATTTCCCAGCAGTCAGTGTTTCACCTATCACGGACATCCTCTCATCCTTGTCCGTAGTATGAGAATGAGCGGATGTCCGTGATAGGCGGAACACTGACTGCTGGGAAATTGAGTGTTCCGCCTATCACAGACAGGGAGGCGCGGCTTTTGAATAGTGGAATGGTCGCGGTCTGCCTACCTGATCTGCGTGACTCGAGTATAAGCCGAGGGGGGCACTTTCAGCCTAAAAAAAGAGGCTGAAAATCTCGGCTTATACTCGAGTATATACGGTATATATATATATATATATATATATATATATATATATATATATATATATATATATATATATAAAACCATCTTCCGAAATTCGAATTTAGTATATAATGATTTAGATTTTAATTGAAAATATTTTAATAGAATATAAAAGAATAGACTAGAACAGAATAGAATAGAATATATTCTATTCTGTTCTGTTCTGTTAAAAATCAGAATTCACACTATTCGAAATTCTAATTTATTCTATTCAAATTCGAATTTCAGAGGATGGTTGTATATTCTTTCTATTTTATTCTATTAAATTATATTTTTTTTCTAATCTTCTATTTGAATTATAAATTTTGGAAGATGGTTAGTTACTTATACTTACTTAAATATAACTGTCACATCAACTTTTCATACTTGCAGTGTACCAGTGCAAAAAAAACACACACATCTTATTTCATTTATATTTATGGTATCAATGAAGTTGTCAGCATGCCGGTTTGAAGAAGTCACGGATGTCGATCGCAAGGCAAGTGCATATGCTGTATGTCATTGTCCACTTGCCACAAGTTGTGTATTGTATTTGTCCACTTGCCACGTCACCTGCCACAAGTTGTGTATTGTCCACTTGCCACGTCACCTGCCACAAGTTGTGTATTGTCCACTTGCCACGACACCTGCCACGAGTGCCATGTGACCTGCCACGAGTGCCACGTGGTCGTCCATGAGTGCCATGTGGCCGGCCATGAGTGCCACGTGACCGGCCACGAGTGCCATGTGACCAGCCACGAGTGCCACGTGACCAAATTGTAGATTGTCCACTTGCCACGTCACCTGCCACCAAGTGACCCCAGATATGGGCAATATACCAAGTACTTTTCTGCAGCAGAGAATGACATTTTGCGACCCGACTTTGGGGCCACGTATCTCAGGGCCACTTATAGCTAGAAACCCCAAATTAGGTATGCAAACACAGTAGACCTAGCACTACAACATCTCCACCACGTGACCCCGAGATACGTGGCCCCAAAGTTGGGTCACAAAATGTCAAGCACTTTTCTGCAGCAGAGAATGCCATTTTGCGACCCGACTTTGGGGCCACATATCTCAGGGTCACTTATAGCTAGAAACACCAAATTTGGTATGCCAACACAATAGAACAACAAAATCTCCAAATTTGGGGTTTCTAGCACCAAGTGACCCCGAGATACATGGCCCCAAAGTCGGGTCGCAAAGTATTTTTCTACTCCGGTTGAAATAGTTTTGAATGCGGTTGAAATAATTTCGAATCATGTTGAAATCATTTCGAATCCGGTAGAAATATTTTCGAATTTGGTAGAAATATTTTCGAATGCGACCGATTTTTCGAATTCGGTAGAAAATGAAACGAAATCCGAAAACAAATTTAACGAATTTAATATAAACAAAATTAATTAATTAACGAATTAAAATGAAATGAAACTAAGCTAATTTTTTCCTTTTGCACATGTCTAGCCTTAATATCCGTACAAGACCCAAAGGGGCTGGTAATGGGCAGGGGGGGCTACCTATGCCATTTTTTTCAATGATTTTCATCCATATTGCCAGAACCAGCTATTACATTAAAACCGCAAGCAGTTTTAAATGTTTTAAATTACTTTTTTTCCGTTAAATGTCATTTTGTGCAGGGACTGTCACAATGGCATACTATAGACACCCTCTAGGCACGATATTTAAAGGAATATTTCACTTTATTTTTTCCACTTTAATCGTCATTAAAATCAGTGCTCCCGAAAAAACGGCCGTTTTTAAAAACATTTTAGCCATTGACCCATGTCCCCTAGGGCAGGAGCCAGGTCCCCAAACCCTTTTTAGGACAATATCTTGCATATTAGCCATTAAAATTAGCACTTTTTATTTCGAACGTTCGAGTCCCATAGCCTTCAATGGGGTTCTAAAGTTCGCACGAATTTTAGGTCTGTTCGAAAGTTCTGGTGCGAACCGAACCGGGGGTGTTCGGTTCATCTCTAGTCGGCAGTGATGTAACTAATTGAGTTAAAGTAAACGACGTTACTTAACGCCGTTACTTTAGAGGGTAACCAGTAATCGAACTGATTCTTCCCCTCATGGTAACGTCGTTCCCATTACTTGGGCGGCGTTACCACAATTGCATCTACCGCCACTAGGGGCGCACCCGCCGCGATCTGTCCTTGGCCTTAGGAAAAGCCACAGCTTCGGCCTAGCTTCGGAGCGGTGGCCATCTTGGTGCACCTGCCGGCCATTTACAATGTGATTGCTCCGTCAAATGACAGAGCGATCACTTGTAAACAAACCGGCATCATGATGACGCCAGTTCTTCTCTCCCCTCTGTGTATAGTGGAGGGGAGAAATTGGATGGCAGCAGCACTGTGGGCTGGATCTGTAGTGGCCACAGCGCTGCTATGTGACAATTGCAGTCACAGCCATCCCTCCATACCCTGCCAATACTCTGCAATTCCCTGCCAATACTCTGCAATACCCTGCCAACACTCTACAATTACCTGCCAATACTCTGCAATATCCTGCCAATACTCTGCCATACCCGGCCAATACTATGCAACACCCTGCAATACCATGCCAATACTCTGCAATACTCTGAAATACCCTGCCAACACTCTGTAATACCCTGCCAATAGGCTGAAATACTCTGCAATACCCTGACAATATTCTGCAATACCCTGATAATACTCTGCAATACCCTGACAATACCCTGCCAGTACTCTGCAATACTCTGCAACACCCTGACAATACTATTTAATACCCTGACAATACTCTCCCATACCCAGCCAATACTCTGCCATTCCCAGCCAATACTCTGCAATACCCTGCCAATACTCTGCAATACTCTGCCAATACTCTGCAATACCCTGCCAATACCCTGCAATACCCTGCCAATACTCTGCCATACCCTGACAATACTCTGCCATACCCTGCCATACTCTGCCATACTCAGTAATACCCAGCCATACTCTGCCATACTCTGCAATACTCGGTAATACCCAGCCATTCTCGGCGATACCCAGCCGTACCCAGCCATGCTCAGCCGTACCCAGCCATACTAGGCCAATATTACAGTGGGGGAGATGACGTGGATATTACAGTGGGGGAGATGTATATTACAGTGGGGGAGATTGTGTATATTACAGTGGGGGAGATGTATATTACAGTGGTAGGATTGTGGATATTACAGTGGGGACTATATGGTGGTGGAATTTTCACAGGTTTTTGCAAATTCAATTTGCTAATCCGAAAAATGATCCGATCCGTGACTCTGATCTGAGGAACGATCCGATCTGCGAGTTTGGGGGGACGGCTGTACAGAGGGGGAACAGATATATGTGGGGGGGACAGATGTGCAGGGGGTACAGAGGGGAAATAGATGTGCAGGGGGGAATGTGCCCCTTGCTTACAGTAATACTAGACCCGCCCCTTAGAATATTAAAAAAAGGTCACAATTACTTTGCTGAGTAACTAATTACTTTTCCTATGTAGTAACTGAGTTACTAACGCAATTACTTTTTGGGAGAACTAATTTGTAACTTAACTATTTACTTTTTTAAAGTAAGATGACCAACACTGGTTGTCGGTCTCTCTACTGGGCCATTGACCATGGGACACCCCTAGACCTGCAATGAGGAAGACAGAAGGTAACGGTAAGCCTAAATCTAACCAGCAGCTCCTTCGGGGGTTAGTGCTACAAATAGATAGGAAGGTATATCATATTTACTTATTTTAAACTTTTTTTTTTACATTTCTTCAGTTACTTCCTGGTTTCCAGGCCTAGGAAAATGATGTCATACATCCCAGGAATCTTCAGGAGGGAAGGAAGGATTTTCTTCACTAAGCACACCCTCGTGTCTGAGCTAAGGTCAGATGGATTCCAGGAAGTAAATACTACATAAATCATCTGCTCTTGCTTAAGATTGCTATGGCTAGAAATGCTGGGGTGTTTTTCAAAGTGATTTCTCAGCAAAATAAAGTACGGAGACATGAATGGATGGGTGAGTTTGCTTTGATTATTAAAAAAATGAATTAAATGGTGTATATGGCTTGTGGTGCCCAGATGATGTAGTTGTGCTTTAATTCTCCTTGTAACTGGGGTGTGGCAGGGGTGTTCCATTTGCCTACATAAATGTTGCTAATAGGTGTGCCTCTTTCCCATCTCAGAAGGTTGGGAGGTCTGCTAGTCACCTCATTATCTTTGAATCCAAAATTATCTGAATCACTGACCTGGAAGTAAGTAAAGTGCATCTCAGACATGACTGCAATTGGAGGTTTTTATTGCAATGCTGGCAAGTCCCCAGAATATACATTGTACGTTCTTTGAATAATGATTTTAACTGTTCATACTATGTATTGAGGTTGATTTCCTGAAGGTAAACAGGCTATTATTTGCCCCAGAATGTAGTAAATGTGGTAAAATGTCACTTTACAAAGAATACCTCACGTGCAAGGAAAATAAAAAAATAACTGCATTTTTACTTGCACATGATTCGATGATGGACATCAAAACATCACATCATTCACTATGCTCTGGAGAAAATTCCCTTGCATGGTGCAACTTCCTTGTGACATAAACAGTATGTTTGCATTTATTAAATCAAATCAAGAGTGTCAACAACAATAAACACATGCAGACCTGTGTTGTACCTCTTTCCATAGTTTTGGTTGTAGTTCTCACCACGCTGTCTCCTCCACCTTCACACTATGTTCTTTGACAGCTATCCACCAACTGTCCATACTATAGTATGTCCCTGACAACTCTCTCTCCACTGTTTTCAATGAAGCATCTGGCAGTTTAACCCCCCAACAGTCCTAGTCACAGATGTACCACATGCAGAACATGCATCAGCACATGTTACAATAACAGGTGGCTTGTAAATATTGCACGTGGAAAATTTCTTTTCACTTACTGTGGGATCACAGGGAGCCTGAGAAAAACAGATAGTGGGAATATATTTCACAAGCGGAGGCATAGATACCAATAAATACTCTTTTAGTACAGCGAGGAAAAGCAATGCAGCATACACACAATCAGAATTTCAAATGTTCGATGTGAAATTCTGACCGTGTGTAGGCTCCATCGGACGTTTCCTGTTGGAATTTCCGACAACAAAAATTAGAGAGCTGGATCTCAAATTTTCCAACAACAAAATCCGTTGTCGTAAATTCTGAGCTTGTGTACACAATTCCAACGCACAAAATTCCATGCATGCTCTTAATCAATTACGAGATGGAAGCGCTCGGTCTGGTAAAACTAGTGTTCGTAATTGAGATAGCACATTCGTCACGCTGCAAAGTTTTTAATCTTTTAATGCAGTGCATTCTCTTCTTCTTTATAATGCCAGATTAATGAAGTTGATTTGCTGCTGATATTCACACAGTTCTGACAAACTGTTTTTTTTATTATTTCTCGTGATCTCATGAATAATCTTTTTTTTTTTGTCCCCAGATCTCCAGAATAATGTTTATATATTTTTATATATATATATATATATATATATATATATATATATATATATATATATATATATATATACTTTTTTTTGGTCCAGATTTCATGATTTTTTTTTCTAGTGATCTCCATAATATTTTTTTTCGTTTTTTGTGTGTCAAGTTAACACAACACCATTATTGTCTTGTATTTTTTAACCTCAAGGAGATTGGTTGGTGTCCCTTGTAAATTTGACATTGTATTTTTGAAATGTACCTTCCTACTCACAAACAAACTGTCCTTTTTGAACTAAAACACATAGCCAAGTATTTGTGATAAAAAATAGACATTTATTAGTGGTCATAACAAAATAAAGAAGCAACGCTGGATAAACTGGTGAAATTGGTGAAGCCTTTGTACCCCAGGGCACACATCAACTATTTTACAGGCAAAATTGGTAGCCCGAGGAGTCAATTTAATAGGGAGCACAATTTGGTCCAGGACTCCGAGAGATCGGGAGCAGCAGCAGATGACGTATATGTCCCGAGGCTGCATTCTTACAACAGCCTGTGTCTTTTGCCAGAGCAGACTGAACCCAGGCCATTATTCTCTTGTCTTCCTTCTATGCTTGCTTCTACGCTTGCTTCCAGGCTGTGGCTCTGGTGTTGGGAGTTGTGGCAGGAGGTGGAGAAGGTGGAGGAGGAGGAGGAGGATGGTCCAACTCACACAGGTGGGTTTTGCTTGTGAGTTTGCCCCTCAGCCCCCTATTTAGGGCCAGATAGATCACTTCCTCACAAATAAGGCTTTGGCCCACCTCCATTTCCTGTATTTTGCTGGCAGCCATGCAGGTGTAGGCCTCTTGAATATTGGGGGTGGTTCTGAGGGCCGCAGTAGCCTCCTGAATCAAAGAAAATGCTGACTCCTCCACGTTCCTCCCCTTCCTTGTACTTTTTGTTGGAAGACAGAGGGGAGGAACCTGGGATTCAGTCAGGCTACTGGACCTGCCACCTCCTGGCTGCCACTTATCCCTTCCTCCTCCTGGCTGAGACTTTCCATGAGCTCCTCCTGGCTGAGACCTTCCTGTGTATGAAAATGGGACATTTTAGTTTTAGTTTTTTGGTCATCAATCACACACAATTTTGAGCTCATGACTGTTGCAAATTAATGTTAACAAATAGATAATAATATAAACACTATAATTTTGACACCAGCATTTTTCAGTCTTGTCCCAATCATTTTTGGATACTACTGTCTATTGATATGTAAATCACTTTGTTAATTCCGAAATTAGAGATCAATACTAACATCTAGTTAACATCATTACATTTTTGGACAAGAAATATGTTGGACAATGCTATACCTGGCTCAAGCTGGGCTCCTCCAATTCTTCCTGGGTGGAAGGCCCAGGTTGTATGTCTGAGGCCTCATCTGATGTGGAAGGAAGAGTGGAAGAAAGAGTTGAGAGTGGTGGCCTGATTTTAGTCTGGTCTGACAAAAACTGCAGTCTGTCGTAGTAACACATAGTTGGGACATAAATGTCATCTGCTGCTGCTCCTGATCTCATGAAATCTTGGACTTTTTTGTGCTCCCTATTATATGTGCTCCTCAGGCCACAAATTTTTCACTTTTTTTAGGGGATGGTTGCCGTGGGAATCACCAGCTTCACAAATTCCAGCAATTGATCCAGCACGGCCTTCTTCTTTATTTTATTATTATAAAATGGCTGTCTCACCTGCCACAGACATGGCAGCTCGCTGTATTTATCAATGAAGTTGGAAAGGAAGTCATGATCATTGAATCTATCCATTTTATCTGCAAGACACAACACAAGACAAACCCTAATGTCAGGCTAAACTCTCCTAATCTTGTCCCAAAATAGTAAGGAGTAAAAGGGGAAACCCAGTTTAAGAAAGTGCCGGGTAAAAAGGGGTTAATTTTAGAAACAAGAATTGATCCAAAGTAATTTAATTTGTATCAAAAATATCAAATTTATAAATTAATTACTTTTAATGTCGAATTATTCAAACACATTGATGTATTCATAGAATACATCAATGTGTTTGAATAATTTAGATAAAATTAAATTGCTTTGGATCAATTTTTGTTGCTAAAAGTAACCCCTTTTTACCTGGCACTTTCCTAAACCGGGTATCCCCTTTTCCTCCTTACAGTGTGCTTTTGGTTACAGCAACATCACCATACCAGGTGAATGATCTATGATAGGTCATCTAATATATATGACCATCTATCAGTGAAAAGCTTACTCAATTCCCCCCCCCCCCCTCCTCCCCTCTCTATATATACTTGAACCCAATATAGGCCTAAATCTATAAGCAGTATAGGCCACTAATGCCCCAAGTTAAAATTGTACCTTCGTTAGCACGATCGGTGCTTACGTTACTCCGTCCTCCGCTCACAGATCATACGTACGATGCATGCATTTTACGCTTTAGTATAGAAAGACTTCACCCTTCGTCCTTCCCCTTCCCCTTCAGTGCACTGGGAGAGCACATGACGATGAAAGGGCAAGTGCATGCAGAGGAGAGCAGCAATGAGGAGGAAGAAAGCCCGGAGCCACAAAGGTCCCGATCACGGAGGAGATTTAAGGTGTAAAATATGTCTTTTGTAGAGATGGTAGAGATGGTGGACATCTTGAAGAGGGCCGACTATGATGGGAAGCATGGACCTTACCCAAACTCAAATGTGAGAAAGGCCTAGATCATGGCTAAAGTTGTGAAAAGTCTGCAGAAGAAATTTGGTGTACGGCGATCCAAGGATCAACTGAGAAAACGATGGTCAGACCTCAAATTGAGGGAGCAGGATCAGTACAGAAGAATCAAGAGTGCTGCAAAAAAAGTATTTTGTCGTGTTGCTATTATTATTATTACTTTCATGCTGCTCCATGTTCTTTTCTTTACTGTTGTACAGTTTAAAATGGCATTTAAAATGGCAAGTTTCAGCTTTGTGGGCACAGTAATCGTTCAAAGTAAACATCGTTCGTTCGCCCACTAATACAATGTTTTTGGTAGATGCAGGTTAACTACATTTGTTCATGCCTATGTGTATTACAATAAGTTTGTTGTCTAGATGGGTAACTAGAATGAAATACAAAGTTAATTCAGTGTAAAGGAGAGGACACTCAGCAGCAGTTTACACATCTGGAAGCAGAAACACTAGTGTGGGACACCAGAACACCCTTTTTAGGGTGTCCCACACAGGTGCTCCAGTGGATACTAGGGGTGTCTCCATGTGGGAAACTTGCACAAAACAGGTAGGTAGTCTAGCTTTAGAAAGAGAAAAAAATAATGTCTTCAGCTTGGAACTCTGCCAAAACAGACAATTGTACGTCACTTCCAAGCAATGTTTCATATTCCTAATTCTGTCCTCAAATATCTGTGTGCTAAGTATACCTATTTTTTAATTCCCATAGGGGAGAAAAGACTTGGGACATCAGAGGATACTAGGGACCCCCATCTCCCGAAGAAGGGGAAATCCCCACACCACAACCTCAGGATGTGGAGGAAGGAGAGGTTTATGAAGTGGGCGAAATAGTGACCACAACAGGTGAGTGTCTGAGACCACAGCTTCAGGTACTAGATGTATGCCTGCATATTTATAATACGTGGGTTGTTTTTCTTTATTTTTAGGTGATATGGATATTGTAGAAGACGAATCTCATTTCACCAGTGCAAGTGCACACGTTCTCATCTCCCCGATCATGGTGTGCAATCGCGATTTAGAGCTGATAAAGGAAAACATCAATGATGTTTAAAAAAATAAAAAAATGAAGAACATCATTGATGTTTTAGGCAGAATTTAAAACACACAAAATTTGTCCCATTTTATTGTGCAATCTTTTCTTTTAAATCAAGTTTTAAAGTATTTTAAAAGCCAAATTTTGAAGATGCACACAGTGTGTCAACATGTGCTATCTGCCATCATGGGATATCAATGTACGCATTTTACATAGAAAAAAAGGGGTCGGGACTTTAAATGAGGGGTCTATATTGTAGCTAGTCGAAGGAGTCAAAGTAAAGCGTAAACAAGTATTTATTTGTTTGCCATGATTGAGTAGGTACATGGCAGACAATACATGCAATAATGGCACATAGTGTAACCAATCATGTATCCAAAAACATTTACATGTTAAAAACATGATTAGAATATACAATATACAATAGTATTGTCCTCAATCATAAAAATCATTATAATATAGCAGTTATAATCCACGGCATTGCCTGAATCCAAAGACCATGTAAGTATGTATGCATTGCATCTTGGTTACATTGTTCCAGACACACTGTTATGCCTATATTCATGTTCCCTGTGTTCCTGTTGGACCCTACTACCACAGCTTCCGGAACAGGCATTCCTTTCAGCTCTAGCACCCCGGCGGTGTGTTTGTTGCACACTAAGCAGATACGTGAGTTTTACAGGGATGACCATCTTATCCTCCCTGTATGTATGTTCATTTTTTGTCCATGAATGGTTGATGTTGATATATTTACCTTTTTTTTATAGATGTATCGTGCATCCGCCCCTGATGATTGGATAGATCCCATGAAACGCATCGGGCCTAGCCTAGATGCAAGGCATACATACTTACATGGTCTTTGGATTCAGGCAGTGCCGTGGATTATAACTGCTATATTATAATGATTTTTATGATTGAGGACAATACTATTGTATATTCTATTCATGTTTTTAACATGTAAATGTTTTTGGATACATGATTGGTTACACTATGTGCAATTATTGCATGTATTGTCTGCCATGCACCTACTCAATCATGGCAAACAAATAAATACTTGTTTATGCTTTACTTTGACTCCTTCGACTAGCTACAATATAGACACCTCATTTAAAGTCCAGAACCCTTTTTTTCTATGTACTTGAACAGGGATGGAGATGCATATTACTGTGCATCTCATTTAAAGTCCCAAAAGCCCCCTCTATTTCAATGTACGCATTTTGTGGTTGCAACCCCTTCCTTGCAACTAAAGTAGATGAGAGGAAGGGGTTGTCCCACCCCCCCCCCCCCAAAACACGTCCAATGATCCCCCATGATTGGAGCTAGCACATGTTGACATTAGACATGGGATCAGGAGGGAAATCTACATTTTGACTTGCAATTTGTGTGCATCTTCAAAATTAGTTTTTTACAGGAGTGACATCCTCCCATCTGATGAAGGCAATATCAATACAGTTTGGACATACTAATGTCTGATATTGCCTTCACTTTCTCAAAGTTGAACTTTGTAAGTTCCTGAGTTGTGTATGTTTTATGGTTTTAAACATGCCTTTTTAACCCAAAAATAACCTAAAAATGTTATACAACAAATATGTTGGTGTGTTCAAAAATCCCTTTTCTAATGCGAATGTGAATGTGCACAGAGTAAAATGTTTTATACTCAACAATGTGTGGCTTCTTCTTTCAATGCTCAATACCAGTTTTTGGAGTAAGTTGGTGTTCACAGTGACAATGCAGGTTATTTACTAAAGGCAAATCCACTTTGCACTACAAGTGCAGTTTCAAGTGCACCTGTAGTGCAACGTGGATTTGCCTTTAGTAAATAACCCCCACAGTGCTCTAAAATTTGCCACAATCAGACCATTTTTGGAACTCAAAACAATTAATAATTTGTTGTGCTGAAAAGGATGTGTTTTTTTTAACATTAATGCATTACATACATTAAAACAAAAACAAGGTGTGTGTGTAGCAGTCTCACAACATAATATTTAGCTGAAGAAGAGATTGTCACCTCATGTATCAAATAAATTACACTTGCACTATTGAAGAAAATGGACAAAAAGAAAAGCCCATTGGAGAACCTAGGAGACAGCTAAAAGAAACACAAGCAGTAAATCAAAGGAAATATTATTTCAGTTTAAAATAAAAATGTATTTAAAAAATGTTTCTCAAACATTTGCTGGCATATTAAATGGCCCCCCTACCCGCAAAGTATTCAAGATATTTGTGACAGACTTCGCGGGCGCTTTATGGGGGTAAGCCAGGATGGCCAGCTTCAAGCACTGTCAGGGTTGACTGATCTGGCAATCTGGCCTCAGGCCCAACTGAGGCCACATAGTTTGAAGCATTTCTTCTTAGAAAGTTGTGCATAATGCAGCATGCAAGTATGATATGGTTTATTTGATATTCCGGAATAGGCGGAACCGGCTGGCCATTATGTCAAAAGCATTCTCCACCACTCTTCTGGCTCTAGCCAGCCGGTAGTTAAAAACCCTCTAGTCTGGGGTGAGGGTCCTCATGGGGAATGGCCGCATCAGGTGTTCACCAAGCCCAAACACTTCATCAGTGACAAAGACTAATGGTAGACCAGCCACATTGTCTTCTGCAGGTGGCAATCCCAAGCCACCACTCTGGAGCCATCGGTAGAACACGGTCTGAATGACTCCACCAACTGGCATCCGGCCATTCTTCCCCATGTCCACATAGAGAAACTCATATGTTGCCGACACCACCACCAACATCACTATACTATTAAACCCCTTATAGTTGTAATAGTATGACCCTGATTTGGAGGGTGGTACGCTGTGGACGTGTTTCCCATCAATTGCCCTTCCACAGTTGGGAAAGTCATACCGCTGGGCAAAGTGGGATGCCACAGTCTGCCATTCCTGTGGCGTTGAAGAAAACTGTGGAGTCAAACAAGAGAAATAAAAATGAGTACTTTTGCACATAACATTGCAAGCAGATTAGACACAAATTCTTGGCCAACATCAGTATAACATTTATTTTAAGGAGTATTTAAAAACAAAAATATAAGGTCCACTTATTAGATTCCTCACCCCCCCTGATGACCTAAAATTTTTTTAGGGGGAGGGGGGAAATGTTTTGGACAGGTAACTCCTTCCACTTCATTGAGAGTTGAATGCATAAATAATGCGTGTTACTTAGGCCATCCCCTCCTTATTACACTATTGGCAGTCCACTGGACAGGTAAGAAGTGTCATAATACAAAAATATAAATACACACTGTACAAATTGAAGCACAATTTTACATTCTGCAATTACCTATCAAGATAATAGGAGAACAAAACTTGGAACAGTACTATTTGGTGAATTCATCTATAAATACGAACACAAAAGAGGTAGGTATAGTGTGTATGGGCTTGGCAAAGTCAGCAGGTAACAGTTGACTTAGCAGTTGGGGGCGTGGGAGGGTTACAAATGAGGTTGGGACCCCAAAAAAATCCTCTGGCACTATGCCTGAATTTAAGGACAAAAATAACATTTGGACACATTTTGGGGGTGTTTAGGGTAAAGCACTGCAATGGAGCTGACAAAATATATTGTTAAGTGACTAGGCTAGGTGTGTATGGGCCCAGGATAGAATGCTGGGGAGGTTAGTGAAGGCAAATATGCATGAAGAACAAAAAAGAACTTCCAGCATGCATGAGGACAAAGGGGACATCCACAACATATTCTAATCATGGTAATTAGGGAATGATGAAAGAAATACAATACATTAGCAAACATCAAATACATAGAATATGATGCTAAAGGATAAAAGTTACTTTAATATAGTCCTTCTGCAGGACCTGTATGATGGCAGAACAGGTCTTTGGAATAATGATCCCCAGAGCCTGGGGGGAGATGCTGTCCTGTAGACTTCTCCCCGTCGCCAAGTACCGCAAGGTGGCGACTAGCCTCTGTTCAGGAATAATGGCTTGCCGCATGCAGGTGTCCTGCTTCGTAATATAAGGGGACAGCAAAGCCAACAAACGGTGAAAAATGGGGTCGATCATCCGGAGATAATTCCTGAAATCATCCTGATTATTCTCAGGGATCTCTCCGCAACAAAGGCATGGGCGAGACTTGGTCACGCTAGAATAACCAATTCTTTGTCCATGAACTCCTCCCGGCCCTGTTCATGGACTGGGCTTGGGTCAAAGTAAGAACCTCAACACCAATCCCCTGTATAGCACAAACTTTACGACGAGTACGTACCCACAACATGGCTAGAAAATGGTCAGCTGGTCAGAATGAATTAACAGAATGCACTGAAAATCAGAAAGACCTGAGAAAATCAGAAATTAACGTGCTGAAAAATACATATAAACTATAAAAGAACGCACTTAAAAACAGATACGAACTGACTACATGCACTGAAAAACAAATGAAAACTCACAAACACAAACTGAAGAGCAGTAATGATCTGAAAAACATACATGAGGCTGAAAAGGGCGAATCGTCTCTCACCAAACTTCTACTAACACGAGATTAACACGAGATTAGCAGAAGGAGCCCAAAGGGTGGTGCACTGGCTATTGAACTTCCTTTTTCTAGTCCCGTCATACGTGTTGTACATCAGCATGTTCCTGCCGATCAGAAGTTCCGAAAACATTTGTGCGACCGTGTGTATGTAAGACAAGTTTGAGTCAACATCCGTCGGAAAAAAATCCACGGTTTGGTTTTCAGAAATTCCGATCGTGTGTATGCAGCATACGAGTGTTTTTCAGGTTTTTAGTATCTATTGATGTCTGTGGTCCCATTTGGGAGTCACACATAACAGGAAATAATGGGGAACTCTCAACAGGGACATAGATAGCCCCTGAAAGCCCACCCATACCAAATCTAAAACAAACAAAAATAGTTTTTCTTCTGTTGGGCTTTTACATGTGAAGTTGTTAGGCTATGTAAAGTGAATTGTAAAGCAAAGGCCAATTTTACTGTTACAGTAAAAATTGGCACTGGCACCCAGTGCCTGAAAACAGCACTGGGATAGCACTTGCAATGCATTAGAAGATCAAGTCAAGCTTCATAATCTCCCACTCTCAATTCGCCTTTTTCTTTGCAGTGAATTAAGGGAAAATAAAAGAGAGATTTCAGATGGTTGTTATCATTATTATAAAATATATTTCAAACTGAACTGAATTTTTATTCAGTCTTGTCTTTTTATATTTCCCAGGAATTATACTTTAACCACTTCAGCCCCGGACCAATAAACACCCTAAGGACCAGAGGTCTTTTTACAATTTCGCACTGCGCTGCTTTAACTGGTAATTGCGCGGTCATGCAATATTGCACCCAAACGAAATTTGCGTCCTTTTCTTCCCACAAATAGAGCTTTCTTTTGATGGTATTTGATTGCCTCTGCGATTTCTATTTTTTGCGATATAAATGGAAAAAGAGCGAAAATTTTGAAAAAAAAAATATTTTCTTCTTTTTGTTATAAGAAAAATCAAATAAACTAAATTTTAGCCATACATTGAGGGCAAAATGTATTCAGCCACATGTCTTTAGTAAAAAAAATGTCAAAAAGCGTATATTTTTTGGTTTGCGCAAAAGTTATAGCGTCTACAAACTAGAGTACATTTTCTGGAATTTACACAGCTTTTAATTTATGACTGCCTATCTAATTTCTTGAGGTGCTAAAATGGCAGAGTAGTACAACCCCCCCCCCCCCCAAATGACCCCATTTTGGAAAGTAGACACCCCAAGGAAATTGCTGATGGGTATGTTGAGCCCATTGAATATTTATTTTTTTGTCCTAAGGGATTGAATAATGACAAAAAAAAAATGTTTACAAAAAGTTGTCACTAAATGATATATTGCTCACACATGCCATGGTTATATGTGGAATTGCACCCCAAAATATATTCCGCTACTTCTCCCGAGTATGGGGATACCACATGTGTGGGACTTTTTGGGAGTCTAATCGCGCACGGCACCCCGAAAACCAATCACTGCCTTCAGGATTTCTAAGGGTGCAAATTTTTGATTTCACTCCTCACTACCTATCACAGTTTCGAAGGCCATAAAATGCCAAAATAGCACAAAACCCCCCAAAATGACCCCATTTTGGAAAGTAGACACCCCAAGCTATTTACTGAGAGGCATGTTGAGTCCATGGAATATTTTATATTTTGCCACAAGTTGCGGGAATATTACAAACTTTTTTTTTTTTTGCACAAAGTTGTCACTAAATGATATATTGCTCACACATGCTATGGGCATATGTGAAATGACACCCCAAAATACATTCTGCTGCTTCTCCTGAGTACAGGGATACCACATGTGTGGGACTTTTTGGGAGCCTAGCCGCGTACGGGACCCCGAAATCCAAGAACCGCCTTCAGGATTTCTAAGGGTGCAAATTTTTGATTTCACTCCTCACTACCTATTACAGTTTCGAAGGCCATAAAATGCCAAAATAGCACAACCCCCCCCCCCCCCCAAATTACCCCATTTTGGAAAGTAGACACCCCAAGCTATTTGCTGAGAGTCATGTTGTCTGAACGAAAAAAAAAGAGATTGATCGGTGGGTATGCCCACCATTAGAATACCTCCCTTCATCCACCCACTTCTAATGATGGACATACATGCACCATTTATATATGCCGAAGCATGGAGGCATCCTCCCGCAAAAAAGTTATGCATGCATTGGAATTTTGACCGTATGTACGCGGCATTAGGAGCAAAATCGCTCCTCCACCCCTTATGCCCCCATGCTTCGGCATATATGCTCTTTTTTTTAACTGTAGTGGTGAAATCACCTCCTACAGCGTTGGAGTCGCGGCTTTATGTATCGTGGGAGCAAACGCTGTTGCTGTCAAGATAAATAAATCCACGCTGCAACTATATGGTGTACCTGCTAAGCAAATTATGGTTAACGTTAAAACAAAGTAACATTACAGTATAACAGTAAAACCTTACCATACCATACCTGCAAAGCAAATGCCAAAAAAACAGTAAAAAATAAAACATTTTTTAACACAACCTGTGCCTAAAATATATATATGCCGAAGCATGGGGGCATCCTCCCACAAAAAAGTTATGCCGTGTACATACGTTCAAACTTTCCCACGGGCAAGCCCTTCGTCGGAATTTTGACCGTATGTATGCGGCATTAGGAGCAAAATCGCTCCTCCACCCCTTATGCCCCCATGCTTCGGCATATATGCTCTTTTTTAACTGTGGTGGTGAAATCACCTCCTACAGCACTGGAGTCACTGCTTTATGTATCGTGGGAGTAAACGCTGTTGCTGTCAAGATAAATAAATCCGCGCTGCAGCTGAATGGCGTACCTGAAAAAATGAAAAATGGTTAACAATAAAACACAGTAAACGGTAAAGTATGAAAAATTAGAGAGAAGAGAGAGAGAGAACAATAAAACGACAACTATTTTTGGTTTTTATATTTTATATTTTTTTTTTGTTTTTTTTATTTAACTTTTTAATTTTTTTATACACTTTTTTTTGAACTGTAAACTGTAACAACTGTAACATTTTGGGTCTCTCAAAATGCGATGGCATCTTGGGAGACTCTGTGTTAGTGTACCTAGCCTGTGAAATGCTGTACCCTACGCTAATACTTCACTAGTGTGTGGTAGCGTTCAAAACACTCACCAAGGCAAAGACCAGGATTGCCAGGACAGCGTGGACAATAACAACGGGTGTCACGCCTAAATCCGCGCTTGGTACAGACACAACATCTTTTTTGGGGGGCTCATTGGGTAGGGGTACTCGGGATGGCATAAGAATAATGCCTCTCATGCAGCCGGCTTACTGCATTTGGTTGGGAATGGTGAGGTGCAGAAACGTCTGGATACAGAAGCTCTGTGACAACCTCTCTTTGGAAGAAAAGAAAGGTTAAAGTCCCGCCTGAAGTTTTGTATAGCACAAAAGCATTCAGCAAAGCCAATTGAAATAAGTAAGCAGACACTTTTTTGTACCAGCATCTGGCCTTACGGGAAACTAGATACGGCGCCAACAACTGGTCATTGAGGTCCACCCCTCCCATATTTTCGTTATATTCGTGGACACAGAGGGGTTTCTCCACAATACCAGTCGCCGTAGAAATTTGGACCGTCGTGTCTGCATGAAGGGAGGTAAGAACTAAAACATTCTTATTATCCCTCCACTTCATAGCGAGCAAATTATTACACCGATAGCAGGCTCTCTCCCCCAGCCTAAGACGGGAATCTACAAGCCGCTGGGGAAAGCCCCGGCGATTAGGTCGCACGGTGCCACATGCTCCAATCTGATTATCAAACAAGTGACTAAACAGTGGCACGCTGGTGTAATAATTGTCCACGTACAAGTGGTACCCCTTTCCGAATAAGGGTGACACCAAGTTCCACACTATCTTGCCAGCGCTTCCTATGTAGTCAGGGCAGTTCTCCGGCTCTACGTAACTATCTTTACCCTCATAAACCATAAAGCTCCATGCATAGCCTGTGGCCCTGTCACAGCACTTATAGAGCTTGACCCCGTATCTGGTACGCTTGTTGGGAATGTACTGTTTGAATGACAAGCGACCAGTAAACTTAATCAGGGACTCATCAACGCAGACAACTTTTTGGGGAGTAAATAAGTCTGCAAAACGTTGGTTGAAGTGGTTTATGAGGGGCCGAATTTTGTAGAGCCGATCGTATTCAGGGTCTCCACGATGACGACAAAGTTTATTGTCACGGAAGTGCATGAACCGCAAGATCTGCTCGTATCGTTTCCTGGACATGGAGTTAGAGAACATGGGCATGTGGTCAGTCGGATGCGTGGACCAATAAGCCTGCAACGTCATGAATTTATGTGTGCCCATGTTGAGGGAAAGGCCCAGAAAGGTCTTAAATTCGGAAACCGTAACTGGTTTCCAATCTCTGGCAGGGGAAGGCAACTGGGGATTAGCGGCGATGTGTTGACCAGCATATAAATTGGTTTGGTCCACAATAGATCTATAGAGATCTTCCGTGAAATACAGAGAATAAAAATCAAGTGGCGTAAAATCATCTGTATCCACCTGAATACCGGGTTGGGCAGTGAATGGGGGAAGTACTGGTGCTGCAGGAGTGGTGGGCCCCCAATCAGGATTGGCGAATTCTGCAGGAAGGGCACTATGGGAACGACGGGCCTGTCTTCGTCTTCTTCTTGGTGGCAGCGGGACACTACTTGTGCTTGCCACCTCACCAGCTTGAACTGCACTTATGTTACTCGCCACGTCACCACGTGATACTGCAGTGCTGGATGTACGTCCAGGGTGTACTAGGCCGCTGGTGCTTGCCAGTTCACCAAAAGGATGAGTGGCGCTAGTACTGGCTCTATACTCCATACGAGGGACTTGCGGTTCCTGCACCTCAACAACATCAGAAGATCGGGGTCGGGTACGCCTGACGTTAGCAGGGACCTCATCTTCGTCGTCAGAGCTATCTGACATGGAGGCGCTGTCCTCTACAGGTTCGTATTCTGAGCCTGAATCTGACAGATCAGTGTCTTCCTCTTCACTATCTGTCATGCTCAGAAACGTGTAGGCCTCTTCACTAGTGTACCTTCGCTTTGCCATTTTGGGCTCTAAATTTAGGGGTATACTAGTGAGACTCACAGGTAAAAAAGCACCTAGCCTGTCAGCGACTGTATAAAACGCTACAAAAAAAACTGTTAGCGATCGCAGGGATCAAGCCTGACTCTGCGAACGCTGCAGTTATGTGTGTTGTGTTTTGTAAGTGACAGTGATCGATCGATACTGCACTTGGGTGGGCTGGGCTGGGCGGAGGGGCAAAACGCAGGGGCTAGCAGGTATCTGGATTGATCCTGCTAACAATACGTTTTTTTAGAACCCTAAATTGCTGAGCACGCTAGTATAGATCTGATCAGATCAGATATTGATCTGTTCAGGTACTATACCACTAAGGGAGGTGTATGCTTTGCGCGTGGGTGTTAGCGGTACTGGCACTAACCTAGCACTGCCTGGGGCGACGCAGACCCTTTCTGACCCTAAAACCAAATTGATATCACCCGCCGGGTGATCAGGGGGTTAAACCTTTATTAGGTAATAAATGGCGGGTGCCCTGATGCTATAAAAAGCGAACTACCTAACCAGTGTCACCCGTAACACTTATACGGTGATCACTGGTGAAAGGGTTAACTAAGGGCAATCAGGGGGTTAAAACCTTTATTGGGTATTTATATGGGGGTACCTGACGCTATATAAAAACCTGACGGGGAACCTAAATAACTAAATAACTAACTGGCTAACCAGCGTCACC
This sequence comes from Lithobates pipiens, assembly GCF_037356315.1. Taxonomy (NCBI): domain Eukaryota; kingdom Metazoa; phylum Chordata; class Amphibia; order Anura; family Ranidae; genus Lithobates; species Lithobates pipiens. The sequence goes on along the minus strand of NW_027507790.1, from coordinate 78,183,870 downwards.
AGTGACACTTATACAGCGATCGCTGGTGAAAGAGTTAACTCTAGGGGCAATCAAGGGGTTAAAACCTTTATTAGGTTATATATCGGGGTACCTAACGCTATAAAAACCTGGCGTTGAACCTAAAAAAAAAACTAGCTTCCTAGCGGGACCAGTGACACTAATGCAGCGATCAGAAAAACGATCGCTTAGTGACACTGGTAAAAAGGGGTGAAAGGGTTAACTGGGAGGGCAATCAAGGGGTTAAACCTTTATTGGGGGGGTAGGGGGCTTCCCTGGACCTAAAGGGGCCTAACACTAGCTGCCCTGACACTTTTTACAGTCACAACTGACATTAAATGCAGTGATCAGTAAATAAATGAACACTGCAATTAGTGACACTGTGACTGGGGGGGGGGGGGGGTGGGGGCCGATCGGGGGGGTGATCGGGGGGTGACTGGGGTGAAATGTGTGCCTATGTGTACCTATGTGTCAGTGGACTGTTGGTGCACTTACTTGTATGTCTTCACTCCGCGCTGTCCGGTCAAAAAGACCGACACGAGGAGTGTGACATCACTTCCTCCTTCCTGTGTTTACATTTTCACAGGGGAGGAAGCTTCTCATTGGCCAGGAGCGATCTAGAGGGGATGGCCAGAAACCAACGGCCATCCCCTCATCACGGATCGCTCCTGCAGCGAACCGGACCGTCGTATCCAGCGGAAGGGGGTCCACCCGCTGGAAGGCAGGCACGTACATGTACGTGCTTGTGCCTGCCTGTGCCATTGCGATGACGTACAATGGCAATACGGCGGTCCTTAAGTGGTTAAATAAGCTGAGACAACGATGATCTAGCTTGATGCTTTCCGTGCTCATAATTAAAGGTGCATTCCAGGCATGGTATATTTTTACATAGTTACAGTGATCCAGCTTGGACAAATGTGTCTACCATACCAGGCTGAAAATCACTGAAGCAGACACCACTACTTCAGTGATCTCGGCTTGATTTCGGGTCCAATGCAGAGTGTTCTCTGATTGGACGAGGTGGAGAGGCAGGGCAATGACATTGAGCTCCCAACCTCTTCCAATTAGAAATTTCTTTACATTCATTGAGAAAATGCAAAGCATTTTTTGAATGGTACCCATGCTGACTGGCTGACCTCCTACTGATGAGTCATCAGCTGACAGCAGGCTTCCCCGCTGACAACTAAATGTAAAAACAAGAATTGCCAGAAATAAAAAGAATTGGGCAAAACAGCGTGGGGTCTCCCCAATCCATACCAGGCCCTTCGAGTCTGGTATGGATCTTAAGGGGAACCCCACGCCAAAATAAAAAAAAATAAATGGCACAGGGTGCACTCCAAAATCCATACCAGACCCTTATCCAAGCATGCAGCCTGATGAGCGAGCAACCCCCCCCTCCTGAAACATATCAGGCCACATGCCCTCAACATGGGGGTGCTTTGGGGTGGGCATGCTCTGCCCCCCCCACTCCAAAGCATCTTATCCCCATGTCGATGGGGACAAGGGCCTCTTCCCCATGACCCTGGGCTGTAGATGTAGGAGTCTGCTTATCGGAAGCCCCCTTTAACCAGGGTTCCCCCAGGTCCGGCCCCGCATTTGAATGAGTATGGCGTACTCCTCTTCCTCTTGGTTGACAATGGAGCTACATTGGGGACATTGTTTTTTTTTTTTAATAAAGTAAGTGTCAAAGACTCTTGTACTGTTTTTATTCACTTTTACACTTTTTTGGTATACTCATTCACATGGGAGGGCGGGATCTAGATTTCAGATTCAGATTAGCCCCCCCCCACCCGCAGACCCCCACAACCACAGCTCAGGGTTGTGCGGAAGAGCCCCCATGTTGAAGGCATGTGGCCTACTATGGTCCAGGAGGTGTGAGGATGCTCGCTCGTACCCTCCCTTTCCTAATCTGCTGAGCTGCATGCTCAGATAAGGGTCTGATATGGATTTTAGAGGGGACCCCAAGCCATTTAATTTTTACAATTTAGGAGTGGAGTTCCACTCCAAATTCAATGCCGAAAAGGACATGCTGTAGATTGGGGGGACCTCACATAGTTTTTTTTCATGATTTTTCTTTTTTTTTACATTTAGCTGTTAGCAGGGAACCCTTCTGACAGCTGATGTTAAGGATACACAATTTTTCTTCAAGTTCTATACAATAAGGTTAATGGACATGTGGAGCCTAGGGAGTAATTTTTATTTACCTCTGTATTACAGATCAAGGAACCATTTATCTGAAAAGTTGTACATCAAACACTTTCTGCGATAGGGCTACACAACCTTCAGCAGTCACTGTCTGCATTCTGGCCTCTGTGCTATAGACATCTGTATTTCGAGGCTTCTCATTTACACAAATACTAAGGCTGCTGGGTGCTGTGGGACATGGAGGAAGAAATGCTCAATACAGGTCCTTTCAGATACAAAGATCATGAGAATAGGGGCATGGTGATATTTGCTCCTTAGCTCCCATTTTCCCCTTCTTTACCGAGGAAGCAAGTTTATTTAAAATAATTGAACAACGTTATAAGCAACTACTTTGTAGACAGGGCCAAAGGACATTGGTATTTCATTTGACGACATATATAGTATAGTGGTCCTGTAATTTATTAGTGTGAATAACGTTACTATAACTGAGTCAGAAAAAAAAATCTGGCTCTGTTAAAATAGTCTAGACTGAGACATATTTGTTGTTTTGTAATCTGCTTAAAGTTATGAACTTAATTAAGCAGACTCACTTATCCTGTGGGTTTACATTACCAAAAATAATTTAAATAAAATAAAACCAAAAATGATGTAGCAATATATCATATAATTTCATACAAAATATTCTTTCTTCTCCTAAATACATTTTAACGTTTTTTGTCAATGACACATTTTGTAATTAGATATATGAGGAAATCATTTTCCAGGGCAGCTTTAGTAATGTGTGACTTTTTAGCAGCTTGTGAATCAGCTGTCAGTTGCTAGAGTTTTGCTGGCAACACTGAAAAATCTTAGGATTTAATAAAATTGTGATTTATCAATTTATTTGCATTAGTTGCTCCTGTTAGTGTGCTGCAATGTGCTGCAATGTGAAAATCAGTTGCAAACTCATACAAATGGCATGGGGTGATGGGCTATCATGGGGAACTTGTACCAAAGCAAAAAAAATGTAAAAAAATTATTAGTCATACTCAGGATGAAATGCGTCAGTGGGGCACGGCCAAGAGGCAGGGACTGTAGCTGAAGCCTCTGTTAGATCAACAGCTGATGTGGTTGATCTATGTGGTGTGTGTACCCCCTAATTTTAATATTGTGTTGTGTCATGGAGTGAAAGGTGCACCTGAAGGGACTGGCAGGAGGGAGGAGAACGGACAGAAAAAATTAATAGTAGGCGTTTGAGCTGCACTATTTTTTACACATGGTCACATTTCTTCAAAAATGTTGGGAATAATGATGTAATCACAAACTTCTTTTCTTTATATAGAAATGCCGTCATTGCCTTCTGGTCCACATTTGAACCAGAAAATGAAAGGGCATTGAAAATGTATACAAGGGTGCATTTGAGTATATAGATTGCATGTCATGTGTTTCCCTATACCCAGAAGTACCTGAATTCGAACTGAATGGCAAGGATCAAAGCAGCAGAGAATTATTGATAAAGGTCAGTTAAAAAAGCAAAGGGAGACTAGCACAGAGTAACGATGGGTTTATTTAATTTTTTTTGACAGAATTGCTTGACCGCAATATTGAATTTTTATCCCACATTTTGATATATTATTATTATTTTGCTAATATAGAGATGTTAGAAACGAACAACAACAAACAAAAGCTGTTAAATTTTATTCCACTAAAAAGGGTTTAACAGGCAAACTAGATAGATGCAATGCTTTAAAAAGTATCTGTAACAAGTGAGTCAAGGTTCCCTTTTGGCAAAGCAGACTGAAATAATGTAGAAATTTCTCTTACTTGCCAATCAAGCATCTGTGGAAAAACAGCAGGTTTTTCACTTTTATAACAGTTTATAACAGTACCGCAGCAAAATGAAATTTCTAAAGAAAAATATGTCATTTAAAAATGCTCGCGGCTGTAATGTATTGCCGAATCCCAGCAATATACCATATTTATTGGCATATATCATGTACTTTTTCCACCTTAAAATCAGGGGGAAATCATGTGTGCATGTTATACGTTGAGCAACTGCCTCGGAGGGGAAGGAGGGAACAAGCGCCGCCAAAATAGACAGAGCTAAATCTCCAGTGTACTTGTCTCCGCTCGCAGTCACACCCAGTCCCGCCTCCTAGCATTGACGTCCAGCCATTGGAGCGGTGTTATGTCCATTATAGGAGCAGGGCCAAGGGGCGGGACTGCAAGCCGAGCCGAGTACACAGGAGATCTGGCTCTGTCTATTTCGGGAATAACAAGGCTACAGATGTGCACTGATCATGCTGCAAAGAAGGGCAAGACTGCAGATGGGCAATGATCATGCTGCAAAGAGGGGCAAGACTGCATATGGGCACTGATCAGGCTGCAAAGAGGGGCAAGACTGCAGATGTTCACTGATCATGCTGCAATGATAGGCAAGGCTGCAGATGGGCACTGATCATGTTGCAATGATGGGCACGGCTGCAGATGGGCACTGATCATGCTGCAATGATTGGCTAGGCTGCAGGTGGGCACTGATAAGGCTGCAATGATGGGCAAGGCTGCAATGATGGACACTGATCAGGCTGCAATGATGGGCAATGGCGAGTCTGCAGATAGGCACTAGTAAGGCTGCATTGATGGGCACTGACCCTTATTTTGCTTCAAAATTCTTTATTTAAAATATAATTTTTTTCCTGGATCCTCCCTCTTAAAATGAGTGTTATATGCCTGTGCGTGTTACACGCCGATAGATACAGTAAATACGTTTCTTTTTAAAATGGCGTGGGGATCCCCCCAAAATCCATACCAGGCCCTTCAGGTCTGTTATGGATTTTAAGGGGAACCCTATGCCAAAATGTAAAAAAAATAAAAATGGCATGGCCCCCCCCCCCTCCTTTTTTTTATATTTTTCGGGTCCATCTGCGCCGTGATTGAAGAAGGATGGACATCCCGGGACACTTTTATTTTTTTATTTTTTAATAAATCTTCTTATAGCCTAGGCCATCTTTATGTAGATGCTAAAAATGTTACTCACATGTTGGTGTGGTGAAAATTTAAATACAGTGAAGGTAACAATAATAAAGTGATGTGAAAAAAAAGAGAATAAAACCTGCATCAATAACAGTGATCTCTTTGTTAAATTGCATCTTTATGTAGAGCAACAATTCTTTTTTCTCAGATCCTCAGAGAGATCTTTGCCATGAGGTGCCATGTTGAACTACCAGTGACCAGTAGAGTGATAACACCAAATTTAACACACCTGCTCCCCATTTACATCTGAGACCTTGTAACACTAACGTGTCACATGACACCGGGGAGGAAAGATGGTTAATTGGGCCCAATTTGGACATTTTCCCTTAGGGTGTAATCACTTTTGTTGCCAGCGGTTTAGACATTAATGGCTGTGTGTTGAGTTATTTTGAGGGCACAGCACATTTACACTGTTATACAAGTTGTACACTCACTACTTTACATTGTAGCCAAGTGTCATTTATTCAGTGTTGTCACATGAAACGCTATAATAAAATATTTACAAAAATGTGAGGGTGTAAGATACTGTATATATACTAGACTGTATACATATATCAAATACACTGCCTGCACTGACTCAATGTAGAGTCTACACTGAACATCTAGTTTACACTAAATGCAGAATAAAAAAAAAAAAGATATATATATATATATATATATATATATATATATATATATATAGACTGTATACTGTATATATATATATATATATATATATATATATATATATATATATATATATATATATATATCAAATACACTGCCACTAACTTACCTGCCTGCCTAATCTAGCTCACTCTATCCCCGTCCACACACTATTCACGGCCGCTATGTAAGCAGCTTTATATAGTGTGGTGCGTGGACTTGGTCCCCCTGAGCCACAATTGGCCAAAGGCACCCTGGCTCTCTCAGCAGAGCATGGTGTGATTGCCTAAAACATGCCGCTCAGGTGCAGAGGCATCATCATACAGTAATTATGGGGCATTCCGCGGCTCTAGAATTTCTCACAAACGCCTCATATGTTCGGTTCATTTTAGAACAAACGAACATCAGATGTTCGAGTCGAACTTACGTTCTACTTGAACTGCGGACTCATCCCTACTTGAAACTACGGAGGCAAAAAAAGGACATTTCTGGCAATACATGGACTACAAATCAGATCAGCATTTATTAAAATATGTGAGCAACAAATTAGCAATAATAACATTATTTGGGCAGCTAACAGGCAGTACTAACAATATGGGGTTGATTTTACTAAAAATGGCCAGTGCAAAATCTGGTGTAGCAGTGCGTGGTAGACAATCAGCTTCTAACTTCAGCTTGTTCAATTAAAGTGGTTCTAAAAGCTGAACGTTTTTTTACTATGCATGAGGGTAAAAAACCTTTTGGGTGCAACAGCCCACAGCCCTCCAATCCTTACCTGAGCTCCCTCCAATCCAGCGATGTTCAGGATAACCTCAGCCAATGAGGAGAAAGCAGGGGCTGGGGATGGGGGGGCAAGCCGCAGCTTTATGTGTCTTATGGACGCATAGAGCAGTGGCTAGGGAGCAAGCACGCAGTAGTGCCCCCAGGGCAAGCTGCCTTCTCTGGGGCACTGCTCAAGGGAGAGGAGCCAAGAATGCCAGCAGGGAACCCGAAAGGAAGAGGATTGGAGCTGCTCTGTGCAAAACTATTGCACAAAGCAGTTAAGTATAACATGTTTGTTATTTTAAAAAAACAAACAAAAAAAACCCCAAAGCTAAAGCTTTTGCTGCCAGGCCCCGTGCTTCATTTTGTACACTCGGGTGGCAATGGCCAGACCCTTTTTGCAATTTTTCCTTTGTTTATTTTATTTTTCACTTATAGCTTACAAAGTTTATAAAAAATCCGCAAACCCAGATGTTTTTTAGCTACCTACAGATCAGGCATTTTGCCCAGACTATAGCCCCGAACTTACAATTTTCCCCACCCTCTCTGTTCAAACGGATCATACTAGAGGGGCGAGACTGCAGGGGTCTGATATCGGACATATACCAGCTTCTAAATGCATACCCGATGAGTACGAAAGGCAAACATGCTTACATGACAAGGTGGGAGAGAGAGTTGGGAGAACAACTCCCCTTGGATGCATGGCAGCCAAGAGTTCCATATGCACTCTTTATAAAGAAAACTCATATAAGATCCTCTACTTTTGGTACCAGACCCCAGCAGTGCTCCACAAAATCTACCCCTCCACCTCTGACAGATGCTGGCGATGCCAACGCGACAGGGGCTCTCTCTTTCACATCTATTGGACGTGTCCCCTAATAGCCCCATATTGGACTTCCATCCAACAATTACTGGCCCGCCTCTTTGAAACTCCTATACTTTTTACCCCAAAATTCTTTTTATTTGGCCTTTCTCAACCAAAATTAGCCAAACCGTGCAAGAAGCTGCTTAGACATATACTCACAGCAGCTCGCTGTAAAAATTACCCTCATCTGGAAAAAAATATCCCCCCATCCCAAGAAGCCCTGTATACCAGGATCAAAGACGTTTGAACTTATGGAAAAAATTACGGCCAGAATTAGGGATAAGCTGGACGAACATAACGGGATCTGAGAGCGGTGGTATCTACGGGATGACACACAGTAAGCAGGTACGGGAGCAGGGACGGCTGTCTATCACCCTGTCCATACCTTACCCTTTTCCCCCTTCGTTTCTCTTCTTCTCCCCTTTTCTCCCCCTCCCCTTTTTTTTCCTTTTCTTTTTCTTTCATTCTCTTTCCCCTCTCTTCTCTCCTCAACTCTCATTTCTGTCATTCTTATGCTGCAGACTATCTCTGCAAGGTTATATGTGAAGTATTGAACATTGTCCCGAGACTTCCTTTAAAGATACAGCCTACAAATGACAAAGCTTGCATGCATAGTTTACCTTGGGATCTCATAGAATACAGGCTGTGTACAATGTTCATTCTCATACTTGGTACTGTTGATTTCTGCACGACTGTGTACTGTTAACCTTGTGAGATTACTAACAAAAACTGTTACTTGAAAAAAATAAATAAATCTGCAAACCATATATTTTCTGAAAGCACATGATCAGTAGAATAAAAATAAGGTGCTACTGATTTCTAAGGTCCCACGATATTTGCGCAAATGTTTATCAAAACAATTTTTTGCTAAAAATCCACTCAATCATGATTAGCAAATAAATACACAGCAAATTTTACAAAATTCCTACTAAATATAAAAGCTTAATCTGTATTGAGTTAATAAATAACAAATATTTGTAATTTTTACATTGCACTTTGTTGCAAAATGGTGAAAATCAAATGTATATAAAAAAATCTGAAGGTTTTATTTTTTCCCTTCCATAATTTGTGAAAAAACCCCCAAATCATACATTTTCTAAAAGCATATGACCTCTAAAATAAAAATAAGGTGCTACAGATTTTTTAGACCCTGCGGTTTTTGCGCAAGTTTTTATCAAATTCCTGCTAAATCCCTACTAAATGTAAAAGCTTAACCTGTATGGAGTTAATAAATAAATGTTTGTAAATCTTAAACTGCGCCTTTTTGCAAAATGGTGAAAAAAAAAAATTTCTCTGAAAATCTGGAGGTTTTCATTTTTCACTTACAGCTTTCAGAATTTGTAAAAGACCACCCAAACCATACATTTTCTGAAAGCACATGGCCAGTAAAATAAAAATAAGGTGCTACTGATTTTTAAGGAAGCGCGATATTTGCACAAATCAAAACAATATTTTTGCTAAAAATACATTTAAATCATTAATAGTGCACATAAACACAACATAACTTACAAAATTCCTATTAAATTGCTACTACAGCATCGTTCACATGTGGCATTATAAATCGTACGCCCATGGGGGGGGGGGCATTTTTACCTGCACAGGGATTCACAGGTGTTCCGTACAGGTAGTCCCATTTATGTCAATTGGGATGCAACAACTGCACAGGCATAGCTGCTGTTCCCAGTCTGACATCCGTGTGGGTGTGGGTGTGGGTGTGGGTACGTGACCCTGAATGCAGGCAGTGTGAGCACAGGGACATGCATGCAGACCTACATGGATGTAAAATTGGGAGCAACGGCTCTGCTCATGCAGTTGCTACATCCCACATAACATCAATGGGACGGCCTGCACAGAGATGCACTGTAAAGGTACACTGTGTATGCCCTGTGTGAACAAGGCCTTAGGCCCCTTTCACACAAGCAGTCCGATCAGGTCTGCCTGTCTGTTTTTCAGGCGGGCCCAATCGGACCACCCATTGTTCTCTTTGGAGAGGCTGATGTAAATGGACATGTGTCCATTTACCCCCGCCTGCATCTGATCTAGTCCAGTCCGCTAAAAACAGATGGATGGGGATTCCGTGGAGGGGTGAGTGTAGGGGGGGTCCTTCACCGTGGAGGGGTGAGTGCAGGGTGGGGGTCTGTCACCGTGGAGGGGTAAGTGTGTGGGGGGTCTGTCACTGTGGAGGGGTAAGTGCGGGGGGGTCTGTCACCGTGGAGGGGTAAGTGCGGGGGGTGTCACCATGGAGAGGTGAGTGCGGGGGGGTCTGTCATCGTGGAGGGGTGAGTGCGGGCGGACCTTGGGGGGTCTTAGTATGTTTGTGTTTTTTTATTTTTACATTTGTTTTTGTTTTTTGTTTTTTGGGGAGAGGGTCTTTGGTAAGATATCAAACCCCCATATATCTTTTTTTGAGACAGAGAAAGGGACTGAAGATAGTTCCTTTCTCTGTAGCACTTTTCATGAATTCATGGTGCATGGAATCTGTATAAAATGATAGTCTGATACATTCTAACACTTGCTGTTACAATGATCAGTTGTCAGTGGATATAGACGCGATCACTGCCTATATCCATTGTACAGGGTGGGGGGTTGGTAAATACATGTTTACCAAGCCCCAACTTCACCCCCACCCACACCGCCCCCTCCCCCCTCCATGATCCACAGCCTGACAGCTCAGTGCAGGGAGAAGGTGCAGGCGACAGAAGGGAAGGAGAGATGCGCCCAGATCAGAGGTGTGGGGGCAGTATGGGGGGCTATCTGACCGATGGTGGGGACTCATCTGGGTCACACCAAGCCCCATGCAGCACCTGAAGCCGGCGAGAGTGGCAGAGGAGGGATGCCGTCTAATGATGGGTCCAGTTTGCGGGGAGGGTCAGATCAGGTGTGTGGGGGGAATCAGTGCTGGGAGGAAGAAGTGGGGTGAAGGGATAGGAAAGGTGAGTGGGGCAGTTTTAGGTGGAAGGGAGCAGCGGTGGGTGGAGAAGCAGGGGTCAGAGAAGCGGCAGCATGGGTGTGAGTTATAGAATTGTTCAACAGAGTCAATTCTGATATAAGCTTATTGTCATTGAAGTGACCATAAGCTTAAAGCAGAGGTGGAAGTGAGGTCCGTGCACCGTACTGACTTGGCCACCTGGGGCACTTCTGTAGATCTGTACGGTGTATGGTGGAAGGGTGGAAGGAACCACTTTAAGCTTTGACAAAAAAAAATGGAAGCTGATTGGTTTTTATGCATGCATATTACAAAAAATAAATAAAAAATTGAGCTTTGAGGGTCGTAGCTCAGCGACCTGAGGTCATAGAGACAGACTGGGGGTTAGGTAACCTAAGCCCTTGTACACACAGTCGGACATTCTGCTAACCAAATCCGTTGGATTTTGCCTGACGGATTGTGTCTGAAACTGTTGCATACACACAGTCGGACCAAGTTGTCGGAAAATCCAATCGTTCAGAATGTGATAACGTTATTTCGTTACGACGGGACTACGTTCACGCTAGTAGCCAATAGCTTTGGTGTAGGAATTTGATCTGAGCATGCGTGGCACTTTGTCCGATTGGAATTCTCTACACATGATCGGAGTATGTCCGATCGGACCAGTTTGTCAGAAAATATTTCCAACAAGTTGGAAAATTGGGTCCGACGGATATTCCAACGGAAACAGTCCGATGCATACCACACACAGTCGGATTATCCGACAAAACGGTCCGATAGGACACATTCCGTCGGAATCTCCGACCGTGTGTACAAGGGCTAAGTCCTACCCCACCTATGGTTTCAGAGATACGAGGCTCCTTGCTCAGCCTGTCAGAAGCTACAGAGCAGCCAGTTTAACCTTCCTGGCAGTATGAATATTTCATATTTTTGATGCTGAAAGCGGTACAATTATTTTGCATAGAAATTTAGCGTTTTATATTGTAAGCCTGTAATTCTTAGGAATAACTCACTTAAATCTGTCCAAACAAGAGTCTAGTAGACATCCCCGTTATGATAAAGTTTGAAAAACAAAATGATAAATTATAATATAATAAATAACTATAAATAATAAATAGGGTTCTAGTTTATCGGGAGCAGTGACTGGGAAGTGGTGAGAGCTCATAACGCACGTTTTGGGTCCCGCTATATCTGCAGTGCCATACCTGTTCGTTTGGTGAAAGTTTGCTGTGATGCTTTTTTATTGATGCTGGCATTTTTTAGTCAACATGTGAGTTGATATATTGAAGTGATATGTGTGGTGTTTGAATAAATTTTTTAAACGTTATCACGCTATGTGAAGCATTGTATTTTCACTTTTTATATATGGATGAGCCTTGCCTGAACTGATCGAGAGGTAGACCCAAGGGGTGTCTACACTGCTTTTTTGCCAAACACGAAAGTGGGAGGCAACATCAGTCGGTGAGTGCGTTTCTATTGGGCGAGGTGTCACAAGCACATTGGTGTGGTGGAAGTCTGAAGGATTTTTTTTAAAACCGATTCCCTTCTGTGATTTTCAAGATTCTGTTCAATAGTTCTTTTTATCACTGTATCACGGAGTGATAGATTGGATTATTTCACATTTTGCACATTTATTGTATTATGAGCGCTACTTAAATTATCTTCTAATATCTTTGCAGTACACGATTTGGAGTATAATTTATTTGTTTATACACATTATTTTGTCTTTTTTAATGGTCGTTTCTATTACATCTATTCTGTATAACCTTCCCCTTAATTTCAGAAATAGGTGGCTTTCAGCTCCAGAAATAAGCCTTCATTTTAAAGGGTATTTTCTTGCATCTAATCTTTTTTTGGACATTAATTATTTGTACTGCAAACCCAATCACAAAATCTTCATAAAAGCTTTATTATATCAGTGTGTTTTCAAAAGTAATTTTCAATATTTTTAAATATGCATATTTTATTTAATACCACATGGTGACCCTTCCATTAACCACTTGCCCACTGCGCACCTTTACCCCCTTCCTAACCAGGCCAATTTTCAGGTTTCAGCGTTCTCACACTTTGAATGACAATTACTCAGTTGTACAACACTGTACCCATACTGTATGAAACTTTTGTTCCTTTTTTACACAAATAGAGTTTTCTTTTGGTGGTATTTAATCACCGCAGTTTTTTTTATTTTTTGCGCTATAAATAAAAAAAGACAGAACATTTTGTTAAAAAAAATAAATACATTTCTTTGTTTCTGTTATACAGTTTTGCAAAGGAATAATTTTTAGTGTATATTATTTGGTCTTTGTGACGGTTATAGAGTCTACAAGCTATGGTGCCAATCATTGAAAATTTCACATCTGATCACATCTGATCACACATGAAGCACTGATGGCCTATCTGATTTGTTGATACACTAACAAGCAAGGAGAGTAAAAATACCCCCCCAAATTACCCCTTTTTGGAAAGTAAACAGTCCAAAGTATTTAATAAGAGGCATAGTGAGTTTTTTGAAGCTGTAATTTTTCCCCACAATTCAATTCAATGCAAAATTAAGATTTTTTTAATTAATTTTTTTACAAACTTGTCATATTAACAGGTTATTTCTCTCACATAGCATACGCACTCTTGCAACTACACCCCAAAACACATTCTGCTACTCCTCCTGAGTAGAGATGGGCCGAACACTCCCCGTTCGGTTCACACCAGAACATGCGAACAGGCAAAAAATGTGTTTGAACACGCGAACACCACATCTAAAATCTATGGGACACGAACATGAAAAATCAAAAGTGCTAATTTTAAAGGCTTATATGCATGGTATTGTCTTAAAAAGTGTTTGGGGACCTGGGTCCTGCCCCAGGGGACATGTATCAATGCAAAAAACTGTTTTAAAAACGGACGTTTTCTGGGAGCAGTGATTTTAATAATGCTTAAAGTGAAACAATAAAAGTGTAATATTCCTTTAAATTTTATACCTGGGGTTGTCTATAGTATGCCTGTAAAGTGGCGCATGTTTCCCGTGTTTAGAACAGTCTGACAGCAAAATGACATTTCTAAAGGGAAAAAAAGTAATTTAAAACTATTCGCGGCTATAATGAATTGTCGGTCCAGGTACAGGTACAAAATTTAAAAGAATATTACACTTTTATTGTTTCACGTTAAGCATTATTAAAATCACTGCTCCTGAAAAAACGGCCCCGAAAAAAAAAGACCCAGGTCCCCAAACACTTTTTATGAAAATAACGTGCATATAAGCCTTTAAAGTAGCACTTTTGATTTCCCCCATTAAACTTTTAAAGGGTGTTCCGCGGCTTTTGAATTTGCTGCGAACACCCCAAATTGTTCTATTCAGCGAACAGGCGAACACTCGATGTTTTATTTGAACTTACATTTGACTCAAACATCGTGGCCATCCCTTCTTCTGAGTATGGTGATACCACGTATGAGACTTTTCACAGCCTGGCAACATACAAGGGCCCAACATTCAGGGAGCACCATCGGGTGTTTTAGGAGCATAAATTACACTAATTTCTTGACTAGAAGAGAAGAAAGGATTGATCGCACATTTGAATCCAAAAGATGCTGTATTGTCACGAGCCAGACAAAATTGCAATGATGATCAGTTGACAATTTTCACACGAAAAGTGTGAAACTGTGCTTGTTCCCGCACAGTTCTTTTCACTCCCTGGTTATCTCTCACCTGATTATCTCTCGCCTTGACTACTGCAACTCCCTCCTCATTGGCTTACCTTTAAATAGACTATCCCTCTTCAGTCCATCATGAATGCTGCTGCCAGCACCTTACAAATCGCTCAGTGTCTGCTACCCCTCTCTGCCAATCCCTCCATTGACTGCCACTCGCCCATTTAATTAAACTCAAAATACTAACAATGAGTTACAGAGCCATCCACAACTCAGTTCAGCTACATCACTAGCCTAGTCTCAAAATACCAACCTAATCGCCCACTTTGTTCCTCCCAAGACCTCCTGCTCTCTAGCTCCCTCATCACCTCATCCCATATCCGCCTCCAGGACTTCTCTCGAGCCTCGCCCATTCTCTGGAATTCCCTACCCCAATCTGTCAGACTGTTTCCAAATTTGTCCACTTTTAGGCGATCCCTGAAAACATTCCTCTTCAGAGAAGGCTATCCTGCCTCCATCTAACAACTGCATTATTTTCTCCATTAGCTCATCCCCCACAGCTATTACCCTTTTGTATAACTTGACCATCCCTCCTAGATTGTAAGCACTAACAAGCAGGGCTCTCTGATTCCCCGCTGTATTGAACTGTATTGTAATTGTACTGTCTGCCCTAATGTTGTAAAGCACTGTGCAAACTGTCGGTGCTATATAAATCCTGTATAATAATAATAGTAGCAATGTAGGGCACTGATGAGCACTGTAGTGGCACTGCAGGGCAAAGATGAGCACTGTAGTGGCACTGATGAGTACTGTAGTGGCACTCATAAGCACCGTAGTGGCACCATAGGGTACTGATGGGCACTGTAGTGGCACTGATGGTCACTGAATAACACTGTAGTGGCACTGTAGGCCATTGATGAGCACTGTAGTGGCACTGATGACCCTGTTGGGCACTGATGGGCACTGTAGTGGCACTGATGGCACTGTAGGGGCACTGATGGGTACTGTAGTGGCACTGATGGCACTGTAGTGGCACTGATGGGCACTGTAGCAGCAGTGATGCCACTGTATGAGCACTGATGGCACTGTAAGAGCAGTGATGGCACTGATGGTACTGTGGTGGCACTGTAGGAGTACTGATGACACTTTTATGGCACTGTAGGATCTGTGATGGCACGTTGATGGCACTGTAAGAGCACTGATGGCACTGTAGGAGCACTGATGGCACTTTGATGGCACTGTAGGAGGGCTGAGGGTTAAACAGGATTGTGCCAGCTCGCACTGCTGTGGTGTTTCTCTCACCGCTCCTCACACTGATACAGCGTGTGAGGAGAGGAGATAGAAACACCTCAGCAGTGCGAGCTGAAGCGTCCATGATGCCAGTTTGTTGATAAGGGCTCGTTCCGTCATTGGATGGAGCGATCATGTGGTAAAGGGCCACTGGGATTGGCCTTTTACCCCAATCCGTGATGCACTGGGTCCCGAAGATCCAGCTATCACAGACACTTCCGGTTGCGCACCCCAGGGGGTGCCCGAGAAGCGCGAGCATTGGGGGGCCGCAGTCGGCAAGTAGTTGAAGTCCATTAAGGATAAATGTCAAGCAGCCATTGCTGGAGTGCATGCATGTAGATGGGAAGTGGCTGCAGGAGGTTGGCAGCACTGAGATGCAACAGTGGATGAAAGCATGGTTTAAAAACAAAATGTCATTCATCTAGGGTTTCCATGTTTTTTTCTTTAACAATTTAACAATAAGCTAGTGAACAGTAAAACACTTATGTAGCGCCACCTCTTAATGAGCACGTGCTATATATTTTTGAAAATAAATATTCCTAAAACCACAGCTGGGTTTTGGGGCTAATTTTGCTAAATTATGGTTTCAGTACCAGTCTAGCTGGATTGCACTGAGTTCTCCTTGGCTGCAGGTGTCGCTGTCACCGCCGGCAAGTGGCAGAACACAGTCTAGTTGGGTGTATTGAGTGCCATCCTTGTCTCGGAACCAGCCCAATGGGAGTGTTTTCCTGCTGTGCATTCTGGGAGGTGGTATTTAAGGTACTGTGATCATGTGCTTCGGGGTTCCTGTCCAGAAGAGATTTTCTGTTTGGTCCTGGTCCTCCTGACCAGCCCCCATGGCCCTCCTGGCATGGGGTGTGGATCCATGCAATTCCGAGCCTCGGGGCTGGATAGCCCAAGGCGAAGCAACTGCAGGGACAGGCCTGAATGGATATGAGGCCATAATGATTCAAAGGTGGTCTGGTGCCATCTCCTCTAGGGAGAAGCCCAGCAACTGGAGAAGCATCTAGGGGAGGACTCTTCGGGAGAAGGCCATGCTTAAGGCTGGTTTCTCAGAACGAGCCTGGAGGCTCAGTTGAAGGACACTTTGTGGATCTATATTCATACAGTATCGCCGGACCAGCTGAGAGATACTGGTACCGTATGATAGTTCTCCAAATTTGTCTACGTCCCTCCTCAGTTACATCCAAGTCTGTGGCAGAGACTTTTGCTTTTCAAGTGTTCTACATCCAAGTCTGTGGCAGAGACTTTTGCATTTCAAGTGTTCTACATCCAAGTCTGTGGCAGAGACTTTGCTTTACTTAACACTCTGTCGGCTGCTAGGCCTAGTGAGAGGAGGTCTATCCGGAGGTTGTGAGATTCCAGCTGTGAAACGTTTATTCTCTGGATTTTGCAGTTCAAAAAGTACCTGAACCTGAGGTTCCAGTGTCAGTTTCTGCATCTCTTTGGGCCATCTACCACAGGAACCCCTAGACGGAGGCGAGATCAAAAAGGTAACGGTAAGCCCAACAAACCCAGCAGCTCCTTTGGGTGGGGGGGGGGTCAGTGCTACACTTACATACCATACCTCCCAACAGCAGCTGGAACAAGTCAGGGAGAAGATGCTGGCACCGGCGAGGGATCCTGCAGGTGTCTGACCGTTTGACCATTGGAACATGGGTAGGTATTACTGCCTTTATTTCTGCTTTAAACTTCCTGTTGGTCTTAAATTGTGTTTGGAGATCAAGCTGTCCAATAGGAAAGCTTGAGAGGCAGCAGAGAGCAAGGCTAGGTTTGCCTATGACAGGAAACAGTGAGCTGAAATTTGCATATACCAGCTGCCTGTATTACAGGATCTAATAATTATTTTGCTGTTTTCACTAAAAGTAATGTCTGCATTTTATTATTTTGTTCAGTTTAAATTAAAAAGAGTTTGTAAATAGTTTATTTACAAGATTACTGTTTTATAGAAATAGAGTT
Source organism: Lithobates pipiens (assembly GCF_037356315.1). Classification (NCBI taxonomy): domain Eukaryota; kingdom Metazoa; phylum Chordata; class Amphibia; order Anura; family Ranidae; genus Lithobates; species Lithobates pipiens. The sequence goes on along the minus strand of NW_027507790.1, from coordinate 78,166,627 downwards.
AATTTCTGTTATTTTCAGAAAGTACTGTAAATAGTTTTATGTGAATTGTATTTTATATACCTGATATACATTCATGTTACAGTACTTTAGACGAAAGCCTGGAATGTTTTGCATAGCCCTGATAAAGATTGTTCTGTTGGATGGAAAGGCTTGGCATCTGGCCTTTTCAGCTGCTTCATTCATATCATGTTTGGACACAGCTGCTGGACATGGCTCTACACAAGATAAAAGAGAGTGAGATTTAACATTTTAGCAGCAGGGGGGAAAGGCATTAATTCTTGTGCAAACTCTGGAATAGGTGACTGCTGCTCGATGTTTCAGACTGTCTATTATTGCCATCCTAAGCAAAAAATTGCAGTTGATCATCATGTCCATAGCTAGAAAGGCCAACGCTTTTTAAAAACAGGTCATAAGACCACTAACCACCATCAGCAGTAGCACCAAGAAGAAAACTCAACCTGTTACGCAAAGCAACCAGTAAGATTGGATGATGCATTAAAAAAAATAAGGTTGATCAATTAGTTTCTCAGTGTTTGTTCACATTTTTTGTAAATCGGACCCACATTTACTTGCTAGTTTATTTATACCTGTCCATGCTTGTTTGTTTCTCTTTTAAGTTATTCCATAAGTCTGTCTAATATTCTAAAGTACAAACGTTCATTTCTACCATCCTGATAGACTATCATATAAAATGATAATTAGAGATGAGCTTTGGGATCGGGTCGATAGTTGGACTAGGACTCTAGCTATTCACCGGTTCGAGAAAGCAGCAAACAAATCGGATTGTGCCACTATAGCTACCAATGATGCAAATCTTGGTCTTTGAACTGCAGCCAGATGATATAGAAAGGCCAATAACAGGGGTTTTGTAATGTACAACCCTCTAACTATATGCAAAGGTAAGTCTTTTGTCAGTTTGTGTGTGAAGTTGGAATAAATAGTGGCCTTTGACAGAGCATTTAAGGGACAGATAAGTTACTGCAATACAGTGTTATATATATAGTATATACAGTCCCACCAAGAGCCTACGCAACAGCCCAGGCAAAAATGTCCACGCTGGGCCAGAGATTGTGTCCGCTCTTCAGGGGCAGGCTGAGGGATGAATAATTCTACACCATCTTGTGCAAGGAAAGGTTGTGTTTGAAAACAGCATCAACCTGTTGTCTGCCTTTTGGCAGTGGAAGTTCACACACTTGCATTGCATGACAGGCAAGCTGAAGGTGCAGGGGTTTCTAGTTAGGTATCTTGGCTTCCTGAATGCCCTGCAACAGGCCAGAAGAGTGCCACTCCAGACAGACATACACAGCAAGTGTTCACAGGGCTGAAATTCACCAGCAGCACAAGCTATCTGCCAGCTGCCTGAAGTGAGATATGCCTACATGCCAAAACTCAACACTGGCCATGCTGCAGTGACTGGACTTATCACAATGGGCCCTCAACAAGTGTTTGCGAGAGTATAGGACAGTGATGGCGAACCTTGGCACCCCAGATGTTTTGGAACTACATTTCCCATGATGCTCATGCACTATGCAGTGTAGTGGAGCATCATGGGAAATGTAGTTCCAAAACATCTGGGGTGCCAAGGTTTGCCATCACTGGTATAGGACAAGGAGAGGTTCTAGGGGTCTGGAGTTCTTTTTACCATGCAGCCCCTGACTCAAGATGCATGTACGATCTTGTCATATTTTGAAGCGACAGCTAGAATGGTGTGCTGTGATGAGGCAAAGATCAGCTAAACAATACCTCGGGTGTTATGTAGTTACATGGTAGGTGAGGTTGAAAAAAGACACAAGTCCCTCAAGTCCAACCTATGTGTGTGATTATATTACAATGTATTACATTTTATATCCTTATATGTTGCAGTCGTTCAGGTGCTTATCTAATAGTTTTTTGAAACTATCGATGCCCCCTGCTAAAACCACCGACTGTGGAAGGGAATTCCACATCCTTGTCGATCTTACAGTAAAGAACCCGCTACTTCGTTTAAAATTAAATCTCTTTTCTTCTAATTTTAATGAGTGGCCACATGTCTTATTAAACTCCCTTCCACGAAAAAGTTTTATCCCTATTGTGGGGTCACCAGTATGGTATTTGTAAATTGAAATCATATCCCTTCTCAAATGTTTCTTTTCCAGAGAGAATAAGTTCAGTGCTCGCAACCTTTCCTCACAACGTGTATCCTCCAGACCCTTTATTAGCTTTGTTGACCTTCTTTGTACTCACTCCATTTTCAGTACATCCTTCCTGAGAACTGGTGCCCAGAACTGGACAGCATACTCCAGGTGAGGCCGGACCAAAGTCTTGTAGAGTGGGAGAATTATCACTTTTATCTCTCTTTAATCCCCTTTTTAATGCATGCAAATATTCTGTTTGCTTTGTTAGCAGCAGCTTGGCATTGCATGCTATTGCTGAGCCTATAATCTACTAGGACCCCCAGGTCCTTTTCCATCCTGGATTCCCCCAGAGGTTCACCTCCTAGTCAGTAGATTGCATTCATATTTTTGCCACCCAAATGCATTATTTTATATTTTTATACATTAAACCCCATTTGCCATATAGTTACCCACCCCATTAATTTGTTCAGATCTTCTTGCAAGGTTTCCACATCCTGTGGAGGAGTTATTGCCCTGCTTAGCTTAGTGTCATCAGCAAATATGGAGATCTGTTTACCCCATCTTCCAGTTTGTTTATGAACAAATTAAACAGGATTGGTCCCAGCACAGAACCCTGGGGGACCCCACTTCCCACCCCTGACCATTCTGAGAATTCTCCATTTATCACCACCCTCTGAACTCACCTTTGTAACCAGTTTTCAATCCATGTACTCACCCTATGGTCCATGCCAACAGACCTTACTTTGTACAGTAAATTTTTTGGGGAACTGTGTCAAATGCATTTGCAAACTCCAGATACATCACGTCTACAGGCCTTCCTTTATCTAGATGACAGCTCAGCTCCTCATGGAAGGTTAATAGATTAGTTTGGCAAGAACGATTCTTCATGAATCTATGCTGATTACTGCTAATGATACTGTTTTCATTACTAAAATCTTGTATATAGCCCCTTATCATCCCCTCCAAGAGCCTGCATAATATTGATGTTAGGCTAACTGGTCTGTAATTCCCAGGGATGTATTTTGGCCCTTTTGTAAATATTGGTGCTACATTGGCTTTTCTTCAGTCAGCTTGTCAGTAGATAGTCAGTAGACTATCAGTAAAAATTAGGAACAATGGTCTGGCAATTACTTGACTGAGTTCACTAAGTACCCTCGGGTGCAATCCATCTGGTCTTGGTGATTTATTAATGTTAACTTTTCCAAGTCTATTTCTAATTCTGTTCTCTGTTAGCCATGAGAGTGCTTCCTGTGATGTGTCATGAGGACAAACACTGCAGTTTTGATCACTGAAGCCCCCGATTCCCTTGTGAAGAGGGGAAGAATAAATTAAATATATTGGCCATCTCCCCATCCTTTGTAACCAGATGTCCTTCCTCATTCTTTATTGGGCCAATATGGTCTGTCCTCCCTTTTTTTACTGTTTATATACTTAAAAAATGTCTTGGGATTTTTTTCTGCTCTCCCACGCTATGTGTCTTTCTTGCTCCATTTTAGCCGCCCTAATTGCCCCCTTACATATCTTGTTGCATTCTTTGTAAAGTCTGAATGCTGATGATGATCCCTCAGCCTTGTATTTTTTGAAGGCCTTCTCCTTTGCTTTTATATGCATTTTTACATTGGAGTTAAGCCAATCGCTCTTTTATATTGATTTCCCAATGATATGCACTGGCTAATGCCCTTACTTAACCTCCCTGGCAGTATGATTATTTCGGATTTTAGGTGCTAAAAGCGGTAAAATTATTTTGCATGAAAATTTGGCGTTTTATATTGTAGTCCTGCAATTCTTAGGAATAACTCTCTTAAATCTGTCCAAACCAGAGTCTAGCAGACATCCTGGGTATGATAAAGTTTAAAAAATGAAATCATAAATTATAATATAATAAATAACTATGAATAATTATAACAAATAATAATATAACAATAATAAAAATTATTCAATAATGTAATCAAATCAAAAACACTGAAATTTGCAAAGTTGCAGAATTGTCACTGTCATTACTTTTCAATATTTGATGACGGATCTCCCCACAAATCGATATCGCTCAATTCTGCGAGTGATTCCAATTTATTATCACTGTTTTCTAGCTGTCTAAAATCATTTTTGATGTAAAGTGACAGTTTTGGTTGCTATGGACAATCTCCAGTTTCCAGGTATAAAGAACAGTTTTTATAATATAAAACTGCATGCAGGACACTGGGCAGACCACTAGAGACAAAGGGGATGTGAAATAATTACATACAGCAATGTAATCTGTAAGATTACATTATACTGTATGTATACTGTGTGTTTTACTTTTTGAATTTGATGACTATCTTCGTCCCCGTGCGTCACAACGCTCGCAGGGAACGGAGATCGGCTCCGTGATAGATCTGGCGGAGGACGAGCCGCTTGTACAGCGCGGGGACATCGCTGGATCCTGGGGATAAGGTTAGTAATTTCATCCTACTTTCAGTGATGCGTTCCCGAGTCTGGCTCGGGGGTTACCACTTTTGGTAAAAAACTTCCACTCCGAGCCAGACTCGGGAATACCGCCAGGGGGGTTAATATGTCCTTAAAGCAAACCCATCTCTCCTGTGTTCTTTGTTTCTAAGATGTTATCCCAATTTACATCTTCTAGCAAGATTTGTACTTTAGGGAGGTTCATTTTTTTTTTTATTCAGTTTCTTTGTGTTCCCCTTCTGTTTCCTATTTGTGTGATTTATACTGAAGCCAATTGACCTGTGATCTCTGTTTCCTAAATTGCCCCGTATTTCCACTTCCAAAATTTATATAAGAGATGAACCATAAAGGAAAGCATCAAATATCCAATATCCAATATCATTGCCGCTGACATCCCAAAACGTGTAAATAGAAACATCCCCTAACAAGGAGATCACAGTACCCCCCGGTACAGAGGGACTTTTAAGGCAGACCAAAATATGAGTAAAAAATATATGACAAATTTATTCACAAAAATAATACACAAAATCGTTTTACAGGACAGTATAAAAATCCATGCCTATATCAATGTGTGGAATCATACATGTTAATATATAGTTTGCACAACATCAACAGTTTTTTAGCTGACACTCTAGGATTCTTTTTCATCTCATTGAGCAGTCTGCACTGTGCTCTTGCAGTCATCTTTACAGGATGCCCACTTCTAAGGAGAGTAGCAGCAGTGTTGAACTTTCTCCATTTATAGACAATTTGTCTTACCATGGACTGATGAACAGCAAGACCTTTAGAGATACTTTTATAACCATTTCCAGGTTTATGCAAGTTAACAATTCTTAATTGTAGGCCTTCTGAGAGCTCTTTTGTGCGAGGCATCATTCACATCAGGAAATGCTTCTTGTGAAAAGCAAACCCAGAACTGATGTGTGTTTTTTATAGGGCAGCTGTAACCAACACCTCCAATCTCATCTCATTGCTTGGACTCCAGTTGGCTGACACCTCACTCCAATTAGCTCTTGGAGATCTCATTAGTCTAGGGGTTCATATACTTTTCCCACCTGCACTGTGAATGTTTACATGGTGTGTTCAATAAAAACATGGTAACATTAAATTCTTTGTGTGTTATTAGTTTAAGCAGACTGTGATTGTCTATTGTTGTGACTTAGATGAAGATCAGATCACATTTTATGACCAATTTGTGCAGAAATCCCTATAATTCCAAAAGGGTTCACATACGTTTTATTGCAACTGTAAACTTCAAAGTTTATTTTTTAGTTAGAAGCTGACTTTTGTCTCTCCTGTTCAAAACTCAGCTTACCGTGTGCTTAAATACTGTCTATTCCTTCATTTTAATCAAAAAAATATTAGGTTTTACTTATTTTTTGTCCTTTTAAGATAAAACAATAGATGCAGTTTTGGCAATGAGGCCTACAAGTTGTTTAAGCTCTATGTGTATGCAGTGTGTACCAGTTTCTGTTTTAATCTGAAAAAAAGAATAATAATATTTTTGTCTTCCAAAGCTAAATGAGGAATGTGGTTTAGCTTATGAGGTTTCCAAGAAATTTTTGAAATTCTGCTTATGCAGTCTATACCATATCCTTTCTATTTTAATCTGGAAAAATATAATATTTAAATACTTTTTTCTTACCAAAGGCACCTTTTAAGCATGCAATATGAAGGATTGGTACTTTTCCCATGTTACCCCTAAAGTTACATGAAGTGGAAAGCCCTCTTTCTGAAAAACGGTATTTCTTAAATTTTTTTGCGTTGATACATGACTGCCATATTCTTGAAAATAGGCCGAATTGATTTTCAAGATTTGCTCTGCCATGGAACATAATTATGGGATTGAAAGTTAGCAATTTCCTGAATTTACATTGAGTTGGATCAAATAGAACCTGGGCACATTCAGTCATCAATAATGATGATGATATCATATTTCCCTAACCTCAAGCACTGAATATGACAAACTAAGGAACAGGCTTTGCACAGATTATGGCCCCAATTTAAATACTAATCCCAGTCCTTTAAACAACTAGTCCAGAGGACCCTAGACTGATGTCCTAACAACCCCTTATATATCATATGCTTGTACACATGTTTCATAGACTGTAAAACTGTGCTACTATTTGGACATACTGGTCAAAGGGCATGCACTAAGCATACTACAGCTCTTGATGCTGCTGAATTGTTGCCAATAAATCAATGTAACATTTAGAGCAACCAAAGATGAAAATACATACATGGGAAAAACTGGTATATGTACAGTAAATTATGTCATACATTTTACACTAAACAGCATTCACAGGTACTCCATAAAAAAAAGGTCATCGCAACACCAATTGTAAAAAGACAATATTATTTTGACCCCCCAGAATGTTAACGAACCTTGCTGTCATTGACATCTGCGGTCATCACTAAAAGCAGGAGCTGAACTGATTAGCTCCTGGGCTTGCTAAACTGCTATAGAGTTCACAATAAGGGCACTCTGCTACAAAACACACGGCTTCTGCACATGGAGTTGTCACGATCAGAGGGTAAGTCCACCTAGGACTGTAACTCAAGATCTAGCGGACCAATGGATGACTAACCAGGTGTATCCAGGAATGGATCCTCACAGCTGCTGACCTAGCTTTGTGCACTGGTGCGCAATCATGTTAGAACCAGAAGGGGCCAGCCCCAAACTGTTCCCACAAAGTTGGGAGCATTAAATTGTCCAAAATGTCTTGGTATGCTGAGGCCTTCAGAGTTCTCTTCACTGGAACTAAGGGGCCAAACCCAACCCCTGAAAAACAACCCCACACCATAATCCCCCCTCCACCAAATGATTTGGACCAGTGCACAAAGCCAGGTCCATAAAGACATGGATGAGCGAGTTTGGGGTGGAGGAACTTGACTGGCCTGCACAGAGTCCTGACCTCAACCCGATAGAACACCTTTGGGATGAATTAAAATGGAGACGGCGAGCCAGGCCTTCTTGTCCAACATCAGTGCCTGACCTAACCAATGCGCTTCTGGAAGAATGGTCAAACATTCTCATAGACACACTTCTAAACCTTGTGGACAGCCTTCCCAGAAGAGTTGAAGCTGTTATAGCTGCAAAGGGTGGGCCAACTCAATATTGAACCCTACGGACTAAGACTGGGGTGACAATTAAGTTCATGTGCGTGTAAAGACAGGCTTCCCAATGCTTTTGACAATATAGTGAATATGTAAAGCGCTGTGTAAATTATCAGTGCTATGTAAGTGACTGTAATAAATAAATAATATCCTTCATGACTGTGGAACAGCGGTAACCATAAAAAGAAAAGCTATCCCCTTATTTCCTAAGCCTGCATTGTGCACATCTTGTAGACTCTTTATATCAAGTTCTTGGAAACTGTGAGCTCTCCAGCGGTGGCTGAACAGCACAGTTTACTGCTCATGCTATGGTGGAATGTGTTAGCATACTGTGGATTGCAATGGCATTGTTGCTTCTAATGGAATATGAGAAGGTGTCAACGCTGAAGCTAAATTGAGTAAGCATTGTCCTACTGGTAATTTCCAACCTCCTTCAGGAGTCATCACTACAAAATGATTAATGTAGCAATAGACCTTCAGGGTTTTCAGCCAACATATTGAGAACAATAAAATGTAATTATTCAGTAAACTATTTGTTAAAATCTGTACCCCAACACTTGCAGTTTATAACTGTCAATGCTACTGCAGACTCCTGCTCTCTCAGTGCTGCTTCCCTGAACCTCTGGTCTTCACAGGAAAGAGTTAACAGTGGAAAGTGCAGTCTAGAGTCTAATTTGTAGATACGAGGGAGGGGAGGGGGGAGGAGCAGGGGAGTGCCTTGCCATCCTAGGCTAGGATGTTTCAATTGATGCACAGTGTAGGGAGACACAACTGTAGTCCCTACATACAAGTGAGACATCATATGACACTGCAAGAGAAAGGAGCCACCCTGAATCAGGAAACCTTGGGCAGTAGTGCCTAAACTGGAACATATACAGTAAAAAAGAGAGCACTCACATAGCAACATCCATAAATTTAAAGGGTGCATTAAGGTGAAACAACATGAAGGTTTACAACCCCTTAAAGTTTGTCCAGCAGCTAATTTACTCACTGAATATAAAGCTTATTTATCTTTTAATCCCTGCCTATGTTCCAGTTTAACAGAAAAGAAAGGGATACTTACTAGGTATCCCTGGTTCGGACTTTTAATGCATACAAAACAATAGCGAAGTATAAAGAAATAACAATGTTTATTGAACAAATACAATGGCAAGGACTCATTCTGCTCTGACTGTCCTATGAGGCTGCAGAACCTCTGAGCCTCTGTCTGAACAGTGCTGATTGGCCCTATGCTGATCACATGCACCCTCCCAACAAAACTGAACATGTGCACAGTGACTCCAAAGGCTGTCTTCTCAGGGGATGGATTGGGGGCAGTGAAAGAAGGGGAGGATCAAAGAAGACAGAATCAAACAGCCTTTTTACACAATGCGCAGGAATAACCCATTAGGTCCCACAGTGAGTTATCCTGACTGGCCGTCATATGACGTCCTGTAGGATAACAGCCGCCGTGCGCCTGTGGAGGTATGCATCACGGCATTCGGTGGTGCGGTGTGCCAGTCTGACACACCGCTACACCGATCTTGGTAAAGAGCTGGCGGAGGCAATGTAAACAGGAAAATCTGTTGATTGGCTTTTCCCTCACTCGCGTCTGGCAGACGTGAGTAGAGGAGAGCCGGTCAGCAGCTCTCCTGACAGGGGGAGTCTGTGCTGATTGTTTATCAGCACAGCCCCCCCCCCCCGGACCCTGTCTAGAACCACCATCATGCTGCCCAGGACTACCGGATCAGTGCCACCCATAAGTACCCATCTTTGCATTCAGTGCCCAACAGTGTCACCTATCAGTGCCCACCAGTGCCACCCATGAGTGCCCATCAGTGCCCCCTATCAATGCCCATCAGTGCTGCATATCAGTGCCACCCATCAGTGCCGACTACCAGTGCCCATCAGTGCCGCATATCAGTGCCCATCTTCGGTGCCTGTCAGTGCCCGCTCATTGGTGTCACTTCATCAGTGCTGTCAGTGCCACCTTATCAGTGCCCATCAGTGAAGGAGAAAACTTACTTATTTACAAAATTTTATAACAGAAACAAAAGCAAAACTTTAATTTTTTTCTACATTTTCAGTCTTTTTTTATTTGTTTAGCAAAAAATAAAAACCGCAAAGGTGATCAAATACCACCAAAAGAAAACTCTATTTGTGGGAACAAAATGATAAAAAAATTCTGTTTAGGTACAGTGTAGCATGACCGTGCAATTGTCATTTAACCACTTGCCTACTGGGCACTTAAACACCCTTCCTGACCAGACCAATTTTCAGCTTTTGGTGCTCTCACACTTTGAATGACAATTACTCAGTCATGCAACACTGTACCCAAATGAATTTTGTGTCCTTTTTTTCGCACAAATAGAGCTTTCTTTTGGTGGTATTTGATCACCTCTGGGGTTTTTATTTTTTGCGCTATAAATGAAAAAAGACCGAAAATTTTGAAAAAAAAACGCATATTTCTTTGTTTCTTTGATAAAATTTTGCAAATTATAATTTTTTTTTCATAAATTTTGGCCACAATTTATACTGCTACATATCTTTGGTAAAAATAACCCAAATTAGTGGATATTATTTGGACTTTGTGAAAGTTAGAGAGTCTACAAGCTGTGGTGCGAATCGCACAAAATTGATCACACCTGATGTACTGGTGGCCTATCTCATTTCTTGCGACCCGAACAAGTCAGGAAAGTACAAATACCCCCCAAATGACCCCTTTTTTGAAAGTAGACATTCCAAGGTATTTACTAAGATGCATGGTGAGGTTTTTGATGTTGTCATCTTTTTCCCACAATTCTTTGCAAAATGAAGATTTTTTTTTTCTCACAAAATTTTCAATGTAATAGGTTATTTCTCTCACATGGCATGTGTATACCACAAATGACACCCCAAAATACGTTCTGCTACTCCTTCTGAGTATTACGATACCAAATGTGTGAGACTTTTACACAGCCTGGCCACATACAGAGGCCCAATATTGAAATAGCACCATCAGGCGTTCTAGGAGCATAAATTACACATTTCATTTCTCAACCACCTATTACATTTTTGAAGGCCCTGGAGCACCAGGACAATGGAAATGCCCACAAAGTGACCCCATTTTGGAAAGCTAACACCCCAACGTATAATCTATGAGGCATAATGAGTCGTTTGAATGGTTCATTTTTTTTCCAGAAGTTTTGGGAAAATGTGGAAAAAAAATGAAAACGCATTTTTTTTACGCAAAGTTGTCAATTTTTAAGATATTTCCAACACATAGCATGTACATAGCAAAAATGACACCCCAAAATACGTTCTACTACTCCTCCTGAGTATAACGATACCAAATGTGTGAGACTTTTACACAGCCTGGCCACATACAGAGGCCCAATATTGAAATAGCATCATCAGGCGTTCTAGGAGCATAAATTACACATCTTATTTCTCAACCACCTATTACAGTTTTGAAGGCCCTGGAGCACCAGGACAATGGAAATGCCCACAAAGTGACCCCATGTGGCACTGACAACATGTGGCACTGACGACACGTGGCACTGACAGATGGCACTGGAGGCAGATGGGGCTGACAGATGGGGCTGACAGATGGGGCTGACAGATGTCGCTGGCAGATGTCGCTGACAGATGGCACTGGGGCTGGCACTGGCAGATGGCACTAGCACTGGCAGATGGTGCTGGCTATTTGCTCTGGCTAATTGCTCTGGCAAATGGGGCTGGCAGATGGCACTGCGGCTGGCAGATGGCACTGGCGCTGGCAGGTGGCACTGGCGCTGGCAGGTGGCACTGGCAGGTGGCACTGGCACTGGCAGGTGGCATTGGCAGGTGGCACTGGCACTGGTGGCACTGGCACTGGTGGCACTGGCGCTGACGGCACTGGGGCTGACGGCACTGGGGCTGACGGATGGCACTGGCGCTGGCAGGTGGCACTGGCACTGGCACGTGGCACTGGCAGGTGGCACTGGCCACACTGGCACTGGTGGCACTGGCGGCATTGGGGCTGACGGCACTGGGGCTGACGGCACTGGGGCTGACGGATGGCACTGGTGCTGGCAGGTGGCACTGGTGCTGGCAGGTGGCACTGGCACTGGCAGGTGGCACTGGCACTGTCGGCACTGACGGCACTGGGGCTGACGGCACTGGGGCTGACGGATGGCACTGGCGCTGGCAGGTGGCACTGGTGCTGGCAGGTGGCACTGGCAGATGGCACTGGCGGCACTGGCACTGGCGGCACTGGGGCTGACGGCACTGGCGGCACTGGGGCTGACGGCACTGGGGCTGACGGATGGCACTGGTGCTGGCAGGTGGCACTGGTGCTGGCAGGTGGCACTGGCACTGGCGGCACTGGCACTGGTGGCACTGGGGCTGACGGCACTGGGGCTGACAGCACTGGGGCTGACGGCAGGCACTGGCGCTGGCAGGTGGCACTGGCGCTGGCAGGTGGCACTGGTGCTGGCAGGTGGCACTGGCGGCACTGGCACTACTGGCAGATGGCACTGGGCTGACAGATGGCACTGGGCTGACAGATGGCACTGGGCTGACAGATGGCACTGGCACTGGGGCTGACAGATGGCACTGGGGCTTACAGATGGCATGGGGGCTGACAGTTGGCACTGGGGCTGACTTACAGATCCTCTCTCTCCTCACACGCTGTCTCTGTGTGAGGAGGGAGAGACACGGCAATGGGAGATGATCTCATATGTTTACATTTGAGATCATCTCCCATTGGCAGCTGCGATCGCGCTGTGAACGGCCGCTTTGATTGGCCGTTCACGGCGATCTGTGTTTGCCTGTCTCCAGGAGACACGGCGAATACAAAACTTCCGCGATGCGCACCCCCGGCGGTGCGCATTGCGGAAGTAAACAAAACGACATCCAGGGACGGCCAGGCGAAGGAACCCGCCTGCTCTACGGCCGTCATTCGGCTATAGGGCGGGTGGGAGGTGGTTAAACAGCAACAGTGCAGAAAGCTGAAAATTGGCTTGGGCAGGAAGGGGGGTAAGTGTCTGGTATTGAAGTGGTTAAGTTTAGCTATACAACAACATATTTGGTTTATGTGTTTGGTTTTAGACACATGTTAAATGAAGTGGTATTAGTGGTGTTAAATAATTCAAGTAAAATCTATAATAATGCAAGACACACTGAAGATGTAGTGACAAAGTAGTTTTATAATTTGATGCAGTGGATAAAATGTCCTATAAATGACTAAAATAAATGGGAACTCTCATGAAAACACTAGGGACAGAGAGGCATATATATAACACACTACAGCAATAATACTGGCTTGCAGCCATGTCTAGCAGGCACCTCTACACTCAGTTTATGTGCATACCTTTCTTTGCATGGAAATGATAGTTTACATTAATCACAGCTTTATATTTGTGCCAAAATCCAGCATTTCAGGGCTGAGGAGTTCCTACCACCCAGAAACCATAAAAAATATAGTGTCCCCTCTAAAAAATGGCTTATTATGCACAATCCCATTGATGACTAATAAAGCAGCCTCTGTGTTAATTGATTCAGCTCAGTTTCTCCAGAAGTAGTGCCAGAGAGTTCTCAGTCGTGCACCCACAATAGACACCACTATTTGATTCCTATTGGTATTTCTTGAATTAGAAGGAATGTGTTCTTGGCAGAGGGAAACACAATCTCCCCATCTACACAATGCCAAATCTCATTTCTTCTACTTGAAGGCAAATAAAGCCCTACTGTTTTGAAGTGTTATAGATTTGGCTTGAGTTATGTCGTTATTGATGAAACATAAATTAGTGCAGTCAGGCAGAAGTGTTGCTTCAGTGTAGATTACCATGCTCTCTATTCTTTTCTTGTTTCCTACAGTAGAAATCAGTGGTAGTATTCCCTTACCAGGGCACCCAGTACAGCTCCACTTTCAGTCAATGCACTTAAAAGTAACATTTCTCGTTTTCCTGAGTGCAGAAGTTGTGGTCAGGTGAAATAAGGAAGATCTCCTAGCCAAATGACAGAATGTGTCTGTAGAGCAGGTGTTGGAAATTTTTTTGGAATGCTTATAAACAATCCCCAGTCACTATTTAGGCATTGAAGAAAGCCTTAGGCCCCTTTCACTAGGAGCAGATTCCGTTCTGATCAGCTCACAAAGCCCCTACTGTCTGCAAGGGAGTGGGCAGATGACATATCCGTGTCCACTCTGCAGAAACTGAGGGGACAAGGCCGTTTAATTTGCTCCGCTGTCCATTTCAACATGGCTACCCTCCAGTCTGCTCTACTTAAACGTAAGAGGATGGATCCCCTTTCGTTTTTTTTTAGTGGACCTGATCGGACCCGGAGGTCCACTAAAGTCCAAGTCTATTTACATCCACCTGCCTATAGGGATAAATGATTCTTCCGATCAGGTCTGTCTAAAAAACTGACAGGTGGATCGGATCTGTGTGAAAGGAGCCTTAAAGGATAAATTCACCCCATCTGCATTTGTAGCGCTACTACCACAGGAGCTGCTTAGTATGATGAGTTCTCCGTTCTCTGTTCTACCAATGACTCTTATGGCTGGATTCACACCTATGCGTTTTTAGTGCTTTTTGCATTTTGCAGATTTGCACTACAGTCCATTTAACATGGTTTCCTATGGAACACGTTCTGTAGTATAAATCTGCAAAATGCAAAAAGCACTAAAATTGCATAGGTGTGAATCCAGCCTTAGGCTGCTTGGTCCCAACTGACACACCTGTGCAACTTAAACATGAGTATGCTACCACTTAATAATAATATAGAGAAAATAGGCAACATGCAACTTGGTAGTAGATTAATTAGATGTGTTATGGCAAGACAAGTTAGACAATGCATGAAACAGTAAACGTGCAATTGAACACATTTTTAAATGCTGTACTGGTTAAGGTGAATACTGGCCTATAATATGGCAATTAATTAACTGTAATAAACTTAAACCACATTTTAGCTGGTAAACAGTGATCAGTATAATGAAATTAACTAAACCAATGTCCTCAAGTGCACTTTTTACATACAGCCCCAATAGTGGGTGGGTCTATGTATTCCTGACGAGGGGTACCTCTGGAGATGGCTGTTAAGTACTTGGTGCCTATTTATCAGTACTAAGCTTGCTATCGTTGGGGCCCATCTATTTGTGCATGTGAAGCTGTCCCTTTAAGACTGTACTCAATGCATTGCTGTTGGACTGTTAAGTAGAAAGCAGTCTCCCTTAACATTACCTATAGGCAGAAAAGAGTTAAGCTTGGTAATTCCACTCACCATTCCTGGCATGCAATGTTTTCTGTTCAATACATTTGCTGGTCAGCTGTCCTAGTAAGCTCAATCCTCACGAACAAGTCCTTTCTGATGTGGGCACACATCGCGACAGGTCTCCCCAGCTCAGGTCCCAATACAAAGGGAAACTCTTTGGCTCAGTCTCTCAGCTCCCAGGATGTTCAGAAGAGCTCTGTCTCTCCCTGGAGTAGGCACACATGAATCCAATGTCTGCCTAGCTCTGGAAATTGCATACAGACACTAACTGTGACTCAGTCCATTCCTCAGAGCTCCATAGCAGGTCTGTGCTTTCTCTGGTGTAGTGTATATACCCCGGCAGTAGGTCTGTACTATCTAAATTACCTGCACTAGACTCCCCTGAGCTCTAATGAATTGCCCAGGAAAACATGTTGTTCTCTCCTCCATCTGTGTGCTGGGAATCTTGGTATTGAAGTCCACAGCTCCATCACCTGAGCCTCAATTGTACAGTGCCCTTTCAGAACTACATATCCCATGACCTTCAGCAGCTGCACAGCCAGTCCTCATTCCCACTGTTTACTTGCTCTTATCTGGTGCTCCTCTACCTCCAGGAGCACAAGAGTCCTATGCGAGAACATCCTGTTAGGATATGAATTCCCATTTATGACTCCTTGTCACAAACACTCTGCTGGATAAACTTTCTGTACTGCCATTCCAAGATGGCAATTACCAGCATAGGCCAAAGGGCTGTATCAACAGGCAGTACTCCAGAAATATAAGATATTAAACCATGTTGCCTTCCAACAATGGGTAAGCCACAGTACCCATGCCAAGGGACATCTGTATACTGCAGTCCTAACTCTAAATTGCCAGAGCCTCCATAGTAGGAGCACATATAAGAAGGGATAGATCAAGGGCAGGTATGCTTGGAGGGAGCCCACCCCTCCTTAAAGGCACAGCGATGCATGTGATGCCCAGCAAAAGCCCAATGCCAACAAAGGCACCTGGTGCATCCCTGCACCCAATTTATCCAACTGTGCAAAAAAGTGGCACCCACCCCAACCTTTAACTGGCTTTGCAGCAAGGTGCACTAGGAAGGGCAATGCACATCACAAACAAACAAAAGATTTCCCTGCACGCTTACCAGCCAGCCCGCAAAACAACCAAATTGACCCTAACAGTTAATGTTAAAAACAGAGGCACAGGAAATATTCTAATACCATTTATTTCTTGTCCCATTCTCACAGAATTAATGTACATGCATTTCACTTGGCTTATTGCTATGCATTTTTTGTTTTTTATAAAACGCCCCTATAGGTGCATGTCAAATGCAAAATAAAAAACAAATAAAACTATGCAGTACATCTCTGCAATAAAGGCACATTTCCCATTGTTTTATCAATTTAAAACTACAGAGAAATACTTATTGATGTACCAGACATGCACTTAGCTCCTGTTGTGGGCTGACAACACACACCATTTTTGTGGACTTGTTGGTGTCTTCCCTGCCCAGTGGTTATTTGCTAAACTACTAAAGCCCATCCGCTCTCCTCATCTCAACACAATAAAGACTGATTGCTCTGTGGTCAGTTATTTATTTTTTAACATGTTTTTCCATTATGTTTATTCTATTATGTTTTTTTTCCATGTATGTTTTTTTCCTATCATATGTTTTTCCATTATATGCATACAATCTTTGTTTTACAAATCAAAATATAATGTGTAAAAAATGATTTTCAGGGCAATACAGGTTAGCTAAAGACCACGTAGTTGTGTGTGCCAGATTTTTGACTCGCTTCATCTTAATGTAACTTTTGACAAAGCCACTTCTGTAACTTATTTATTCTTGTTTATACATGTTGAGCTTGTGCTATTGAGTTCTGTAAACCACATGACTTTTTATAAAAGGCACAGACAAAAATGTGTAATAATAAAAAAAAAAGCCTAAAGCTCCATCTTCTTGCTGGACAGAAAACTATATAATTTTCAAGTGCAATACTTCATATTTACCAGAAAAAATATATATGTATTTTTAAAATTTTTAGTCCTGTCCATAACACCTAAAAAAAGAAACCAATATACAAAAAACAGCTACACAATTGGTAAAAGTGAGAACCTCTGTCAGGCTTTTGTTACTGTCTAATGCAGAACATACATGGGTCAAATTCCAAACTAACTTTCTATTGAAAATCTGAAATTTTGTGTGTTTTGTGATCAGTTGACACTATCATTAATTTAGAAATTTGACCAACCAAGCCTTCAATTTCACCTCATGTTGCTATGGAAAATAATTTTTGTGGCCAGGAATATTTTTTTCTCTCCAGGAATTTTCTTTTTGATTCTCCCATCATTGGAAAATTGTGTTTTTCCAAAAATTTCCAACATACCCAATGGCCGCACGAAAATTGACCATTGCTGCGGCCCACTAATGGTGGGAAATTTGAACATAAATTCTTAGTTAAGATGTTCGAAAGAAAATTCTTTCGGAATTCGACCCATGTATGGCCGGCCTATGTCCTTGTTGGGGAATTTACCCTCTCTTCCTATCCCAGTGGCAAGTGTATTCCCAGCAGTGATGCAAATGACATTATAAATCTGACAGATATTCTAATCCTTCTATGCTTTAGAAAAGTGTTTAAAGGGTTTTGTAAAGGTAAATATTTTTTCACTTTAATGCATTCTATGCATTAAGGTGAAAAAACATCTGACAGTGGCGGCTCCCCCAGCCCCCCCCCCCCCGTTTTACTTACCTGACCCCTCGAAAGTCCCGCGCTCGCCTCCGACATCCTCTTCCCCACTCAGCCTGGCCGCTGATTGGCTAGAGTGGATGGATTGAAAGCAGCGCAGCCATTGACTCGCGCTTCTGTGAATCACATCTAATGATGCGGCGTGCTGGGGGCTGGGCCGAGTGATACAGTGAGCGGCTATAGCCGCCGGCTGTATCATGGGAGCGCGCCCGCAAGTGCTTCTCACCATGCGAGGGAGCTTGCATGAATGTGAGAAGTACTTGCGTGGGGTAGCCGAGACAGCCGCCAAGGGACCCCAGAAGACCAGATTCGAGGCTACTCTGTGTAAAACGAGCTGCACAGTGGAGATAAGTATAATATGTTTGTTATTTTAAAAAAAATAAAAAATTTAGTTTACAACCCCTTTAATTGCTGTCTGTATCTCTGATTGGGAGTCTTCCCCTGTGCCTGTGCTGGTGACACTCTGGCTATTCACAATAGTCTGGAAATACCAATAAACTATTAGTTATATTCTACAGCAGTGGAGGCTGGTGCTCAAAATTTTGAAAAAAAAAATCAATTACAGCCACTGTGCCATCAAATGCTGCCACTGTGCCCATAAAACGCTGCCACTGTGCCATCAAACGCTGCCACTGCACCCATCAAATGCTGCCACTGTCTTATTAAACGGTGCCACTTTGCCATCAAACACTGCCACTGTGCCATCAAATGCTGCCACTGTGCCATCAATTGCAGCCATTGTTCCCATCAAACGCTGCCGCTGTGCCCATCAAACGCTGCCACTGTGCCCTCAAATGCTGCTACTGTGCCATCAATTGCAGCCACTATGCCAAACGCTGCCACTGTGCCAAACGCTGCCACTGTGCCATCAAATGCTGCTACTGTGCCATCAAAGGCAGACACTGTGTCCATCAAACACAGTCACTGTGCCAAACACTGCCACTGTGCCCATCAAACGCTGCCACTGTGCCATTAAACGCTGCCACTGTGCCATCAAATGCTGCCAGTGTGCCCATCAAATGCTGCCACTGTGCCCATCATATGCTGCCAGTGTGCCCATCAAATGCTACCAGTGTGCCCATTAAATGCTGCCAGTGTGCCCTTTGAAAGCCCCCAGTGTGACCCCTGCCCATTTGCTGTCTGCCCTGGCACTTACTTTGTCTTGGTGGGGCAGCGGGTGATAGCGACGAGCGGGCTCCTCCATGCCTCTCCTGCCATCCTCATCTCCCGTCCTCTCCTCCTGATAGGTGTCCAATAGCGACGCCTGTCATTTCAGCCATTCAGGTGACAGGTAACAGACCCGAGAACCCAATTGGCGGAGAGGCGGTTTAGTGTTAGGGAAGTGAATAGTCATATGCTTTTCTAACACAGCTGAGTGACCTGCAAGCGCCCAGCATGGCGCTCGCAGGTCACCTTTTTTAATGCCTATTAGAGCCTATGGCTCTAATCAGGTGCTTCAAAAGCACCCCCCCGCTGCTGTAATTCAGGCGCCCTGCGCCCGCAGGGGCGCTGGGTGCCTGAATAAGAGGTGGCAGCAATGCTTGAATCTATCTATTGGTGATAGAGGGGTAACAGGAGAGAGGGGGCGGGGCCTGTGCACCCTTAATGCTGTTAACAGTCTTTGATGCAGTGCGGCACTTGTCAGAGGTAGGAATAAATGAATCTGCCTGGGTCTGGTTCACAAACTTCAATACAGTTTCAATTGCTTGAACCTTGCAAACTGTGAGATAAACCCCACTAAAATATATGGGGGGGGGGGGACAAATCTTGTTTATCAACTTTGGCCATTTTAAATTCTACTAAGCAAGCTAATGCCAAACAAAAAGCATGGAATTCAGGGCACAGCTGTGGGAAACATACACCAATGTCATAAATAAAAATGAAAACCTCTGTTTTTAATGCAAATTTTTAGACAGTATAATTTGTATTTGTTTTGCTGGCTAGCTGTTCTGATGAAGAGGGCAAAGTTTCGACACCCAAAATGAGTTGGCTTTTGTATCCATTTTATGTTTAAAATACAACATCATTTTGGACCTTATAAATATTCACTGTAGTGCTATAATTCCAGATCCAGATTTTGCTGCCTGTGTCTCCATCAGGGCGGTTCCTACTTGCTATATATTCTAGTGACTGTTGTCACCAGGACTGAAAGTGAGGAAAAAATCCAAAATGTGAAGTGGTCACCAGAGCAGGATTAGAGTGGAAGTGTTCCAATGGGGCACTTGTTCCAGTGACAATAATCTAAGAGAGGATTACCTTTACTTTGGATGGGTTTCCTCTGTTGTGTCTATGGGGAAATGTTTAGGATACTCAAAACAAGCATATGAACCTCCAAAAAGTAATGTCTCATGGCAAAGGCAACTCTACAGATTAGGTGCCAGGGCAGTGGAAGATGTGGCAAATGGTAAAATGTTCTTAGATCTTTCTAAATTTTAAACACACATACACACATACTTTGACTCTAAAGGTTTTAGCTTCTTATGAAAGTATAATTCTCAAAAAAGTCCCTGTGAAGGTTCACACTTTTTCCAGCAAATCTCTTATTGCCTACAAATCAAACGATATGTCAAGGGTATTAAAATAGTTAAAATAATTTCATACATTAAAATTATTGTCTTCATCTGTCCAAGAATGCACAACAGACAAGTTCCTTTATTACACAGGGAGCAGATGGTAGTATAGTGAAATGGAGCAAGATCAGCTGTGCATGAAGTTGCTGAAGCAGGTAAAACCCACATTTAAGGAGGACAGTCATAATGCTCTTCTATACAAAGTATCCATTTGCTTCTGTCAGTTCCCTAATAGGTTAGCATAGTATGTTCTGGTAATTATTTGGCCTGTTTCACAGTAATGCTCCATCACCGCACCTGTAACCCAGAAAAAGGTTGCCATCAAATCTTCATTTTCACCGGCGTGTATAAGCTAGCATGCTTCCTTTGTTTTGCCACTGCTTCATTCAGTTCAGGGTCATCTGATAATTTGTCAATCAGGTTTGGCTCTAAAGTCAGAAGTTTTATAGTCTAATGCCACGTACACACGAACGGACTTTTCGACGGACTAGGTCCGAAAGTCTTTCCGATGGACTTTGCAGCGGAGGTCCGCCGAACTTTCAAACGAACGGACTTGCCCACACACGATCACTCCAAAAGTCCACCGGTTTCAAACACGGTGACGTACAGCATGTAACGGGACTAGAAAAAAGTAGTCCAAGACCCAGTGCGCCACCCTTTGCGCTCCTTCTGCTAATCTCGTGTTTATCTCGTGTTAGTAGAAGTTTGGTTAGAGACGGTTGGCACTTTTCAGACTTCAGCTTATTTCGATCATTTTCTGCGGTTCAGTTTGTGCTTGTGAAGTTTGTATCTGGTTTTCAGTGCATGTGGATCAGTTCGTATCTGTAAAGCAGGCGGTTCTGGTCCACTTGTTCCTGTTCTTCAGGTCACTCTCCATGGGCCTTGCTGTTCTTCAGTGCGTTCGGTTTGTTTGTTTGATCAGCTGACCGTTTTGAAGCCATGGTGCGTGGACGTCCTCGTTCTCAAATTCGTGCTGTGTGGGGGCTTGGTGTTGGGGTTAATACTTTGACCCGAGCCCAGTCCATTAACAGGGCGAGGGGGAGTTTATGGACGAAGAATTTCAGGAATTATGTCAGGATGACAGACCCTGTTTTTCACTGTCTGCTGGCTTTGCTGACCCCTTATATCAGCAGGCAGGATACCTGCATACGCCAAGCCATCACTCCGGAGCAGAGGCTAGTCACCACGTTGCGGTACTTGGCGACAGGGAGAAGCCTGCAGGACCTCAAGTTCACGACAGGCATCTGTTTCATCCTTTAACATTACATTATATGTATTGAATGTTTGCTAATGTATTGTATTAATTTCACCCTTACCTAATTACCATTATTGGAATATGCTGTGAATGTCCCCTTTATCTTCATGCATGCATGTTTTTGTTTTGTTAATGGAAAATCCTTTTGTGGCCTACATGCATATTTCCCTTCACTAACCTCCCCAGCATGCAATCCTGGGCCCATATACACCTATAGCCTAGTCCCTTATGTATATTCTCAGCTCCAATGTACTGCTTTCCCCGAACCACCCCCTCAAATGTCTCCAAGTGTAATGTGTGGTCTTAAAATCATTTACAACCCTCCTCCACCCCCTCAAATGTCTCCAAGTGTAATGTGTGGTCTTAGAATCATGTAGATCTCTCCCCCACCCCCTCAAATGGGTTCAAGTGTAATGTGTGGTCTTAAAATAATTTACAACCCTCCCCCAACCCCCCATACAATTTTTCAATGGACCATCAGAGAGGGTGAGGAATCTGATAAGTGGGCCATATGTTTTTTTTTAAATACTACTTCTAAAAAATGTTATACTGCTGTTGTGCAAAAATGTTTTTGTATAATCTGTTTGCTTAATAATAAATTAATTGTTATGTTTAAAAGTACTTATTTTTTTTTCTTGTTTGACTCCACAGTTTCCTTCCACGACACAGGAATGGCAGACAGGGGCCTCCCAGTTCGCTGACCGTTGGGACTTTCCCAACTGTGAAGGGACGATCGACGGTAAGCATGTTCGCATTGCGCCACCACCCCTTTCAACTTTAATTACAAGGAGTTCCATAGTGTAGTGTTGAAGGCGGTGGTGTCGGAACAAAATGAGTTTATCTATGTGGATGTGGGGAAGAACGGCCGGATGTCGGATGGAGGAGTCTTCACCCAGAGTTCTGCCAGCGTCTCCAGACTGGTGGCCTGGGATTGCCACCTGATGCCGAAAATGTTGAGGGACTTGCCTTTGTTTTCACAGGAGATGAAGCGTTCACTCTAGGCGAGCACCTGATGAGGCCCTTCCCCCAAAGGACCCTCACTCCGGAGAGGAGGGTTTTTAACTATCGGCTGGCCAGAGCAAGAAGAGTTGTGGAGAATACCTTCGGGATTATGGCCAGCCGGTTCTGTCTGTTTTTAACATCAATCAATATGGTGGACTACAAAATAAACCACATCACCCTGTGCTGTTGCATACTGCATAATTTTTTAAGGAAACATTCGATAACATATCTAACTTCATTTGGGCCTGAGCCCACCGGACTTCCTGAATCAGTACTCATAGGCCTTGCTCGTCCTGGCTTGGCCCCCCAAACCGCCCGTTAAGTGCATGACAGATATGTCAATTATTTTAATGGTAGGGGGCCATAACATCTTTAAACATTTACATTAATAAAAAAAATATTTTTTTATGATAAAATCTCAAGTTTTTCTTCTTGTTTGCTTTTCTTTTGGCTGTCTCCTAGGTTCTCCTAGTGCACTTGTAGTGTCAAGTGGATTTCCCATTAGTAAATAAGCCCCTTTGTCACTGAAAACACAAAATGAATTACAAAACTGGTATTGAGTATTGAAAGAAGAAGTCACACACATTGTTGTCGTTTAAAATTTTTATTACTGTGTGCACATTCAAACATGTGCGTTTTTTTTAAAACGGCATTCAATGTATTTTTTTTTTCATGGGTTTTTTGTGGGTTTAATTTATAGAGATGTGACTTTTAAAAACTAGAATATTAGTCATGAGATGAGGATAAATAAAGAAGAAAGAAGTTTGTGAGAACTCTGTGTGAATATAAGCAGCAAAGCAACTTCATTCTTCTAGCATTATAAAGAAGAAAAGAATGCGCTATATTAAAAGATCACAGAATTGGCAATGTGAGGAATGTGTTAGCTTCAATAGTGATGGCCGAACGGTTCGCCCGGCGGTCGTTTCGCGGCGAATTTCCGACATTCGCGGTCCGCACGTTCGAACGCCTTTTTCCGTCGTTCGCCGCGGCGGACTTACGTGTTTAATGTATACAAGAACTTTAACCTTTGGTGACACGTTTATCATGTGATACAGGACAGCCAATTGAGACATGACAGCACATGGACACTTGTACATTCCCCCTAACCTATAAATACACCCGATCCGGTGGCCATTTTACATTCTTTCTTCTGTTAAGATAGGGACAGGTTCCTGTGTGGAGTAGGGAGAGATAAACCACTAGCTATTTGGTACACAAAAGTTCTTTTCAGGACTGGTATAGGTGTTAGGTGTTGATAGGTTTGCTGTGCTGCTGATTCTTGCAGCAGCCTGAGTGTCTTTTGTTAGTTTAGAGAAAGGGAAAGGACGGTGTATGCTACAGGGACAGCCAGATTAGTCTTTCATCATCATCATCATCATCATCATCATTAGCTGTTACTATCAAGGTCCACAAAAGAGCTGTTCCAGTAACCACTAATCGTTCTCTTTTTTTGCCAATTTGTATAGGGACAGGAAGGAAGCAGTGTTGTCAGGCAGTGAGGGTAATTTTAAAGACTTGCTGTTATTATTAGTTCCACAAAGGTTCTTTTCAGGACTGGTATCAGTGGTACAGTAATAGGCTTGTACATGTATAATATTCTTTCTTCCAAATATAGAAAGGATATTATACTTGACTGCTGCCCTTCTGCTGCAGTCTGCTAAACATTCACAACTCACTTGTTCCACAAAAGTTCTTATAAGGACTGGTAACTTGGTATAGGGTGCTACGGTACATAGGCTTGAGTGCGGTACAGTCTGCTGTTCTGTAAGGACCGCTATCGGTCCACAATAGATAGGGTTGACGTGCACCACTGCTGACCGCTGCCCTATACTGCAGCAGTCCTTCAGCGGTATAGGGACTGACGTACAGTCTGCTAATCACTAACACACAACCTGCTTGTTCCACAAAAGTTCTTATAAGGACTGGTAACTTGGTATAGGGTGCTACGGTACATAGGCTTGAGTGCGGTACAGTCTGCTGTTCTGTAAGGACCGCTATCGGTCCACAATAGATAGGGTTGACGTGCACCACTGCTGACCGCTGCCCTATACTGCAGCAGTCCTTCAGCGGTATAGGGACTGACGTACAGTCTGCTAATCACTAACACACAACCTGCTTGTTCCACAAAAGTTCTTATAAGGACTGGTAACTTGGTATAGGGTGCTACGGTACATAGGCTTGAGTGCGGTACAGTCTGCTGTTCTGTAAGGACCGCTATCGGTCCACAATAGATAGGGTTGACGTGCACCACTGCTGACCGCTGCCCTATACTGCAGCAGTCCTTCAGCGGTATAGGGACTGACGTACAGTCTGCTAAACACTAATACACAACCTGCTTGGTCCACAAAAGTTCTTATAAGGACTGGTAACTTGGTATAGGGTGCTACGGTACATAGGCTTGAGTGCGGTACAGTCTGCTGTTCTGTAAGGACCGCTATCGGTCCACAATAGATAGGGTTGACGTGCACCACTGCTGACCGCTCACCTATACTGCAGCAGTCCTTCAGCGGTATAGGGACTGACGTACAGTCTGCTAAACACTAATACACAACCTGCTTGGTCCACAAAAGTTCTTATAAGGACTGGTAACTTGGTATAGGGTGCTACGGTACATAGGCTTGAGTGCGGTACAGTCTGCTGTTCTGTAAGGACCGCTATCGGTCCACAATAGATAGGGTTGACGTGCACCACTGCTGACCGCTCACCTATACTGCAGCAGTCCTTCAGCGGTATAGGGACTGACGTACAGTCTGCTAAACACTAATACACAACCTGCTTGGTCCACAAAAGTTCTTATAAGGACTGGTAACTTGGTATAGGGTGCTACGGTACATAGGCTTGAGTGCGGTACAGTCTGCTGTTCTGTAAGGACCGCTATCGGTCCACAATAGATAGGGTTGACGTGCACCACTGCTGACCGCTGCCCTATACTGCAGCAGTCCTTCAGCGGTATAGGGACTGACGTACAGTCTGCTAATCACTAACACACAACCTGCTTGTTCCACAAAAGTTCTTATAAGGACTGGTAACTTGGTATAGGGTGCTACGGTACATAGGCTTGAGTGCGGTACAGTCTGCTGTTCTGTAAGGACCGCTATCGGTCCACAATAGATAGGGTTGACGTGCACCACTGCTGACCGCTCACCTATACTGCAGCAGTCCTTCAGCGGTATAGGGACTGACGTACAGTCTGCTAAACACTAATACACAACCTGCTTGGTCCACAAAAGTTCTTATAAGGACTGGTAACTTGGTATAGGGTGCTACGGTACATAGGCTTGAGTGCGGTACAGTCTGCTGTTCTGTAAGGACCGCTATCGGTCCACAATAGATAGGGTTGACGTGCACCACTGCTGACCGCTCACCTATACTGCAGCAGTCCTTCAGCGGTATAGGGACTGACGTACAGTCTGCTAAACACTAATACACAACCTGCTTGGTCCACAAAAGTTCTTATAAGGACTGGTAACTTGGTATAGGGTGCTACGGTACATAGGCTTGAGTGCGGTACAGTCTGCTGTTCTGTAAGGACCGCTATCGGTCCACAATAGATAGGGTTGACGTGCACCACTGCTGACCGCTGCCCTATACTGCAGCAGTCCTTCAGCGGTATAGGGACTGACGTACAGTCTGCTAATCACTAACACACAACCTGCTTGTTCCACAAAAGTTCTTATAAGGACTGGTAACTTGGTATAGGGTGCTACGGTACATAGGCTTGAGTGCGGTACAGTCTGCTGTTCTGTAAGGACCGCTATCGGTCCACAATAGATAGGGTTGACGTGCACCACTGCTGACCGCTCACCTATACTGCAGCAGTCCTTCAGCGGTATAGGGACTAAGAGTTTTGTCACAGGGTCATTTAAAAAATGACATGCAGAGGAAGAGGCAGGCCCTTCCGCAGGGGTGGTAGGGGTAGGGCAGGAGCAACAGGCTTGAGCCAAAGTGGGAAGTTGCAGAAGGTGCGTTCAATTACTTTAAAGGATGCACCAGACTTGGTTGAGTGGCTCGCTCAGCCTTACTCTTCTGCACCCTCCTCATCCTCTCGATCTGCACCCTCTTCTTCACTCTCTGCTATGTGCACCCCCAAAGACACTACCACCAACAACACGACCACCACCACCACCACCACATACCTTCCGCTTGAGTCACTGGAATTATTTTCCGATCCATATCAAGAGGACATTTCTGATGCGCAGCCACTCTTGGTATTGGATCAGGAAGAGGAGGTAGCAACAAGCGCTACTCAGCAGTCTGACGCCAGTACCCAGATCAGCCCAAGGAGGAGGTTGGTCCCCGGTGTTGCTGCCTACTCCGAGATCTCTACTTATAGCGGTGGGGAAGGTGACGTTGATGATGACGTGTCTAGTGATGTCACGTGGGTGCCCACAAGAGAGGAAGAGGAGGGGAGTTCAGAGGGAGATATGGACCAGCAGATAGGGAGGAGAAGCAGCAATGACTTACATTGCACAGCAGGGACAAAGCAGACTGCAAATGTATCAGGAGCGAGTCATCGACCATGTACGGTCACATCTGGCGCTCCCAGGACACCGGCACATGGCTCCGCAGTGTGGGCTTTTTTTAACGTGTCCGCTGCTGACAATAGCGTTGCCATCTGCAATCTTTGCAGTCAACGCGTTAGTCGCGGTAAGCCCAATACTCACCTAGGGACGACCGCCTTAAGAAGGCACATGAGCAGCCATCACCGAGCCCAGTGGGAGCAACGGAACACACAAAGCCACACTGCAGGCTCTCACCGTCCAGCCTCGTCTTCTACTTCTCCTTCTCCTCTCTCCTCACAATTGTCCTCCACTCCACCTTCCATCACGCCAAGCTCACATTTTTCTGCAAAAAGGCAGGCTTCCGTGGGCCTAATGTTTGAGCGTAAAAAAATGATGATGCCGGATAACCCTCTTGCCCAACGGTTGGCGGCTGGCTTGTCAGAACTCATAGCCCGCCAACTACTGCCATATAAACTGGTGGACTCGGAGGCCTTTCGCAAATTTGTGGCCATTGGAACACCACAATGGAAGGTCCCAGGAAGGAAGTATTTCTCAGAGAAGGGCATCCCAGAGCTATATGGCCATGTTCAGCGGCAAGTGAATGTATCTCTGGCACACAGTGTCGGTGCCAAGATACATCTGACCACAGACACGTGGTCTAGCAAACACGGGCAGGGAAGGTATATCAGTTTTACTGCCCACTGGGTGAACCTTCTGACGGCCGTCAAGCATGTAACCCGTGGCACCCGTGTAGATTTGGTTTTACCGCCACGGATTGCATGCAGGCCTGACTCTTCTTCTCCTCCTCCTACTCCATCCTCCTCCCTCTCCTCCTCAGCTGCCTCCTCCTTTTCCGCTGCTAGCGTCTCTTCCACTGCACCGCCCAAGCTCCCCAGAACCTATTCCACATGCCAGGTGAGACGTTGCCATGCCGTGCTGCGTCTGTTGTGCCTGGAAGCAAAGAGCCACACTGGCCCGGCACTCCTTTCAGCTTTGCGTTCACAGGCAGATGAGTGGCTAACACCGCTCAATTTGACAGTTGGTAAAGTGGTGTGTGACAACGGTGCCAATCTGCTTAGCGCATTGAAACAGGGCAAAATCACGCACGTGCCGTGCATGGCACACGTCTTAAACTTGGTCGTGCAGCGATTCCTTGTCAAATACCCTGGGGTCCAGGACATCTTGCGGCAGGCAAGGAAAATCTCGGCCCATTTCAGAAGATCTTACACGGCCATGGCTCGCCTTGCTGACATTCAGCGGCGACACCATCTGCCGGTCAGACGTCTTATTTGCGATTGCCCGACGCGATGGAACTCAACCTTCTATATGCTTGATAGGCTGCTCCAGCAGAAACGTGCAGTTAACGTCTACCTGTATGAACTCTGCGAAAGAAACGGTTCTGGGGAGCTGGGTTTTTTTTCACCGCGCCAGTGGCTGCTCATGCGCGACACATGCAGACTTCTGCGGCCATTTGAGGAGATCACCAAACTGGTCAGTCGCAGCCATGGCGCCATCAGTGACATGGTACCTTATGCCTTCTTTCTGGAGCGTGCATTGCGTCGTGTCATTGATCAGGCTGTGGAGGAGCAGGAGCGGGAAGATGAGGAAGTCGCAATGCTGGATGAATTCCCAGGGGGGGCTACTCTATCTGAGACAAGTCAACAACAGGAGTCTGATGAGGAGTCAGAGGAGGATGGTGCCGGGGCGGATGAGCAGGAGCAAGAAGAGCATGCTTTAAACCTTTCTGGGATCCCTGTTGTGCGAGGATGGGGAGAGGAGAATGAAGAGGACGACATTATCCTGGATGATGAGCAGGAGCCAGGCCACCACACCGCTTCCACTTTAGTGCAAATGGGGGCCTTCATGCTCCAGTGTTTTAATAGGGACCCCCGTATAAAAAGCATGAGGGTCAAGGACCAGTACTGGGTGGCAACGTACTTAGACCCCCGGTACAAACACAAAATGGCGGAAATGTTACCGCCGTCGCAGAGGGCTGTCAGAATGCAGCACTTCCAGGCCTTGCTTCGAGAAATGCTGCATTCTGCTTTTGCGTGCGCTGGCAGAGGAGCAATTCCCACTCCCAGAGAAGGATTTGCGGGTACCAATCCAACAGCGCCTGCAAGAAGAGGCCGGTTTGAAGATGTGTTGGTGACTTCGGATATGAGGTCATTCTTTCAGCCGACCCATCGACAGGTGTCATCCGGATCCAGCATCAGGGAACGCCTAGACCGTCAGGTGTCCGACTACATTGGGTTAACGGCCGATGTGGACGCTCTGAGGAGTGATGAACCCCTAGACTACTGGGTGGGCAGGCTTGACCTCTGGCCAGAGCTTGCCCAATTTGCAATCGAACTGTTGGCTTGCCCCTCATCCAGTGTCCTGTCCGAAAGGACGTTCAGCGCAGCAGGGGGGATTGTGACCGATAAGCGTACTCGCCTAGCTCACCACAGTGTTAACTACCTCACATTTCTAAAAATGAATGAGGCATGGATCTCGGAGGAATTCAACACATGTGACCAGTAGACCATGTATATGTCTATAAACTATTTTTTTAATCAAGCACACAGACCTTCTTAATTCATTTGGCTCACTTCCTTGACCCAAAAAAGCACACCGTACTATATGCCCCTACCCTCCTCTTTGAAGAGGTTGAGCGGTGTCATATTTCTACTGGGGCTGCTTATGATATCCCTGTGCTGTGCTGACTTCCTCCTGGGGGTTCTTATTATGAAGGGATCACACTATCCCTGTGCTGTGCTGACTTCCTCCTGGGGGTTCTTATTATGAGGGGATCACACCATCCCTGTGCTGTGCTGACTTCCTCCTGGGGCTGCTTACGGTGCTGCTGTCAGTGCTGTATGTCACGGTGCTGCTGTCAGCGCTGTATGTCACGGTGCTGCTGTCAGCGCTGTATGTCACGGTGCTGCTGTCAGCGCTGTATGTCACGGTGCTGCTGTCAGCGCTGTATGTCACGGTGCTGCTGTCAGCGCTGTATGTCACGGTGCTGCTGTCAGCGCTGTATGTCACGGTGCTGCTGTCAGCGCTGTATGTCACGGTGCTGCTGTCAGCGCTGTATGTCACGGTGCTGCTGTCAGCGCTGTATGTCACGGTGCTGCTGTCAGCGCTGTATGTCACGGTGCTGCTGTCAGTGCTCTGTATTACGGTGCTGCTGTCAGATGCCTCTATCACGGTGCATGTGTCATTCCGGTATGTCACGCTGCTGGTGATCATCTCCTGCACCCTCTTCTTTGCCTACCCTGGTCCCTGACCTTCCCTCTCCTCCATTGCCTTCATTAGCTCCATAGTCCTGAATTGTTAGAACAATTTCCCAAATAAAATAAAAATGCTTGTAGTTATCGATCCCAAATTCACCTCATACATGTATTATGTCATTGTCCAGATGGTGGGACTACGTTTTACCCCCTAATAATTACCACGTGGCCGCAAATTCGACATGAAGGTTTGCAAAGTTCGCCTCCCATTGAAGTCAATGGGGCCCGCGGCGAACGGTCGGTTTCGCGAACGTTTGGGTCCGTTCGCATTTCGCGTTCGCGAAACGTCCCGTCGGAAGTTCGTCCATCACTAAGCTTCAATATTAACGCTAGTTTTACCAGACCAAGCGCTTCCGTCCTGTTCTTCTTGCGCCATTCTTGGTCCACCAGTCCGGACAGATTTATAGCATGTTTTATTTGTAGGTCCGTCTGACTTTTGGGAAGAAAAAGTCCGCTGGAGCCCACACACGATCGAATTGTCCGACGGATTTAGGTCCGGCGGACCAAGTCTGCCAGAAAGTCCGATCGTGTGTATGCGGCATAAAAGACAGTAGCCATGGTTGTTGCTAGATGCTTTTTTTTAAATGTAGTCATCTGTAGTCATGTTTGATTTCTACTGACCATCGTTTTAAAGACCTATATGAATAGACATCCTTTTCTAGTGCTGCCAATACATCACTATAAATCTCCCTTCACTTTACCCTTTATTATGCAGCTCAGACGTTTACGGTAAAGTGTAAATAAAGGCAAAAATAGGTCCAAAGCCTACAAGCTCCCTCCCTGCCGTTGCCATCTTACCCCAACTTCTTCTGGGTGTTGATCTTCAGCTGCTTGATTGGCTGGGGTGGGATGATGTCACTCCTCCGCATTCTCAGATCAGTGTACATTCTACAGGTGATTGTCATGAGGCAGGTAAGTGTATTTTAGTATTTTATTGCAGTGCCTGCCTGTTCACAATTTTTTTTTCAGCTTTAGTTCCACTTTAAAGCTGATCGCCATGAATTATTTTTTTTAAACTTACATTGGCCCAGCTTGGTTACATCTAATCCTTCATATCTCACATCTATAGGGTTGCTGGGGATGCAGAAATTCACTGTAGTAGACTGTGCTACATCATCAGTGCTGGTCTCTTAGGGCTCCATCCACACTTGCCCACACACTAAACTGGAGCTAGTGTGAATGGGCCCTAATGTGTGCTGTTCAAGTGACATGTCTTCTGTATACTGAACACAGGGGAGTGCCATTCAATAAAAACTTGTATACTTTCAGTGAATACAAGGCATTCTGTATGATACAAACAGCCCTGATGTTCTGTCTACCTATTTCATTTCTCGAGGCCCTAAAATCCAAGACAAAAAAAATAAAATCACCTCTAAAATGACCCATTTTAGGAAAGCAGTAACCCCAGGGTATCTAGTAAGAGGCATGGTGAGGTTGTAATTTTTTTGTCACAATTTTGTAAAATGAAGAAAGTAAATACAATTTGATTTGTTTAACAAAGTTGTCATGTAAACAAGTTACTTCTTACAACATAGACATGCTTACAATTACATTACAAAACACTACAAAACACATCCTTCTACTTCAGAGTATGTGTGAGACTTTTTCACTGCCAAGGAGCAAAGAATAGAGTAAAGCTGGGTTCACACCTATGCGAATTGGATGTGGACTTCCCTGCACCCAATTCGCATAGCAGGAGAATATGACCGGCTCTCTATGGAGGCGGTTCACATGTCTCTGGGGACGGCTGCGGAGCGCACTTTGCGTCTTTGCCTCCGTTTCAGGGCCAAATTCAGGCAAAGATTCTGCCCTGATTTGTCCCTGAAATGGAGAACAGGGACGGACATTGTTGCTGTGCGATCCGCGGCCAGTTTAGGTGTGAACCGAGCCTTATGCCCTGTACACACGATCGGACATTGAACGGACATTCCGACAACAAAATCCATGGATTTTTTCTGACGGATGTTGGCTCAAATTTGTCTTGCATACACACGGTCACACAAATCTTGTCGGAAATTCCAAGAACGCCAAGAACGTGGTGATGTACAACACATATGACGAGCCAAGAAAAATGAAGTTCAATAGCCAGCTGGGGCTCTTCTGCTTTATTCCGAGCATGCGTGGAACTTTGTGCGTTGGAATTGTGTAAACACGATCGGAATTTCCGACAACGGATTTTGTTGTCGGAAAATTTGAGAGCCAGATCTCAAATTTTGTGTGTCAGAAAGACCGATGGAAAATGCCTGATAGAGCCTACACACAAAAGCTTCCATCAAACATCAAACATTTTCCACTGTGTGTACGGGGCATTGGAAGCTGAACTTCAGGAAATGATCTTATTTATAAATTATTCTAATGGGTGTATATATGTATTTATATATGCACATACAGTATATAGAAATGATTGGTGCCATCCTATGAAGGGTAACGGGAACTAAAGATAACAGTTGGAGGGCTAAAACGAATTGCTGTGATAGAAAATAACACATGCATTATAGCATAGAGAATAGAATCTTTTTTTTGTAAGTTGAAATAACACATTTTTAGAAGATAGGCATTGTACATCACCCTGCAACATCAAATTACATCACCTAGCAAATAGATGTTACACTGACATTAAAGTGGTAATAAACCCAAAGGCAAACATTTTATATATTGCAGCTTATCAATCAATAGATGTGGTGGCTGCATTCATTTTCTTTTTTTAGACTTTTTTTTCCCTCTGGTGATATGGCTTGTAACACACTTCCTGTATTAGAGTACCCCCATGGATGGAGGCACACAGGGGACACTTTAGGATACCACCATTGTCAGTCTGGTAAAAGGGGAGTGCAAAATGTACTAGCAGATTTAGACACACTAACAAACTGAAGCCAAGACCTAACACTTTATAAGCAGTTACAGCAGTTATAG
The DNA here is from genome assembly GCF_037356315.1 of Lithobates pipiens. Classification (NCBI taxonomy): domain Eukaryota; kingdom Metazoa; phylum Chordata; class Amphibia; order Anura; family Ranidae; genus Lithobates; species Lithobates pipiens. Next base: position 78,133,499 of record NW_027507790.1, on the reverse strand, counting down.
TTACAGTTTTTTTTTTGGTATCCCCTTAATGATCTGCTGAACCTGCAGCAAAAAACCTAAAAAACTAAATTGTTAACTAAAGTGTTGCGCCTATAAATTAAATCCCAAGAATAAAAAATATATATATAAGTGACTGTTACAGACAACACCACCATCCAATTAGCACCTCCCGATGAAGATACGATATTTCCCTTGTATCGACACGCGCAGGGGAGAGGACTGGACTGCGCAGGAGGCAGCTGATCTGTCATATGGAGTAGGAGCACACAATTTCATCCATGGCTTGGCACTATTACAGCAAGCTATAGAGTGGTGCACTAACGCACCAGACCCATGATGCCACATCTTTGAGCAGTATTTGGACTTTGCAACCTGACCTGGAATCCATTTTGACGATTCAAAAGTGTGTACTGATACTTACTTACATACTTAATTGTCAGGTCACACACTCTGAGGTGAGTGGCCATTACCGTGGGTTGGGGAGCACCTGAGTGTAATCACTGCTGAAGAGCTCTATATTCACAGTCACCTATCAAGTCACGTTAATTAAGTTTGTATTAGGCTGGGTTCACACTGCTGCGGCTAGGAGACCCGTATGTGATTCGCACCGCACTGCAGTGCAAATCACATCCGATCTCTGTGCGATGCGAGTTCAGCCATACAGATAGTATGGCTGAATTCGCATCGCACCCGCCCCAAACTCGCACAGGACCCTTTTTTTGGTCCGCAGCAGAATCGGATCGCATGGGTGTTCACACCATGCGATCCGATTCCTGTCCGAGTTTGCAGATCGCACTGCGATATGCAAACTGACCTAGGGGTGTCATTAACGTTTCACTGACACTCCCAGCAGTTCGCATAGGGCAGTGTGAACTGCCGCCGGGAGGCATGCGATGCGGGAACCTGCCGCGGATTTGCGGCGTTCCTGCATCACTGTAGTGTGAACCCAGCCTTAAGGACACTGAAAACTGACCCTGGATGGTCAGAGTATCACGGACCTATATGCACCTGAGCACTTTATGGATCACTTTTGTTTCAATATTTATATTTAATGAAATGTGTGTATATTCACGCTATATGATGTTGTAAGCTGTATGACGAAAACAGTCACATATATATATATATATATATATATATATATATATATATATATATATATATATATTTATTTATTCTTGTGATTGAATTTATAGGCACATCACTTTAGTTAACAATTTTTTTTTTACTGCAGGTTTAGCAGATCATTAAGGGGATAGCGTAGCACATGATTTATTTATTTATCTGTGATTCTCACACATTAGTATGGGATGTGATTGGTGTTAGCAGCTGTCATCAAACTATAAGGTAGGGGATCTTTGATTTGGTAGCTCGCAAGATCTTTACTACTATTTTGACAGTTTTTTTTCCTTTTGGGATAAAATCCTTACATAAATAAAAATAAATATAAATAAAACTGATCATTGTAAGCACTCTTGCCAGCATTAAATTGTATGTCTCATCCCTGTAACTGCAAGAGCTTGTTCTTTTGAAAAACAACCGATCTACTGGATGGATCAAAGCCTGAAAAAGAAAACAAATGCAGCCATCACCTCTTAGCCCTTGTACACACGGTCGGACATTCCAACGGAAAATGTCCAATCGAACCGTGTTGTCGGATAATCCGACTGTGTGTGGGCTCCATCGGACTGTTTCCGTCGGAATATCCGACGGACAAAGTTTTAGAGCTGGGCTATAAAACTTTCAACATGATCCGATCTAGAGAATTCCGATCGGACAAAGTGCCACGCATGCTCAGATCAAATTTCTAGACCAAAGCTATTGGCTACTAGCCTGAACGTAGTCCCGTCGTAACGAGAAAACGGCATCACGTTCCGAACGATCGGATTTTCCAACAACTTTGTCCGACCGTGTGTATGCAACACCGGTTTTGGACAAAATCCGTCGGACAAAATCCGACAGATTTTGTTGTCGGAATGTCCGACCGTGTGTACAAGGGCTAAGAATAAATAAGCTGCAATATAATAGATTTTTGCTTTTGAGTTTAATACCACTTTAAAGCAAAGTGAATGAAACAAATGGTTGAACAAACATATCACATTGTAATATAGAATTTTCTGATGACCCCTGTTGGTTGGTATGAAAGGCACAAACCTATCTCCTTCAATTGGAAAAAAGATCCATTTAATGAATAATCGCTTAGATTCATTCATAATGTCTCTTAATTCCTAGCATGATCTTTCCCTTCACATTTCTGTATGCTTTCCCTAAATACACACTACTTTAAATAGAGGTTTTGTTCCTGTAAAAAGAAGAAGAAGAAAAAAAGAACAGTACACCATATTGTTAGGAATTCAAACCCTTTGAAATGAAACTCAGATTTCCAAAAAAATAAACTGCTAAAGAGCTTAGAGGAACAACTAAGAGCTGGACAGAAAGTTCCAAGCTGTATTGTGAAGCCTCAGATATGCTGATACATTTGGCTGAGATGCAAATATGGAAAAAGAAAACATTTCAGAAGTTTTTAGCTTCATCTGATTCCCATCACGATGATCCTTTTTCATTGGTTAGAGACCTAAATGTGAGCTGGTCTTCATTCACAGCATCTCCATTAAGGACACCTTTTGTCTTGTATTATGTCTAGCAGATTCCATATTATGGCTCAATGAGATATCACACTTCAGTTTCCTGAGGTATTAGCTACAAAGATGAGGCTTTACAATTGCTTAAGCTGTATTGTTCCGCTGCCCAAAAATCCATCCATGGCTATGCACATAAATCCTGCAAAATACAGAGGGGCTGTTTTTATAAAGCCAGTGCTTCAGAAACCAGCTTTAATTTTATGGAATCTACAGTATTAAAATATTTATTGTAGACATGCACCATCTGGTATTAAAAAAAAATAATAATCCACAAAACTTAATACCGACAGACTTTCCTCCAAAAAGGGGTACTGTTTCATATATGGAAATTGAGAAATAAATGGTTGCATTCATTTAGAGCCAACACAAGAGCTGAGTGGATTATTTACAAATAGGAGAGGCTTCTTTTTTGTCCCCTGCCTCTGGGATATTGTATATTCTTCATGGTCCTTACTTAGCATGTTCAGGAAGGAAATCAAGTTCCAAATTTCTAGACAGTCTTCACTTTACCCAGCAAAGTGGTTATCTTTCATTACCCACCCATAGATCCATCTTTCTTTTGCAATGTGTGCAATGGCTTTGTACTACTTACTACTATCCATACATGATGTAAAAGCACTCTTTGCAACTCAAGTTGTATATACCCAAAACATGGGGTATTATTTGTAATATGTTGGTTATGATATACACCATATTGCCAAAAGTATTGGAACACCTGCCTTTACACGCACATGAACTTTAATGGCATCCCAGTCTTTGTCAGTAGGGTTTACTATTGAATTGGCCCACACTTTCCTGCTCTAACAGCTTCAACTCTTCTGTGAAGGCTGTCCTCAAGGTTAAGGAGTTTGTCAATGGGAACGTTTGACCATTCTTCCAGAATTGCATTTGTGAGGTCAGGCACTCATGTTGGATGAGTAGGCATGGCTCACAGTCTTTGATCGAATTAATGCCAAAGGTCGGGTTGAGGTCTGGACTCTGTGCAGGCCAGTCAAGTTCCTCCACCCCAAACTCTCTCATTCATATCTTTATGGACCTTGCTTTCTGCACTGGTCCAAATCATTTGGTGGAGGGGGGATTATGGTGTTGGATTGTTTTTCAGGGTTTGGCCTTGGCTCCTTAGTTCCAGTGAAGAGAATTCTTAAGGCCTCAGTATACCAAGAAATGTTGGACAATTTCATGCTCCCAACTTTGTGAGAACAGTTTGGGGCTGGCCCCTTCCTGTTCCCACATAACTGCACACCAGTGCACAAACAAGGTCCATATATAAACAGTATGTCACAAAAGTGAGTACAGCCCCCCCCCCCCCCCCACACACACACACATTTTTGTAAATATTTTATTATATCTTTTCATATGACAACACTGAAGAAATGACACTTTGCTACAATGTAAAGTAGTGAGTGTGCAGCTTGTATAACAGTGTAAATTTGCTGTAACCTCAAATAACTCAACACATAGCCATTAATGTCTAAACCGCTGGCAACAAAAATAAGTACACCCCTAAATGAAAATGTCCACATTGGGCCCAAACTATAATAGCAACACCATGTGAAGTGATTTTTGCACACTATATATACATAGATCGCTCCAGCATTGCTTCACAAAGGAATTTCAGCAGAGGAGCCTCCACCGCCCAGTGATAGTAGTGTATATAAGAAACAGGAGAGCCAAATCCCATTCACTGGCAATTAACAGTCCCTAGATTTTAATTCAAGATCCACTTCAACACACCATTGGTGAAAACCCATGCTTCATTCCCCTATGCCACCTTACTTAATGCTAAAATTTGCCTTTCATCTCTGATCTGCAAAATGCCCTTAATGATCCGAATCATAGCAACAAGCAGTTCACTTGCTCTCAGGGTCCACTGGAAGTAAAAGGATAGAGGACATAGGCATTCCACTACATGACAATTTAGTTGCGCTATGAAAAATGTGGGGTGGACAAGGAGGTATTGCTTATGAGAACATATAAGGAATATTTGTAAGAGATTGTATCGGCAAGAAAAATATAAGGAATATTTGTAAGACATTGTATCAGCACAATTTGCCAAAGCACTTTAACGTCTATGTTATAGAACTGGTCAAGAGACATTGTGCACACTTTGTCACAGAAGGAAGGACTATGTTTTTTTTAAAAGGGGATGTTTCAATCAAACTGAATAAATGAACAGTTGTTTCCTGTGAAGGTGCAGTCCTCTTTTAGCAATACAAAAGAGAGGCATAGTGTTAGAGACATGGCATGGATCAATTTTTTTCTGAGAAAGAATGTATGTGAAATGCATCATATGTATGATCTGGTCTGTGCATCTTTTAAATTAAAATTGTTTTTATTTAATATGTGTTTTTAAAGTATTAACATAGGATTGTCCTAGAATTATGGTTACCGTGAGCAACAGTACAGGCCAGTGGCAGTAGTGCAACAAGTAAGGCCATTATCAATAGGGGATGGGGGTGTTTAATGCATAATTTTAAAAAATATTTTTGTGTGTGCACTGTCATTAACATTTTTATCTTACACCTCTACACAAAAAGAAGGACATTGCTATTTTTATTTATGCATTATAACGTCATATATCAAATCAAATCCTGTAAATCCTGCTAAGAAAACAAAACATTGGGGGATATTGTCAAACAACGTTCTGGTAGTAGGAGTTTGTCCATGAAAGGAGGAAGACTTCACATGGAGTCTTCTGAGGAACCAAGAGCACGGGACCTGAAAGTGCTTTGGGCTAGTGAGCTGCAGGGAAAAGCTGAAATTTTTGGCATGCACAGCAAAAAAAAAGATGCAGTGGAGAGTTTTGTGCTGTTAAGATCGAACACTATATCCTTTACCTACAAGGGCAAAAAAAAGGGTATGCCGATAAATTCCTTCCTGTGTATAACAATAAATTCCTTCCTACCAGTAGAGACATATTGAAGAGGAAGCATCCAAGAAGGATACCTAAAATCTAGCATCAGGAACATAAAAAAATCCAGTGAAGTGGGCCCACCTTGCACTGCAAGGGTTTGCTGCTCATTTAGTCTAGGGGTAGAGGATTAAGGTGTAAATACTTATCTTACTCCTGGCTCCAACAAGGTCTATCCAGCTCTGTGATTGGTCACCCCTAGCCTGCTCTGTAAACTGCAAAAGGCTACTATTACACTTCAGCCTCCTCAGACCATAGAGAGTCAATGTCCCTGTTGTACCGCTTACCCCCACAGGAGCCACTGGTGATGATGGAACCTCTGTTCTGCCATGACTCCTTAAACTGCTTGGTTTCCACTGACACACCTGGTATAGGTTGAAGGCTGCTCGGCTGCTCACACCTGTGCAACTCAAATGTTAGTATGCTACCACTCTATACCAGTACATGGAAAACAGACCACAACCAACTGGATGTCAATTTTAATAGATGTATTATGGCAAGGCAATTAAACAATGCATGAATCAGTAAACAGGCAATTGAACATGTTTGAATGGGCTAGACCAAATAGGATATATACCAACCTATACAATGGCACTTAACTTCCGGCAATAAAGTTAAACCCAAATTTTAACTGGCATAACCAGTGGAAAATGTAACGTCATTAACTAACCCAAAGAAATGCCCATGAGTGCACTCCTCACACAGGCTATAAAGAGTGGGCGTACGCATTCCTGAAATTAGAGATGGCCTTGCGGTTCGCCCGGAAGTCGGTTTGCGGCTAATTTTGTGTGTCCGTGATTCGCCAAACCGGCGGACTTCTGGCGCTGTTCGCCTGGCAGACATATGCGTTTACATTGTGAAAGAACTTTAACCCATGATGACACATCTATCATGGGGTACAGGACAGCCAATTGAGACATTTCAGCACATGGACAATTGGACATACCCCCTACCTTATAAATACCTGATCTGGTGGCCATTTTACATTCTGTCTTATGTCAGTGTAGGGACAGGACACTGTGTGGAGCAGGGAGAGACTATAGTGACACAAACCACTAGCTATTAGGTCCACAAAAGTCCTTTTAAGGACTGGTATAGGTGTAGTACAGTATATAGGGTTCGGTTTACTGCTGCTGACTGCTGTGCTGGTGATTGCCGAGTGCACTGCTGACCGATTCTGCAGCTGTCTTTTGTCAGTGTAGGGACAGGACGCTGTGTGGAGCAGGGACAGTCAGTTTAATCACTAGCTATTATTATTAGGTCCACAAAGGTCCTTTTAAGGACTGGTATAGGTGTACAGTATATGGGGTTCTGGTGCACTGCTGTACTGGTAATTGCTGAGTGCACTGCTGACTGATTCTGCAGCTGTCTTATGTCAGTGTAGGGAAAGGACACTGTGTGGAGCAGGGACAGTCAGTTTAATCACTAGCTATTACTATTAGGTCCACAAAGGTCCTTTTAAGGACTGGTATAGGTGTACAGTATATAGGGTTGTTCACGTATAATATACTTTCTTTCAAACATAGAAAGCCTATTATACTTGACTGCTGAGCTGAGTGCTGACTGATTCTGCAGCTGTCTTTTATCAGTGTAGGGACTGAGGGACAGTCTGCTAATCACTAGCTACTAGGTCCACAAAGGTCCTTTTAAGGACTGGTATAGGTGTACAGTATATAGGGTTGTACACATATAATATACTTTCTTTCAAATATACAAAGTATATTATACTTGACTGCTAACCGATTCTGCAGCTGTCTTTTATCAGTGTAGGGACTGAGGGACAGTTTGGTGTTATGAGCAGGAACAGTCTGCAAATCACTTGCTACTAGGTCCACAAAGGTCCTTTTATAGGTGTACAGTATATAGGCTTGTACACGTATAATATACTTTCTTTCAAATATAGAAAGCATATTATAGTGCACTGCATGCAGTGCTGCTGACCGATTCTGAAGCTGTCCTTTCTTAGTGTAGGGAGGGACAGTTTTTGGAGCCGGGACAGTCTGCAATTCATTAGCTAAAAGCTAGCTACTATTAGGTCCACAAAGGTCCTTTTAAGGACTGGTATAGGTGTACTATTTGGTGTGCAGTATATAGTGGTGTAATACACGTATAAAATACTTGCACATATAGAAAGGATAGTATAGTGCATTTCCACTGTGCAGCATTGTGACTGCTGAGTGGCTCAGCAGCGATACTACAAAGAGTGACAAACGCAAATCAAAAAAGTATTATAACTGGTGTGATAGACCAGTGGCCCCCAAAAACGACAGATTGAAGTGGGGTGTTATATACCTTCTTTCACATACATACTGCACTTCTCTAGACACTTTTGTCACAGGGTCATTTAAAAAATGACAGGCCGAGGAAGAGGCAGGCCCTTCTGCAGGGGTGGTAGGGGTAGGGCAGGAGCAACAGACTTGAGCCAAAGTGGCAAATTGCAGAAGGCGCGTGCGATTACGTCAAAGGACGCACCAGACTTGGTTGAGTGGCTCACTCAGCCTTACTCTTCTGCACCCTCCTCATCCTCTCGATCTGCACCCTCTTCTTCACTCTCTGCTGTGTGCACCCCCAAAGACATACCACCACCACCATATACCTTCCGCTTGAGTCACAGGAATTATTTTCTGATCCATCACAAGACATTGTCGATGCGCAGCCACTCTTGGCATTGGATCAGGAAGAGGAGGTAGCAACAACCGCCACTCAGCAGTCTGACGACAGTACCCAGATAAGCCCAAGGAGGAGGTTGGTCCCCGGTGTTGCTGCCTACTCCGAGATCTCTAATTATAGCGGTGGGCAAGGTGACGTCGATGATGACGTGTCTAGTGATGTCACGTGGGTGCTCACAAGAGAGGAAGAGGAGGGGGGTTCAGAGGGAGATATGGACCAGCAGATAGGGAGGAGAAGCAGGCAGAACTTAGATTGCATAGGAGGGACAAAGCAGACTGCTAATGTATCAGGAGCGAGGCATCAACCAAGTAACCAGGTTGAGCGGTGTCATATTTTTGGGTCCCGCAGCGAGTTGCTAGTATCAGTGCTGCTGTCAGTGCTCTCCATCTTGGTGCTGGTGTCAGTGCTCTCTCTCTATCTCAATACTGGTGTCAGTACTCTCTATCACGGTGCTGGTGTGGTGTCAGCGCTCTCTATCTCGGTGCTGGTGTGGTGTCAGTGCTCTCTATCTCGGTGCTGGTGTGGTCTCAGTGCTCTCTATCACGGTGCTGGTGTGGTGTCAGTGCCCTCTATCTCGGTGCTGGTGTGGTCTCAGTGCTCTCTATCACGGTGCTGGTGTCAGTTCTCTCTATCACGGTGCTGGTGTGGTGTCAGTGCTCTCTATCTCGGTGCTGGTGTGGTGTCAGTGCTTTCTATCTCGGTGCTGGTGTGGTCTCAGTGCTCTCTATCACGGTGCTGGTGTGGTGTCAGTGCCCTCTATCTCGGTGCTGGTGTGGTCTCAGTGCTCTCTATCATGGTGCTGGTGTCAGTGCTCTCTATCACGGTGCTGGTGTGGTGTTAGTGCTCTCTATCTCGGTGCTGGTGTGGTCTCAGTGCTCTCTATCATGGTGCTGGTGTCAGTGCTCCCTATCACGGTGCTGGTGTGGTGTCAGTGCTCTCTATCTCGGTGCTGGTGTGGTCTCAGTGCTCTCTATCATGGTGCTGGTGTCAGTGCTCTCTCTCTATCGCGGTGCTGGTGCCAGTGGTAGTGCTCTCTCTCTATCTCGGTGCTGGTGTGGTGCCAGTGCTCTCTATCACGGTGCTGGTCTCAGTGCTCTTTATCTCGGTGCGGGTGTGGTGTCAGTGCTCTCTATCTCGATGCTGGTGTCAGTGTTGTCTATCATGGTGCTGGTGTCAGTGCTCTCTATCACGGTGCTGGTGTGGTGTCAGTGCTCTCTATCTCGGTGCTGGTGTCAGTGGTAGTGCTCTCTCTCTATCTCTGTGCTGGTGTGATGTCAGTGCTCTCTATCTTGGTGCTGGTGTGGTGTCAGTGCTCTCTATCTCCGTGCGGGTGTGGTCTCAGTGCTCTCTATCACGGTGCTGGTGTCAGTGCTCTCTATCACGGTGCTGGTGTGGTGTCAGTGCGCTCTATCTCGGTGCTGGTGTCAGTGCTTTCTATCACGGTGCTGGTGTCAGTGCTCTCTATCTCGGTGCTGGTGTCAGTGCTCTCTATCTCCGTGCTGGTGTCAGTGCTCTCTATCATGGTGCTGGTGTCAGTGCTCTCTATCTCCGTGCTGGTGTCAGTGCTCAGCCTCTATCGCGGTACTGGTGTTAGTGTTCTATCTCAGTGCTAGTGTCAGTGAGGGAGATAGCAGCGGAGAAGCCAATCAGCAGGCAGTGCCAGCACCATGGCTGAGGATCAGTACTGGACTGGCACCTCCGGACCTCCACAGTGGAGCCCTGCATAGGTGGGGGTAAGGGCCGGGCAGGGGGAGGGGCTCAAGCACAGGTTGGTACACTGGGACACTGGCACAGGACTGTGCTGCCCTGACTGTGGCACTGATCATCTCCTGCACCCCCTTCATAGCCTGGCCTGACCTTGACTCTCCTCCATGGCCTTCATGCGCTCCTGAATTGTCAAAATTTCACAGATAAAAAAAGAATGCTTGTCGTGCCAACTATAGAGATGTGTGTGTAGGGAGGTTTTAAACCTCAGAGATCAGGAAACTTTACTGTGAAGTGGACTTTGGGTACATTTAACAGCTCCATGTTTTGTATTGTACTGTATGGGAACTATTGAGACTGCTAATTCTGGCTTTGAATTGGAAGAGGAGTTTAAAATTGTAACAATATTAATTATTGATAGGTAAAAAAGGAGATGATCAATGGTAGAAAAGTTGCTCTTTTGACTTTTGAGTTTTACAACAAAAACCTACATGCCTTACTCTTTTAACCTGGGCTGGCACTAATATTTGCTTTTGAATGTTTAAAAGTACATTTGATATGTATTATATTTACTGCTAATGTAAGGGATAGAAGGGAAAGGTTCCTCTGAGCCAATACTTAATTATTAGAGTTTGGCTGAGGCTAAAGGAAGCATAATCTTCCCAATAGCCACAGGTTCTGCAGGACTGTCCTAACATCTGGTTCTGAAATTAAAATATTTAATTTTATCTGTCCAAAAACGTGTTCAAAACTGGATGAAATTGATTAGATGAGGCATGTGGCTTAGTATATCCTATACTAATTCTGAAAATGAGTTCTTGGTGGTAAATGATGTCCCCCCAGAATTCAATACAAGAATGGTTTCAGGATATACAGTGTCTTGAAAAGGTATTCATACCCCTTGGAATTTTCCACATTTTGTCACATTACAACTAAAGATGTAAATGTATTTTATTGAGTCAATACTTTGTAGAGCCACATTTCGCTGCAAATTCATCTGCAAGTCTTTTGGGGATGTCTCTACCAGCTTTGCACATCTAGAGAGTGAAATGTTTGCCCATTCTTCTTTGCAAAAAAGCTCAAGCTCTGTCAGATAGCATAGAGAGTGTCTGTGAACTGCAATTTTTAAGTCTTGCCACAGATTCTCAATTGGATAAAGGTCTGGACTTTGACTGGTCCATTAAAACACATAAATATGCTTGGATCTAAAGCATTCCATTGTAGCTCTGGATGTATGTTTAGGGGCATTGTGCTGCTGAAGGGTGAACCTCCGCCCCAGTCTCAAGCCTTTTGCAGACTCTAACAGGTTTTCTTCTAAGATTGCCCTATATTTGGCTCCATCCACCTTCCCACCAACTCTGATCAGCTTCCCTGTCCCTGCTGAAGAAAAGCATCCACACAACATGATGCTGCCACTACCATGTTTCACGGTGGGGATGGTGTGTTCATGGTGATGTGCAGTGTTAGTTTTCCGCCACACATAGCGCCACACATTGCTTTTAGGCCCAAAAATTCAATTTTGGTCTCATCTGACCAAAGCACCTTCTTCCACTAGTGTGCTGTGTCCCCCACATGGCTTTTCGTAAACTGCAAACGGGACTTCTTATGGGTTTCTTACAACAATGGCTTTCTTCTTGCCACATTTCCATAAAGGCCAGATTTGTGGAGTGCCTTGTGGACATATTCTCCCACCTGAGCTGTGGATCTCTGCAGCTCCTCTAGAGTTACCATGGGCCTCTTGTCTGCTTTTCTGATTAATGCTCTCCTTGCCTGGCTTGTCAGTTTAGGTGGATTGCCATGTCTTGGTAGGTTTGCAGTTGTGCCATACTCTTTCCATTTTCGGATGATGGATTGAACAGTACTCTGTGAGATGTTCAAAGCTTTGGATACTTTTCTATAACCTAATTCTGCTTTAAACATCTTCACTTTATCCATGACCTGTCTGGCGTGTTTCTTGGCCTTCATGATGCTGTTTGTTCACTAAGGTTTTTTAACAAACCTCTGAGGGCTTTACAGAACAGCTGTATTTATACTGAGATTAAATTACACACAGGTGGACTATATTTACTAATTAGGTGACTTTTGAAGGCAATTGGTTCCACTAGATTTTAGTTAGAGGTATCCGAGTGAAGGGGGCTGAATACAAATACATGCCACACTTTTCAGATATTTATTTGTAAAAAAAAATTGGAAAACCATTTATCATTTCCTTCCACTTCACAATGATGTGCCACTTTGTGTTGGTCGATCACATAAAATACATTTACGTTTTTGGTTGTAACATGACAAAATGTAGAAAATTTCAAAGGGTGTGAATACTTTTTCAAGGCACAAAAAAAAAAAAAAAGCTAATAAATAACACAACACACCTCAGGGTATAGAGGGTATAGTACTTCTTTGGGATCCATCATGAGAGAGGCTGTTTTAAAATAAAACATAGTGCAAATTAAGTCTAGTCACCTAATCTGGGTTGAAGGGTAATCTGGAACGCATTAGTGGCCTTGAATAACTTTACACAACTGACCCCTGCAAGCATTTTATTTTTGATCAGTGCAATTTAGTTGTGCTTCTGATTTAAAGAATATAATGTATCACAATAAATTCTGTGCATTGAAAGGACTTGGCACATACAATATATTCATATTTGCAATTTTTCGAGCTGGCAGAAACAGTATCCCTCAAGTGGCACATCTGGTAAATGCAGTTTGTCACTATTCCAGTAGACAAATCCCATCTCAATGACATTTGCCAATCTTTTTTCCTAGTTTTTGCTTGCAAGTATGATATATTGCTGTGTGTGCAGTGTAGAAAAGTTAAAACACACAAAGAACTAAAAACCCTTTAAGGTTCAGACCTTTCTAAGGCACGTGGTCAGTACTTCTAACATAGCTGTGATGCTAGAGTTTGCTTAAAGTGTTTACAATTTTTTTGGAAATCTTTTGTCTGTTCCTTGTGAAGTCTTCCATAAAAGAGTGAACAATAAAGCAGTTGGAAGTTGGATAGTTCTAGTTGACCTAAATTCATATTCTGCAGAGGACCTAAAAAATCTGTAATAGAATACTATGTACAGTCTTGAAGGTCAATTCAAACCAGACACACTTGAAAATGCCAGACATACACTTGCACTTATGATGAATACTGTTTTTACGTGTTGTTTATTTTCACATTAGGACACAACACTCAGAGCCGGTACGGGGAGGGGGGGGGATGGGTGGATGCCCTGGGCGGTACAATTTATTGGGGGTGGGGGGGCGCAGTGAAGTGTCCTTCGAAAAGGTGACTGGGCTGGAGTGATTGCTTGGAGGCTCAAGCCACTATAGCCTGAACTTGTAATGATGTGCTGAGTGCGCTGAGTCCTGCACACCCAACACAAGCCTACACAGACAAGCTTTTCATTTGCACCCTGTCAGATTCTCCCCCTGACAAGCGCTCTGTACTGTAGTCCTGGCCTGGTGTGATGTCACCAACTGGGAGGAGCAGATCTCCCTCCCACTGTGATGGGAGGGAGGAGATCAGACCTCCCACCATGATGGGAGGAGCAGAGAGTACAGCGTGATGGGAGGAGGCGCAGAGGAGCGGGAGATTAGATCTCCCACTGGGATGGGAGCAGAAGAGAGCGCAGCGTGGTGGGAGGAGTAGAGAGCACAGCTTGAGATGCAACCTAGAGGAGCCGAGGAGGAGGGTCTCGGCAAAGTGCAAGATCTCAAGTAAGCCCGTACTATTAATACATATTAGTAAATCAACTACTTAGTTTCGGGGTTGGCTGAAGGCCATGTATGTTGTTTGAGAAATGTATGTTTGTTGTTATTTTTTGCACTTTTCATATTTATATGAATATATGAACATTTTGTATTGGGGCACCGACTACCTCAGGAAAGATTACAGTTGAATGTTATATATGTTTCAGTGAGAAATATTAGTGTAATCCCTTGATTTTGCACTTTTATATATTAATATTTTGTATTGAGGGTTCTTATTTGCTGAAGGCCATGTATTTTGGTTGAGAAGTTTGTGATATTTTTTGATTTTACATTTTTCCTATTTATGTGAATATTTGGTATTGGAGCACTACCTCACATAAAATAATGCAAAACTGAAAACTTTAGTATGTTCACATGGGCCTTGACTGAAAAATCAGTTAACAGGCCTTTCTGCAAGCACATATGTTGCATTATTATTTCAAAGTGCCTCCAATAAAAATACATATAAATAAAATGTGTGAGTGAACTATGTTTCTATTGCATTAAACCCAACTAAATTTGTATTGTTTTAACCACTTTCAGACCGGACCATTTTGCTGGTAAATGACCAGAGGTCTTTTTACACTTTGGCACTGCGCTGCTTTAACTGGTAATTGCGCGGTCATGCAATGTTGTACCCAAACAAAATTTGCGTCCTTTTCTTCCCACAAATAGAGCTTTCTTTTGATGGTATTTGATTGCCTCTGCGATTTTTATTTTTTGCGATATAAACGTAAAAAGACCGCAAATTTTGAAAAAAAATGATATTTTCTACTTTTTGTTATTAGAAAAATCCAATAAACTCAATTTTAGTCATACATTTAGGCCAAAATGTATTCAGCCACATGTCTTTGGTAAAAAAAAAGTCAATAATTGTATATTTATTGGTTTGCGCAAAAGTTGTCACATCTACAAACTAAGGTACGTTTTCTGGAATTTACGCAGCTTTTAGTTTACGACTGCCTATCTCATTTCTTGAGGTGCTAAAATGGCAGGGCAGTACAAAACCCCCCCAAATGACCCCATTTTGGAAAGTAGACCCCCTAAGGAAATTGATAAGAGGCATGTTGAGCCCATTGAATATTTTATTTTTTTGCCTCAAGCGATTGAATAATGACAAAAAAAAATTTTTTTTTTTTTTTTTTACACAAAGTTGTCACTAAATGATATATTGCTCACACATGCTATGGGCGTATGTGAAATGACACCCCAAAATAAATTCTGCTGCTTCTCCTGAGTACGGGGATACCACATATGTGGGACTTTTTGGGAGCCTAGCCGCGTACGGGGCCCCGAAAACCAAGCACCGCCTTCAGGCTTTCTAAGGGCGTAAATTTTTGAGTTCACTTCTCACTACCTATTACAGTTTTGAAGGCCATAAAATGCCAAGATGGCACAAAACCCCCACAAATGACCCCATTTTAGAAAGTAGACACCCCAAGCTATTTGCTGAGAGGCATGTTGAGTTCATGGAATATTTTATATTTTGCCACAAGTTGCGGGAAAATTACAAACTTTTTTTTTTTTTTTTTTTTTTTTTCACAAAGTTGTCACTAAATGATATATTGCTCACGCATGCCATGGGCATATGTGAAATGACACCCCAAAATAAATTCTGCTACTTCTCCTGAGTATGGGGATACCACATATGTGGGACTTTTTGGGAGCCTAGCCGCGTACGGGGCCCCGAAAACCAAGCACCGCCTTCAGGCTTTCTAAGGGCGTTACAGTTTTGAAGGCCATAAAATGCCAAGATGGCACAAACCCCCCCCAAATGACCCCATTTTGGAAAGTAGACACCCCTAAATTTAGGGGTACACTAGTGAGACTAGGTAATAAATGGCGGGTGCCCTGAAACTATAAAAAAATAACTAACCAACCAGCGTCACCTGTAACAGTTATATGGTGATCACTGGTGAAAGGGTTAACTAGGGGGCAATTAGGGGGCTTTATGCGGTAGTATATGGGGGTCCCTGGCGCTATAAAAAGCTGCAGCGAACCTAAATACCTACCTGCCTAACTAGCGTCACCTGTGACACTAATACAGCGATCAGAAAAACGATCGCTTATTAGGCTGGGTTCACACTGGAGCGATGCGGGAACGCCACGAATGCGCGGCGGGTTCCCGCATCGCATGCCTCCCGGCGGCAGTTCACACTGCCCTATGCGAACTGCTGGGAGTGTCAGTGAAATGTTACTGACACCCCCAGATCAGTTTGCATATCGCAGTGCGATCTGCAAACTCGGATCGCATGGTGTGAACACCCATGCGATCCGATTCTGCTGCGGGCCAAAAAAAGGGTCCCGTGCGAATTTGCGGCGGGTGCGGCGGGTGCGGCGAATGGCTGAACTCGAATCGCACAGAGATCGGATGTGATTTGCACTGCAGTGCGGTGCGAATCACATCCGTTCTCATAAACCGCTGCAATGTGAACCCAGCCTTAGTGACACTGGCGACGGGGGGTGATCACGGGGTTAAACCTTTATTGGGGGGGTTAGGGGGGTACCTTAGAACTAAAGGGGGCTAACCCTAACTGCCCTAACAGTTATTAGTCACAAATGACACCCGCCGGGTGATCAGGGGGTTAAACCTTTATTAGGTAATAAATGGCGGGTGCCCTGAAACTATAAAAAAATAACTAACCAACCAGCGTCACCTGTAACAGTTATATGGTGATCACTGGTGAAAGGGTTAACTAGGGGGCAATCAGGGGGCTTTATGCGGTAGTATATGGGGGTCCCTGGCGCTATAAAAAGCTGCGGCGAACCTAAATACCTACCTGCCTAACTAGCGTCACCTGTGACACTAATACGGCGATCAGAAAAATGATCGCTTATTAGGCTGGGTTCACACTGGAGCGATGCGGAAACGCCGCGAATCCGCGGCGGGTTCCCGCATCGCATGCCTCCCGGCGGCAGTTCACACTGCCCTATGCGAACTGCTGGGAGTGTCAGTGAAATGTTACTGACACCCCCAGATCAGTTCGCATATCGCAGTGCGATCTGCAAACTCGGATCGCATGGTGTGAACACCCATGCGATCCGATTCTGCTGCGGGCCAAAAAAAGGGTCCCGTGCGAATTTGCGGCGGGTGCGGCGGGTGTGGCGGGTGCGGCGAATGGCTGAACTCGAATCGCACAGAGATCGGATGTGATTTGCACTGCAGTGCGGTGCGAATCACATTCGTTCTCATAAACCGCTGCAATGTGAACCCAGCCTTAGTGACACTGGCGACGGGGGGTGATCACGGGGTTAAACCTTTATTGGGGGGGTTAGGGGGGTACATTAGAACTAAAGGGGGCTAACTCTAACTGCCCTAACAGTTATTACAGTCACAAATGACACCAATGCAAAAAAAAAAAAAAAAAAAAATGACATTGGTGTCACTGTGACTGGGGGGCAGGGGTAATTGGGGGGGTGATCGGGGGGTAAAGGGGGGGTGTGAGTGTGCCTGGCATGTTCTACTGTGTGTGTAGAGTGTTGGTGCAACTTACTGATCCGCTCTCCTCCGTGTCGGAACGAAAAATACCGACACGGAGGAGAGAATACATCACTTCCTCTCCTTTGTTTACATTACAGGAGAGGAAGTGATGTCACCGGGGATTTCTATTTGTCGGGAGCGATCGCGAGGGGGTGGCCATGAATGAATGGCTGTCCCCTCGTCCGGGATCGCTCCCGAACGAATACCGACCGCCGCAGGCACCGGGCGGGGGCCCGATCGGGCCCCCGACCCGCGGGAGGCAAGGGACGTACATGTATGTCCTTATGCCTGCCCGTGCCATTGTACCGACGTACATCGGCGTGCGGCGGTCGGCAACTGGTTAAGTATATTCTTGTTTTGAAACAACGTTGATTCTTTCTTAAAAAAAACGGGGGGGGGGGGAGCACAGTTTGCCATCTTCGCCCTGGGCACCAAATGGCCTTGTCCCAGCACTGACAGCACTGACAGCTCCAGCACCAGATAAAGCCTTTGAAGGTGTTAAAACAGTGTTAGTGATTAGGTTAGATGGTAAATGAGTTTAGTGCTAGTGTCAATGGTTAGGACGATAATGTAGGTATTACATTTTGGCTCGAAAGTATGCTTAGGCGCACAACACATTGGGCTTCTATTGCGTATATGTGTTTATTAAACATGTAAAAGACTAAAACACTAGAAACACAGACTCAAAAATTTTAGTAATTATTGAACAATAGTCCAAAAAGGGTTGGCTGACTATACATGCATATCTAAAACCCCTTGATATAACATAAATCTGGAAAAATCCATATAACGTGGTTCAAATTTCCAATGTGTTTCTAGGCTGAAACTCTTCTTCAGGGCCAACCCCGGAAGCCTAATATTAAACATAGCATTCATAAAGGTAGGCAATAGGTAATGAGTATAAGTATAAAAAATAGAACGCATGATGTTGGTAACTTATGACATTCAGAGATATGACAAATAGCACATATGGTGGTATAACCTGTAACTTTAACCTATAACTTTATACTCAGTCAGAGTGCATTGTCTAAGCTCCTACACCCTGCCTGCATTCCTTCAGGCACTGATCTCTTCCACATAGGCAGCACATTCAATGCATAGGAGTCCACCCAGCACACTTACAGAACCTAATTTTTCTGTCTAAAATGCTACTTTATGAAATGGCATACCTCCTTAAATCCCTCACCCCAATCTGTAATGGCAGTATGGCCACCCCATTCTGCAGAATCCATAAACAGCTCATCTCTTCAATAAGACACAGATGTTGAATCCAACATAGTTTTACTTTAGATAAGTGCAATACAAGGGGTGTTTTTCCAGTCTTTTCTAGTTTATAATGACAATAACTTTTCCAAGTACTGTCTCTCCAGTGAAAGTAAAACTAAACTGGGCAGGTAAAAGCGAGCAGGGAGTGTCTATATAAGGATTGTACTGACTAGCACCAAATAGGAGGGAGAACAAGAGAAGATACTAAGGGTACAAATAAATGCCAGTCTGGAAATGTATAGCTACGGAGAGTGGCCAGATGAGCGCTGTTATTGCCCATGCTTGTGAGTAATACTTTTTATCACATTCTTAACAAAATTTTGTGGGATAATGCACTAGGCCAGTGCGCCCTCTTTTCTCTTTTTTTTTTCTAGTGGTTTGAGGACAACCCCAGTCCTAGAGGGCAGCAATACTTCAAGAGATATTTCCTACTGGGCTATCTAACTAATGCACAGGAGATTATTGGTGGTGTTGTTGGTGATACAAATAAACAGGCTGCTGTGGCTGCATACTCCCCACCCAGTGTTAGCAAATGTCCTTATTTTCACAGTGAATTTGTAGAAAACCCCCCTAAAAAAAAACGTAATTTCTCTCTTACATAAAAGTCCATGGCTGACAGCACAGTGGGTAACATATCTTATGTTTTCTCCAATACAGATTCCATCTACCACCACTGCCCGAATTTCGTTCCACCCAGTGCCACTGCCTGCATCTCTAGTGATTGGTTGCTAAGGCCACCTAGCATGTCATGTTTTGTGCATAATGGTATTTTGAGTGAGTGTATTGAATTATTTGTCCCTAATCTCAGGAGTTAAATGTAGGCTTAAGTCTTGTTCCCACTTTGACAGGATTTAAGCAGGGAGCTCAGTAAGTTACACATTAAAAAGGGAGTATGTCAAAGAGGCTCCCTTTGCCCACATTCCTTTTCAAACCACATAGTTGGTCTAAGCAATCTGTCTACTGAGGGCATGGTTCAGATAAAGTATGGAAGTTGTGCTGTCCTCCAAAAGCCTAGAGATTTTAGACAAGGATCAGCCAGCTGTGGTGGGCCACTTCTCAAATAACATGAAGTCTGGGCACTACAAACCTCTTCATGTATCAGGTTTCTGAAGCTTGGACCCCTTAGTCCTTATGGGAAGGCCAAACTAAAGTATACTTTTAAATGTTTTGTTTTTATGATGAGTATTTACCTTTCTGTCTTGCCTTGTCAAAAATATTATATTATTATTATTATACAGGATTTATATAGTGCCAACAGCAAAGTAAAGGGAGACAGTAAAATGAAAATACAATTCAAGAGGCATCAGAACGCCAATGCATGATTACAATCGCTGATCATACATGATGTGATAAAATGATCATACGTGATCATACATGATGTCATCATACATAATGTGATAAAAAAAAGAACCTTTATCTGATTCACTAATATGAGCAGTTCTTATCCTCTAAACACAGTCTAAAGACTGAGAACATAACCATCTAATTAACAAATTAAGTTCTTGCATAGGTGGGATGCTAAGGTCCTGTACTACTCATTTGAACATGGATCTCCAGCTTCTGTAGTTCTCTGATCAATCATCAAACTTCATATTCCTATTAATTCATTTTCTGTTGGTTGTGTATTTAACAAGTTCTCAGGCCTTGTAGCGACAAGTATTCCATTGCTGGAGGTGGTGGTACCTAATACCTGGTGTTGGGGAAGAGAAGTGAGTAGCAGATGGGTTCAGTCCAGCTGAAGGTTTGGGATCTAGAGATCTTGTAGTGTGGGCCTTGAGAATCATGTAACCTGTCTCAGGAGGTTTTGGAGTGGTTTGGTGAGCTGGGAATAGAAGATTTTGCCATGGCACATAAATTGCTGCTTAGGATGTTAGTAACTTGTGAGGTAGAGACTAGGGATGAGCTTCGAGTTCGAGTCGAACTCATGTTCCACTCAAACATTGCCTGTTCGCCTGTTCAGCGAACAGTGAACAATTTGGGCTGTTCGCAGCAAATTCGAAAAAGCTGGAACACCCTGTACAAGTCTATGGGAGAAATCGAAAGTGCTAATTTTAAAGGCTAATATGCAAGTTACTGTGCTAAAAAGTGTTTGGGGACCTGGGTCCTGCCCCAGGGGACATGGATCAATGCAAAAAAAGTTTTAAAAACGTCAGCTTTTTCAGGAGCAGTGATTTTAATAATGATTAAAGTGAAACAATAAAAGTGTAATATTCCTTTAAATGTCGTACCTGGGGGGTGTCTATAGTACGCTGTGTGTCGGCTCCCGTAATACAGAGAACACTCAATGAGTGCTCTTTGTATTAGCCGACAATTCATTCATTCATTGCTTAAAAAAAAAAAAAAAAGTGTGGGGGTTCCCCTAAATTCAATTACCCCGCCCTTCTGGTCTGGTATAGATATTAAGGGGAACCCCGTGTCAATTAAAAAAAAAATTGACGTGGGGGTCCCCCTAAAAATCCATACCAGACCCTTTATCCGAGCACGCAACCTGGCAGGCCGTAGGAAAAGAGGGGGGACGAGAGAGCGCCTCCCCCCCTCCTGAACTGTACCAGGCCACATGCCCTCAACATTGGGAGGATGCTTTGGGGGTCTGTGACCCCTCAAAGCACCTTGTCCCCATGTTGATGTGGAGAAGGGCCTCATCCCCACAACCCTGAGCGGTGGTTGTGGGGGTCTGCGGGCGGGGGGCTTATCAGAATCTGGAGCCCCCTTTAACAAGGGGACTCCCAGATCCCGCCCCCCCTGTTTGAAATGGTAAGGGGGTACACAAGTACCCCTACCATTTCACAAAGAAAATGTAAAAATGGTTAAATAAGACAAACACACTTTTGAAAAATTCCTTTATTAAAAATAAAAAAAATAAAAAAAAGATTCCAGCGGTGCTAATCCACTCTTGCTATCCAGCGACGGATCTCCGGGGTCCAGTGATGGATGATCATATCCAGCGACGGGGGATCTCTCAGTCCAGCGCTGTCCATACATCCGTCTTCTATCTCCACTGCGGAGACACTGCGGGGATCCCAGCGCTGACGTTTCTTATATTAGGAGGGCGGGGCCACCCGTCACCTCTGAAGCTGGTGAGGAAAGCTATGGGGTTCCCCAGTGACGTATGGGTGACCCCGCCCCCCTCTGATGTAACGCAGGTTTCCGTTACATCAGAGGGGGCGGGGTCACCCATACGTCATTAGGAAATCCCTGGCTCCCATCACCAGCGTCAGAGGGGCGGGGTCAGGTGACGGGTGGCCCCACACCTTCTATTATAAGAAACGTCAGCGCTGGGATCCCCGCAGTGTCTCCACAGTGGAGACACTGGACGGATGTATGGACAACGCGGGACTGAGAGATCCCCCATTGCTGGATATGATCATCCATCGCTGGACCCCGGAGATCCGTCGCTGGATAGCAAGAGTGGATTAGCACTGCTGGAATCTTTTTTTATTTTTAATTAAGGAATTTTTCAAAAGCATGTTTGTCTTATTTAACCATTTTTACACTTTCTTTGTGAAATTTCAAACGGGGGGTGGGATCTGGGGGTCCCCTTGTTAAAGGGGGCTTCCAGATTCTGATAAGCCCCCTGCCCGCAGACCCCCACAACCACCACTCAGGGTTGTGGGAATGAGGCCCTTCTCCACATCAACATGGGGACAAGGTGCTTTGAGGGGTCACAGACCCCCAAAGCATCCTCCCAATGTTGAGGGCATGTGGCCTGGTACGGTTCAGGAGGGGGGGCGCTCTCTTGCCCCCCTCTCTTTTCCTGCGGCCTACCAGGTTGCGTGCTCGGATAAAGGGTCTGGTATGGATTTTTAGGGGGACCCCACGTCAATTTTTTTTTTATTTGATGCAGGGTTCCCCTTAATATCCATACCAGACCTGAAGGGTCTGGTATGGATATTTAGGGGGGCCCCCACGTCAAATTTGTTTTTAAATTTGACACGTGGGTTCCCCTTAATATCCATACCAGACCTGAAGGGCCTGGTAATTGAATTTAGGGGAACCCCCACGCTCTATTTTTTTTTTTTTTTTTAATCAATGAATGAATGAATTGTCGGCTAATACAGAGAACACTCACTGCATTACGGGAGCCGACAATATAGCCGCAAGTGATTTTAAAAGACTTTTTTTCCTGCACAAATGACACTTTGTGCAGGGACAGTTCTAAGCACAGGAAACATGCACCCCTTCACAGGCATACTATAGACACCCCCCAGGTACGTCATTTAAAGGAATATTACACTTTTATTGTTTCACTTTAATCATCATTAAAATCACTGCTCCTGAAAAAACTGCAGTTTTTAAAACTTTTTTTTGCATTGATCCATGTCCCCTGGGGCAGGACCCGGGTCCCCAAACACTTTTTAGGACAGTAACTTGCATATTAGCCTTTAAAATTAGCACTTTAGATTGTGAATGTTCGAGTCCCATAGACTTTAATAGGGTTCTAAAGTTCACACGAAGTTTAGGTCTGTTCGCAGGTTCTGGTGCGAACCGAACAGGGGGGTGTTTGGCTCATCCTTAGTAGAGACGTGCTGGGGTGACCTGTGTGGTAAATTGCTGCAGCTTCCCCTGCAAAACTGTAACAATTAGACCTCATTGGCATCCCAGCTCCAAGTAAAACATGCATTGAACAGTGGTACATGTGTATATTGGATAAAGAGGAGATTGTTATGGTAAATGATTGTTTATTTCAAAATAATTTGATTTCCTCGTGTATGGTCAGCTAAAATGTACCCATAAACTATAATAGTTCATTTCCTGGACTCAAACCCTGACAGATGATTTTCTGCCTACAATTGGTAAGATTTCTCTTTACATCCTGTTCCCAGAACTTAGTGAAATCCCCCTCTTAGACAGTCACTAAAACAGTTGTCCCCATTTGAAGAGGAACCCTTACTTTTGTTTTACTGACAACTCCAAAACTAAAAAAAAGTTTTGCCTTTACATATACCTAAATATAAACTCTTTTATGTAAGAGCACCATATAAATGTTAGGGTATAATCACTGGAGCAGTGTTTGTAAATCTATTGTTCTCTTTGTTTCCTACAGCTGTGCCATAGTTTTTGAATTTAGCTGAAATCCATTTCATTTTCCAGAAGCTCTTGCTAATCCTACAACAAGTGAAAAAATAACGACCTTCTGCTTTAGTGTCCCAGGTATTTCCATACATGTCCTCCCATGCGCTGTTTCTCTACTTTGTGACTGCCAACATGGATCTCTGCCATCCTACTGTGCTGATCAGTGCAGTGAAAATGAACTGGCTCTGAATATAAAACCTTTAGTGTGTGCCTGCTCTTGGCAAGCTATGAATGCTTCCGATCAATCCCAAAATAGTGCAGTACTTCATACTGACAACTTGATAAGGAAATGTTTCATTACCTAAACAAACAATGGTCTTGTGTACTGCAAAGGGTACCCCAAAAAATTTGTTTACTGGAAGAAGTACTGTAGATTATTTAGAAAAAAAAGCCACATATTTGTTGCTTGTTCTCAATTATAACTAATTACAACAATGCATAAAACAATACAGATATAAGGTTTTCACTACACAAGACATTCATCGGCCATACTATTCGGATCAGCAAGACTTGGCCATTACAGGAAATAAATAAAAAATCCCACACAACCAAAATTTGCTGTGAAGGATTCAGACAAAATGTAAGCCATTTTAAAACTGATCACAATAAGGCAAGCCCATATAAAAATCAAGCTACTGGCTCCCAAGACCAGTTTGGATTATGGAAGTTTGATCTCCTTGAGCATTGGTACAATAGAGATATAGGCAAAGTTCACCTTTTTTAAAACAATAATAAATTAACATGTTTTTGCAGGTGCAAAATGTGAATTTATTATTTTATTCTCAGAGCCTTCAGAGGATTGCTGTGCAATGTAAGACTCCTGCACACGCACCCGTCAGCATTCTTGCTCGTACCTCTGTGCAGGCTTTTTGCTAAAAAGCTGGAGGAAGTGTGGATGAACTACGAGGGAGCCCCACCTTTTTTTGAATGTGAAAGAGGCTGCGAGGGGGGAGAACCCCACCTGCTGAAATGGGGGGGGGGGGGGGGTGAAGGGCAAAAGAACTCTTTAAGTTAGGAACTCCAGCGACCTATTTTTTTTTTATCTGTCCACTTACCTGATGGTGGTATCTGCATGCATGTGTGTCAAAAAAAATGTACACAAAAGAGAAAAAAATGTCTGATTTCACCAGAGGAAGGGAGGAGGGGTGGGATCTTCCTCGGGAGGGTGAAGGTCCGCTTTAAGCTTTGAGTATAGATGGAGTCAGTTATTTCGTCTTTAAAAAAATAACACTCTCATCATGGATTGGGAGCCCTCACATATCTTTCTTGATCAGACTCTTTTACAGCTTTGAGGCTGGGTTCACACCTATACGAATTGAATGTGGGTTTACGCGCATCCAATTCGCATGGTAGGAGATTGTGACCGGCTCTCTATAGAGCTGGTTTACATATCTCCGCTGCAGCTCCAGTGCAAATTTGCAAATTTGCACAGGGGTCCTGTGTGTATTTTGGTCTATTTCAGGTCCGAATTCAGCCCAAAATTTCTGTTGAAATCTGACCTGAAATGGTGAACGGGGACGCACTGGACCCCTGCTGTGAGCCGCATGCAGCACTAATGTGAACACATCCTAAAGTCTGTAGTCTTTAACACATAAGAGCTCTTAGATCACTATACTATATACAGTATTCATCTTCCTCAAAACTCTTAAAGGCTAGGTTTACATTTAAGGTTGGGGGTGCAGGTTGCAGGTTTTTAGTTTCCCCACCACCTATCAAGCGCCCTCTGAAAAATGATCCACTGTGGATCACTCTTTGGAGGTCAACGCCTATATAAACTAGCCCTTAGTCATCTTTCCTAAGACCTATTCTATTATCTCTTTCACAAAATATAAACTATTAATGATACAATTACTTTAGTTAGAATAGCAGAATTGTCAGAGAGGGAGTATACGGCACTACACTGGTTTTCTGCATACTTGGGATGTGTATTATGAAGGACAACCTACAGCTAATACTGGCATTCTGCCATGTGTAAGTTATGCTCCATTACATTGCTTTGAATAGTGCACAAATGTGCACTGTAATGTTGGAATTTTAGCCATTTACCATGGTCAAATGCATAACATTAGCACATGACTGATTTTTAGCAAAGTGTTTTGCTTTACAAGCAAACTGCTTCTATAATTGTATTTTTCTGTTTTACTTTAAAAACACAGGAATGTCTCCTGGGTGCATGCCTGATATAAAGTTCCACTTGTCTTGTCTCTTTTTTTGTTCAACACAGGAATGGCAACCAATTATTTTCCAAATACATTTTTTCTTGCACAATGTAGAAGTAAAAGAGGAATTACTGATTGGTTTTTAGCAGCACCTCTCTGTCATGAGGCAAATAATCTCTGGTTTGAAAACAATTGTTATCAAACAGTTGCTGCTATGCTTTGTGCCCATGTTCTGGTACTCAGGTGCCCTCTAGACTTGTGTGGTTTGTTTTGTTCCGAATAAATGTTCAGACTAATTTTTCCTTATTCAGAGATTCGGATATATATCTGAATACCCAAATTACAGTATAAACGAAATTTACTGAATGCTCTGAATAACGAAGCAAAAGTGTCCAAATTTCCGAAAATTCTAATTGAAATTTAAATCGAATTTTACATCGAACTCCAGTTGAATTCTAACTGTAAACATATTTCTAAAATCAAAGACTGTATGTGTTACCAGAGTACCATTTCAAAATAATGCTGTTTTTGTTAAGCCAAAGTGATTTAAAGAGTCATTGTAATCATTTGATGAAGATCTTTCCTTTGTTTGTTCACGTTGCCACAATCAAATAAAATAAAAAAATCTAAAGTTTTTTTTAACCGATTCAAAAGTTTTGAATCGAAAAAAAGAATCAGTACATTTGAAGAAGATTCAAAAAAGACATAAAACAAATTCTGAATACGAATTCTGAATACGACTTGAACAAATCAACTGAATTTAACTAAACTAAATAGATTAACGAATCTAAATGAAATGAAACAAAACAATTTGTTTCGTTATGCACATGTCTAGTGTCCTAAAGTAAAAGAGATGTATAGTTTTAGAGAAAGTGGGAGGAGGTGGATCCTCTGTCAGATTTTAATTGCTGTGTGTGACCCTACTGGGGGGATTCACCTATCTAATTATCCTGGTGAACATTGTCATCAAGAGTGACTATGGTCTAAGATCAGAATTCCGTTCACTTTGAGGAAATATCCTCCCCAAATCTCCTCCTACTCTGTTTATTCTAAGACAGGAAGAGAAGGAAAAACTCTCTAGCAAAATACAAGAAGCAAAAAATTCAAATCAAAAAAGAAATTGCTATATATACATTTTAAGAAAATTATATTAGGCGGACAAAGCCCATCAAGGGTCAGGCATGAAACGAAGAACAATCAGAACAGTAACAGAAAGATAGTAAGACGTTAAGTGAAGGGTCAAATGGTGTAAACAAGGGATGGACAGAAGATTAATCAACTGTACAACTACAAACCCAAACTACAAACCCAAACTGTAGAACAGGATTAGAGACAGGGTCTGAGGCAAAAGTCTGCAACATGTCTGGTCTAAGAACAATGTTTGTTTGGCATGTGGTTAGCAACCACATGCCAAACAAACTCTACAGCACACAACCATGATCTAGGTCTGGTTTTCTTTCAAATTCAAACAACCAATCAGAGGTTTGGCTAATATGCCAATGCACAAATGTGCTATTACATGCATGCACATGGTGTGCATGTTGGAACACAGAAGAAGAAACAGTTTGTGAGAAAGTGGTGAAGACTGCAATAAAGTGATTGTAAATGATCACCTTGTAGAACTACCTATTCAGCTTAAAATAGAAAAGAAAGACAAGGCATTTGTGTATAGATCTAAAATACATTTTCCCCCTTTTTTATAAGTGATCACATCCCCGCTGTTCTTGGCCGCAGAAGAGCTGGGAGAGGAGAAACAGCAGTACGCTGAGCTTCCCAGTGAAAGGCTGTGCAGGAGGGGTGTGGCGGAACAAGTCTGATCATTGGAGGAGAGCAGGCTGAGTTCCAGCATAGCTAGAGAACTGACCACCAACTGCTTAGTATGGTCAGTTTTTAATAGGGAAGCAGAGGGACTGGCAGAAACACAAGGAATTTCACTCAAAGGAAGCAGTAAAAAATAGAACAGGGTATTTTTCCATACAAGTACATGATACAGCAGATATATATCAGGAATATGAAATGTTGGATTTACATATTCTTTAACCCCAGAAGTAGAAGAAGTTATGGGGGACCCAGCAGGAGTAGAATGTGCCACCAGCACAACAACTGACCTGTAGATGACCATCTGACAAACAACTGCCACCCAGACAGATGACCACCACAAGGTTGTCACGTGTTTGGATGAATATGTGCATATAGGTAGATCCCTTACAATGGTTCTTTCATTAATGTAACAGTGAACCCCCTTAATGTTCTGGTTATATTTCACTACATGGTTTGCAAGGATGTGATGATCACACAGTAGCATATATTGGTAAAAGGAATTACGTAAAAGAGTTAACAATTTGCAGAGAGGACATTTAAGGCCAAGTTGTGATTGAGCAATACAGGCATACCCCACTTTTAAGTACACAATGGGGTTTATTTACTAAAGCTTGAAAGTGCGAAATCAGGCTCATTTCTGCATAGAAACCAATCAGCTTCCAGGTTGTATTGCCAAAATTTAATTGAATAAGCTGGGGTTAGAAGCTCATTGGTTTCTATGCAGAAGTGAGCCTGATTTTGCACTTTCCAGCTTTAGTAAATAAACCCATTGTGTACTTAAAAGTGGGGTATGCCTGTACAAGCAAACATTACCAAAGCAACTATGAAATAATTTGAAGCCAGTAAAGTTTTGGACTTAATGAGATGTTGAAATGCATGAATTCTTTATAAAGCCATTATAAGATTATAATTAGTGGCTTTATTTTGATGCTACTTTGCCAATGATTGGCTCTTGGCACTTACATATATATTTTGACACTGAAGTTTTGAAGGACAAGCCACTGGTATTTGTGTTATGTGTGAAAATAAGAATAGCTTATTATTTGAGAAGGATAAAAACATAGAATTACCTCTATAAAGTGCAGGCAGTATAGTATTTTTTCCTATTGCCCAAGTTAGGAAGCAATATGAGAATCTTCTCTATTTTTGTAATTATTTTTACAGGTATGAACATTTAAGGAAAATATGCATGCCAGAATTAGGTTTATTGGCACTCGCCATCATACCACAATAAAGCATCTGTTTATTATGTTTAAAGGATAACTGTACTTTTGGACACAAAAAAGTGGTTACAGAAATAGGTAGACAAAGTACTGACAAACAGCAAGATATAATGCACCTTTTCTAAATACGGTTAGTTACCCAGCTAGCCTTTTCAGAGTATAAAAGTATATTTAAACTCCAAAGCAAAAATTCTTTGTAGTTACAGTATTTCCACTAATAATAAAAAATAAGACAGTTTAGGCAGTTGTGGTAGAGCCTAAAGTGTAGAAAGCTCCTTATTAGCTGTTAATGCAAGGAGGCAGTAGACATTCTGGCTGCAAAACAAATTGGTGGTGGGGGTGATATACTGTTCATTACAGAGTAATTATATTATCTGGAGGCTGTTTTATACTGTTGGTTATCATTAGGGATGAGCTGAACACCCCCCAGTTCGGTTCGCACCAGAACTTTCGAACGGACCCCAAATTCGTACGAACTTTAGAACCCCATTGAAGTCTATGGGACTCGAACGTTCGAAATTAAAAGTGCTAATTTTAACGGCTAATATGCAAGATACTGTCCTAAAAAGGGTTTGGGGACCTGGCTCCTGCCCCAGGGGACATGGGTCAATGCCTAAAATGTTTTTAAAAATGGCCGTTTTGGCGGGAGCACTGATTTTAATGACGATTAAAGTGAAAAAAAAGTGAAATATTTCTTTTAAATATGGTGCCTGGGGGGTGTCTGTAGTATGCCTGTGAAGTGCCACGTGTTTCCTGTGTTTAGAACAGTCCCTGCACAAAATGACATTAAACGGAAATAACATAATTTAAAACTGCTTGCGGTTTTAATGTTATATCTGGTTCCTGCAATATGGTTGAAAATCATTGAGAAAAATGGCATGGGTAGCCCTCCCTGCCAATTACCAGCCCCTTTGGGTCTTGTACGCATATTAAGGGAAACCCCGTACCCATATTAAAAAAAGGAAATGCGTGTGGCCCCCAGGCCCTATATACTCAGAACAGCAGTATACAGGCGGTGCAAACAAGACAGGGACTGTGTAGGTTTGTTGTGTTAAGTTGAATCTGTTTGTAATTTTCAACTGGTACATTTTTAAAGTGTAGCACCAGTCAAAAAAACTATTTTTAAGCTTTTTGGAAAACATAGGGAAGGGTTATCACCCCTGTATAATTTGTTTTGTCGTACATCTTTTTTCATCTCACTTGCTGTTGTCTCCTTCCGTTTGCAAGTAGGAGATGTTTGTAAGTTGGATGTTTGAAAGTAGGGGCCTGCCCTATATGCTCTGCAGAAATGGCGGAACAAGGTGTTGGTTTTGCCACAACATTGTAAGCCCTCAAAGTGAATCTTGGTGGGCGCTGGAGCACCCTGCTGTGAACGATTATATCAAGAATTGTAATTACATGCCATTGTTGAACAGTGGTAGAAAAACTGACCTTTGGTGGTTGTGGTGCTGGTGCCACAATACTTTAAGTCCTCACAGTTACTCTGGGTGGGCACAGGAACGGGCCCTCCTGTGAAATATTATATCAAGAATTGTAATTACATGTCCCTGTTAAACAGGGGCAGAAAAATTGGGCCTTAGGCACTGGTGCTGGTGCCACGACACTGCAACCTCTCCCATATACTCTAGTTTTATTGCAGGAATTAGCCCTGCTGCAAAGCATTGCATCAAAAATTGTAATTAAACGCCCCTGTTAAACAGGGGCAGAAAAATTGGGCCTTAGGCACTGGTGCTGGTGCCACCACACTGCAACCTCTCCCATATACTCTAGTTTATTGCAGGAATTAGCTCTGCTGCAAAGCATTGCATCAAAAATTGTAATTAAATGCCCCTGTTAAACAGGGGCAGAAAAATTGGGCTGATGGCATCACCCAGAACCAGAAATGTTCTTCCAACATATCAGCGGAGGAGGAAGAGGATAGACAATCAACAAAACAGGACAGTCACTCAGCATCAGCATAGGCAGTCTTGAAGGGATGTGATATTTCAAAAAAAATTATTCGGTTACATCAGCTTCAGGTGCTTGGTAGCTGTGGGTGATCCAAGACTGATTCATCTTGATGAAGGTCAGTCGATCAACTGATTCGGTGGACAGGCGCACCCTGTGATCGGTAACAAAGCCACCAGCAGCACTGAAGGTGCATTCCGAAAGAACGCTGGATGCAGGACAGGCCAGTAGCTCAATTGCATACTGTGCAAGCTCTGGCTAGTGATCCATCCTCAAGACCCAGTAAGCCAGAGGATTTTCGGTGGTAAAGGTGTCCAAGTCTGACCTTGCCCCTAGGTATTCCTGCACCATGTAAATCAGACGCTGGCGATGGTTGCTGGAACCGATCATACCTTGGGGCTGCGGACTAAAAAATTGTCTGAAAGCATCAGTCAGACGGCCACCTTCTCCACCGCTCCTTCTGACCGATGCCTCAGCAACACGTTGTCCAGGACCAGGAGTTTGTAACCTCCCAGTCTCTGGGAACGCGTTGCACAGACCTTTCTGCAAGGCCTCCTGGAGATGTCTCATCCTCTGCTCCCTCTGCGATGGCAAGATAAGGTCGGCAACCTTACCCTTGTACCGTGGATCAAGGAGGGTGGCCAGCCAGTAATGGTCCCTCTCCTTGATCCGAAGAATACGAGGATCCTTAAGCAGGCTTTGCAGGAACAGGGAGGCCATGCAGCATAGGTTAGCTGAGGCATTCGGTCCGGAGTCCTCTGGATCACTAAGGACAACATGATCCGCAGCTACCTCCTCCCAGCCACGTACAAGTCCACGGGTTTCTTAGGACTGTAAATCATCCCTACAAGACTGCTGCTGCTGCTGATGCTAAGTGCCAGCCTCCACCTCCATGCTGACACAATCATCCTCCTCCTCCTCTTCCTCCTCCTCATCCTCTTCCTGTGTGATGGGTGGCACAGCAGGAACACTGTCTGGATAAAAGGGGCCTTGAGAGGCAAGGAAGTCCTCCTCTTCCTGCCTCTGTTCTGCCTCAAGTGCCCTGTCCATTATTCCATGCAGTGTATGCTCCAAGAGGTGGACAAGAGGTACAGTGTCACTGATGCATGCACTGTCACTGCTCACCATCCTTGTGGCCTCCTCAAACGGTGACAGGACAGTGCATGCATCCCTGATCATGCCCCACTGGCGTGGTGAGAAAAAAATGAACTCCCCTGACCCTGTCCTGGTGCCGTAGTCGCACAGGTACTCATTGATGGCCCTCTGCTGCTTGTACAGCCGCTGCAGCATGGCCAACGTTGAGTTTCACCTGGTGGGCATGTCACATATAAGGCGGTTCTTGGGCAGGTTCAACTCCTTTTGGAGCTCAGCCAGCCGAGCACAGGCATTAAATGATCGGCGGAAATGCACACAGACTTTCCTGGCCTGCTTCAGGACATCCTGTAAGCCGGGGTACCTGCCCAAGAACCGCTGCACCACCAGGTTAAGGACGTGAGCTACACAGGGCACATGGGTCAGTTGTCCCTGTTGGAGGGCGGAGAGGAGGTTGGTATCATTGTCGTAAACCACCATTCCTGGCTTAAGCTGGCGTGGCGTCAACCACCTCTCGGCCTGCCCCTGCAGAGCTGACAAAACATCCGCCCCAGTGTGGCTCCTGTCCCCCAAACAAACCAGCGCAAGCACGGCATGGCATCGTTTTGCCTGCGTATTTGCGTAGCCCCTGGAACGCCTACGGAGCACCGCTGGTTCTGAGGACAGAGCACTGGAAGAGGCCATGGAGGAAGAAGAAGAGGAGGGGGTGGAGGAGAGAGGTGTGTCACAACCAATAGTAGCATTTTGGAGGCGTGGTGGCGAAACAACCTCCAACACTACTGCACCTTGTCCTGCATCCTTCCCAGCTGCCAGAAGAG
Source organism: Lithobates pipiens (assembly GCF_037356315.1). NCBI lineage: Eukaryota > Metazoa > Chordata > Amphibia > Anura > Ranidae > Lithobates > Lithobates pipiens. Next base: position 78,100,955 of record NW_027507790.1, on the reverse strand, counting down.
TGACCCAATGGGCCGTGAAAGACAGGTAACGTCCCTGTCCATGGCTGCTGGACCATGAGTCAGCGGTAATATGCACCTTACCGCTGACCGCCCTGTCCAGCGAGGCAAGGACATTGCCTTCCACATGCCGGTAGAGAGCCGGAATCGCCTTCCGTGAGAAAAAGTGGCGTTTGGGGACCTGCCACTGAGGAACCGCACATTGTACAAACTCACGGAAGGGGGCCGAGTCTACAAACTGAAAAGGCAGCAGTTGAAGTGCTAGCAATTTAGCCAAGCTAGCATTCAACTGCTGGGCATGTGGATGGCTGGGAGTAAACTTCTTTCACCGGTCCAGCAGCTGGGGCAGGGACATTTGCCTGCTATAATCGGACGTGGGTGTACTGCTAGCAGAGTGCCCGGAAGCACTTGGCTGTGACACACCTAATTCTACACCTTCATTCCTCTCAGAGCAGGTTTCAGAGAGGACTGAAGGTCTAGTGGGGTTGGAGATGCCAGCTGATGAGGAGCAAGGAGAGGTCCGCTTTGTTCTTTGGTGTGGGTCTTTGAGGTACGCTTGCCAACGAGCTGCATGGCAGGTCAACATATGTCTGGTCAAGCATGTGGTGCCCAAGCGGCTGATGTTTTGGCCACGCGAGATATGCTTGAGACATATGTTGCAAATAGCAGCGGTGCGATCTAATGCACTCGTCTCAAAAAAGGCCGACACCAAAGAACTTTTAGAATAACGCACATAGGCAGCGCCCTGCACAGGCGGAGCTCTGCGGTGTGATTCAGTCGGTGTGCTGCCCCTAAGATGGCCCCGGGAGGGCATCCTGCCTCGTTGGACATGTGCCTCCTCCTCCTCCTCCTCCTCTCTCCTACCAGGCACCCACGTGGAGTCAGTGCCCTCATCATCCCCTCCCTCTTCATCGCTGTAGCAAACCTGGCAGTATGCTGCAGCTTGTGGAACATGACTGCCAGATTGCTGTCCTTCTTGAGCATCCCCTCTCTCTGCATTCACGCTACTGCCTTCCTCTAGCTGAGTGTCATCATCAGAGCCTACAAAACACTGGGCATCCTCCTGGAGCATGTACTCAACACTGTGCCCAAAGAGTTCAGGAGACTCCTCAGGAGGACGTGGTGGGTCTAGGGAAGGAGTCACTGATGATGACATTGAGACGAGGGAAGACGATGCGTTGGCAGCTGCTTTGCTAGTACCCTGAGACTGGGTGAGAGAGGATGAGGAGGATGAAGAGGGATTGGTCACCCACTCTACCAAGTCGTTGGCATGTTGCGGCTCAACATGTCCAGCTGCCGAAAAGAAGGACAAGCGTGTCCCATGGCCACGTGCTGATGACAATGCACTGTTGTCTCTAGACACAGAGCCTGCTTGCCCTCTTTTATCGGCTCGCGCCTGTCTGCCTCTCCTTGCTGGCCTTCCAGACATGTTAATGGCCTGAAGGGAGTTGGGTAAAACAGCAGTTGGGTAGTGTATATTGTGCTGGAGACACACAACACCCACTAACTGCTGCAGATGGCTCTATTAGAGAACAGCAATAAAGGGTAGATACAGGTGTATATTGTGCTGGAGGCACACAACACCCACTAACTCCTGCAGATGCCTTTATTATAGAACACCAGCAATAAAGATGTATACTGTGCTGTGCTGGAGGCACACACAACTTCCAATAACTCCTGCAGATGGCAGATGGCTCAAATAGAGAAGAGCTATGTAGGTGGATTTAGCGGTGTGTACTGGGTACAGAGCACGCAGACAGCACACACAAGCTTCTAACACTGACTGCAAGCTCTATTATAAAAGATAGATATATCGCTAGCTATATAGGTGAGGTGAATATAGCGGTGTATACTGCGGTCAGGGCACGCAGACAACAACCACTACAGAAGAGCAAGATCGAAAAATCGGCCGATAACGATCGGTGTATACTGTGTTGAAGGTACATAGAACACCCACTAACTTCTTCAGACGCCAACACACTACACAAGGCCGCCACGCTGGCTGCCTTTTATAGTGTGGGGTGTGTACTACACAGCCTGAGCTATGATTGCCCACAGGCATCCTGCCTGTGGCCAATCATGGCTCTCCTCGCTGCCGGCGCTGTGATTGGCCAAGCATGCGGGGTAACAGTGCATGCTTGGCCAATCATGAGCCAGCAATGCACTGCGCCATCGCAGTGCATTGTGGGTCGTGAGCGCCACATGAATTTGGCGCGAACTACCCATAACGTTCGGAATTTGCCGAACGGGCGAACAGCCGATGTTCGAGACGAACGTATGTTCGACTCAAACACGAAGCTCATCCCTAGTTGTCATGTAGAGAATTCAAAAATCAATAAATTTTTTTTATCACAGCTCATAAAAACCACACCTACAATTTCGATATCTCAGCAATATCTCAACAGCTGGTTTTCGCTGTAGGCACTTTATTTTATTTTTTTATATATATAAAAAATGTTTTATTAAATTTTTCATTGGCATACAAAATTGCCCACGCAGGGGCCAAACATTACCCACACAGGGGCAAATCCTCTGATGCGGCAACCGACCACAACAGGGCACATCATATAACCTAAACAGTCTGCCTCTGAAGCAGCAACAGACCGCAACAGGGCAGAGCACTAAGAACACAACCTTACTTATCTATACCCCAATGTGGGGAGAGGTTTAGATCAGGAGAGTCTTTGCTCAATACTATGACAGGATAATGTGAGATGAGAGTATCTGGGTCAATCCACTATCATACTATAACTGTAATGTTAATCTAGGGGTTAGTTACTGCATCAGTTGCTGTAGTATAATCATCTAACCAACAGGTCCACACCTTTTCAAATTTTGTGGGCAACCCCTGCCCGAGTAGGTGGCTTTATACAGGGGAAAACTGGCGTTCACTAGATTTTTCCAGAACCTGACAGAAGGGAAAGATGATTGCTTCCAGTTCATTGTGATGGCCTTTCGTGCATAGTGCAACAAGAGGGATATGAGTATTTTCCTAGCTCTGAGGATTGACATTTGCTCCACCAGCCCCAGCAGACAATATTTAGGATCAAAGGGAACACTAATCTTAGTAATCTTAACTATCACATGGAGAACTTCCTTCCAATAATGTGCAATTACTGGGCAAGATCAGAAAATGTGAAAGAATTCCCTTGGTTGATAGCAGCACCACCAGCACACCGGGAAATGTGCCGGCGACATCTGGTACAGTCTGTGGGGTGTGTAGTGAGCTCTGTGTATAATTTTGTATTGGACCAGTCTGTCCCTGGCTGAGACCAGAGGAGAGAATGGAAAATCCCAAATCTCCCTCCAATAATCTTCATCCAGCTCTGGTATGTCCCCAACCCATTTCCTGTGGAGGGAGGACAGCTCGGGATGGCAGCAACCAGCAGGAACCCATAAACCTGAGACATGGGTTTCTCCAAATCTTTTACCCGAAGGGTGGATTCAAGCTCCGAATATTCCAGTATGATCGGTTGACCCAAAAACTGGCACCTATAAGCATGTGCAATCTGAAGATACCTGAAATGGGCTTGTACAGGTACATTAAATTTGGTACACAATGCAAGAAAGGGAGTAAGCTCCCAGTTGGTGATAACATGCTCAAGAGTCAGTATTTTGTATATGGCTGAGGCCTGTGGGTCCGCAGAACTGTGATAGGTTAGGATTCAGGGGTGTGAGGAGACCAGGAGTTCGGTAGGGATGCCCTCAGCGTCTCTCCCACCTTCCACGCCCTCATAGTGGTGCACATAGAAGGGGTGAGGCACTGAGGTGTTTTTGGCCCCCTGAATATCAACCCCTTCAAGGCCTCCAGAGACCCCCACTATAGCCGATTCCAGCACCATTGCAGAATTGGTCAGGTCTGGCCGCAACCACCAATGGGCGGTTACAAGCTGAGTGGCCAAGAAATATTTGTGGCAATCAGGGAGAGCCAAACCCCCACTGCCCACAGGCCTGGTCAGAGTGGTGTATTTGAATCTGGGTGATTTTGACCCCCAAATAAAGCAGAGGAAAAGTTGCTTAAGAGAATTAAAGAAGGTTTTAGTCAGCCATTGTGGGAAATTCCTAAATATGTATGTAAGTTTGGGGAGGACTTTCATTTTTAGAAGGTTGATGCGCCCAATGAGGGAGAGGGGAGGATTGTCCCATGCCCTCAATTTGGATTTGATCCCTATCAGGACAGGTTCTAGTTTGAGCCGGACATAGTGCCTGCTCTCTCTTGAATTAATAATACCTAAATAGGTAAACTTGTCAACCCATTGAAGTGGGGTAGAGGAGGGTGAGGAGGTTCTGGCCCCCTTGTCCACCGGAAAGAGCTGAGACTTATGCCAATTCACCTTCAACCCGGTGAAGGCTGAGAAGGTGTCCATGACTCCGAGTGCACCCACGCAGAGAGTCACCAGCATCATTTAAAAATAGCAGTAGATCATCTGCGTAGAGAACCACTCTCTCCTCCAGCCAGCCCACCCTAAGACCACGGACCTCGGCTGAGCTCCTGAGGGCCTCAGCAATAGGTTCCATGGCCAGGGCAAATAAAGCTGAGGAGAGAGGGAATCCCTGCCTGGTACCCCTCTGCGGGGGGAATGAAGGAGACAGGGAGCCATTCAGTTTAATGCATGCTAGGTGATCGGTGTACAGTGTGTGTATCCAGGCAATACATTTCAGTGGGAAACCCATTCTTCTAAGCACCTCCCACAGATATACCCATTCCACCGTATCAAATGCCTTCTCCATATCAAGTGTGCCAATGGTCCTAGTGCCTTGATTCGTATGGGGGGCATGAATATTAGAAAACAGTCTACGTATGTTGATGTCTGTGGACCTACCCGGCATAAAGCCCGTTTGATCAGAGTCAATCAGAGATTTTATTACTTTATTGCGTCTAGTGGCCAGTATCTTGGTTAGTATTTTTAAGTCACAATTTAGAAGTGCTATTGGTCTGTAGGAGGCACACAGCTTGGGGCCCTTATTAGGCTTTGGAATGAGAACAATATGGGCCTCCCTCATAGAGGATGGCAGGGAGCCCTGTTGGAGACAGGCTCGATACACCTGAGCTAACCTGGGGGCAAGCAGTTCTACATGGGCTCTATAATACTCTATGGGTAATCCATCTGGCCCTGGGGTCTTCCCTGCTGGGAAATACCCGATGGCCATTACGACCTCTTCTGGTGTAATCTCCGAAACAAGGAGTTGCCTCTCTGCATCAGAGAGCCATCCCAGTGCTAGCGTATCCAACATGGAATTCATAGGTGTGGGGGTCAAATCTATCAGGGAGTGAGGAAACATATAGAGAAGTATAAAACCTGGTGAAAGCAGACAGAATATCCCCCTGAGAGGTGACTAGTACTCCTTCTGCCGTAAGTATTTCTGGTATAACCGCTAAGGGCCTATCCTGCTGAGCTAGCATCGCTAGTAATTTGCTGTTCTTATCACCATGCTCAAAATATTTCTGTCTGCTATTTTGTATAGCAAGCCTGGTGGTGTCTGAAACATGGAGATGCAGTTCTCACCTAAGCGATAAAAGGTGCTCGAAGTTGGGAACCGTTCCCGAGGCCGAATATTGAGTCAGAGCCTCCTCAACTTTGTGCTGAAGGTCAGAGACCTTGTCCCCAAATTCCGCCCTAACAGCCACCACAGCCGAGATATATTGTCCACTGCCATGGGCTTTGCAGGCATTCCATGCCGTCTCCAGGGAGGCTGACCCTGCATTGTGCACCCAGTAGTCCTGCAAGGAGGGAGAAACCCTATCATGGACTGTCTCATTGTTGATCCAATGGGGTTGTAACCTCCAAAGGGCTTTACTCTTGGTCTTGGTGGTCCTAATGGTTAATTTAAGATGATGATGATCCGATAGACCAGAGGGAAGGTAACTGGCCTCCTGGATATTGGCCAGGGTGGCATCATTGGCAAAAGCCAAATCAATTCGGGAGGACGTTTTAAATGTGGAGGAGAAACAGGAGTACGCTCTGTCCTGGGGATGGAGCCACCTCCATGCCTCCTGGAATTCCGTTGCCTGGGCCCATGTGCCAAGATCAGGATTGAAAGTAGATTGTGGGGAGGCTTTATCTAAGTCACGGGACAGTGTGGCATTGAAATCTCCCATGAACATGACACACGCCGGACAATGCAGAGCCATCCTTTCATACAGTGCGTACAGAAGGTGTATCTGGCTCGGGGGAGACAGATAGACATTCACAATGACATATTTCCTATTATACATACTCAACACCACCATAGCAAATTTCCCCTGGGAATCTAGATGAATCTCATGAATTGTACATGGAACTCGTTTACTGATCAATATAGACACCCCTCGAGAATATGAGGAGTAAGTCACATGAAGGGTTTTTTCCAAAGCCAGAACCTTACTACCAGTTAAGTGCGTTTCCTGTAACAGTACTACATGGGGGTTATGCAGTTTTAAATATTGGAATAACAGCGAATGTTTGTATTTGGAGTTAAGCCCCCTGACGTTCCATGATAGAATGGTCAGCGACTCAGCATCTGAGGGGCCCATCACGGAACACCAGGGGGAATTTGGAGCAGGATGATCCTAACCAACCAGTATATGTAAATAAACCCAAATATGGTACACATAATCAGCAGCATTTGAGCAGCACAGCACTTATTCATTACTTTAAAGCAGAGAAACCCCTCCCCCCAGAACACATAACACCCTACCCAAACATCATGAGAACCATGTTCAATGGCCAAAAAACTAGGCCAGAGAGCCATACCAACCGATGTAGGGTTTTGTCCCATAATCAGAAAAAACGTAGAGTCCTTAGGTCACTGGGACCCCTGAACGTTGGGCCACAAGGCCGAAGGTGGAAACAGTCCTTCCCGAGAAAATCCGTGGAAGGGACTGAGAACTGAGAGCAATTAATGGCAGGAGTCAGTAAGAGACAGTCCTTTTGTAAGTTAGAGGGATACTTTGGTCAATATTCCCCCTTGGCTGCGTATGCTTAGCGGGTATCGAGCCACGCCGCCGCAGCCTCTGGCGTGTCAAAGAAATGAGTGCTGTCTCCATCAGTAATTCGCAGCCTGCTGGGATATAAAAGGCCGAAGCGAATTCCTTTGTCTCGGAGCCAGCGTCTCACATCAGTAAAGGATTTGCGTCTTTGCTGTACTTCCTGAGAGAAACCTGGGAAAAAGAGCAATTTGGTATTCTCATATTTAATTTCAGGCATGGTACGAGCCACCACTAGGATGTGGTCCCGATCACATAGTTTAGCAGCCGCAGCAGGAAAGGACGCGGAGGGGCCCCCAGCCTCGGAGGGAGTGGTGGGCCCTCTCAACCACAAAGGTGGGCGGCCTCTCCCCCAGGTTGAACAGGGTGGACAGCAACTTTTCAGTGAATTCAGTGGGTCTGGAGCCTTCAGCCTTCTCGGGCAGTCCAAGTATGCGGATATTGTTCCGCCTGAGGCGGCTCTTAGTATCTATTGCCGGCTCCTGAATCGCTTTTACCTGAAGCTGCAAGGCCTTCACCTCCCTGGAGTCTGATCGGACCGTGTCCTCCACCATGGAGACCCTGTCCTCCACTTCGGCAACGCGTGACCGGAATTTATCCATATTTTGGCGGATGAGACCGACATCCACTGTCAGGAAGTCGATCTTTGCTGTTAGGGTTTCTTTGCAGTATCTTATGGTGGCTAGGATCTCTGCTCCTGTGGGAGCGACCATCTCCCCCGATTCCGCCACCTCCCACACATCCCATCACACCCGTGGACCTTCCCGCAGACGGGGCAGCCACCGGCAGGGGGGCACATGGATTTTTTGGAGTGGATTTAGAGTAGCGGGTGGCCATCCGAGGTTCACCCAGAGGTGCAGGAGAGACCTGAAGGAGTCTGAGGTCTGGGGACCTGAATCCCAGCAACAGGGCAAATCAATGTCAGTAGTGATCCTCCGGCACAGTGACAAATTCCGGCTGCTGGGGGGCAAGGGGCAGGTTCCGGGGCTCCAGCGGCAGGATGGAGGATATATTAATAATGAGCCTCCTGTACAGGATCAGGGCCTTCAGCAGAGCAGCGCCTCTATAAGGATGGAGGCACAGAAGGGGCAAAGCAGGTCTGCTAGGGCACTGATAATGTCACAGGGAGGAGAGTGGTGTTCCCGGGGCACAGACTGAGGCACAGGTAGGGGAATACATTGAAGCTACAGCACAGTACTTTGTTGTGGAGGATGGTCCTAGCACAGTAGGCCGCAAGATGGCACCTGCAGTCAGCCCCTATGGATCCTTCAGAAATTCCACAGGCCCCCGCACAGATTTGTCCTCTCCCAGGGACTGCCGCCAGTCGTGTGGGGATTTCCTGCCTCTCCTCCTGCAGATTGCAGCAACTGAGCCCGGGGATGGCTGAATCAAGGTAGGCCTCAAGATGATGGCAGACCTCAGAAATTCACAGGCCCCACGTGGACTCGATCAGCCAGCCGAGCCCCGCAATATCCACTGGGACTGATGAGGATGATATACTGAGTCTGTAGTCCCCCCAAGCACCAGCAGGAGAAGGATGGCTGTGAATCGTCCACTAGGCCGCAAGATGGCGGCAGCCACGAGCACCCGGAAATGGCCTCTGTGGGTCCCCCTCGATCCCCCAGGCCCCCTCACTGCTCTGCCTTCTTCCAGGGGCGGCCGATGCGTGATGATCCGCCCTCTCACCTCCTGCCGATTGCGACACATGAGCCCGCGGGCATCGGCGGCAATGCAGGCCTCAAGATGGCGGCGGGGTACTGGAGTGTGGAGCCGGCCGCGGCCCTATGGAGACTCGATCGGCCGGCCGAGCTCCACAATTTCTTCTGGGGCTGTTGCAGGTGATGTCCAGTGATGTGTAGGGAGAGTTTGGAGGACTCTCCAGGTGCTGGTAGTGATAGGATGGCTGCTGATTAGGTCAGGATCTCCTCTAGGACACGTCTAGTTCCCTCTACATCCGGACACACCACCGTAGGCACTTTATTTTACTCCTAAACTGCTTCCCGACCAGCGTACGCCGATGTACGTCGGCAGAATGGCACGGGCAGGCAAATGGGCATGCCTGTACGTCCCTTTAAATTTGCCGCCCTCGCGTACTGGTCGGGACCCCCGTGAGTCCGGTCGCGGGTCCCGTGGACTCGATCGCCGCGGGCATACCCACGATCGTCTCACGGGGTGGCTGAACTGGGAGATGCCGTTGCAAACAGCATCTCCCCATTCTGCCTAGCAACAAGTGACGCTGATCTCTGCTCCATGGGATTGGAGCAGAGATCGGTGTTCACTAAAAGAAAGCCCAGCCCCCAACAGTTAGTAACACACCCCTAGGAACACTTAACCCATACACTGCCACCCACTGGTTAACCCCTTCACTGCCAGTGTCATTTGCACAGGAATCACTGCATTTGTATAGCAGTGATTGCTGTATAAATGACAATGGTCCCAAAAATGTGTCAAAAATGTCCGATGTGTCCGCTATAATGTTGCAGTCACAATTACTAGTAAAAAAAAATTATTAATAAAAATGCCATAAAACTATCCCCTATTTTGTAAACGCTATAACTTTTGCGCAAACCAATCAATAGTCGCTTATTGCGATTTTTTTATCAAAAATATGTAGAAGAATACGTATCGACCTAAACTGAGGGAAAAAAATGTTTTTTTATATATTTTTGGGGGATATTTATTATAACAAAAAGTAAAAAATAATGTGTTTTTTTCAAAATTGTCGCTTTATTTTTGTTTATAGCGCAAGAAACAAAAACCGCAGAGGTGATCAAATACCACCAAAAGAAAGCTCTATTTGTGGGAAAAAAAGGACGTAAATTTTGTTTGGGAGCCATGTCGCATGACCACGCAATTGTCAGTTAAAGTGACGCAGTGCCGAATCGCAAAAAGTGGTCTGGTCTTTGGCCAGCAAAATGGTCCGGGGCTGAAGTGGTTAAATAGGTATAATTTTACAGAGCATATTTTGTGTGTATTTTACCTGATCTGTTGATTAAATCTTAAATTTAGGGTGACAATCACACAAAGATAAAAAAAAGTTAGAAAAATTTTAACCGTTACAATTTTTTTTAAAATTTACTAAATCCATGAAATTCAAAAGAAAAATTGGAAAAAATTACAGCAATTAAAAAATTATTTACAGATCTTTCAAAAAGTACAGCAATAAAAAGCAATTCAAAACACCCCCAAAAGTTACAAAAGCACACAAAAGAGAATTAAGAAATAGAGATTAAAAAACAAACAGAAAACATGTCATTGGTATGGGCACTAATTCTGAGGCAGATAGTACACTGATGACATCAGTTACAAATGTGTGCAAGGTTCTAAACTCTTTTTATTTGGCATTATATGTAAAACTGACAATGCAAAAAATAGAAACTTAGGTCATACCCTTTATTGACTTGTTTAAGTTATGAAACATGTAAGCTTTGGGGAAGCCTTGAATCCCTTCTTTTTTCAGGTAACTTTTGAAATGATCATATACCAGAGAAGCAATGTGTCAGATACATAAATAGCACTTCTAAACATTTTATTTGTGTAGCACCTTAGATTTTTCTATATGAGTAGGAAAATTTAGGCAGGCCTAGCTGGGCTGGGAGTGGCTTAGGGCAGGGCTGGGTGACTCACAGGTAGCATCACTGTCACTTTCCTCTTCTTTCTAGAAGGCACTAGAAAGGGAGGAATGGAGGAGAGGTGGAGCTGCCTGGGGTGTTCTGAGGAGCCTTGTCCAATCCGCAACTTGGATCGGCAGGGGGCAGGTCTCCTTAAATACCCAGGGTCAGCCCAGTTGGGAAGGCATTGTGGGGTGGTAGAGCTGGAGTGAGAGAGTGTGGAGGCTGCCGGGGCCCACAGAGAGCTCCCCAGTCTGACCTTGGGCTGGGGCTCGGGTGCATCTAGGAGGAGAGAAGAGATCCTGGGAGAAAGGCACATGAGAGAGCAAGGAGAGGACAGTAGGAGAGAACACTGCTAAGAAACTCCAGGGAGGACAACTGGTCTTAGCCTGGAGTGCTGGTGAGTGAAACACAGTCGGGAGGACTGGGGAGGCACACCTGAGAGAACTGGGAGATTGCAATTTGAGATGGGTGCGGAAACAGAAGAGTGGACTGTGGGAAGGGCAGTGGAGAGAGGTCATTGCAGCCAGTCTGGCTGGCAGTACCTGAAGAAAGCTATCTCGGATCAATAGCTGAGAAGAGAACAGTTAGCACCAAGAACTTTATATTTGCTACACTATAGGGGCCTGCAGTCCCTGCCTGCAAAAGGCAATTTACTGAGGCCTGGCTGAGTTAGTGTCAGGCCTAACCATGTGGTGCTAACTAGTCTGGAGGAGTAACGATCTGCAGCAAGGGAAGTGCTGGAAGAGTGAAGGAAAAGACGTCTTAAGCAAAAGTTGTGCTGGAGACAAGACTGGAGTGCATATACAGGAGTGTATATCGAAGTCCCAAACAAGTTGCACTGAATCTTTTTGGGCATCTCATAATTTCCTATTCCCATCCAAGTTCAATCCCCTCAATAAAATACAAAAAAACAAAAACAAAGCTTATGGACCGGTCTGTGTCTCTGGGTGCCTGAGAGAGGGATGCTGGGCTGGGCAGGGTGACAGGTGAACCACAACATTCAGCAACCCCTACAGGGGCATGGCTACATCTGCATAACCTAACTTTTTTTTATAACAGCCTGTACCATTCAAGTATGTCATAAAAAATGTTGTATTTTTTAAATATGAATCTTTCATTTCTCCTTCTCCATTCTTGAAATTCTGTGTTTAAATATGTAGGTTTCAGAACCATATTTAGAGGGCATTACTTAAAGTGTGATTTAAATTTTGCAGTCAAATTGGGATAACATCTAGGCTCCTTTCACACATGCGGACTGTTTGTCTGTTTTTTCATCCATCCATTGACAGATGAAAAATTAACATAAATGCATCTCTATGGAAAAACAGATGGAAACAGATGATCATCCATTTATATCAGTTTACTTCCACTTCTGTTAACGTTGTTTTTTTTTTCTTTGACAGGTCGAAGCCTTATTTTTCTTCTGTTAAAAAACGGATCGAATGAAAAAAATGGATATAAACGATCCATTTTTGCATGAAAAATTGGCTCTGGGACTTAAGTGGTTAAGAAATCTAGTTGGTAGATGTAAAAACATAACTGAACTATTTAAACAAATGGTCTGCATGTGTGAAAGGGGCCTTTCTTTATATTTGCTTTATGAGAAACTGATGAACTTCTTACAAGCACCCATTAACATGGCATAACTTAAAAAAAAAAAAAAATTGATGGTTACCTGTTTAAGTGCTTTTTACTTGTTTAACCACTTTCTAACCGCCCGCTGGCATTTTACTGGGGGCGGCTCATGTACCTGTATGTCAGCAGTGTCTTCCGGGTTCAGGGTGCACACAGGACACAGCAGGATTTTGTCAACAGGTTTCAGCCAATGATTCATGGCTGAGACATGCTGATCGGCTGTGTCTATAGATATAAAAATAGATGTGCAACCAAAAATGAAAAGTGTACCAATGGATGCAAAAACAAATGTATGTGCAACACCTTTGTAAATACAAATCCTGTGCTAAAAGCAACATGCAGATTCAAACAATTATGTTCAAAAAACAAACAACACAATAAAATAAAACAAAATAAAACTAATAGCTGTTCATCAGCATATATACATTTAAATTTGAACTGTGTTGAAAAAAAGCTTTGTGTCAAAAAAAAAATAAAGAAACATATATAGTGTTCGATAAAGTCCAAAAGATAGATCCTCAGATGTAAGACCCCAAAACAACTTTTCCTTTCACAATATGGTCCCACACGATAGCCATGGAGTAATAAAATGCCAGATGGTCGCTTTCCAGAAATTTAGGATCTCTATTACGGGGATCTAGTAGGCACAGACCAGGGAAATCCTAGCCTCCTTTCCCTGTGGATGCCTAATATGGAGAAACGCAGTTTCGGGTGGAGCTAGAAGATTGGACGTCACCATACACCATACACCATCAGCACCAGTCAGCCGGCTGTATCTTTTCGCTTTGTAGTGCAAATTTGTTGCAAGTTTGCAAATTTATTTTCTGCAACCTGTGGTTGCAGAAAATAAAACAAATTTATCTATCTATCTATGCTCTGCTAAAGACTGTCCAGAAATTCTTGGAGTCTGACATGATACCTAAGATAATAAATATTTTTGAAAATTGTTTTAGGTGTACCTTGTGAATGGGGAACACATAAACATATAGTGAGGTTGTCTCAAATTGGACTGCAAAAGTGGAAATGCTCTTTAAATTTCAAGCAATTCTGCTGGAAAATCAACATTCGATTAGCCGCTGCAGTCACTGTAGAGCTGATCTGTGTATAATGAAAGGGGGGGGGGGGGGGGGTGTCCCTGCTGTTAATAAAAAATAAAATACTACAGCAGGGTAGATTCTATTGTGCAGAGAATTGCAATTAAGAGCTGGAAGCTTCTTGGATACAGCAAACTGCTTTGATTTTATGGAGGTTGTTAGATTATGTCTTACAGCATTAGAAACATAAACAGGAAGAAGGAATATACAAGTAAAGTGAGCATAGACAGAATGTACATCCTGTGACTAGATTACCATTGAATAACACACTATAATACTGCAGTGCCACCTGCTGGTATAGATAGGTATAATGCATATATAGTTCACATTATAGAAAGCTACTTGCTGTTGCTTCTTTCAGCAGATTACTGCATCCACGTTGCTTGTTTTGATGCGTGAATCATGCAACCAACTGGTTGAAGGAAAAAAAAACCTCAACCTGTATTCCCAGCATGAGTGTAACATCTGTTAACATGCAGCAGTGCCATTCATACTTATGGATTCTAAATGCACTAAGATAATACAGCTCCAACTCACATGCGATGAAGCTCACCACAATGGACTACTGTGTGTTCTGGTGCACTGCATTGCCAAAAATGGTGTATTTCCATTTCCTTGGATGTTTTGGTGCATTGCCAGTGCATTCATTTGAATGGGCTGTCTGTCTTAATGCAACACACTTTAAAGTGTGAAAACATTGTGAGTACGGTGCACCGGGATAATAAAGTCTGAAATGGCCCTTAGTGTTATTATTACAAGGAGTTCAGTGTAAAGGGGCTTAGAGTAAAGCATTGTTTTGAGCACAAAAAACACCTGTTTCTCAAACCCAATATACTATTATGGTCCCTGCCCTGGTCTTGATGATGGCAGAGGAACTTAGACCGCTGGATTGCAGGGGAAAAGAGTCTGCAGGAACGGGTCTAGCAGCACTGAAGGGCCTGCAGGAGGGGGTTGGGATCAGGTAAGTAAAATTGCTTTACACAGTCTCCTAGGCATAAATAAGCAGTAAACCCTTCCAGTGTGGATACAACGACACTGCAAGGGAGGACTTTTTGTTTTTCTGAAACTTTAATAAATGGAAAATGGAACATGAAACTCAATGTCCAGACTCTGTCACTTGGTTTGGGAGAAAGATATAAAATTGTTTTACAGCAAAGAAATATAGCAATTTCCAGGCTTTCACTTTCTTTACCTTTTAGTAATTGCTTTGATCAAAGTATTGCCAACACTTTTTTTGCAGGGTTGTTTGCTCAGGTGCGTTGCTACTATGCAACAAGCATGATGTTTTAAGGTACAGTATTATACACTGTTCTTTATTGTCATGTTAAAACTGCTGCAGTTAATATTTTTTAAAGGAACCATTTAGAAGTTGGGATGGATTTGTTTTGAATCCAAATAGATGTTTTGAAAACTGGCAATTTTAGCTCAGTTAATTCATTGTAAAATATATTACATGTTTACAGGACTCTGGTGCATTTCATGTAAACTAGGCACCTGTGTATGCAGCCAGATTTGGGCAGCAGGAAATCATATAGGAACTTCTAGAGAGAGGTGCAGTACAGGGGCTGAATATCTCACTACTGAAAATAGGCTTTCTTAAAGAGAACATTTACCTATGACAATTCTAAATGTGATTTCTACAAAGCCATTCTTTGCAATTAGAATATAGCATTTGTTTTAGCCTGCATAGTTTAGCTGAAATATAACACTATGTATATTTACATTTTATTTGTAGAACTTTGTTTTTATGCTGCGTAAACACGACTGGACTTTTCCGCAGCAAAGGTTCGACGGAACGATTCCGTCAGACAATTTGATCGTGTGTGGGCTCCATCAGACCTTTGCTGTCCAAAAATCTGACGGACTTTAGCAGGGCAGGACTTAGGGTGGTGGGGGTCCCTGGGCTTGAGTCACTTTTGGGCCCTACCTTCTATAGATTACCATATTTATCGGCGTATATAACACGCGCCAGCGTAAAACACGCACCCCAAGTTTAGGAGGGAAGTTTAAGGAAAAAACTTACATTTAAATGCCCATCAATGCAGCCTTATCAGTGTCCATATGCAGCCTTGCCTATCCATCTGCAGCCTTGTAGAGTGTCATTGCAGCCTTGTCAGTCTAGCCTTGTCATTTGCAGCCTTGCCCCAGTGTCATTTGCAGCCTTGTCATTGTAGTCTTGAAGTTTAAAAATGGCGCCGCAGAGATACAGTGTCCCATGTATCTTGGTAGCTCCCGGGTCCTCTCGGTGGCTCTCGTGGCTCTTGAGTCCTCTTCGCGGCTCTTGGGTCCTCTCTCAGTCATGAGCGGAGACGAGAGTAGCCGAGTGTACTCGGCTCACCTCACAGTCACAGACACACCCAGTCCCTGTGTTATTGTTCATCATAGAGCAGGACTGGGCGTGACTGCGAGCCGAGCCGAGTACACTCGGCTATGTATCTCGGCGGGGCCCCCTATTGGGCAGGACCCATGGGCTTGAGCCCAGTCAAGCCCAATGTTAAGTCCTGTTCTGGACTTTAGAAATAGAACATGTTTCAAATTTTTCCGCCGGACCCAGTTCCTATGGAGAAATCCGCTCGTCTGTATGCTAGCGCAACAGACGAAAACCGTCGTTAGGGCAGCTATTGGCTACTGGCTATGAACTTCTTTATTCTAGTCCGGTCGTACGTCATCACGTTCAAATCCATCGGACCTTGGTGTGATTGTGTGTGGCCAAGTCCATTCATTTGGAAAGTCCGTCGGAACGCCGGGAGAAAGAGCTGGGTAAAAAGAACTGTAAATTGTTTAAAACACACCAGTCCTCAGAAAAGTCATTGCTTCCTATCATATCAGTTCACATATTATACATTATCGATCCTAATCTTCCCCAAGTAAGGCCCACCCTCTTCTCTCCTTTTGGGGATCATTGAAGCTAGGACTGATACTAGCACATTTAACATATTTTTACTGTTATCAGGGATAATTAATGGAAAAAGTAAAAGTTCAGCTGCAGTTAGAGGTGGGATAGATGTTCTATTGACCATTGTAATCAATCAGACGTTTGCCTGCAGCCAATATAACTGGTTTTATTGTGGCAAAGTTGAAAATTCTCAAGCAGCATAAGTGAGCAATGTGTTTTTTAAAGAGAATATCATTTTGACAGACCTGATGGCTATTATTTTACGTAGGAAGGGATAGTAACAAATGAATAACAAATGCTGCAAAAGCAAATCCAATTGTAATATTCAGTTTAGTGTCACAGAAAAAAAATATCTAGCACCCAAATAGCTAATGGTCAGATCTCAGCTAAAAAAAAGAAGCAGTTGAATTGTTGGCCATAGCAATCGAATTGCTTCTGTTTTGCTTGCGCACATTAAGAAAAAAAAAAATGTTTTTATTGATACAAACAGTATGTTTCACATACTCTGTTTTACATCTGAGCGCATAAAATGTTTAGAAAGCCAAAGACAGCCGCAGTGGTGACTTTCATTTAGCACATGGTATAAAGCAGAACTTCCCTAGCAGTAGTGTGCATACTCCCAGGGGTAATATTTACAAGTTCAAGGGTACAATATATCATTTTCGTTTTTAGGTTCTGCAAATGATAAATCTTGCAATAACAAGCTCTTGTAGTATAGGTTTAATAAATAAAAAAATATGTTTTCTATAAATATGCAAATAATGTGTGTGAGTGTGTTGGGAGCATATGTGCAGAGTTCTGGGTTACTTTAGGTAATCTGGTATGATCTGAGGTCTGTAAGAAGTGTTTGATGTTATACAGTAGAAAGGTTAGCATTTGATGCTATGGAGGGGTTGTAAATTAGGTTCAAAATAACAATTGCTACTTGTGTAATAGGAGCATCATTTTTAACGAGATGACTTCATAATGTTTGTCTATTAATCAGAAGTTTCTGTCATGTTAATAAATCCAGGCTTACTATTTGGATATCCTGATGTCATCATTCACAATTTTCCATTGGGGCTATGCCTCTGAATTATACTGTAGAGCCTGCACTTTCTCCTTTGTCACCTTTAGGTCTTGCAAACAGTTCTGTTGAAATACATAAACCAGCCTTTGCTTCTCACCATTATACGCTGGCTCCCTTAACATTGGGCAACATAGAACAGTTACCTAGCTGTTAACTGGCAAAGTAATTTCATTCATGTGATCCATTGATTGCTATTCTGTGATATTTTGCCACTGTGATTCCTGCCATGGTAATTTCATTTTATGTATTGCAAAAGTCATTTGTCATCAGTAAGCCACTTTGTGTAAATGCTTCCAGCTACTGTATATCATTTATTATACCAAACTTGCTGGTCTTGTAATCATTCATTGCCCAGTATATTACATATCTTTTTTTCAAATCCATGCTTTTCCAGCTACTGTATATCATTTATTATACCAAACTTGCTGGTCTTGTAATCATTCATTGCACAGTATACTACATATCTTTTTTCAAAGCCATGCTTTTTGTTTGTTGTACATTTTCTTTTTCAATTACCTTTAGATCTAACTTCAACTATGTAGTGCAAGGGTCTGTCTGATTGCATACAAATAAAAAGTGTTTAGGTTTGACCTCATATCATATGGTTTTGAGAAATCTAAAGGAAAATTGTACAAGACAGTTGTATAATGTATGGGCAGACATGTACGCAGCCGAATTACAGAGTAGGCGTAGGACATACATGACAGGGTGTAAGTATCTTACGATAACAAGGGGTTAAGAATAAGAGGCTAAGGAAAGTTTAGGTCTTACCGGATTGGTAGGCATGGGCAGTTGGGGAAGAGTGTAGTTAATGTCCAGTGAAGGGTCGAGCAGAGGTCAGCAGTCTTGGAAGGATAAGCAAGGAGAGAAGTTCGTAGTTTGCTGCAAGAAAGAAAATGAGTGAGTTAGAGCAATTGTTAGGGCAGCTCAGAGTTGCAGCAGAGTTACATGGCACTGACTGGCTGCAAGGTCAGATTTCTGCATCTCTGCAGGGGGTGAGGCAGGGCCCCCTTTCCCGGGGGCCTGCTCCTACACGGGCTCGGAGGTCAAGGCCTCCGGAGCACCTCAGTCCCGACAACTCCCCCAGGACTCAACATCGGCTTAGGAGCCCCAGCTGGGCCCCTTCAGGACCCCCTGATAAGAAGACACCCCTGTCGGCTGGTGGGGGGACTGGAAGGAATCCCCATCCACGGCAAAGTCCTAGAGGGAGGGACACTCACCGGGCGTCCAGGCCTGTCCCTTCCGTCGTGGTCCAGGCGCAGGTGCATACGTCGGCCACCTCTGGCGACATTCCGGTCGTGGGAGAGCGGAACGATCGGGTGCCGGTCTTTCCTCCATTGCTGCCCGCGGCCCACCACTGGTGGGCGCCATCTTGCCTCGTGGAGGAAGTGCTTCGGCCTACCGTACTCGACAGTCGGGAGGCCCCGCCTCCAGGTCCAAGTGGGGGCCTGGGAGGGCTGGCCAGAGAAGTGCCTGTGCACTGGCCGTTCCAGCGGCGCAGCCTGATGACATCAGCAGGAGGGGACACGGCGCTCGTGAAGGAAGCCCTCGAGGGGATGTCAGCACCACACCACCATTCACCCAGGCAGCATCCAGCAGTCTTGTCTAATAGTCAGCGGGGGGGGGGCAGGTGGGGTGCAAGGTTCCAGCAGGGGGGAGCGGAGAGGTCTCTCTGGGAGTCCTTGCGGGATTTGCTGCGTCGATTGGAAGGCGCGGCGCAGGTTGCTACCCCGGTGGGGCCCTGGATTGCGCCTAGCACGGGGGCTAGGGACCCTCTGGCTGCGAAGGAAACCCCACCAGCGGTGAAGGTGGTTACAGGGACCCAGACAGAGAAGGAGGGGGTGAGTACAGCGTTGGCTACACCACAGAAGGATAAGGAGGTGGAAAAGGTGAGACTGGCAGACGCCGCACGCTGCGAAGTTTACGTATGCTTCGAAGGTCCGCTAGGGGCTCATTTGAAGCAGGAGGTGCGGGAAAAAATCTGGAAGGATGAGTTTGTGGAAATATTTTCCCTACTCCTCTTAGAAATGTTTATTTAGATAGGGTTAAGCCGGATGAGAGCAAGAGGAGGAAGAGAAGAAAGAGGAGGAAGAAAAACGTAGGCACCGGCTTATTCCGCGGACGTTTGCAAACTGGTTGCAAGCGTTCGCGATCTTTGCGAGCGTGATTGGGGAAAAAGCCCCTGAGAACTGCTCGGCTCTATTTTGCTATCTGGAAGCCATCAGTGAAGCCCACAAGGTGGATGGGGGTTTGGCGTGGCTTCAGTATGACGAACAATTTCTTTAGCGGAAGGTCATTCGTCCCTCTATTAGATGGGACCACAAGGACATCAGCCTGTGGATGAAGTTGATGACTTCATCCCGGGCTTCGAGTCAGTTTTTTCATGGGGGGGGGGGGGGGCGGCGGCGCTTCCTTCACAGGATCGCCGGCCCTTAAAAAGAAAGGGGTTTGCTGGCAATTTAATGAAGGATCGTGTAGATTTGGCAAATTGTGTCGATACAAACACGAATGCTCCGGATGCAGTGGCCTGCATCCCTTCACACGATGTTTCAAGCAAGGAAAAGGTAGAGCGGGGACGTCGCTGGTAAAAGGGATGATGCCGGTGAGGCTGGAAAGGATGTTGCCTTTCCTAAGTAGGTATCCCGATAGGGCGACCGCTGCCTTGTTGGAAGCAGGGTTTAGGGAGGGTTTTCGGATTCCGAGCACTATGCGGGAGATTCCTCCTGTGTCGGACAATTTGAGGTCAGCGCTCCTTCATCAAGGAGAGGTGACAGCAAAACTAGCTAAGGAAGTGGTGCTGGGGCAGATGGCGGGCCCATTTGTGGCTCCACCACTGCCGGGTTTGATAGTTTCCCCCGTTGGGAGTGGTTCCTAAAAAAGAGCCGGGGCAGTTTCGGATGATCCATCATCTGTCTTACCCCAAAGGCGGTTCGGTAAATTATGGTATTGACCCGCAAATTTGTGCGGTAACCTATACATCATTCGACGCGGCTATATCATGGGTTAGGAAGTATGGTAAGGGGGCAGTCATGGCAAAGGCTGACGTGGAATCGGCTTTTAGGTTGTTGCCAGTGCATCCCCAAAGTTGTCGTTTGTTAGGGTGTTGGTGGCAGGGGTCCTATTTTGTGGACCGTTGCCTGCCAATGGGTTGTTCAATTTCTTGTGCCCTGTTTGAGGCCTTTAGTTCATTTTTCAAGTGGGCAGTTCGAGAGGTAGCGGGGGTCAATTCGGTCATCCATTATTTGGATGACTTTTTGTGCATTGGTCCGCCGGAATCCCGATGTTGTGGGATTTTGCTGGGGATGGTGCAACACTTGGCAGCCGAAAAAACGGCGGGACCTACCTCGAAATTGGTCTTTCTGGGAATCACTATTGATTCTGTGGCCATGGAATGCAGGTTGCCTGAAGACAAATTGGTGGCGCTCCGGAGGGAGGTGGGTATGACCATCGGCAAGGGAAATATTAGGTTGAGGGAGTTGCAATCCCTGTTAGGAAATTTGAACTTTGCCTACCAGATTATCCCTATAGGTCGCATATTTAGCAGACGGCTGGCGGCATTTACAGCAGGGGTACGAGTTCCCAAACATTATGTTCACCTGAACAAAGAGCTGCAGGCCGATTTGCGGATTTGGAATATGTTCCTAGAATCCTTCAATGGTCACTCGCTATGGCAGACGGGGCCGGTCAGCAACGCTGACTTGGTCTTCTTCACAGACACGGCGGGGTCTGTGGGATATGGTGCATATTGTCAAGGGCAGTGGAGTGCTGAGCCATGGCCGGTGGCGTGGCGGGAAGCAGGGTTTTTGAAGAATTTGGTTCTGCTAGAATTATTCCCCATTGTATTGTCCGTGGAAATCTGGGGTGAAGTGTTGAGGAACACTTATTTTATTTGCAGTAATTATGCGAATGGTGTGTCGGGGGCAGCAATAGGAAAGAAGATGGCGGCCCTGGCCTTTTTGTTCCATTTGGAGGGTCAACAGGATTGTACTAAATCTTTTATAGTACGGCAAGTGCTGCGGGGTTACCGAAAAGGGAGTTTCAGGAAAGATTCCAGACGCCCGGTGTCTTTTGAGGTACTGGGCACTATCTTGGGGAACTTGGCAGCGGTATGTTCTTCTTACTTTGAGCAGGTACTTTTTCGGGCGGTCTTTTTGCTTGCCTTTTTTGGAGCCTTTAGAATTGGCGAGCTGGTATTGCCTGCGAAACGAGTGATGGGGGGCTGCAACTTGGGGATGTACAATGCAAAGGATCGTCGGTGCAGATTAGGATTAGGTGGTTAAAAATGGATCTGCTGGGTAAGGGGGTGAACGTGGAGTTATTCAGGTTCCAGGACGTTCAATTCTGTCCGGTGGCGGCGTCGAAACACTTTATGTGTCTTCGGCCTCAAATAGAGGGGGCATTGCTGGTCCACTTGGATGGTACCTGCCTGTCCAGGTTTCAATTTACGGCAGTTCTCCGTAAGTGTCTAAAGGCCGGGGGTTTGAGTCCGGGGGATTATGCGGCACATTCGTTTCGCATTGGGGTGGCCACCGGAGGCTGTAAAAAGGATTGGGAGGTGGGAATCCGCCAGATATCTGTTATATGTTCGCCCACATCTGTTTTAATCTGTTGGTGCTTTTGGCAAGTTCTAATTTTTCATGTTTGATAGTTGGTCTATTGCTTGGTAAGTTTCTTTGTTGTGTCTTTTCAGATAACCCTGATGTCTCATCTGGATAATGGGACATTCATATGTTTTCTGGGGGGCAAAAAGGGCAGATGTCAGGCCGGATGGTAGACAACTCAGGGTGGATAGGGCAGAGGGCAGGATTAGGTTGATTGGGGTGCCAGGCTTCGCTTGGTTGGACCTGCCTCCAGACATTTTGGTCCTTCACGTGGGGGGCAATGATCTGTGCATTAGACCCATGTGTCAGGTTATAAAGGACATCAAGTGGGATTTTCTTAGGCTATGGACTTCCTTCCCGGACATGATACTGGTCTGGTCAGACATCGTTGCCCGATTGGCATGGAGAGGGGCCCGGTCCATTGAAAAACTGAACAAGACCTGTATTAAGGTCAATAAGGAGGTGGGGAGGTTTTTTGCTCGTAATGGCGGGGTAGTTGCGCGACATCTGGAATTAGAGGTCGACACATGGAGATACCTGAGGGGGGATGGGGTACATCCCAACTCGGTTGGTATTGATCTTTGGGCATTAGGATTGGAGGAGGGTATTCACAGAGCGTTATTGGTGTGGAGGCGGGCACAAGTGTAAGGGGTCACACTAGTGCCGCGGTGGCGGTTGGGTCTTTGCCGACAATGACTAAATTTAGGAGGTATTGATTAAATGGTGGGACCCATTTCAGGTATGGAGTCCTCCCGGTGGTCTGGTTGAAGTATAGACTACCGGGTAACAAGTTTGGTGGGGTCAGTGGTCAGTTAGTGGTTCCCGAGGCAATTTCTGGCAGCTGGGGACAGATACTAACATAAAGGTATTACAGACCAAAAAAGATGATGGGGTCGTCAGGGACCGGCAACCAAGGTATTGGTATTGGAGCTGGCAAGTTTTTTGTAAATAACGTTTTTTTCAGTTGAGTTTGGTTTTGTTGTTAATAAAGGCTGAACAGGCCATTTACATCCAGCAGGTGTCAGTGTCATTATTTAATAGTGTTAAGTCTGTAAACATGTTTGGTTTGGGGTAGTAAGGTATCTGACTGCCCTAGTCAAGCCTAATCACTGTGGCTAACAGAAACACAACTAAGAGTTTTTGCCTGTGCAGACCCCTGGGTGGAGCAAAGACTTCTCTTCCAAAAATGTGCACATGCATGTTAGTGAAGCCAACTAAACAATGACAATACTTAAGACCTCCAAAGCAAAATATGAAATTACTCTCATTTTCCTTACATATGTTTAATTTAAACCTATGTAGCGCCAGCTCCTGAAGAGCACGTGCTATGTGTTTTTGGCATTTAATATTCCTGGAACCGCAGTTTGGTTTTGGATTTAATTACTCTAAATTTTTACCTCAGTACCAATCTGGCTGGATTGCATTGTGTTCTGCTTGATCATGGCAGGCAGGTGCTAGAACGCAGTCCAGTTGGGTGCATTAAGTGCCAGTTCTCTCTCGGAACCAGGCCAGTGGGAGTGTCACTCTTGCTGTGCATTCTGGGAGAGGGTACTTAAGGTGCGGACGTCACATGCTTCGGGGTTCCGGTCCAGAAGTGTTTTCCGACTGTTTAGTCTTGGTCCACCTGACCAGCCCCCAGGGCTCTCATGGCCTGGGGTGCGGATCCACCCGACTCCAAGTCTGGGGGCTGGCTAGCCCGAGGCAAAGAAACTGAAAGAAGGATTCAAAGATGGTCCAGTGCCGTCTCAGTTTGTGGAGAGGCCCAGCAACTGTAGAAGCATCCAGGGGAGGACTCTTCGGGAGAAGGCCACGCAAAGGTTGGTTTCTCAGCAGGAGCCTGGAGGCTAAATTGAAAGACCCCAAGTGAATCTAATCTCATATTGTATCGCAGGACCGGCTGCAAGATACTGGTACCATACGAGGGTTTCTCTGAGTTGTCTACATCTTTCAGTTTATTCAAGTGTTCTACAACAAGTCTGTGGCAGAGACTTTATTCAAGTGTTCTACAACAGGTCTGTGACAGAGACTTTGTTTGATTTAAGCACCCTCTTGGCTGCTAGGCCTGGTGAGAGAAGGACTATCTGATAAGAGGGAGGATCCAGCTGTGAATAGCTATTTTCTGGATTTCCTAATGTGAGAGACTAATTTTTCTATTTAACTTAGTCCCAAGAGTACCTGGACTTTCTTACCTAAACCCTCTAACCCTACTTTGAGAGACTGTGCTTGTTTATTCTTTTTGCAAATAAAAATCCATTAAGCGGATCGGGCATCAGTCTCTGCAGTTCTTGGGCCATCTACCTTGGGAAACCCCTAGACATACACAAGGTCAAGAAGGTAACAGTAAGCCCAATTAAATCAGATCCTTCGGGGGTCAGTGCTACACCTATATTAAAAATATCATTTGCATTTGCATGAACATATAATGGGAAATAAAGGAACGATTAGCATAGCTCCATCCACTATCCTAAAATTAGGAATAAACCCTTGTTTTTGGGCTTTATGATGCAATTGAGAAATCTAGATTCTTTCTGTTTTTAAGAAGGTTCTACAGTGCTTCACGCTGCTTCAGTGGATGACATTTTGATTCCCTTTGAACTGTATCACCATAATTCAAGTCCATAGTGAACATAATACTAGTTCATTACTGGATGCGCACCTTTGCTTCTATATACATACGTGACAAGTACTGAATGATAATTTATCTGGGGATTTCTGAGCTGGTGTATGACCCTGACTGTCCCCGACCACGCTTCTGGATTCTGACTCTGTACCTTGCTGACCCGGCCTGCCTGAGTACGCTAAACGCCTCAACCCCCAGCCAAAGCTCCACTCTGGACTAAACCTTCCAACAAGAAGTACCGTTAGGATTGGTCTTGTTTGTCAGAGGTAGCTGCTTGGAGTATAATACATCTGCTGCAGGGATGGTGGCCCCCTGGTGGTCTAACCCATGTGCCCACATTATCGAGCTGCAGAGTACAACAGTGGAAGACCCCCTGGTTGTGGATAATAGGACGAACTGAAGATTTATTTTTACTTGATGTGGTTATAACTAAGGAGTGGAGGTGAGAGTTCTGAGAGCCCAGACTTTGGTTAATTTCAGTGTTTTTCTTTGCTTATGGGAATAAGTTTCAGTGTCCTCCGTGTGGTTTATGCTACTGAGAGACTCATGCATATGGATTTATGAAATGGTGCATACTTTCTTCAATATTTTGGACTATTATTAGTATTTACAATCCGTTTATTTATTAGCACTTGTCACTTTATGATTGTTCTTTTATATATTATTTTTTTATATATACTAGTTTGTTTGCGCAGGATCACTATGGACTTAAATTTTTATCTAGTATTATGTGAATACTAATAGACCCTGCTGCATTGTTTAGCACCTTTACTGCAATTTGCACGTGTATATTCACCTTTATTTATTATTGCTGATAGTGCACGCTCACTTCAACAATTCTTGTTAGCACTTTATATTAGCACCTTAATGTATGTGTTTATTTTGCTCACTAGGCATGTAATATTCACCATTGGGAGTTTTACCATAGACGTAGGATTTTTTACATATATAGTAGCGCGAAGGCTATTTTTATCATTTCACTTCTATCACCATAATGTTTACATTTATTCTTGTTCCCAAACCCTACTGCATAGAAGTAATTGTCTTCATGAACTATACTGTCAATGTCCAACATGTGTGAAAAAGCTGTGTGCAGTTTGGAATACATGGCCTTATAATATTAGGTTGTATCTGTGCTCTAAACCAGCAGTTCTGCATGTACAATTGGCCAAGGAGCATAAAGCAACAATTAGAGTGACTCTGTCCACTACATGAGCAATACACTTCAAATTCTTCTTCAGATTTAGCACTGGGAGGTCAGAGGCCGAGCTTAGTATGAAGGACTGTACCAAACATGGTCTAAGGCCTGTGTTAGAAAAGTTTTAAATGTTTATTGTGTGACTATTAGAAAAACAATAATCCTGAGACTGATTTGTTAAAAAGCTTACTTCTGAGCACATTATTGTATTAACTCATTGTATTGTTTTGTCCTAATTAACCCCATAG
The DNA here is from genome assembly GCF_037356315.1 of Lithobates pipiens. Taxonomy (NCBI): domain Eukaryota; kingdom Metazoa; phylum Chordata; class Amphibia; order Anura; family Ranidae; genus Lithobates; species Lithobates pipiens. The sequence goes on along the minus strand of NW_027507790.1, from coordinate 78,075,016 downwards.
TAAGTAGGATGATTAGATTTAACTAAATATGATAGCCTAAGAATGTACAGGAAAACATAGCTAAAAGAATAAAGGTACTAGTTCGTACCATGACAACTTAATTTATGTTTCCTCAGCCAATAGAAGCATAGAGATGTTATTCTTATGGGTTATGTGAAGGCGGGACACAGTCTTTTGGCAGACATTTTTCTTCAGCTTTCGTGCTGTAAGCATGTCTCTCTGTTGTGGGCCACATCAGAAATAAATTTTCCTGCTTCTCAAGAACACCTGATGTTTTTTTTACTGATCACAAGGGAAGTTCCTAACATTTTTGGTCTTTCGAGCCGGGAGCAACACGCTGGTTTTCAGATCAGATGGCCCGACAACACTTCGGTGAGTATTGGACTTTGAAGCTCACCGACCGATTATAAGTCCCCCCAATCAATGTTATTTGGTGAAAAAGGGGCGGGGCCATAGATCTGAATTCCACTGTCTGTTTCCGAACCTTGTGTGATCCAGTCCAGGTGTTTGAGAGGTAAGATAATTTAAATTATTCTTAATTCTTTCTGAGTCTTTTCTTCTCTTTCTCTTGCTTCTGGTTTAATGTGTTGTAATTGCCGACATTGGTATTGATCGTATAATATCTAGATGATCCAGTGCTCGTAGACAGAGACACTTGGGGACGTTGTCTAAGGTAAAAAATTACGTCGCCCGCTGTCCGGACAGATAACAAAAAGATTTGAGGTATACCGAATGTCAGAGGTTGATTGCCTGACTATTTTAAGCGCTGTTTAGTTAAGTGATCTACAAAGATCGCAAGGCTAATTTTCTTCTGTGTGTGTTTCATGTTTATGTTTATGTGTATGGTTCATGTTTAACCCTTTCTGATTCTCTCGATAGTGTGGGAATGGGTTGTTGTTTTTTTTTTTTCTCTTGTATTGACATGGTTTTTGTGCTGCATATTTCTAAGCAGATAAGAAAACATTCTTCGCCTAAGCACTGCACTCCCCCTCCCCCTCCCCTCATGGAAGGATGTTTTCTTTAAGAAGTTGTAAAGTTAACCCTTGATTAGCTATGACAATACAGAAGGGTTATATTGTATATATTGAAACTTAGCATAAAAGAAAAAGAAGGTAGATGGCATTTTGGAGTAAATAGAATGTTGTAGAATTATCAGGTGGCTTGATGAATGTGAAAAGAAATGAAAAAAAAAAGGCTGTGGATGTTTTCATTGCTATGAAGGTCAAGAAGCTGTTTCTCAGAAACAAGAAAATGCAGATTGCCTGACAGAGGTTAATTTGTGCATCTGTGAAAATATTAGGACTTTTGGTGGGAAAAAGAGTTTGAAAAATAGTCTTAAAGTAAATATTTATATTGGATTGGAGTTATTTTTAGAATTCATAGACTTTCAACTGTGGAGTGTTAATGATGCAATGCTGTTTATATTTGGGTACATTTATAAAGTCAAAAGGCAAAGTTCAAAAAAAGTATAGGTTAAAAATGGCAGCGTATTGGCTTCAGCATGCTAAAATTAGGGTAGAAGGACAAAGGACAAAGGAAAAATGCCAAGCCCAATTGCCCCTAGTGGACAAAGAGGATGATCTCATCTGCTGTACCCAGAGACCACCTCCCTATGGTGGTCCTCCCCCTCAGGTGCAAGTAACTGCCCAGAGTAACACCTTCCCTGTGACATCCACCCCTGTCAAAGGAACCGCCTCTGAACAAAACCCCAACTCCACTTCCTCAATCTCTCCAGACAGTAGTTTAGTCCTGGAGATGAACAGATCGATCCTTGAAACATTAACTGACGCCATAACTCATGCACTGGGTGCCCCAGCAGGAGCCAAGAGACTAAGTAAACCTCCTATTAGGTATGGTGTGGAGGATGGTGAGGAATGCCCCTTGATAGAGGTCCCAAACCCAAGGGGAGGACAGAATGATGCAGTGGGCCAGCCATATCCCTTGACTATCACTGTTTTTCGACCATGGACTGACAGTGATATACAAAAGGCTACAGAACACATAAAACATCCAAAATTAGGTCCAGCTGAATTCATTGAAAACATAGAGGGATTACGGAACAGTTATAAATTGAATGGGGTGGAAGTAGAGAGAGCCCTGAGGAGAGTATTAGGGTCAGATTGGGCTTCGGTAAAGGGGGATTGGGACCCCTGCGCCCCAGCAAATGCACATGGATGGGGGGATCCATTGCCTCCAGAAAGCCCAGACTTAGGAAACAGGTTGACTGCCCTACTGAACAGATGCCAGCTTAGATGGGTATAACGGACTGATTGGCAAAAAATAAATAAATATGACAGTACAAGAAGACAAAGAAAGTGTCAGTGACTACCTTAATAAATTACGAGAGATTTTTAGAGTGTTCTCCGGGCTCCCCCGAAGCTGAAGATGTGTATAGTGCATATTAGCAACAGCTAAAGATTGCTTTTTTAAATGGATTGAAACAGGATCATAAGGATTACATTGTTTAAAACATGGTTACTTACCGAACTGCATCAGTTTTAGATGTTTTACAATATGCTAAGCATTCTGAGAAGTATTTGAAAGCGAAAGCAAAAAAGAATGTGAAATTAAAGGTTCTTATGCAAGGTGATGAAAGGGAGGAGGATGCAGAAGAGTACACTGCTGAGGCAGAACTAGAGGGGTCTCATAGAGGAAGGATTACTCTACAGAAATAGACAATGCAGCGAGAGTACTTCCACCCTGTGTACAAGCACTGGTAGCATAAGCGGTGTAGTGGTTAGCACTCTCGCCTAGCAGTGAAGGGGGTCACTGGTTCGAATCCTAATCATGACGCTGCCTGCCTGGAGTTTGCATGTACTCCCTGTGCCTGTGTGGATTTCCTCCGGGTGCTCTGGTTTCCTCCCGCACTCCGGGGACATGCAGGTGGGTTGATTGGCTTCTGTTCCGGTTTGGCCCTGGTATATGAATGGGGACGTTGGATCCTTGGGGGTGGAGAACGATGTGGGTGTACAGGGGTAGAGGCTAGACACTCACTCAGGCTGAACCGGATGGACTGGTGTCTTTATTCAACTTTACTAACTGAAAAGGTACCACATGCAGTGTTTGTTATCCTATTACAGCAAAAGATATCACATTTGAGCCCAGCACGACACCTTTCCTGTATGACAATACTCTTGACACAACCTCACTTAACAATACAGAGGTGTACTACATTAAAACCATCCACGCTACTACTACTTCCTACTGACGGGTATAAACATGACTGCACTGTTGCCATCGCTGAAAAGGTACTGCCACGAAGTGATCTGAAAGATGTACCATTATCTAACCCTGACATGATACTTTTTGTTGATGGTTCTAGTAAGAAAAATCCAGATGGCACAAATGCAACAGGATATGCAGTAGTGACACAGGATGAGATTTTGGAAGCGGGGCCACTACCAAAACATTATTCAGCACAAGTTGCAGAACTTGTAGCACTGACAAGAGCATGTATACTGTCAGAAGGAAATCTGTAACCACATACACTGACAGTCAATATGCCTTTTCAACAGTGCATGTTTTTGCACAACAATGGAAAAACAGGGGGATGGTCACCTCCAGTGGTAAACCAATTTCACATACGGACTTCATTTTAGAACTCCTAGATGCAATACAGTTACCAAAAAAGCTTGCAATCTGTAAATGTCAAGCACACACAAAATATACGGACCCCATCTCAAAGGGAAATAAAAGGGCAGATGAAGCTGCACATAAAATAATGACGAGAAATCATAGTGATAGATCATACAGTCCTTACTGATATGCAGCAAAATGCCCCCCCTGGGGAAAACAATATTGGAAAACAAAGGGTTGCACAATAATTGATGATATTTACACATCACCTGAAGGGAAACCGGTATTACCAAAATCTTTATTTAGGTATGCAGCAGTATTGACACATGGAGTAACGTATGTGTCAAACAGGGGGATGACTGAGATGTTAAATAAAGTATGTACAGCCTATGGATTCACAAATTATTTAAAAAAAAACTTTTTGCTCTCAATGTCTTATATGTGCAAGACACAATGCTCAGGGAGGTATAAGACCACAGAAAGGGAAGTTCCCTACACCACAATATCCATTCCAACACATTTGCATGGATTTTAATGAATTAGACAAATGTGAAAGGAAGAAATATTGTTTGGTACCCAGGCACCCTGACCAAATGGGTGGAGATATTCCCGACAGGAAGTGCAGATGCACAGACTGTAGCCAAAGCATTACTAAGAGATATTATTCCTAGATTTGGAATCCCTGAAAGGATTTACAGTGATAATGGACCCCATTTTGTAATTAAAAAATATACAACATTTGATAGAAGTGATGAGAATTAAAGGGAAATACCATTGTGCCTATCATTCCCAATCAGCTGGATTGGTAGAAAGACATAATGGCATTCTAAAAAGCAAACTGAGAAAAGTTATGGAAGAAATAGGTAAAAATAATTGGATGTATTGCCTACTAGTAGCTGTGACCAGTATGTATATCACACCCCCAAAAGAAGATGAAAAGGTGCATGTGGGAGATTGGGGTCTCAATAAAAAGTAATAAGAAAAAAGCAGTGGTACTCCCCAAGGTGGGATGGTCCTTTCAAAGTCCTTTTAACTACCCCTACTGTGATAAGGATTGTAGAGAGGTCTACCTGGATTCACCAGTCCCATTGTAAAAACGTTTTACAGGCAGAGTAGGGCCAGTTGGCTACAAGAGGTCCAGAAAGTCCGGCTACAAAGGGAGGTCTCACACAAGGTGGGACTTGTCTCAAACCGGTGAAGTCTCCCTCCCCTTCCAACTCCCCTATCCTATCCGCTGGAACTCTGTAGCTGGTTAGGATGAAAGGGACAGTAATTATCCTTGGGTTACTGGTGACTCTAGGAGAGGCATCCATAAGAGGGGGTAGGCGCTATGGAAGAGTAGAGGAACTTTTGGATTGGGAAAGAACAGGAAAAGCATTAAATCCAAAACTTTATAGAGGGAATAACTAGCACTATACTGGTAGACTTTTGTCAGATTGCAGATTGTGGGGATACAACTGGGGCTAGAGGACTTCTATGGGCAGATAAATATATCTGCTGGCTCTGGAATAAGGCAGGATGTCAAGCATGGGATCAGGCCCTGTGGACTACAGCGCATCAAGATTGGGGGTATAATCAACCAGGGGCTAAAAAGAGTGGTATAAAGGAGAGACTCATAATCACAAAAGCGGCCAACTCCCCCTGCACAAATAGTAAGAACTGTAACCAACTATTAATAACATTAACGGAGCCGAGGAAGGAAGATCAGCGGTTGTATTCCATGGGAGCATGGGTGTCAGGAACTGACCCCTCAGGAACATTTTTCCCTGAGGTATTACTACCTAATAAAATTAAACAACAGGAAAAAGTAGACTCAGAAGGGAAAGAAGTAGGCCATACTAAAATAGAAGTTCTGAGTATAACTATAAGATTCACTAACCTAACAATAGAAGATGCCATAGCTTTGGAGACGGGCTACCAAGAAAAAATGAGTGGTTAGAATGGTTGAGGTACACGGTTAGAACTCTGAAAAAGGAAAACTGTTTAGTTTGTGCCGGAGCCAGACCACATTTAGCAACAGTTCCTTTTCCTCTAGATCACAATACAGATCCAGAAGGTTTAAAATGTATGTTGCAATTGTATAATAAGAGCTATAAACCTGAAACAAATTCTACTTGTCACACATTGAGGTTGTTGTTTCCCCCAGTACAGAGACCTCAGATACCTCCAGCGGTTACCGCTTATCCGGGCAACTTTACTTGTTTTGCACTCCCAGGGAACCGTAGCGTGGTGGATCTTGGGTCACTACCTGATGACTACTGTGTGGAGAGGATTAACACGGACAATGGTGACTGGGTTGGACATGACATTCAGAGAGCTGATGTCTGGTGGATGTGTGGGGATAAGAAACTGCGAGCTAGACTACCGGCCAATGCCCAAGGGGATTGTGCTATGGTCCAGCTGGCTATGCCCCTGAGAATCCTGTCAGAATACCCGTGGACTAAGAGTCACCGACAGTATCGTAGGGACACCTCTCCCTTGGGGTCATTTGACTCTCAGATCTACATAGATGAGGTTGGGGTTCCTCGCGGGGTGCCGGACGAGTTTAAAGCCAGGAATCAGGTGACAGCTGGGTTTGAGTCTCTTCTCTGGTGGGTGACTATAAATAAAAATGCTGACTGGATTAATTATATATATAATATAACCAACAACGATTTGTAAACTATACTAGGGATGCTGTGAAGGGCCTAGCAGAACAGTTGGCCCCCACATCTCTAATGGCCTGGCAGAACCGAATGGCTTTAGATATGGTCTTAGCTGAAAGAGGAGGGGTATGCAAAATGTTTGGTAGCATGTGTTGTACCTTTATCCCCAACAATACAGCTCCTGGAGGGACCGTGACCAGAGCCTTGGAAGGACTGACTGCGCTATCGAATGAATTGGCGGAAAACTCAGGTATTAATGATCCATTCACAACTTGGCTTGAAGGATGGTTCGGTAAATGGACTGGATTTATCACATCATGTTTGATCTCAATCGCTGTGGCTTTGGCCGTTTTGGTCACTTGCGGATGCTGCTGCATTCCCTGTATTCGAGGACTTTCACAAAAACTCATTGCAGTCTCAAGAACAATGTATCAAACCCTCTCTACCTCTGAGGAGACCTATGTGGACATTGAAGCTCAACTTAATGACATACAGTCCGAAAGTGTATAACACAGGGACTATCATCGAAATGTGTGGAGATAAAATAGTCACACAAAGAGGAGGGAATGTTAGAAAAGTTTTAAATGTTTATTGTGTGACTATTAGAAAAACAATAATCCTGAGACTGATTTGTTAAAAAGCTTACTTCTGAGCACATTATTGTATTAACTCATTGTATTGTTTTGTCCTAATTAACTTCATAGTAAGTAGGATGATTAGATTTAACTAAATATGATAGCCTAAGAATGTACAGGAAAACATAGCTAAAAGAATAAAGGTACTAGTTCGTACCATGACAACTTAATTTATGTTTCCTCAGCCAATAGAAGCATAGAGATGTTATTCTTATGGGTTATGTGAAGGCGGGACACAGTCTTTTGGCAGACATTTTTCTTCAGCTTTCGTGCTGTAAGCATGTCTCTCTGTTGTGGGCCACATCAGAAATACATTTTCCTGCTTCTCAAGAACACCTGATGTTTTTTTTACTGATCACAAGGGAAGTTCCTAACAGCCTGATTCACACTTATGCATTTTTAGTGCTTTTTGCATTTTGCAGATTTGCAGTACAGTCCATTTAACATGATTTAAATACGGAACACGTTCTGTAGTGCAAAATTGCAAAATGCAAAAAGCACTAAAAATGCATAGGTGTGAATCAGGCCTAAGGTGGGCTACCCCTAGATTAACCATGCCATACAGACACAGAAGATTTTAGCCCAAAGCCATTAATCACAGAGCATGCCCCTTACTGATGACCCCAAATCATCAGAGGCTTGGACCTGTTGTCACCAGTAGTAGCAATTAGCAGGCTATCTCAAGCAACCACAGAGTCCTTACTTCATTTTTTATGCCCCATGTTATAGTGTATTTCACCAAACATAGTTGGTACTTTATTAGAGCAATTTCATGTTGGAATTTTAGTGCCAAATACTTCCAGTGTAATAAATGATAATGAATCTAAGGTTCGTAGAATAACCCCATATGAGAAAAGTCATAGTCCAGTGCTTGTCATTACTGTAATCTCTTCCAACAGAGAATGCTGTAGTACTCACACAAAGGAAGAAATTCGAATAATAATAATACTAATTCTAATTTTCTCTCTTAGATCTGAGTTTTCCTTTTGCTGTCCCCTTCTTCATAATGGATCTGAGGTTTCAATTAGGAGAAACCTCCTAATGTGGGCTACCCATTTATTCTGATCTATTTGAGCCACGAACATGCTGCACTTGTAACATACATTTTTTTTACATGCTGAAATATACTTAGCTGCTCATAATGCAAGGGAGATCCCCTGGCAAACTCTACAACCAGAACAATCTGTTGTCAGCATGAGTCAATGAGTCATTGTTGCTGTCTGAGCAGATGAGCAAAGAGAATTGGGTATGTTCAGGCAGCCCCAGCATCTGTGGTATTTGGTAGTTGTTTGTTGGTGCTACAGACCCTATGCTTGCTTTATGCCCACTACCATACCGCAGGTGAAGTGGAGAGTAGCATCCTTAGAGACCCAGAAGATACATGATTTCTACTGTTTTATTAGGACTCAGACCTGCAAGCATGTATGTGTAGAGGAGTATTGCATCTTGGTGAATCTTGCACTTGGAAACATATGGACCCAAAATACAATACATGTTCCCTATAGAGACTATGCTATGCAGCCATATTACCCTGATTAATCCACAGAGACATTGCTTTGAAAAATCTAAGTTTTTTTTCAACGTTTATTGTTTATTACTGCAGATTTCCCATCTTGAACTTGTTTTGCATTATTGCTTCTACTTTGCACTTGTTTTACAATTGCTCTTTGCCTGATCATTTAGCCAATGACCTATCCTGGTAAAGAAAAACATTCATGAATCTTTTTAAAGACTACTTGGCTCTGTATGTAAATTACTATAGGTACAGAAGAAGAGCAGGCAGATATGCCGAAAAATATATGACATATAATATTTTAGATTTTTGACATTATAGTATATATAAAATTCATGTGATTCCAAACTTGATATTTCTGGATGTAATTTATATTGAACAGTCAAGGCACATGATATAAAATCATAAAAAAATGAAATAACTGCGTATTTACGAATATATAGCAATTTATCCTAAACTACCTTTTAATTCCACCCATATACTGAATATCTGGCTTCCTGCTCCTGCCTCCCCCTGTGCATTAAACATCCAACAATAATAACTGTAAAAAGAAGATAAATCCAAGCTAGTTTAGACTGTTAGCTTTCATTTATCAAAGGAAATATAGACTACCATCTAGATTTAACAAAAATGTCTCCTTGGAGCAAGATTCTTTGTTGTTTGACTACTTTATTAGAAATTGATAATATTGCACAGCCTTTCAAATCTTATTTTATCTCTCTTTATTCACAATACTTTGAGCTTTTTATTGTAATTTATCTTTTTCATTTCTGACTCTATTCAGTGTCTGTCCTTTCATTGACACCTCTTTGCCTGAATACACAGTACTCAAAAATAGCTTATGAATTAAAAGTGTGCTAGCCTGAACAATTCTTGTTGCCTATAGCTATCAGTAGGAGTCATTGTTCCATTCTGAACTCTGCAGTGCAGAAAAAACTGTTGTAGGCTTACTAGTTGCTATGGGCATCTAGAAATCTTTTTTATTAGCACACTTTCATACATATGCCCCAAATCACTTGTTTTCATTATTACTGCACTTACATCACGTTACTAAGCAGTCGCACATATTATCCCTTTTTCTTTAGAGACCAAAGTACACCAGCCTGGAAGTCAAAGTATATCTGGTGCTTGAGGACAACAGCTGTTCAATGTATACATCTATTTCCAAAACCGGATATTTTACTAATATATTTATATTATCTGTAGGTAGACATGTCCTAAACATAGTGTGAAGAGTAAACATAGTATTTACTGTTTCAACAGTAGTATTGTGTAAAAATCATCCAATTCTATACAAACCAGTTAGTTTATTTGCTCTAAGATAAAACTACCTAGTGACAGTTTAAACAGTGATTACACAAGAGAATGGGAAAGCAGGCACCTGCTTTTACTAGCTTCAGAGATGTCACCTATACCGAACCTTTGTCATTTTGCTTGTGCTGAGTCCACTGTAGTATAAATGGGGGGCCAGACCAGTGATGGCTGGTTGGACAATAATACAGGTACATACTTGCATAATAGATAACTTAAAGTGGTTGTAAACCCTTACAACCAAATTTGACCTACAGGTAAGCCTAGATTAAGGCTTACCTGTAGGTCCAAGAAATATCTCCTAAACCTACACGGTTTAGGAGATATTTGCTGGAAGACAGGCACCGCTGTCTACGCGCGCGGTCAACAGCGATATGAAGTGAGTGGTGGCTCCCGTGCGCATGCACGGGAGTGACATCATCGCGGCTTCGCTGAATGACAGCGGTGGAGGAGCGAGACCCACCAAGAAGATGGATGATCCGGACTACAGGGGACAGCGGTGACTTCGCTGGCTCCTGTGTCAGGTAAGTGACACATAATGGGCTACTATGCGATGCATAGTAGTCCATTATGTTTTACCTTTGCAGGGAATGAAAGAGGAAGTAAACCCATCAGTACTGACCTTACAGCACATGTGGCATCAAACCCCCAGAGTTCAGCTGTATGTGGCCTGTGATTAAGTACAATCACTTCTGCGGAACTACACGTTTTACCAGCAGTCTGTAAACAACTTACTCAGCAAACAGTGCACTTTACTGAAATGGGCAGGTGCCCTCTCACCACAATAGACTCAGAGGCTGTGAGACTTCATCTGGACTCCCCTCTTGATGTCTCAGTCTGATGAAAAGATGGCGCCGCCATACTGTACTGCTCCTCCGGATGGCTGAGATGCAGAAAAACTTCCAGATGTCCTGGCGCTGCACACTAATCTGCTTGCTAAGCTGGCAGGGCTGTACTCTGAAGTCCCTCAGAGGCTGGCAATCCTGCTCCGCAGCATAGGCCACAGTGTCTCTGCCCTGGTCACACTTATAGACCTCCTGCTGGCTGTTGAATGGCATCCAGAGAGGCTGAAAGATGGTTGCACTGTTCCTTTTATTGCTGCTCCCAGCAGGCTGTTCTCTGATTTGACATTGTGGGTCCAGTAGGTCCCAAACTTAGTTAAAGAGGAGCTGCACCTAAAAAAAAAATATTAAAAGCCAGCAGCTACTAATATTGCAGCTGCTGACTTTTAATAAAATCACACTTACCTGTCCCAGGTTCCAGCGATGTCGGCGGCAGATGACGAGCGACCGCTCGTCTCGCTGCTGCCACCGCCGCCATCCTCTGTCAGGGAATCGGGAAGTTAAGCATGACGGCTTCACTGCCCGGTTCCCTACTGCGCATGCGCGAGTCGCGCTGCGCGTCTCTTATGGTCCCCCGCTGTGTCTCTGGGAACTGTGTGTTTCCCAGAACACAACGGGGGGGGGCGGAGCGTCTGCGGGGGTCTGCGGCGGTCTGGCCGGAAGTGGGTGCAGTTACCTGGATTATCCAGGTAACTGCACCCCCCTCCCCCCTGAAAGGTGCCGATTGTGGCACCGGAGGGGGGGAGGGATAAGATTAGCGGAACTTCCCCTTTAGGGTGAAGAACCGCTTTAACAACATGGGTCACTTCCTCATCAAACTACATATCCCCCAATGTTTGTTTGCCTCTTAAATGAAGGAAAGGTCCTGATAAAGTTTCAGCTGTCACTAGAGGGAGCCAAACCCTTACTTAACCTCCCTGGCGGTATGATTATTTCAGATTTTAGGTGCTAACAGCGGTACAATTATTTTGCATGAAAATTTGGCGTTTTATATTGTAGTCTTGTAATTCTTAGGAATAACTCACTCAAATCTGTCCAAACCAGAGTCTAGCAGACATCCCATGTATAATAAAGTTTGAAAAATGAAATCATAAATTATAATATAATAAATAACTATAAATAATTATACCAAATAATAATATAACAATTATAAAAAAATATTCAATAATGTAATCAAATCAAAAACACTGAAATTTGCTCAGTTGCAGAATTGTCACTGTCATTACTTTTCAGTATTTGATGATGGATCTCCCCACAAATCTCTATCGCTCAATTCTGCTAGTGATTATAATTTATTATCGCTGTTTTCTAGCTGGTCTAAAATCATTTTTGATGTAAAGGGATAGTTATGGTTGCTATGGACAATCTCCAGTTTCCAGGCATAAAGAACAGTTTTTATAAGATAAAACTGCATGCAGGACACTGGGCAGACCACTAGGGACAAAGGGGGATGTGAAATTATTACATACAGCAATGTAATCTGTAAGATTACATTATACTGTATGTATACTGTGTATTTCACTTTTTGAATTTGAATTTCACTTTTTGAATTTGAATTTCACTTTTTGAATTTGGCGCGGTCGCAACACTCGCAGGGAATGGAGATCGGCTCTGTGATAGATCGAGCGGAGCACGGCTCGCTCGTACAGCGGGGGGGACATCGCTGGATCCAGGGGAGAAGGTAAGTAACCTCTCCCTGCATTCAGCGATGTGATCCCGAGTCTGGCTCGGGGTTACCGCTTTTGGTACAAAATCTCCACCCCGAGCCAGACTCGGGAATACCGCCAGGGGGGTTAAGAAACAATACATTACTTAACATGATAACTTTGGTAGCAAACCCCTGTGCTACACACATTATGTACAGTGATGTGAAAAAGTGTTTGCCCCCTTCCTCATTTCCTGTTCCTTTGCATGTTTGTCACACTTAAGTGTTTCGGAACATCAAACCAATTTAAACAATAGTCAAGGACAACACAAGTAAACACAAAATGCAATTTGTAAATGAAGGTGTTTATTATTAAAGGTGAAAAAAAATCCAAACCATCATGGCCCTGTGTGAAAAAGTGATTGCCCCCCTTGTTAAAACATACTATAACTGTGGTTGTCCACACCTGAGTTCAATTTCTCTAGCCACACCCAGGCCTGATTATTGCCACACCTGTTCACAATCAAGGCATCACTTAAATAGGAGCTGCTTGACACAGTAAGGTCCACCAGAAGATCCTTAAAAGCTACACATCATGCCGAGACCCAAAGAAATTCAGGAACAATTGAGAAAGAAAGTAATTGAGATCTATCAGTCTGGAAAGGGTTATAAAGCCATTTCCAAAGCTTTGGGAATCCAGCGAACCACAGTGAGAGCCATTATCCACAAATGGCGAAGACATGGAACAGTGGTGAACCTTCCCAGGAGTGGCCGGCCGCCCAAAATTACCCCAAGAGCGCAGCAACGACTCATCCAAGAGGTCACAAAAGACCCCACAACAACGTCCAAGGAACTGCAGGCCTCACTTGCCTCAGTTAAGGTCAGCGTTCATGCCTCCACCATCAGGAAAAGACTGGGCAAAAATGGCCTGCATGGCAGAGTTCCAAGGAGAAAACCACTACTGAGCAAAAAGAACATCAAAGCTCGTCTCAATTTCTCCACAACACATCTTGATGATCCCCAAGACTTTTGGGACAACATTCTGTGGACCGATGAGACAAAAGTGGAACTCTTTGGAAGGTGTGTGTCCAAGTAAATCTGGCGTAGAAGGAACACTGCATTTCATAAAAAGAACATTATACCAACAATAAAATATGGTGGTGGTAGTGTGATGGTCTGGGGCTGTTTTGCTGCTTCAGGACCTGGAAGACTTGCCGTGATAAAAGGAACTATGAATTCTGCTGTCTACCAAGAGATCCTGAAGGAGAATGTCCGACCATCTGTTCGTGTACTCAAGCTGAAACGAACTTGGGTTCTGCAGCAGGACAATGATCCTAAACACACCAGCAAGTCCACCACCGAATGGCTGAAGAAAAACAAAATTAAGACTTTGGAGTGGCCTAGCCAAAGTCCTGACCTGAATCCTATTGAGATGTTGTGGTATGACCTTAAAAAGGCCGTTCATGCTCGAAAACCCTCTAATGTAACTGAATTAGGACAATTCTGCAAAGATGAGTGGGCCAAAATTCCTCCAGGACGCTGTAAAAGCCTCATTGCATGTTATCGCAAACGCTTGGTTGCAGTTGTTGCTGCTAAGGGTGGCCCAACCAGTTATTAGGTTTAGGGGGCAATCACTTTTTCACACAGGGCCATGGTGGTTTGGATTTTTTTTCACCTTTAATAATAAACACCTTCATTTACAAATTGAATTTTGTGTTTACTTGTGTTGTCCTTGACTATTGTTTAAATTGGTTTGATGTTCCGAAACACTTAAGTGTGACAAACATGCAAAGGAACAGGAAATGAGGAAGGGGGCAAACACTTTTTCACACCACTGTACATGTTAAAACACTAGCGGGATTGCTGCACAATATGCTCTACATGTTTCATAAAAACATCACTTCCTCAGGAACAGGCGCAATCCAACTATTCATAAAGAACACATATGTAAGCATCAGAGTCGCTATATCTCAATAGTAATGAAATTATTAACCCAGAGATGAACAAACTCAGAAATTAACTGTGTAGTTACTCAGGAAAACAGCTCCCATAGGTGTCCACCAGGGGAACTGAGGGGGCCATATCGGCACATGATAGTCATATATCATATATATGTGCCATATCGGCACAGAATATATATATTATGTATGATTGTACCACAAAATTGTGGATTATCAATATATGAATGAATAGTTCAACCTGTATGGGCTGCTAAAGGAATTCTAAAAAAAATGATGATTGGTAAATATATAGTATGTATATTTGGACCACAAAAATTGTGGATTATCAGTATAAAGATGAATAATTGGACCTATATATGAGTAAACTACAATAGGTTATCAGCCAATGAGAAAAATGAAAAATAAATGATTATTATAAAAAGTATTATAAAAAATCATTATGAAGTGCCTGTGTGTATAGTGTAGGAATGGCCCTTAAGAACATGGAGCCATATCAACCTGTGCCGCTGTGTATATAAACTAATATATTAAGTAGTGAACAAAGGGAATAGTGTTTAAGGGTATACAATCCCTGTGGGAATGATCCCAGCAGGGTTGGATAGAAAAACGTATAAATGTGAATAAGGAAAGAGAGTGAAGTCTTGTTCATCCAGTCAATCACCTTGTTGTTAATATGATGTCCATTGTAATGTTCGGGGGACCAGGTAGATCGCAGGACACAGGCTTTTCACACAACAAGGGGTTTATTAAACTTAAACAGCTTTACAGCAGCCAAAAACAAAAGGAAAAGGTTTTTAGTCTCACAGACTTGCAAAGTCCAGATTAGCTGTCTCTATCAAACAGTGCTTGATCTTTTATGGCAGTTAGCTTCCCCTGCCAGGAGGCTTCCAAGCAGGACACTGCTGTCCACTTCTGTTGCTGCAACCCAAAACAAACACCATCCACCATGTCTTCTCCACTCTTCCACACCCATCTACCACTTCCTGTCTTGTTTTTAAACACACTTCCTCTAACAGGTGGGTTAATCAATTTTATTCCCTTAAAGGGACCACAAACCAAACAGAGGGGAAACATAGCGTCCTTCCAGGACCCAGCCACGGCGTCCTGTACATATCCCCCCCCCCCCCGTGCCCCAACGCCAAGGAGGTGGAGGCAACAGTGGAGCTCAAACAATGGACTCGGGAGAGAGCATCTGCATTTTGATGCAGTCTCCCGGGCCTATGCTCCACTACAAACGTAAATTCCTGGAGTGCCAGGAACCACCGGGTAACCCTGGCATTAGTCCCTTTTCCTTGTCTCAGCCATGTTAAAGGGGCATGATCAGAAATTAACCTAAACTTCCTCCCCAAAAGGTAATATCTGAGGGATTCCAGAGCCCACTTAATGGCCAGACACTATCGTTCAATTATGGCGTAGTTTTTCTCCGCTGGTGTTAGCTTCCTGCTGAGGAAGACTATCGGGTGTTCCTCGCCATGAATAACCTGTGACAACACCGCTCCCAATCCTACATCGGAAGCATCAGTCTTGACAACAAACTCTTTTGAAAAATTAGGTGCTACCAGGACAGGGTGTTGGCACAGTGCCGACTTAAGCTCCAAAAAAGCCTTCTCAGCATCTGCATTCCACTCCACCATGACCGATTTCCGACCCTTAGTCAACGGAGCCGCCAACGTGGCAAAGTTGGGTACAAACCTCCTGTAGTATCCCACCATGCCCAGGAATGCACATACCTGCTTTTTGTGAGGGGGCGGGGCCAATTCTGTATAGCCTCTGTCTTGTTGACCTGAGGTTTCACTACCCCTCTACCCACGATATAACCCATATATTTCACCTCCATTATTGCTCCATTCCCAAAGCACATTTTTCAGGGTTTATTGTAAACCCCTCCTTCCAAAGAGAGTCCAGCACTGCCTGAACTTTGGGCAAATGCGATTCCCAGTCTTTGCTAAAAATGACTATATCGTCCAAGTACACTGAGGCATACTTCCGGTGAGGTCGTAAAATCCTATCCATTGCTCTCTGGAACGTGGCTGGAGCAGTTTGCAATCCAAAAGGCATCCTTTTGTACTGAAAACTCCCCTCTGGGGTAGAAAAAGCAGTTTTCTCTCTAGAAGCCTTAGTCAACGGGATTTGGCAATACCCCTTGGTAAGGTCTAATGTAGTGATATACCTGGCTGGGCCTAGTCTCTCAATAAGCTCATCTACCGGGGCATGGGGTAGGCATCAAACCGGGAAACTTCATTACGTTTCCGGAAATCATTGCAGAATCGCAGAGTCCCGTTGGGCTTCGGTACCAACACAATCGGGCTCGACCACTCACTCTGCGATTCCTCAATAATCCCTAGGTCTAACATCTTTACTTCCTCTGAAACGGCCTTCCTTTGAGCCTCTGGGATGCGGTAGGGCCGGACAAAAACTTTGACTCCTGGTTCTGTGATAATATCATGCTCTATGACACTAGTGAGCCCTGGCAAGTCTGAAAATTGTTCTTTATTTCTCTGCAAGAACTCCTTTGCCTGCTGACTTTGGGTTTTAGACAGGGTATTTGCTACTTGGACACTCACCAACCCAACCCGAGGCTCAAGTTTTGTACTAGCCAGGGAGGTCACTGGCTCCCTGTCTGTCCAGGGCTTTAACAAGTTTACATGATATATCTGATAGGGTTTCCTCTTGCCTGGCTGGTGGACTCTATAATTTACCTCTCCCACTTTTTCTACAACCTCGAAAGGGCCTTGCCATCTGGCCAAGAATTTACTTTCCACAGTGGGAATCAACACTGCTACTCGATCCCCCACTTGGAAGTTCCTAATTTTGGCTGCCCTATTATAGACCCGTCGTTGAGCCTCCTGGGCTTTTTGTAAATGTTCCTTAACTAGTGGCATCCCAGTTCGGATCCTCTCCTGCATTTGAGAGACATATTCAAGAACACTCTTATGCTGAATTGGTTCACCTTCCCATTCTTCTTTAACAAAATCCAGTAGTCCGCGAGGTCTCCGCCCATATACCAATTCAAAGGGCGAAAACCCAGTGGAGGCCTGTGGCACTTCTCGGATATCAAACAGGAGAGCTGGTAACAGGCAGTCCCAGTCTTTCCCATCCCTTTGTACCACTCTCTTGAGCATAGACTTAAGGGTCTTATTAAAACGTTCTACCAATCCATCTGTTTGTGGATGGTAGACTGATGTGCGCAGCTGTTTAATCCGGAACAGCTTGCATACATCAGCCATAACCTTCGACATAAACGGGGTGCCCTGGTCTGTGAGTATTTCCTTGGGAAAACCTGTCCGTGTAAACAACTGGAGTAGTTCTCGGGCAATAGCCTTAGAGGAGGTATTCCGCAGGGGTAGCGCCTCAGGATATCGAATGGCATAGTCGAGGATCACCAGTATGTAAGAATGACCTCGAGCCGACTTTAGCAAGGGACCCACTATATCCATGGCTATCCTCTCGAATGGGACCTCAATTATGGGCAGAGGGACCAACGGGCTCCGGAAATGGGTCGCCGGAGCGGTCAACTGACAGGTGGGACAAGAGGTACAGTATCTCCTTACCTCTGCTTTCAAGCCTGGCCAGTAAAACCGGTCGGCGATCTGTGCCTAAGTCTTTTCAACTCCCAGGTGTCCCCCTAAAACATCATCATGGGCCAGGTCCAGGACCTTGCATCTATACTGTTGGGGTACCAATAATTGTTCTACCACATTTTCTCTCACTTTAGTAACCCGATAAAGCAATTCATTACATATTGCAAAATGTGGCCACCGCTCATTAGCACCTGGCTCTTGGAGCTCCCCATTTATTACTACAACCTGTTCCCGTGCCCTGGCCAAAGTGGGGTCCTGCATCTGGGCAGTACCAAATGCCCCCTGGGGAACACCCAAATCTGGCAAGGCAGGGGTAGAGGCCACTTCCTCATCCTCTTCAGCCAGCATTACCTGAAGCGGGGAAGGTTCCCCCCCCCTCAGTATTCAGGTAGGTCTGTGAACCCCACATTTTGACATCCTTACCAGTGTCAGCACTACTTTCATCATCCTTAACCAAATCCTTAGCATTTTTATCAACTGGGTCCATATTACGAACATGCGGCATCTCAGGGTTATTACCCTCAACAACAGGAACAGAGGAACTAGTTTCTTCCCAGTCTCTGGACCTTTCAGATAGTTCTCCTTGTCCCCACAGTTTTGCAAATAATGGACAGTCTCGTCCTATGATAACGTCATGTACCAAGTTCTTTACCACCCCCACCTCTTGAGTACCAGTGCCACATGCTGTGGAGATGGACACCGAGATGAGAGGGTACTCTCTAGTGTCCCCATGAATGCACACAACCCGTAAATTTTTTCCAAAGCCCGTGCAGGGTGGTGGTTCACTTGGACTTCACACTCAAATTTCCCCTCTCCAAGGTCAAGATGTGTTGTACACGCTTTATGGGCATAAAAAGACCCCCTCCGAAGAACCCCGCATTCCATGGGTTCTTCCTGCAATGGGCAGTGGGCCCGGGTATGGCCCCAGGCATGACATCACCAACATTGTACATCCCCTCCTCTCCGAACAGGAACAGGTCACTGAGGGGGTAACGGGTGTGACTCTTGGCCTTCCGGGGTGTTGGTTACAGGGCTCCTGGGGACATCCTTTCGAAGGGCGGCAGTTGGTCGGAAAGGCTGTGGCAGACTGGGCCCTTGACGATTGGTGGGGCCAAGCAGATCCTCCACCATTGTATATCATTCCACCATCTCGACAAGGAGGTTCACGGCTTTGGGGTCTCCATGGCTGACCCACCGTTGAAGGTTGTCTGGCAGTGACCTTAAGTATCGGTCCAGCACGACCCGCTCCACAATTTGGGGGCCAGACAACACTTCGGGCTGCAGCCATTTTTTTACTAGTTGCACCAGGTCATGCATTTGAGATCGCGGTGGCCGGTCTGAACAATACTTCCATTGGTGCACTCGATGGGCCCGAACAGCCGTAGTCACCCCCAACCGAGCCAGTATTTCTGCCTTTAGTTTTTGATAATCTTTAGCGTCTTATGGTGGTAGGTCAAAATAGGCTTTTTGAGGATCTCCGGTGAGGAAAGGAGCAATTAAGCCGGCCCACTGGTCCTGGGGCCATCCTTCTCTCTCTGCCGTCCTCTCAAATGTAGCCAGAAACGCCTCTACGTCATCACTCAGGGACAATTTCTGCAAAAAATGGCTTGCCCTTATGGTCACCTGGTTGCCAGGGGCAACGGCCACTTGTTCACGGCCCTGAGAAAGCTGCTGCACTGCTTCTTTTAAGGCAGCCATCTGAGCCTGCATAACCCCTTGTTGGGTCGCTTGCTGGGCTGCTAACTGGGCCACCAACAGGCGAGTATTTTCTTGCTGCAGAGCCAGCGCCTCGTTGTGGTGCGTTTTTTGTACCTCCAGCTGGGTTGCTAAGCGCTGATTAGCTTCCTCATGGCGAGTCTGCGCTTGCATATTAGCCAAGGACAGCTGTTTAATTAGCTCCTCCATTGTTTCAGCTTTCAACAGTTGTGCAGCTTTAACCCAGGACATAAATTCACTGTACTGTCCCTTTAAATGTCAGTTCAAATCCAATGCAAAAAAAAATAAAAAATAGCAAGAAAAACGCCTGTTACTTTGTCCTGCCCGCATTCGAGCACCACTTGTAATGTTCGGGGGACCAGGTAGATCGTAGGACACAGGCTTTTCACACAACAAGGGGTTTATTAAACTTAAACAGCTTTACAGCAGCCAAAAACAAAAGGAAAAGGTTTTTAGTCTCACCGACTTGCAAAGTCCAGAATAGCTGTCTCTATCAAACAGTGCTTGATCTTTTATGGCAGGTAGCTTCCCCTGCCAGGAGGCTTCCAAGCAGGACACTGCTGTCCACTTCTGTTGCTGCAACCCAAAACAAACACCATCCACCATCCACCATCCACCATGTCTTCTCCACTCCTCCACACACATCTACCACTTCCTGTCTTGTTTTTAAACACACTTCCTCTAACAGGTGGGTTAATTAATTTTATTCCCTTAAAGGGACCACAAACCAAACAGAGGGGAAACATAGCGTCCTTCCAGGACCCAGCCACGGCGTCCTGTACACCATAAAGGAAAAGAACACTGAATGGGTCCAAAAAATTAATAAACCAAAACTGCAGTCCTCTAAAGGCAATTAAAAAAAAAAAAGAAACATATCAAAGCTGCTTGCTCTGTGCAATGGTTTTGCATAAAGCAGCTCTAATCCCCCTCTCGGGTCCCCCCGCAGGCGCAGGGTCATTCCCCTCTGCCAAGTGCCCCCATAGCAAGTCGCTTAGTCCCTGTGTACAGAATTTTTTTTTCCATGGCATGCACTTTATCACGTGCCTGATGAAGGGATTCTGCCAGGGACATGGAGTGAGGTCAGTGGCTGGTGTGGCACTGGCTAGTATCAGAGCCAGATGCACACAGGTAACATACACAGGGAATGTTAGAGCGAGAGCAATAATTCTAGCACTAGATCTCCTCTATAACTCTAAACATGTAACCTGTAAACATTTTTTAAAAAGTACTGAAGTTTGGCCCTATTCCAAGTGTGCACAATTTTAAAGTGTGACATGTTAGGTATCTATATACAGACATACCTCCCTTTTAAGTACACAATGGGGTTTATTTACTAAAGCTGGAAAGTGCAAAATCAGGCTCACTTCTGCATAGAAACCAATCAGCTTCCAGGTTTTATTAACAAAGCTTAACTGAACAAGCTGGGGTTAGAAGCGCATTGGTTTCTATGCAGAAGTGAGCCTGATTTTGCACTTGACAGCTTTAGTAAATAAACCCCATTGTGTACTTAAAAGTGGGGTATGCCTGTATAGCATAATAATATATTATTTAGCTTGATTAAAACAGGACCTTTTCAGCAACATCAGATTCTCATTCTCCCTCATAACGGTATGAGAAAAATATGGGATTGTGGGTAAATCTTACATCCATAAACCCATGTTTTTTCCTTCTAGATAAGAGGGCTGGGCTGGAAGGGAACATTTGTCTTTTAGACACATGCCCCCTTCTATGACACTGCAGTGAGAGGCATGCCTCCACTGCAGCATTGTTATTGGACAGCTTGAACCAATGGTGCTTTACCATTGGTCCAGGACTCCAAGCTGTCCATTGAGCTCAGTGTCTCTGACAAGAAGTGAGGAGAGGCACCATGAGCTCATCCTTTCAGTCTGCTGCAAACAGATTGTACCAGCTTGTATCTAAACTGGCCGCTCTGTATGTAGCTTCTGGCAGGCTGTGCAAGTAGCCCCGTATCTCTGGAACCATAGGTGGCAGGAGCCCCATATTTTGTACAGTGGTTGGGTAGGACCTAAGGTGGCAGTGCTACAACCCTCAAAGTTTTATAGTGTTATTTTTTTTATTTTTATGTTCATGGCTCTACCTCACCTGCCTCCCCTGACTGCACATCCTTGGATCCTGCATGGCTCCAAAACGTTACACTTATTTTGTTGTGATGTGGTCTCTCTGCAATAAAAGTTTTAGACTGCAATTCAAGATTCATGGTGTGTTGGAGAATATATGTATTTATCATAGGACACAGAAAGCGTGGCTCCCAGCCACCCTCTGCTGACCCCTTACTGGCTGTGACTGACAGCAGAGGGAGCTAATGGCTTCTGAATCTCAACCAATGAGGAGAGAAAGACCAAGGAGAGCTGCTGCTCTTGTACATATCGCTGGATCAAGATCGGGCTTAGGTAAGTGGGGAGCGGCTGCGCACTTAAGGTTTTTTATCTTCATGCATGTAATGGATAAAGCTAAAAAAACTTCAGCCTTTAAAACCACTTTAATGTACACCTGAACTTATAGAATTTTTGGTTTGCCATTGCTGAACTATTGTGAAAATACCAGGCGCTTGGCTGCTTCTGACTTTGCTTATTTCTGAAACTTTAATTGACAGTGAAGAAGCATGCAGCTAATGGAGTCAATAGGAAGTCAGAAATCTTGATCAGCATTTTTGGTCTAGATGAGTGAGGAAGAATGAAAGTGTCTGATTCACCATAAGAACCAAGCAGTCACAAAAATAAATGAATCACCGCACTGCGGGCTGCAGCAAATTCCCTTGTTTATTAACCAGCAGCAAGAGTCACCTTTTTTTTAAAACAGAAGACCCATACTGCTGTTTATTAAACAAGAAATACTGCTGCAGCCTGGAGTGCAGTGATTCATTTTCTTTACTGACTGATTCACAGGAGTGCAATGAGCCAGACAAACACCCAAGGGTTTTGTTGTAGTGAATCATTCACCTTTAATGGTATACATATATTCAAGTCAATTGATAATAAACAAGCAGTTAGCCTTTTCAAAAGGAGCAGTCACTAACAGATTGTCTGCAGTACCAGTCCTTAGTCTTTTACAATATAAACACAATGAAATAACATCCCATTGGTTGTCAACCATAACTTATGCTTTGAGTTCTAAGAAAAACTTTAAAGAATTTCAGCCTTTTCTACACAAGGCTTCAAGGGAAATTCCTGTTAAATGCTAAGGTATACCTAATACGGGTGTGCACAATGCTCTACATGTTTATGAGATAAGTCAAACCCTGCCACAGTGAAATAATCTAAACAGCAATAATTATTGAAAACAGCAAAACTGACACCAACATCTGACCTTTGCTGCACTCAATTAAAGCTACTCTTGATACGTCTCCTACATGGGTATAATAAGTAGGGTTGTCCTGATACCACTTTTTTAAGACCGAGTACCAGTACCGATATTTTATTCAAGTACTTGCCGATATCAATTACCAATCCTGCTGGCTTACTGCAGCTGAGTTCAGGGTGTACCAAGATGGGCGTCAGGATGCTCAACCGTTGACAACGACACGGAGCGTCACTTCCATTACCGAATATGACGTCTCTGGTCACCGATCCCGATGGATAATGCAGCTGCGCCCTGCACTCCTGCCAGCTCACCTAGTTCCAATGCTTGAGGACTTGCTCTCCCCTCCTCCCACTGACTCCGCTCGCCGCCTCTCCCAGGTGTTGGATTAGGCATCTGGATTAGGATGGATTAGTACTCTCACAAATGCTCGGTGTCAGTCCCGATATCGATACTAGTATTGGTATCGGGACAACCCTAATAATAAGCATAATAAAACTGGTAGCTTTTTTTTATACCAAGTCCTCCCTCTTCTTCCTAAACTATTTGACCTAAAATATCGCTATTGGGTGTTCTGAGAGTTCCATTTGGAGTGTTAGGAGAGCAACAATACGTTTACACACATTGCTACAAGGTTCTATTAATGGGGGACTTCACTTCCCTGATCTTGAACTGCATATCTTAGCATTTCTAATTAAATACTGTATGTAAGGCATTGGATTCATGGCACCTGGACTTGACCACAATATGACACTTCATAATAATTTGTTATACATTCCTCATATTCCCAATGAACTTCTCCCCATTGAGGTGGCCGCAAACGCCCTCCCATATACCACATGGCTGGCATGACGTAAGATCTGCACTCATTGCATGCTGAACAGCCACACATGCCTTTTCTTTTCCTTGTGGAAGAACTCAAATCTTGAAGACTTCCTACTTTCATATGATGGCACTGTGAAGGCCTTCACTACATGAAATTGTTAGTCAAACAAACACTCCATTCCAATGTAGCCACAGAGAAATTCCCATATTTATCCATCAATCCATTTGTCTTTCTAAAAGGAAAATCTTATATTACCTCTATTATAAAAACTCTCATGGAAAGATGAAGAAAACTCACTGGATACACTTCTAAACTATCCAAACCCATTCAAAAAACCATTTTCAACACTATTTAAGGTTATACTCTAGTTGCCTGTAATGTGGACACTTAGATGCGTATCTGTTTCATGCCTTCTGGTTGTGCAGCAAAATTAAACATATTTGGATCATAGTAATAGTACGTTATGCTACCAGAAGCCTAGTGAGCTATTTGCTCTAACTCCAGAATGGGCACTTTTTTGGCCTCTTAAGTATTCCAGGAGTGGAAATTTCCATTTTTTTTATAGAAACACAGACTGGCTTGAGATCATGCCCACATATTTGTCACCAATGGAAGCAGCTTGCTATGGTGGCAAGCGGAGAAGTGGAGGAGCCAGGAGAGCCAAAGAGAACCCAAGAACAGGTAGATCAGGGCTGCTCTGTGCAAAAACATTGCATAGGGCAGATAAGTATGACATCCCCTGTGTTTTGCCCTGTCTATCTTCTTCCCCACAACTCTGCCTTGTCCGCTCCCTTGTATTTCCTGCGCTGACGGTCTGGGGCTCGGTGCCCTTGTATCTCCCTAACTGTGTGTTGTCTTTATTGCGGCTCCCAGCAGGGTCAGGGAGCTCTCCCCTGCTGAAGGACTACACTCCTCTGGGCCTCCACTCCACCCCCAGCAGAGCCTGGCTTTATTATGTGCCTCTCAAGCAGCAGCAGCAGTGAGAGCAGGAGGGCTCAGGGCAGAGAGCCGAGACAAAGAGCTGCCAGCTGGATGTGTAGTAACTGGCTAGTAAGGAAGCAAACAGGAATACAGCTGAGACTGCAGACCAAAATCTTCCCCCATGTAAGTGGCTGCTTAACCACTTCAGGCCCGGAAGATTTTACCCCCTTCCTAACCAGAGCACTTTTTGCAATTCGGCACTGCATCGCTTTAACTGACAATTGCGTGGTCGTGCAACATTGCACCCAAACAAAATTAACGTTCCCTTTTTCCCACAGATAGAGGTTTCTTTTGGTGGTATTTGATCACCTCTGCGGTTTTTATTTTTTGTGCTATAAACAAAAAAAGAGCGACAGTTTTGAAAAAAAGCACTAATTTTTACTTTTTGCTATAATAAATATCCCCCAAAAATATATATAAAAAAAAGTTTTTTTCCTCAGTTTAGGCCGATATGTATTCTTCTACATATTTTTGGTAAAAAAAATCGCAATAAGCGTATGTTTGCTCAAAAGTCTACAAAATAGGGGATAGTTTTATGGCATTTTTATTATAATTTTTTTTTTACTAGTAATGGTGGTGATCTTCAATTTTTATCGGGACTGCAACATTATGACGGACACGTTGGACAATTTTGACACATTTTGGGGACCTTTGGCATTTATATAGGTATCAGTGCTATAAAAATGCATTGATTACTGTAAAAATGTCACTGGCAGGGAAGGGGTTACAGTAGGGGGTGATCAAGGGGTTAATTGTGTTCCCTAGTGTGTGTTCTAACTGAAGGGGGGATGGGACTGTGTAGGGGAAGAGATAGATCGCTGTTCATACTCTGTATGAACAGACGATCTGTATCTTCTCCCCTCAGAGAACTGGAAACTGTGTGTTTACAAACACAGATCCCGGTTCTCTGTGTGCCACAAGCGATCACGGGAGCCCAGCGGCGATCGCGACCGCTGGGCACTCGCATCGGCACTGTGGGCGAGCATGGGGCGCGCGCCCACCTCTAGTGGAGAAAAAGGGAAGCGACGTAACGTGACGGCGATTCACGCAACCAAGCCAGTACAACTGCAGCAGCTGGTTAGCAAGCAGTTAATTTGTTCAAGTGAAATAGCTTACTATTTATTGGAGCTGTTTGCTTTCTTACCTGCTGGTATTACACCAGCTACACTTTCCCACATAATGTAGCGCCCATCTAATCTGGATCTTTTCTGTGTGGTTGTCTATGAAGCATTCAATAAATGTGTATCCCTTTTATGGTTGCTATATATTTATTGTCATTTATATAAGTGTGCTCCTGGTAGATTTTGGGTTGTTTCTTTTACGTTTTATGTTGGTTAGTTTGGCTGCACTACTCAGTTCTTGGCATTCTAATATTTGTGGGTGGCCACACATTAGCACAGATATAGTTATTCTATTTTTGCAGCATGAGATAGGGAACTTTAGTGAGCACCACATACGGGCATATGGGAAATGATTATCGACACTAATACACATACACCTACACAGGTTGAACTGGAGATCCGCACAACCTGCCTAGGAAGAATGTTGATCCCACACTATACATCCATATCACCTCCATATACAGGAGCATAGTGCAGCTGCTGACCCCTATTATATGATCATGAATCCATTACAGATTACTTAACTGGATTGTAGCAGAGAGGTGTTCTTCTGGGGCCCCACCACACACAGTATTATCCCAAATATTAAAGGTGATTATAAGGTTACCTGGAGGCATAAAAATGAAAACTGGCAGCCTGGCTAGATCAGCCCTTAAATATGATGGAGCCTGAGAAGCAGGGGCGGAAGATGCATTGCTGAGGTTTCTGTCATGTGGCCTGAGAGGGGACCCCAAGTCTGGGGACTCTGCCTTCAGGAAGGGGCTGAGTAAAGGAAGGAGAGGAAGCCTAAGGGAGGGATCCCCATTACCGTTGGGTCTTGTGCAGAAGACTTGTAAGCAGGGGAATTAGCATGGCTGTATTATAGAGGAAAACACACTACGTGGTATTGTAAATGAAGTAACTTTAATTGCCAGATAAGCAGCAGTGGAAAATTATATTTACAAATGTGGAGTAAACAGTTCTCTTATTAGCATATAAGGCACAGATTCATAGTCCATTCACCAAAGATGCAGAATGCAGCTCAGTAAACTGGCACTGTGGTTATTATACAAGGCACATTTTGATTACTTGGCATAGTCTGGTATCCATAAGAAGGTTCCACATATGCAGCAGAGGTGATTTAACAGGAAGACACACTGTCTTAGATGACCTTCTATCACAAGCACAGCAGCAGTGCTGATAGGCAGGACTCCTGAGGATCACTGTTCTGTCCCTGTAGGCTGAAACACTCTCCCTGAATAAGGCCTAGCTTTCCCTCACAAGCAGTGCACTTTTCCCTCACTTATTTCACACACCAGAGGGAGCACAGTCCAGGATCCTCATCTTTTTGTACATAGAGAGGGAAGTTTGTCCTTGTATTTAACCAGTGTGAGTCACAATCGTACTGTGAGCACTCAACCATAAGAGGGAAGTGGGGCCTGTCCTTACCATAAGTAATGGACAGACAGCCTACTTCCAATTTTCTATTAAGGGCATAGCCCATTAAAGCAACTTTAACTGCTGGCAAATTCAAGAAACTGCAGCAAGCTGTGACATACTACAACAGAGAAAAAAGGGGGGCGGGAGGGTGGGCAGGTCTTCCAGGGTCTGGTATGGATTTTGAGGGGGACCCCTACGCCATTTTTTTAAAAACAAGCCATTGGGAAGTTACCTGTGCGTCAGAGGGGATGGGGTTACCCGGATACATCACCGTGTGGCCCCGCCCTCGATTATAAAAGAACTGTCACTTGCAAGGACGCATTTTATGGTGGAGACGGATCGGTGGCGGCCCCTCGGTCTTTTGTTTTTTTTTCGGTCCATCGGCGGAGCGAGAGAAGATGAATGGACTTCGTGGGACATTTTTATTTTTTAATAAAGGACTTGTCCCAAAGTGTGTCTTTTTTTTTTTTGTTTTTTACACTTTTTTTGTGAAATGGAATGGGTACAATGTACCCGTTACCATTTCAAACAGGGGGGGGGCGGGATCTGGGGGTCCCCTTGCTTCCAGATTCCGATAAGCCTCCCACCCGCAGACCCCCACAAACACCAGGCAAGGGTCATTTGATGGATCGATCACGTGGTAAACGGCCGCGATCCGTGATCCGTGATCCCCAGGACCTGCCGGTCACGGATGCTCTCGAGAGCGGAATTCGGGGAGGACGTTATAGTTCATCCTCCCAGGGTTAAGCAACTGCCCTGTAGCCGTCATTCGGCTATGGGCCGGTTGTTAAGTGGTTAAGGGTGTTTGCGTGTTCAAACAAATTTTTTGCCTGTTCGCATGTTCTGCTGCCAACCAAATCGGGGGGTGTTCGGCCCATTCCTAGTCCTGAGTCAGCTGGTGGGACTAAGCCACAGCATGTCATATGCTATTTTTTCTGCCCCTCCTCTGCCTCTGGCCTTAGGCTAGGATCCCATTTTCATTTGCTTGCTCAGGGAACAGATCCCTCTGGGCAACCGCACAGAACTGCATGATGCTGCGGCACTATGCGGTTTTGCGCACTGGAAAATACACTGTGTCTTCAGATGTGTAGGGGTGCCAGTAAAAATTAATGGCAGCCCCAAGTGTCTGCTAAAGAGCAGCGCGTTTTGACTATACAAATGCACCAGAACGCATCAAAAATGCTCATGCAGAAATGCATCAGAAACGGATCTGAAGTGTGCTTTTGTGGCCTAAAGCTTTGTTTTTGTTTTTTTAAATAAAATAACAAACATGTAATACTCATCTGCTTTGTGCAATGGTTTTGGACAGAGCAACCCCAATCCTCCTCTTCTGGGGTCCTCCATCAGGGCTCCTGGCTCCTTCTTTTTGGCGAGTGCCTCAAAAGAGGCACTATAGGGGCACTTGTGTGGGCTTGTTCCTGAGCTGTCCTGTCTCTGTCTATTGACACAGCCAGGGCGACTGGGCCCCACTGCCTCGTCACAGGGTTTGAATTACAGCACCAGGAGTCAATGACTCCTGCTGTTATCAATCTACCCAGTGAGGAGGAAGAGAGGGAAGGGAGCCGCTGCTCTCATACACAGCGCTGGATCGGTAATGGGCTCAGGTAAGTATAAGGGAGGCTGGGAAGAATTATGCGACACATAAGGTTTTTTACCTTAATGCATAGAATGCAGTTGTTGTTTGTGCACATAAGCATAATATAATACCAATTTTTACAAAACAAAACATGTCAAGATTTAAAATTTTGCTTGCCTGTGAAATGGTGACAAACTACATTACTTAAAAATCTCCACAGGCAACACTTTAAAAGCCTTACAGGTTATTTGTTTAGATTTAAATGTGAGCTCTGGTGCTAGAATCATTGCTGTCACTCTGGTGATAGAATTATTACTATTCCTTGTGATAGCTGAGGCAGTGACAGGTACTCTATAGTGACTAGTGAGGTCTATAATTGCCCTGATCCCTCCTCTACCCTTCAAAGCATCTTTGCAAACTGGTAGACTGCAATATATTCCATTTTTGCTTTTGGGTTTAGATACTCTGGTTTTGTACAGAAAATTGCAAGTTCATCTTATTCAAATGGCTTTGGAACATAGATGCAGTTATGACCATTGAAATAAAATAATATGCAGTATTTACCTTTTATTTTTAATGTTTATGCCGACTTCGGGGCTCTCCTCCCTTGGGAGTAGGCGTGTTTATCGGCTTCGCAATGGTCCCTGGGAAATTTTTTAGCTATTTCCCAGGAATCAGTGGGGGACACAGTCATGCCGAAATCTCGTGAGATTTCGGAAGGAAGACGCCGGTCACGTGACGAGGGCATGTCCGAAATTGCCATTTTGAAAGTGGGCAGGCAGCTCTATCTGCCATTACCACTATAGCACACGAGGCAAGAGGAAGGAAAACAAAGAGGACACTCAATGAGCATATGCGAGATGGAGCGGTGGATGCTGGGAGCTCAGCGTCATCGCCTCCAGGAAGTAAATGTCTGTGGGCTTCAAACGCCCACAGTGAAAATGGAAACCACCGGACTGCTTTTTAAAAAGTTTCCTTAGCAATGAAATCGTCACGCCGGGGGTTAAAAAGACGCCGATCGTGACTGCAAAGACACCGTAGGAATTGCCCACCAGTGACACAGGTAAAAAAAAAAAAACGTCAGCGGAATCCCGCTTTAACTTTATACAGTAATCAGAATACAATATTTTTTTTATATAAAGTGGTTCTTTAAATAGCTAAACAGTGGAGGGCAATGCACTTAATTATATGGATTCTCCATAAAATGTGCAGAAAGAAACATTTCTTTCACTGGAGCTGTCAATTAGAGATTTTTAGAGTTAAGCAGTGGGAAATCCTGCAAACGCTGCCCACAGTGCTGGCACAACATAGGTTGCAAGAGTTGTGATGGAAGTCATAAACCACTATGTGTTTTTGATTCCCTAGCCCTAAACTGGTCTAACTCTAGTTTTTAAGATTTTTTCTATACCCTTATAGGTGTTAAGGGGAAGAAGAAACCCTTTGCATTGTTGCAGCCTGTATGATAGTATTCCGTTGCGGGTGCTACTCCTCACTAATCCTCCAACTAGAGGGGCTGGCTCCCAATGGCCATTATCCATCCCATAAAGTCCACAAGCAAACTTCCAAAGAAGAAGGGAAGCCACTCAGTGTTCTTTGTTCCATTTTATAAAGCTCTGCTTTGTATAGACTGTTCCACGTGGTATGTGCAGACTTCAATGCATTTCTATGAGTGAGCTGCATTTGAGTTAAAAGTAGTGCATACCAGGTGGAACAGTCTGTATGATGGAGCATTTAATAAACTTGAATAATAAGAATAACAAAACAATACTTTTCCTTTAAAATGCATTTCTTACTGATTGCACAAACAGGGCCGAAAAGAGGGGGAGGGGGGGGGGGGCAGTGGGGAATTTGCTCTGGGCGCTGCACTGACAAGGGTGTCACTATCCCAATGTTCCAGGGAGCCTGAGTGTCCTCTCTGACACACTCTCAGGTCTGAAAGATGAAATTTGTAGAAGGAAAAATATCACAGTAGACTGGACAGATTCAGCCAAAGAAATGGACACAGGGCAATGATGATGTCAATACAATCTTTGCAGGGCAATAGATCAGATACTGTTTGCTTATTCTCCGAGATCAAACAATCAGTTTGCTTGGTGTAGAACATAATCATTATCTTATTTTTTCCCCATATTTTTTTTTAATACCAGTAGCTATGAAAGTATAACATACTAGAAGTTCAAAATTAGACCAGGTCTAAAATCGGATTTTAGGATAAATCCACAAGCAATATACATAGAAGTAAATGTATTGCATGCTTTATGGTTCATAGCAATGCCATTACAGAAAGCAGCTTCAAATGTTTAGTTCTGTTTTATCCTATGTTCTACTGCTTACGTACCATTTGCTTCAGAAATGTCTTCACTGACATCACCACCTTTGGTGTCATTATTTATTTTGTAGTTTTCTGAACCAATGGTTTAACTCCCATGTCACAGCTCTTAAATAGATAAGCAGCTGTACTGGGTCTGTTACAATTACAGATGGGCACATATGATCAGAAGTAGAAGGGATGACCACCCCCTCTCCATGACTGTATGATTATGGGGATGTCCAGGAAACCCAGCTAAAAAACTGCCTTCATACTCCTGCAGTATTTGCCATTGCACAGGTAGTCAAAGGTGTGCACCTGTGTCACTTAAAATAGAAGAAGTAATTGCATTTAGTTGTTGGCTGATGTTCAAGAGCCATACCAGTACAGACAATGCAAATGTCTATTGCAAATACTAATCTAAAGAATCTAAAGGACTGGGGAAGGTAAAGCTACCAACTTGTCTAAGGTCCCATTTTGCTTTAATCCATCTATGCTTCTCTCTGTCTCTTTTCGTTTCTGATAGGAGTTTCCATCATATTTTAGAACATCAGGGAAAAAATTCACTGTGTTAGTATATTTTTCCTGTTATGTCAGTAGAAAAAGGGGGGCTGGGGGTGTGTGGATGGAGAACTTCTCTCTCGAGTAGGGGGTGCCAAACTGAGTCTTTGCCCGGGCAAAAGAATGTCTAGCTTTGTCACTGTGCACTAGTAGTATTGCTATAGTGACTCTTTATATTGAAATTGCCTTGCTTTTGTAAAGGCATTCCATACAGTCATTAAAATAATGATTGTGATAATCATTGCTCCTTTTTTTTTTTCTAATTTTAGCTAAGTTTACCAGACTTTTCACAATTTTTAGGATGGACCTGCTCCTTTTTGTTACATGATTTTGAGCTGTACAATCTCCTTCAAAATCACAAAAAGTCGCTTGGTAAAGCCTGCATTACCACTAGCTTGTATTGATGACCATTTAAAAAAAATATACCAATTGGCATAGGGAGTTAGCTTAGAGCTGCAAGAGTGATTAAGGCCCCCTTTCACTTGGGCACTCTGATCAGATCTGCCTGTCAGTTTTTCAGGCAGACCTGATCGGATGCTCCATTCACTCCTATGGAGCAGCAGATGTCAGCGCTGACTTGTCCACTGACAACCGCTATCAGATCCGATCCTGTCCATGAAATCCAGATGGATGGAAACCATATTTTACCTCCGTCTGGCGGATTGGATCGGATGAAAAGGGACAGGCAGTCCCTTTTCATCCGATCTCCCTATACAGAAGAGCGGGGCTGTGACAGGTCCGTCTCTGCACAGTGAGAGGAGATGGACCTGTTATCCACCTGCTCAGTGAGGATCAGCAGATCGATCTCCCACTGAGCAAAGTGGAGTCTGCAGGGTGGGTCGCCTGTGTGAAAGGACCCTATGTTTATTTACTATAGAGGGATTTTAAAACTTGCTGTTGCTGTGAGGCCTATGCAAATAGGCAATTAATCTCTCAGTATTAGGGATGAGGTTTGGGTTTGCTGCTACCATGGGCTTGCTAGGTTTATGATTTGCCAACTAATGGCTAAAAACAGGTTCCCTTCATGAAATAGGCAACAACCCACAATGCGTGTATAGCCTTTGCCCCTAGTTGAGTCACAGGAGCCAATAATCTGAAGGAATTGATGACCTGACAGGCCCACACTATAAGAGTATTTTGATAGGGAGAGTTGGCAGTTCCTTATAGGGTGAGATAACGTGCAATAGTATGCTTTTCATTTTTACTAATTACATGTTCACCTTTGCAGTGACTGGCTTCCTACGCCTTTGCTTGCTTGCTTGCTTGCTTGTTAGCCCTGCAAATGGCCAGAAGTGAATAAACTCCATTGGAGTTTGCCACAAAGTTTGTACATTTTAAGCAAGATTTGTAAAATTGTTAACGAACCAAGCCAGGCAGATGTGCTCATCCAAGACAGTAGAAAAGAGATTTCATTGTTCATGAAGCCATAGCCTAAATGAGTATGGAAGTGAAAATACAAGACACTCAGGAAGTAGATACTATCACCTGTATGATTCTAATGGAACAATGTTCACATTTGAATAAATGTTCACATTGAACTGATACTTTATGGGTACTCCAGTGTTCCACAATGTTCTCCTTAGGCTCTAATACATCACCACCTCAGCTATTTCCTTTGAAGCTGTGTTTCAGGCTTAGCTTTGAAGTTTTCATTAGAGACAATTTAAGAATCTACAGCATAAACAGTATAGGATTACTGTTCTAAATAGTATTTCTATTACTGGACTGGTCTGGTGTTCATAGATCAATTCTACTTTATATTTCAATAACAAAATCATAAACAGGTGTGTTTCTTAGTTTATGTTAAAGGGGATCTAAACCCTAACTGACATTTAGCTGTTAACCCTTATCATAAATAATGACCTTTTTCATACAAAAATATTATTTTTTACTTTTGTCCGTTTTCTGGCAATGTAGCGCTACTGATCTTATCTGGCCTTTTTCAATCATTGTCTGCATACACTTGCTCCAACATTAACTGCATATTATAAATGTAATAGTGACAAGGGTGAACCATGATTACGTTTATCAGCATGGTCGCTTATTATTATGATACAGTATTTATATAGCGCCAACAGTTTGCACAGCACTTTTTAAGTTTAAGAGAGACAGTAGTCACAATCCAATCCAAGATTTCCTCCTTTTTTTCAGAAAACAAAATCTCTTTCTGACCCTTTATTTGTGGAAGGATCCATCCAACTCATAATTTTTCAGGTATGCGCAAATCTGCAATTCTACTCCAACGCCAATCTATCCAAATGCAGGATCCTGTTCATTTTCCTATATTCTCATTCAAAGCCTCTTACAGTACTCACTGTGCTAGCAAAGATGCAGCATAAACATTCATTTTTTAGCTTTTTCCCAATAAATTGAGTGGATCTATATAAGTGTCAACCTGATTGACCACTTCCAGGACAGCAGCAGCCTAGAGATTGGGTATAAGGAGATAAATAACTACAGCCTCAGGGAGCTTGCTGGCTGCCATTCTGGCCTCAGTTGTAAGTATTTATGCTGTACATGCCCATAAAAATGGAAATGGTTGGACAGAGAATGGGCTACAGATTTGAACGTGATAGTCAGGCTGATTTAGAAAAACTGGAGAGTGCAAAATCTGGTGCAGCTGTGCATAGAAACAAATCAGCTTCTAGCTTTTAGCCCTTGTTCACACTGAACACGGTTTTGAGTTCATCTGAATTCGCACAATTTTAAAGCGACATTTCAGTCCGACTCTGAGGGAGACTTGAAGTACATCTGGGGTTCATGCACAGATGTCTATTGTAATCACCCCCGAAGTTGCCAAAAGTAGTGCAGGGACTACCTTTGGAAATTGGTGCGAGACTCCTATTGCCAGTGTTCTGTCAAAAACTGTCCGGCCATCGGATAGTGTCCGCCCCGTACTGCACAGGCACAGTGCTTGTGCAGTACGGAGGAGAAGGAGACTCCAAAAGTCTCCGAAGAAAAACGGCACCTGCGCACTGAGTCCAGGTGCAAGCCTCACCATCCAAGTGGACATATGGTAGCACATAGTAACAGGCCTTCACTCTGCTATTTTTTATTCTAACTCTATGTCCACTTGGATGGTGGGGCTTGCTGGCTGCCATTCTGGCCTCAGTTGTAAGTATTTATGCTGTACATGCCCATAAAAATGGAAATGATTGGACAGAGAATGGGCTACACAGTTGAACGTGACAGTCAGCTTGATTTAGAAAAACTGGAGGGTGCAACATCTGGTGCAGCTGTGCATAGAAACAAATCAGCTTCTAGGTTTTAGCCCTTGTTCACACTGAACACGGTTTTGAGTTCATCTGAATTTGCACAATTTCAAAGTGACATTTCAGTCCGACTCCGAGGGAGACTTGAATAAAATCTGGGGTTCATGCACAGATGTCTATTGAAATCACCCCCGAAGTCGCCAAAAGTAGTGCAGGGACTACTTTTGGAAATTGGTGCGACACTCCTATTGCCAGTGTTCTGTCAAAAACTGTCTGGCCATCGGATAGTGTCCGCCCCGTACTGCGCAGGCGCAGTGCTTGTGCAGTACGGAGAGGAAGGAGACTCCAAAAGTCTCCGAAGAAGAACGGCGCCTGTGCACTGAGTCCAGGTGCAAGCCTCACCATCCAAGTGGACATATGGTAGCACATAGTAACAGGGCTTCACTCTGCTATTTTTTATTCTAACTCTACGTCCACTTGGATGGTGGGGCTTGAACCTGGACTCACAGCGCAGGCGGCGTTCATCTTCAGAGACCTTCGGTGTCTCATTGTCCGTTGTACTGCGCACGCACGTGCAGTACAGGGTGGACACTATCCGACGGGGGACAGTATTCGACCCATTACCGGCAATAGGCTTAAATTTGACCTGTCAAATCGCATGTTAAATCGTGCTGATGTGAACGGGGGCTTATTGTCAAAGCTTAATTGAACAAGCTGAAGTTAGAAGCTTATTGGCTACCATGCACAGCTGCACCAGATTTTGTACTCTCCAGTTTTAGTAAATCAACCCTAAAATGTTACTGTGTGCACTGCTCATACTTTGAACATTGCATTATGTTGCTCGTATTAAGCTCCATACACATGATCAGAAAATCGGACCAAAAATACAGATTTCGGAGCGATCGTATTATAATCTGGTCATTAGTACAGAGCTTCTGAGAGCCGATCAGGACAGTTCATCTGATATTATTTGTTCGGACAAGCATGACATTTTTTTCGTACGATGTCAGAATATACGATTTTCGTTTAATCAGTACAGTTGTCATTCGAAAATGCAATACAAATACACTACAACACATTAAATCACTTCCGAATTTTTATTCTGTTGTACAAGATTTTTTGGGACTTTAGTAAACTCTTCAGGTTCAATCCGAGATAAGCAAGCAAAACAAAATGGTTCAACCCATAATCTCATTGTGTGTACCAGGAATTAGTGCTGAAGATGAGAGAGTCTTCCAAACCTTTAGTTAATATCAATGAGTTTGTAAACTGCAATGAGCTGAGGTGTTCCATGATCATCATGCTCCGTCTATAAGCTTTAATGCCAATGTATTCATTTTTTGTGACTTGCTCTCTATCAGAAGGGCATATATATATTGCTTTTCACTGCTGTAAATAGGCTAGAGATAATGAAACCTCAGTTGGCTTTTTTTCTGTCATCAGAGAGATCTAATTCTTCCAAAAATATATTTAATTAGGAATGAGTAATTTAATATTAGCATACTGGTGATCAGTTTTTCCACGCAATGAAATTAAGGTGTTTGCCTGGAATTAATTCTTGATCATTTGAGCTCATTAGTTCATTAGAAGATGCAAAATTAACAATGTATATTTTTATGACCAGTTTGACCAGGATGATTGCTTTGAAATTAAAATTGTTTCAGTTTCTCCCCTTAAGGAAAGCAGTTCAAGAGGACATGACATCCTGTTGTTTGAACAATATATTAAGGAACAAATGGTCCCAAGGGGTCTGGGATGTACAGCAGGGAGACCCAGATTTAGAACCATGGTTCAGGTATTTCAATGAAGTGGGGATTAAGTTTCTCAGTTTCCTGGTTGATAAAAACAACTTAGATTATCCATCATAGATAAATAAATAAAAGATCTCAGAGATAGATTAACTCCATTTACATCTCAATTGAATTTGTTTCGTTTCTTATTTCTCTGGTCTCTGGTCAGAGAAGAAGAGAAGAAGATCTGTGTACTAGGTCTCCATACAACTATAATCAGGGTCCTTCCTGCCATTCAGGTTTTCCAAGGCCCATACAAAAGTACTCAAGAAGCCTAGAATGAAACGAGACTCTCAAGGGGGACGGTGGATCCAAAGAAAAAAGAAAGAGAACCTAAAGGGTACAGGTATCTTCAATTAGAGTACAGTAATCCTAACAGATGTAGAGAAATCAGTATTAGATAAGGGACTGAAGTACGTTCCTCCTAAAAAATGTAATACATTTTCCACGTTTAAAGATGCAAAAGTTTACCCGTAAACTCAGTATCCAGAGACATTTCCTTACACAACCTCCTAGATCAGCCCCATTAATGGCTCCAGATGACCCTGTCCATTTGGGCTTGTCTAACCCCTCTTTGTTCAACCCTCCCAGGACCATGGCACCTTCAATTAGTGTTTTCCATAACCTTGTGTTACAAGACTTAGAGAAACTACCTAATAAAAAAGTTAACATCAATCCAGCCATTAAGACAGGATTGAAACAACATTGTGAATAAAAAAACTTGATCATCCGCTCCGCAGATAAAGGTGGGGGGTCGTCATATTAGATAAAGATGACTATGTAAAGGAGAAGAATAAGATTCTTGGAGATCATACCACATACAGTCGTATTCCTATGTACCCTACATCGAGCTATAAAAATGCCTTTGTCGACTTCGTTAAGGAGGGTTCCTCATCGGGCATTTTAGACAAAAAGAGAAAAACTTTTTAGTACCTTTGGCTTCTCGCATTCCTGCAATATACTACCTTTCAAAGGTAAATAAAGACCCAGTAAATCCCCCTGGACATCCCATAGTCAGTGGGATTGATTCGGTCACATCCAGACTAGGAAGGTATGTAGACTTCCACCTCCAACCATTAGTCAGATTAATCCCCTCCTACCTCAAGGACACTTGAGACACTATTAGATTCTTAGAATCCATTGAGTATAAGGATGGCATGACTTTGGCAACACCAGATGTTGCTGCACTATATACATGTATCCCTCATGATCTAGGTTTTTCTGCAGTTGAACACTATTTATCTAAAAACACAACTCTTCCTTTGATTCAGCAGAATTTCATTATGGAACTTCTCAAGTTTGCTACACAACAC
This sequence comes from Lithobates pipiens, assembly GCF_037356315.1. Taxonomy (NCBI): domain Eukaryota; kingdom Metazoa; phylum Chordata; class Amphibia; order Anura; family Ranidae; genus Lithobates; species Lithobates pipiens. The sequence goes on along the minus strand of NW_027507790.1, from coordinate 78,037,166 downwards.
AATTATTTTTGGTTTCACAAAATTTTTATTTGCAGAAGAGGGGTGTGGCCAAGTATGCCCCTAGTTTGGTGAACTTATTCATGGCCCAGTGGGAGGATGTCATCTATGCCCTTAATAGGCCAGAGCTAGTTCTCTGGGCCAGGTACATTGACGACATCCTCCTCCTATGGAACACTGATTGGGATTCTCTTGATGCCTTTATAACTTCACTCAATCATAATGAGGATTATTACCCTGAGCTATGAGGCTAGTCTTACCACTAATCATTTTCTTGATCTCAAGATATCAGTAATTGACCATCATTTAGAATTTAAAACCTATTTCAAACCTATTGACCAGAATTTATACATTCCGGTCGACAGTTGTCACCATACACAATGGCTCAAATCAGTTCCACACAGCCAATTCCTACGACTGCAGAGGAACTGTACAAAGACAGCTGATTTTTTCTCCCAGTCCCAAATTTTGAAAAACAGATTTTTGGAAAAGGGCTACCGATCTACAGATTTTAATACAGAGATCAATAGGAATTCCTTGATAGATAGGAACTCTCTGCTAGCTGATCATGCTAAGCCCGTTCTAGATAAATTTAGGTGGTCTTTTTTTTTTTTACCACCTACTCTGTTCAATCTAGACAGATTAAAGAGATAATTAGTAAACATTGGTGAATCCTTCAGAGTGATAGGTATTTGGTTCCGGTGATTCTGGAACAGGCTGGAGTCATATATATATATATATATATATATATATATATATATAACAGGCTTGGTCAATACAGGGACAAATTGCGCCCAATGTGATTGACCCCCCCCCCAAAAGTATTTAATCTTTCAGGTGTAATGTGTGTCTCCACAATATTTGTGGGAGACTCAAAACAGACACTTCACTTCTGTTTCAATATGTTTATTGAATTTTTGGATAAACAAAAGATTCATAAACAAGCTCGTTGATCGCCCTAGAGGGGCTAGAAATGTGTAAAAATTAACAATGATCAATATTGTTCACAATTATCCTATGACATGAAAATAGGGGATGGTATAAAAAAAGAATACTGCATAAAATACCATATACCCAAATCGTCACTGAAGGGGAGTCTCTTCTCTAGAAACCAGAAAGAAAACGAGAAGAGCAAAAAGGCAGAGAGAGAGGGTCATAGATAGGAGAGTGGGGAAAGGGAGAGCTCGGACTCAGGAGCCCCACAGAAGGGAATCAGACAAGGCCCAAACAGTATGCTTGGAGTGTGGGGAACTCATAGGAGATCCATGGTTCCCAAATCTTGTGAAATTTGGCACGTGAGTCATTCACAATACTGGACATTCGTTCCTGAAGCAACATAGCAGTAATATGTGTCCTCACCCCTTGGAAAGTTATGTGTTGGGTCTTCCAGGCTTGAGCTATAGTCTGTTTAACCGCTATAAAGAGTTAAGTGGCCAGCTTCTGCTGTGGCACGAATAAACCAGGTATTTGACAATGTAATAGGGCTAACTTAGCGCCCCTACGGACTGTTAGATCAGACACATTCACTTCATCCATTACGCAACTTACTTACCCAATGAAACATTTTACTATTTGTGCTACTAGATTTATGGTCTTTTTATTGACCTGTCCATGTAAGAAACACGTGGGACATACTAATAGGACATTCTCGGTGAGGGTCAATAAACGTTTGGTCAGTTTTAAGAAGGGATGAATTAATCACAGCATTCGCCGCCACTATTTAAAATATCACAATAAAGACCCTGCAGAAACACAGTTTCAAATCATTGATAAGTCTATTCCACATTGGAGGGGGGGAGTCCCGCCTAAGTGGCGTCTCTCGCCTCGAAACATACTGAATACATGAGCTCCAGTCTTATTCACCGCTTGGTATGAATGTCGATTGGGACATAAATTCTTTCATCAATCAAGCTTAACCATTATGCTTTATTTTCATCATATGAGGTTAAGTTTATAATTTTATGTTATATGTCATTTCATATCCTTGTTTGTAAGATCATATGTTTTATATTATGATTTGGGAGTTAGTTCAGCTTCTTAAATGAGATTTGTTTTTTGTTTTTTGGCCTGTGAGGCTTGACACATTTGGTCACTATATTTGTGATATGAGTGTGTTCCTAGCCACAGTGAGGCTTGGTTACATTGTTGTGGGTTACATGATTGCCGTTATGCGACCTATAGGTGCTAGAATGAGGTGTTTGCACTGTGGTGGTTATACTTCCGGGTTGACGCCTCACGCTGAGTCCCGTTCCTATAGCGCTGTACTTGCAGTACTTGCGGTCATGTGACCAGGTGGTGACGAGATTATGTCTCTGATTCCAGCGAGGTTCAGATTAGCCGCTGTGGGCTTTCCGAGCGAGGTGTTGGCCTCGTGTTGGCTGCGTCATTTCCGGGTTGATGCCGCAGGTGTAGTCAGGCCCCACGATGTCATGGGACCGGGTCTGCTCTGTTCATTGGCTCCCAGACTGAGGCTTGAAACTCATGCCGTCATGTGATTGGCTTTGCTCCAATCACTGGTCATGGGATTTTGGCATGGCATTCATGCCGGCTATGACCCTTCTGGGTTGATGCCGCATACCATGCTTTGATGATTGGTTTCTTATCTTATTTGCATTTTATAAATATGTGCAATGTGGGGGAGCCAATGTATGCCCCGGTTGAAGTCCATTGGGATGGAACACGTCAGACTTGGCTTTCAGCTTCCCACATTGCTTTTTATTCCATGATCACAGTTTTATATTCATGGATGAATGTTGGGTTTTTTCAATAAACCCCACCTTTTTGACCTACACCCTATGGCGGCATTTTTTCTTTCTATATCCCCTCAGATGAGAGTTTTTTGGCTTTCCACTCCAGCTTTTTAACATCTGAGTTCCAGCCTCACGTCCATCTGCACAATTTCCTGGATCCTTTCTGGGAGTTTGCTGGATTCCCTGGATCATTCTCTGGAAGTCCACTGATTGGGCCATTCTTGCATGATTGACTTGTCACTGACACTCAAGTCCATTTCCTCTAGTAAGAGTACATACCCCTCATCTTGGGTGGAGGACACACTATTTCTGGTGCTCTATAGTGATGGACGAACTTCCGACGGGACGTTTCGCGAACGCGAAACGCGAACGGACACAAACGTTCGCGAAAACGACCGTTCGCCGCGGGCTCCATTGACTTCAATGGGAGGCGAATTTCGCAAACCTTTAGGTCGAATTTGCGGCCACGGGGTAATTATTAGGGGGTAGCACGTAGTCCCACCACCTGGACAATAGCATAATACATGTATGAGGTGAATTTGGGATCGATAACTACAAGCATTTTTTTTTTATTTGGGAAATTGTTCTGACAATTCAGGACTATGGAGCTAATGAAGGCAATGGAGGAGAGGGAAGGTCAGGGACCAGGGTAGGCAAACAAGAGGGTGCAGGAGATACAGAGCACTGACAGCAGCACCGTAATACAGAGCACTGACATCAGCACCGTGACATACAGCGCTGACAGCAGCTCCGTGACATACAGCGCTGACAGCAGCTCCGTGACATACAGCGCTGACAGCAGCTCCGTGACATACAGCGCTGACAGCAGCTCCGTGACATACAGCGCTGACAGCAGCTCCGTGACATACAGCGCTGACAGCAGCTCCGTGACATACAGCGCTGACAGCAGCACCGTGACATACAGCGCTGACAGCAGCTCCGTGACATACAGCGCTGACAGCAGCTCCGTGACATACAGCGCTGACAGCAGCTCCGTGACATACAGCACTGACAGCAGCTCCGTGACATACAGCGCTGACAGCAGCTCCGTGACATACAGCGCTGACAGCAGCACCGTGACATACAGCGCTGACAGCAGCTCCGTGACATACAGCGCTGACAGCAGCTCCGTGACATACAGCGCTGACAGCAGCTCCGTGACATACAGCACTGACAGCAGCTCCGTGACATACAGCGCTGACAGCAGCTCCGTGACATACAGCGCTGACAGCAGCACCGTGACATACAGCGCTGACAGCAGCTCCGTGACATACAGCGCTGACAGCAGCTCCGTGACATACAGCGCTGACAGCAGCTCCGTGACATACAGCGCTGACAGCAGCTCCGTGACATACAGCGCTGACAGCAGCTCCGTGACATACAGCGCTGACAGCAGCTCCGTGACATACAGCGCTGACAGCAGCTCCGTGACATACAGCGCTGACAGCAGCACCGTAAGCAGCCCCAGGAGGAAGTCAGCACAGCACAGGGATGGTGTGATCCCCTCATAATAAGAACCCCCAGGAGGAAGTCAGCACAGCACAGGGATGGTGGGAGCCCCTCATAATAAGAACCCCCAGGAGGAAGTCAGCACAGCACAGGGATGGTGGGAGCCCCTCATAATAAGAACACCCAGGAGGAAGTCAGCACAGCACAGGGATGGTGGGAACCCCTCATAATAAGCAGCCCCAGTAGAAATATGACACCGCTCAATCTCTTCAAAGAGGAGGGTAGGGGCATATAGTACGGTGTGCTTTTTTGGGTCAGGGAAGTGAGCCAAATGAATTAAGAAGGTCTGTGTGCTTGATTCCAAAAATTGTTTATAGACATATACATGGTCTACTGATCACATGTGTTGAATTCCTCCGAGATCCATGCCTCATTCATTTTTAGAAATGTGAGGTAGTTAACACTGTCGTGAGCTAGGCGAGTACGCTTATCGGTCACAATCCCCCCTGCTGCGCTGAACGTCCTTTCGGACAGGACACTGGATGAGGGGCAAGCCAACAGTTCGATTGCAAATTGGGCAAGCTCTGGCCAGAGGTCAAGCCTGCCCACCCAGTAGTCTAGGGGTTCATCACTCCTCAGAGCGTCCACATCGGCCGTTAACCCAATGTAGTCGGACACCTGACGGTCTAGGCGTTCCCTGATGCTGGATCCGGATGACACCTGTCGATGGGTCGGCTGAAAGAATGACCTCATATCCGAAGTCACCAACACATCTTCAAACCGGCCTCTTCTTGCAGGCGCTGTTGGATTGGTACCCGCAAATCCTTCTCTGGGAGTGGGAATTGCTCCTCTGCCAGCGCACGCAAAAGCAGAATGCAGCATTTCTCGAAGCAAGGCCTGGAAGTGCTGCATTCTGACAGCCCTCTGCGACGGCGGTAACATTTCCGCCATTTTGTGTTTGTACCGGGGATCTAAGTACGTTGCCACCCAGTACTGGTCCTTGACCCTCATGCTTTTTATACGGGGGTCCCTATTAAAACACTGGAGCATGAAGGCCCCCATTTGCACTCAAGCGGAAGGTATGTGGTGGTGGTGGTGTTGTTGGTGGTAGTGTCTTTGGGGGTGCACATAGCAGAGAGTGAAGAAGAGGGTGCAGATCGAGAGGATGAGGAGGGTGCAGAAGAATAAGGCTGAGTGAGCCACTCAACCAAGTCTGGTGCGTCCTTTAAAGTAATTGAACGCACCTTCTGCAACTTCCCACTTTGGCTCAAGGCTGTTGCTCCTGCCCTACCCCTACCACCCCTGCGGAAGGGCCTGCCTCTTCCTCTGCCTGTCATTTTTTAAATCACCCTGTGACAAAACTCTTAGTCCCTATACCGCTGAAGGACTGCTGCAGTATAGGGCAGCGGTCAGCAGTAGTGCACGTCAACCCTATGTATTGTGGACCGATAGCGGTCCTTACAGAACAGCAGACTGTACTGCACTCAGGCCTATGTACCGTAGCACCCTATACCAAGTTACCAGTCCTTATAAGAACTTTTGTGGACCAAGCAGGTTGTGTGTTAGTGATTAGCAGACTGTACGTCAGTCCCTATACCAATGAAGGACTGCTGCAGTATAGGGCAGCGGTCAGCAGTAGTGCACGGCAACCCTATGTATTGTGGACCGATAGCGGTCCTTACAGAACAGCAGACTGTACTGCACTCAGGCCTATGTACCGTAGCACCCTATACCAAGTTACCAGTCCTTATAAGAACTTTTGTGGACCAAGCAGGTTGTGTATTAGTGTTTAGCAGACTGTGCGTCAGTCCCTATACCGCTGAAGGACTGCTGCAGTATAGGGCAGCGGTCAGCAGTAGTGCACGGCAACCCTATGTATTGTGGACCGATAGCGGTCCTTACAGAACAGCAGACTGTAACGCACTCAGGCCTATGTACCGTAGCACCCTATACCAAGTTACCAGTCCTTATAAGAACTTTTGTGGACCAAGCAGGTTGTGTGTTAGTGATTAGCAGACTGTACGTCAGTCCCTATACCAATGAAGGACTGCTGCAGTATAGGGCAGCGGTCAGCAGTAGTGCACGGCAACCCTATGTATTGTGGACCGATAGCGGTCCTTACAGAACAGCAGACTGTACTGCACTCAGGCCTATGTACCGTAGCACCCTATACCAAGTTACCAGTCCTTATAAGAACTTTTGTGGACCAAGCAGGTTGTGTGTTAGTGTTTAGCAGACTGTGCGTCAGTCCCTATACCGCTGAAGGACTGCTGCAGTATAGGGCAGCGGTCAGCAGTAGTGCACGTCAACCCTATGTATTGTGGACCGATAGCGGTCCTTACAGAACAGCAGACTGTAACGCACTCAGGCCTATGTACCGTAGCACCCTATACCAAGTTACCAGTCCTTATAAGAACTTTTGTGGACCAAGCAGGTTGTGTATTAGTGTTTAGCAGACTGTGCGTCAGTCCCTATACCGCTGAAGGACTGCTGCAGTATAGGGCAGCGGTCAGCAGTAGTGCACGTCAACCCTATGTATTGTGGACCGATAGCGGTCCTTACAGAACAGCAGACTGTAACGCACTCAGGCCTATGTACCGTAGCACCCTATACCAAGTTACCAGTCCTTATAAGAACTTTTGTGGACCAAGCAGGTTGTGTATTAGTGTTTAGCAGACTGTGCGTCAGTCCCTATACCGCTGAAGGACTGCTGCAGTATAGGGCAGCGGTCAGCAGTAGTGCACGGCAACCCTATCTATTGTGGACCGATAGCGGTCCTTACAGAACAGCAGACTGTACCGCACCCAAGCCTATGTACCGTAGCACCCTAGACAGACCAAGTTACCAGTCCTGATAAAGAGCTTTGTGGAACAAGTGAGTTGTGAATGATTAGCAGACTGCAGCAGAAGGGCAGCAGTCAAGTATAATATTCTTTCTATATTTGGAAGAAAGAATATTATACGTGTACAAGCCTATTACCGTACCACTGATACCAGTCCTGAAAAGAACCTTTGTGGAACTAATAGTAACAGCAAGTCTTTAAAATTATCCTCACTGCCTGACACACTGCTTCCTGCCTGTCCCTATACAAATTGGCAAAAAAGAGTAGGCTGGAACGATTAGCTGGAACAGCTCTTTTGTGGACCTGATAGTAACAGCTAATGATGATGATGATGATGATGATGAAGAAAGACTAATCTGGCTGAGCTGTCCCTAAAATAGCAGCATACAGCGCTCTGTCCCTTTATCTAAACTGACAAAAGAAACTCAGGCTGCTGACCTAACACCTATACCAGTCCTGAAAAGAACTTTTGTGTACCAAATAGCTAGCGTTTTCTCTGTCCCTACTCCACACAGGATCCTTTCCCTACAGTGACAGAAGAAAGAATGTAAAATGGCCACCGGATCGGGTGTATTTATAGGTTAGGGGGAATGTCCAAGTGTCCATGAGCTGTCATGTCTCAATTGGTTGTCCTGTAACACATGATAAACGTGTCACGAAATGTTAAAGTTCTTGTATACATTAAACACGTAAGTCCGCCGGGGCGAACGACGGAAAAAGGCGTTCGAACCCGCGGACGGCGAAAGTCGGAAATTCGCCGCGAAACGACCGCCGGGCGAACCGTTCGGCCATCACTAGTGCTCTACATGCCTGCCAAGGCCGTTGTGCCCCATTTCCGAGCAACAACTTTACTTGTGGTGGACTATATATATGTTTACTTTTTAGGTTTTTCCACCTTTGGGACTTTCCACTTGTGTTTTTATACACTATATATGCATATCTTCACATGTTACATTAATTTTGTTATTGGTTTTATCATATATTTGCATTATTTTGATATACTACTTGGTGTATTGTTATTGATTATTTCTTTCTATCCCATAGCGCTATATTTATACTAACCAATTTTTAGAATAACAAAAAAAAAGACAGGATGATTGCTTTGAAATCGGGGACTGTTAAAAAGACAAAATGTGTCTAATCAAAATTTTTTCAGTTCCTCCCCTTAAGTAAAACAGTTCAAGAGGACATGACATCCTGTTTTTTCCCCTCCACTAGGTCATTCTGGCTGACAGCACAGCAGAGAGCAAAACAGGGGAAGCTCCTACTGCATTAAAGGAGGCAAACTTTTATTTTCTGGGTTTGGACCTGATTACCTATGTGTATCTGATTAGCGGCATAGGGAACCATATCTAATTTCACAATAGACCTTTCTGTAAAGTAATAAATATATACATAAAAAAGTAACATTGATATTATGTGGTCGGCTTTATTGAAAATAATGTTTACTTATGCTGGGTCACATATTTGCGGTGCGGGACACTGCATGTGATTCGGATAGGAAACACACCGCATTCCTATTCAAATCACATGTGATTCTTTGTAGTGCAATTTAAGCCCATTCATTTTGAATGGGCTCAATTTGCACCGCACAAAAAAGGTGCAAGCATCTTTTTTTGCCGGACACGAATTGGATCGCATGAGTGTGAACACGTATGAGACGATGTTTGCAATCTGTTTTTGAGTGTCATTCATTTAACACTGGCATTGGTTGCAGATCGCATTACGCAAGTTCGATTTCAGTGCCATGCAGGAAATACAGGATTTGCTGTGTTTCCCGCACCACATATATGTGAACCAAAAGCTCTTATTAGAAGTAAACCTGTACTAGAAAGTAGCAAGGGAGCAGTCAAGTTTGACTTTTATAGGCAAGGTCAAGATCTGTATATAACTTCAGCTGCCTTTACCTCTGGATTATTTTGACAAGCACATTTCTCTGAAAGTAACCTCTGTAATTCTTTATGATTTGCCCAGCTTGACTTGCCTGGGTTTGTTTCTACTTTTTTTCTTATACTTAGGATACAAGGACGTGCTTTCCTACATATCAGTTTATGCAGCTTATCTGAAAAACAAAGAAAGCAAAAGTCATATCTAGTTAGTCTGGGATGAAAAGACCCATTAATATTCAGTACGTTTGTTATTTAACAGTTTCATAGTTCCATTCCTTAAATTCATTCCATCCCCATGAAGAAGCAATCATGGAAGGAATTTAACAAGAGGACACAGGGCAGGGAAATCCTTGCTACCCCTGCCAAGAGATTATTAACTATATCACTACAGGAGCTGTACACATCTCACTGATCAATGTGCCTTTTATGAGCCATGCAGAACATTGTTGCATGTTTAAATCCATTATAAATATTGCTAATGGGAATTTTTTTGATGGGGCTATTATCTTTAGCAAAACACAAAACACTTCTGTTCAGTCTGTAAAATGGATTATAAATGGCTTACTATAAGTAGGAAATAGTTAATGCCATGCTCTAAAGTTTTTCCCTGGCTGACAAGTACACTTTGATCAGCTATTATGGTGCATGTGGCTATATTTGCACCAAGCTTTCTTGTACATATAATAAACATATGTACAAATGAATTGCATGATTATATTTATTAGTGGATGCTGTTAGTTGCTGAGCAAATATTGAGTTCAGTGTGTTCAGTATGTCTGTACCCAAAATGCAAATAATGTTCATCATTTGCCAACATGTCAGAAATAAGAACATATCTTACTTTAAAGCAAACAGTTTTTTATTTATAAGGAAGCCTGCACTAAGGTAATATAGATCCTGCCACCACTGATCTTGTCTTCTAAAAAAAAAAATAGTTTCCTGGCAGTTATGCTAATTCAATAGTTCAGTATTTGATAAATAAAATATAGCACCCCCATGATCCCTGGAAGCATGGTCGTGCCCCCAGAGACAGGGGTGGGCTGACATTTCACCTTGGGGTGTGGGTTACTTTGGCAATAGTGGGATGTGTTAAACAGTGCACCAGCGCCAATAAACTAATTATGCAAGTCAAATAAATCAATAAATTGCAGCTGCTGTTTCAACCCTCACGTGAATGCTCAAAAAAAGTGCACAAAAAGCGCAAAAAAATGTGCAAACAGCGCTTGCCGACATCAAAATAACAAAATTACTGTGACAATGTGTGACTTCATAGCCTAATATAAAACAAATAAAGTGCAAAACAATGTTGAAATTCAGCAGGGGGAAGCTATTTTAACAAACAAGTCACACGCTCAACACATGTATGAAAGCAGATCAGTGCCAAAAAACATGACCACAAAATTCATATAAACAAGCATGTGTGTAAAATAAAGGATAATAATATTGAGATTAGAGAAAAGAAAGAAACTCCTGGGGGTGAGACTTTGAAGGCACTACCAGAATAACAAATAAAGTAGATAAAAGATATTTCTTAAAGAAAAAATATAAACAAGGTACTGAACATGGTCACTAATACAGGAGACTCAAGATATACAAGAATGTAGATACAATATCCTATATCCGACGCGTTTCAGAGCTGATTGTCGTCTCTTTCATCAGGGGTTAACAAGATGTATGTAGTCTATGAAATTCAAATACAAACAGTCAAACAGTAAATGAATACATCTACCCAATAACATACAGATATGGGGAGAACATATGTACTGTATATACTCGATTATAAGCCGACCTGAATATAAGCCAAGGCACCTAATTTTACCACAAAAAAACTGGGAAAACGTATTGACTCGAGTATAAGCCTAGTGTGGGAAAAGCAGAAGCTACTGGTTAAACAAAGCCCATCTGCAGCCTCACTGTGCCCATCTGCAGCCTCATTGTGCCCATCTGCAGCCTCACTGTGCCCATTTGCAGCCTCACTGTGCCTATCTGAAGCCTCACTGTGCCCATCTGCAGCCTCACTGTACCCATGTGCAGCCTCATTGTTCCCATCTGCAGCCTCACTGTGCCCATATTTAGCTGTACCTTTGATAACCAAAACAGAGGGTGTCTCCCACGGTGTCATGCAGTCTGTTCAGCGGCTGTCCACTGTAACAAAGCCTGCCTCCTCCTCATCCATGATACACTGATTCAGTTTCCCAGCATTGTATCAGTGTTCCGTCTATTACAGATGAGGAGGAGGCCGGGCTTTGTTGCAGTGGATGGCCAACGGACTGCATGACACAGCGGGAGACACCTGCTGTTTTGGTTATTAAAGGTACAGCTGCAGATGGGCACAGTGAGTTTGCACCCTCACTCGAGACCCTCCCTTTGGTATAAGTGGCTTATACTCGAGTATATACGGTACTTAACAACTCACATCTAGTTCAGTTCTATATGCATGAAAAATCCATGTTCACATTTAAAAACACTGTCACATGAGGTCCCCGGCATCCCTGCCCACATTCTAACTGCTTGCAAAAAAATCTGTGCCTCAATTTTAAAAGAAGCAAAAAATAAGGGGGTTAGGGGTTACAGAAGAAGTCCCTGGAGGGAAAAAGCCACGGATACTGGGGCCTGAAGGGAGAGTCCTGGGAAAAGAGCAGATACACATATAAGTGTAGACATGTGTATATATATATATATATATATATATATATATATATATATATATATATATATATATATATGGAGTACATACACAGCCATGCAGACAAAAAGCTGCATGCTAGCAAAACATACCTAATATATGAAATCACACCCAGGCCACAATATCAGGGCCTGAAAAGGCTGAGATTCAAGAGATGCTGGAAAAGAACCCAAAGATTTGGAGTGAATACCATTGCTGTACGCAACAGGCAAAACAAACCCCTATATTGTATGGAAACGATGATAGGTATAAGCATACGCCCCATAAAGGAGGGATAAAGGTTGTTGGGTTGGGTTGCATTAGAAAAAGGCAGTCCTATTGCCAAGGGTACTTACTGTTGTTAAACTTAAGTCCAAGATGAGCATCTCAGGCTCATCCTCTCAGTGGCCAGATGCCATTAGAGTAGAACCGAAATATATATATATAGGCCTGCTCATTTCTGCCGCACTGCCCACCAATTAGGTGACAGCTGTGTGCAGCCAGAAAGAACCCAGGGCTCCTGGGAGGCCCCCTGAGTCGTCCTTGTGCCAACACGCACTGCATAGTGAAGTCACGCGTGAGCGTCCCACCAACACAAAAGTGTTTCCGGGAGGCTGACAAGGTGATCACCACGGAAACAAAGTGGAGTGGCAGATGGACAGAAGACAGCCACTACCAAAGACTGCCCTGAGGGGCGTCTTGGCCATGTGGGGCATACGGGGCTGATTCCCATGGAAAAATAAAGAATAAAGCATATAGAAAAATGAAAATTTGTTGACCTGGCATACCTCAACAACACCATCACTAAAACCACATGGGAATATATTAGAACAAATTTTCCGATTGTACCCACATTCTATTCCCTTCCCAAAATCCATAAAGATGCCTAAAACACCTCTGGAAGACCGATCATATCGGGTAGAGGATCAATCAGCGAGAATGGAAACTGCTTAGTCAATGAGCATTTAAAACCGCATGTTACATGTTTGCAATCCTATGTGAAAGACACAATTAATTTCCTTCAGATTATTGATAACCTTACAATTCCAGAAAATGCTTATCTTGTGACAATTGATGTTGAAGTTTTATACAGCTCCATTCCCCATGACAAGGGATTGGCATTGATAAAGCACATTATCTACTGAAGAGGAGACGAGGATTGGGGTTACAACGAGTTCATCCTATCCCTTTTGGAGTATATTTTACATCATAACGTCTTCACCTTTAATGGCTCCCACTACCTCCAGGTGCAGGGGGTGGCGATGGGGACTTGCTGTGCACCATCATATGCCAACCTGTACCTGGAGGAGTGGGAGTACATGTTTCTCACAGACGACGCCTTGCTGATATACACTGACCACTTTCTTATATGGTTTAGGTATATCGATGACGTCTTTGTCGCGTGGGATGGTCCCCTGGAATTGTTGTCTCAGTGTCTGAAGAGAATGAATAGGAACAAATTTAGCTTGACATTTACTATGTCCTCTAGCACCGATCAGGTTTCTTTTCTCGATGTAGAGGTTACCAGGGGGGACGATGGCACACTCTGCAGCAGTCTGTACCACAAGACCACAGCAGGCAATACTATATTGCACGCCTCAAGCTTTCATCCTCAGACTCTAGTGAGGTCTATCCCTTACAGTCAATATCTCAGAGTCAGACGTAACTGTACCAATGATGATACCTTTGCAGTTGAGGCTGGCAAATTGCGGGACAGATTGCTGCAGAGGGGCTACTCCCACACCTCTCTCAAGAAAGCCTTCAGACATGCCACAACACACTAGACATGATCTTCTGTATTCCCACAAATCCTAGGATAACCACAAGTCAGGATAACCTTTTGAGAATTATCACCAAGTATTGTAACCGGCACGTCGAGATCAGGAATTTTTTGCCAAATTCTGGCATGTGCTTACAATGGACTCATCTTTGGGTCCATTGTTTCCAAAGGTTTCTCTTTTAACATTTAAGAGAGAAGCATCTATTGCCACTAAACTAGTGAAAAGTGAATTTGGGCACTGAACATTGTAAATATAGAGGTACTTTCATTTGTGGTTCGTGTGGCTATTGCAAGTACATGTATATCAACAAGAAACCAATTGTACCTGATGGCAGGGTCTTCAGACCCAAACATTTTGCGAACTGTAGGACATTTGAGGTGATTTATATGCTGAGATGTGACTGTGGTTGCTTTTATGTTGGCAAGACCAAGCTTGAGTTTTAGAAACGATCTTACCGACATATTAAAAGCATGCAGACATGCAATCCTGACCCACCCTTGGGTAGATAGGCAACCACTGTCCATCAGGGCAAATTCCCCAACATCACTTTTTTAATTTTGGACCGTATCCACCCCAGCTCCAGGGCAGGGGACTGGAACAAAGATCTTCTCCAGCTGGAGCTGCACTGGATATATACCTTGAGGGCTACACACCCCCGGGACTCAAGGAGGCAGTTAGTTTAAAGCCCTTCCTCGAGGGGGGGTTTTCCTCAAGGGGAATGGAAAAGTAGCTATCCATTTGGCTTTGTCTTGTAGGCATCTTCTATTGAGCTCTTCTCCATCACCGTTCCCCTTTTGTTTGGCTTTCTGTTCCCCTTTTCTTGTCTTGTCACATGCATACATAATATTTATTTTTGCCCATTTTAATGCCTGTTTTGTTGTCCGTTTTATGCTGCATATCTCGATTTACACACTGCTACATGGAGTGTCTGACTCCCTGGCTATGATTTGTTTTGTCTGCTAAATATTTATATTTACATTAGTGTAATTCTTTTGATCTTTGGCTACCCACAAGTCTCAGGATTGCTTTTGCCTCCTTTATGGGGCATATGCTTATACCTAGCATTGTTTCCATACAATATAGGGGTTTGTTTTGCCTGTTGCTTACAGCAGTGGTATTCACTCCAAATCTTTGGGTTCTTTTCCAGCATCTCTTGAATCTCAGCCTTTTCAGGCCCTGATATTGTGGCCTGGATGTGATTTCATATATTAGGTATGTTTTGCTAGCATGCAGCTTTTTGTCTGCATGGCTGTGTATGTACTCCATATATATACATGTCTACACTTATATGTGTATCTGCTCTTTTCCTAGGACTCCCCCTTCCGGCCCCAGTATCCGTGTCTTTTTCCCTGCAGGGACTTCTTCTATAACCCCTAACCCCCTTATTTTTGCTTCCGGGGATGGGGGTGGAGTCTCTCCATTATTTCTTTTTTTTGCTTCTTTCTTTATTGAGGCACAGATATCTTTTTGCAAGCAGCTACAATGCAGGGCAAGTGCACGGGGGACCTCATGTGACAGTGTTTTTAAATGTGAACATGGATTTTTCATGTATATACAACTGAACTAGATGTGATTTGTTAAGTACATATGTTCACCCCATATCTGTATGTTATTGGATAGATGTATTAATTTACTGTTTGACTGTTTGTATTTGAATTTCATAGACTACATACATCCTGTTAACACCTGATGAAAGAGATGACAATCAGCTCTGAAACGCATCGGGTATAGGATATCTTGATTCTCCTGCATTCATGACCATGTTCAGAACCTTGTTTATATTTTTTCTTTAATAAATATCTTTTATCTACTTTATTTGTTATTCTGGTAGTGCCTTCAAAACCCCACCCCCAGGTGTTTATTTCTTATCTCTGTTCTATACGGGATGTGGCACACTGGGAAATCTGCATCATCAGAATTCTTCTCAATAATATAGAGATTGAACAAAGTCACAGAATTGGTGTTGTTTAAATCATCTGATGAAAAAGCTTCCTCCTACATGGATAATGCGATAAATGATGTACACTCACCAGATGTTGTAGATCCCCCTACCTTATGAGAGGAAAGATGATAAAGGGCTTTTGGGGTCTCCCGACCCCCTTGGCTCTGTCAGGCAAATCCTTTGAGATCCTCCTCCCAAAGTTAGATATCACTCCAAATGGGATGTCACCAGTGGTATTAAATGAAAGAAACTCCTATGAGGACGAACTCCTCATAATGTAAAATTGTAGAGGTAGAAAAACCACAATGGGCTACAACAGTGTAACAGATAAAAATGTTAAAGGGTAGTCTTTAGGCCTCCTGTGCAAATAACTGCACTTTATAGTGGAGGCTGTGGATAACTCAAGACCCACACCGGAGTCAGCATGCATTCCACCTAGACGTGACGTAGCACAGTGTGCCTTGCCATCTTACGCATTTCATCATCAAGCGCAACGTCATCAGAAGCTGGAGATCACACCACACAAACACAATATATATCCCCTCCCCACCATATTGACCCACCCATCCCTTATATAAATGCAGACAGATTTATGCAAACCATGTGGCAAACAGATTTGACCAGTGCACATAAATTACATTAAAAATATTAAATTAAAATCTACTTAAAATATTTAATTACAGGACCGTAATCATTTAATCTGAGGTCCCAATAGGATAATATTTTGCTCCAAAAGACATGATTTAATCATGAATAGGCCCGAATGTTCCACATTAGATGGACACCTAGTTGTCATTAGAATAATCCAACAGACCCAGTCAAATTATTTAAGAAAAACGTCACAAATCACTATATAACCCTTAAGCAACCAGTAAGGAAAAATGTCTTTAAACCTTAGTGATTAAATGAATAGAAAATTTAATTATATAAAAATACTAAATTAGACTGAAAAATGAATTGAATTGAGTTACAATTAAGATATATGAATGCTAAATTGGGCTAATATCAGATGCAAATCCAAATATGCCAATTAATTACCATATTACATAATCAGACTGCAAAACCAGATACTCAAAAATTGGATAAAAAACTGTTATCTATATCAATATTCATACCCTTAGGGGTGAGATTACATAACTCATCGATCAAACGTGTTTCATTCTGTGACACAGCCTTTTGCATGTCTAGGGCAGCACAGTGGTTTAGTGGTTAGCACTTTCACCTAGCAGCAATAGGGTTGCTGGTTCAAATCCTGACCACGACACCATCTGCCTGGAGTTTGCATGTTCTGCCTGTGTGGGTTTCCTCCCACACTCCAAAGACATGCTGGTAGGTTAATTAGACTCTGTCCAAAATAAATTGGCCATAACATGTGTATGTGTATGTCAATGTTGTAAGTGTGTCAGGACCCTACAGGTTAAAGGACCGTGTAAAAGCTGCAGATGGACACCTGTGGCAAGAAAGCACCCTGAGGCGATTCAGTTCACATAGGTAGCGCTATACAAGTCACTCATTCATTCATTATGCCCCCCCCCCACGTGGATCTATTTTGTCTATCCCACAAAAAGTGAGTAGACTGGGATCACTATTACGTTTAAGACGAAAATGGTTGGAAACACTATGCTTCCAAAAACCCTTTTATGATGTTTTTACAATGCTCACCCAAACATACTAATAACTTTTGTGTAGTGCAGCCAACATATTGTTGGCCACAAGGACAGGAAAACAATTATGAGTGCTCTGACAGGTAATGATATTTTTTATTGGATATTGCTTAAAGGTGACAAGGGACTGGAAATACATGGTTTTCCTCTTTCTATTCCAAACTGTCCTACAAGGTTTACGTCTACCACAGGTATAAAACCCTTATGGTCCAGAAAGGTAACCAGATTCCTTGGATTGTCCGATACATTGTTCACCAGTTTATCTCTCAAGTTTGGTGCCCTGCGATACACAAATCTAGGTTTAATGGGCAAAAAAGATGCCAGATTGTTATGCCTCAACAGGATTAGCCTATAGTGATGAACGATTTTTTCAGACTGGTCCTATCTAAACTCTGTACATTTTGTTTTAGCATCTGTGGGGACAAGTGGTCATATCCTTTCTCACTAAACCTATCTATAACTAGATCAGGTTGATTACTAAATTCCTTCTCCTCTCTACAATTTTGACAGAGTCTCATCAATTGCCCCTTTGGTATTCCCTTCAGCCACATAGGACGATGACAACTATGTATCGGAATGTAACCATTCCAATTAGTTGTTTTGAAAAAGGTTTTCGTATACAGCTTGTTATCTTTTTTATATAATGTTAGATCAAAGAATTATGCCTGCTGATGATCCCAAACACCCGAAAAAATAATATTGTAGGCAATGATATTAATTTCCTCCAAAACTGTTTTCAAACTCTCTTCCGAGCCCTTCCAATATTATATTATACATCATCTATATATCTTCAGTATATTTCTGATTCCTTCCTTGGCTTTCCAAAAATCTCCTCCTGCTCCCATTTACTTGGAAAATGTTTGCCACGTTGGGTGCGTACTTTGTCCCCATCTTAACACCCTTGTATTGATGATAGAAGTTCTGATACCAGAAGTAGTTGCTACCCATGGCTAATTCTAAAGCCTCCACCAAGAAGGAATGCTGGTCTAATTTTAATCCTATTCTCTCTTTTAAGGCCCATTTTACCACTCTTAGAGCATCATCCTGGCAAATGTTGGTATAGAGCAACTCCACATCCACAGTCGCCAGGATGGTATTATCTCAGACTTTAAAATCTTCAAGCATATTGATTAATTCCTTTCTCTCCTGCAAATAAGCATTCAAATACTCTCCTATCTGGGAAAAAGGAGAATCTAGCCCGCTAATTATAGGCCTACTGGGTGGTATGGTCTGATTTGGACCTTAGGGATCTGGTAAATAACTGGTAATTTTGGGGCTCATGGTAACAACTATCTACCGTATATACTCGAGTATAGGCCGACCCGAATATAAGCCGAGGCCCCCAATTTACCCCCAAAAAACTGGAAAAAATTATTGACTCGTGTATAAGCCGAGGGTGAGACATGCCTGTCCATCCCTGTGTGTCCGTCCATCCCTGTGGGTCCATCCATCCCTGTGTGTGTGTCCATGCATCCGTGTGTGTGTGTGTCCATGCATTCGTGTGTGTGTGTGTGTGTGTCCATGCATCCGTGTGTGTGTGTGTGTGTCCATGCATCCGTGTGTGTGTGTGTGTGTGTGTGTGTGTGTGTGTGTGTGTGTGTGTGTCCGTGCAGCCTACCTGTGTCCAGCCTGCCTGTGTCCGTCCAGCCTGCGTCCCGTCCAGCCTGCGTCCCGTCCAGCCTGCGTCCCGTCCCGGCCCGGCCCGGCCCGTCCCGGCCCGTCCCGGCCCGGCCCGTCCCGTCCCGAGCCGAGCCTCCGTCCTTCAGCTCTTCGTCGGCGGCCATTCTAGGATTCAAAAGCCGCGCCTCCGTCGGTGATAGGCGGAACACTCAATTTCCCACTGACTGCTGTTCCGCCTATCGGATGTCCGTGATAGGCGGAACACTCAATTTCCCGGCAGCCTGTGTTCCGCCTATCACGGGCATCGTCTCATCCTCGTCCGTAGTACGAGGATGAGACGATGCCCGTGATAGGCGGAACACAGGCTGCTGGGAAATTCAGTGTTCCGCCTATCACAGGCGAAGGCGGAGCCGGAGGCGCGGCTTTTGAATTCTAGAATGGCCGCTGTCTGTCTGCTCGACACGCTGATCGAGCGGGCAGACAGCGATGACTCGAGTATAAGCCGAGGGGGGCACTTTCAGCCTCAAAAAAGAGGCTGAAAATCTCGGCTTATACTCGAGTACATACGGTATATTACTTTTTATTTAAAATGCCCTTCTTATGTGCTTTAGAAACTTTTTACATTTATTTCTATATTTAATAGTGGGGTTATGTTTAGTTTTTCATCTGTAGATGTATCACTCACCAATCTGTTAAGCTCTTTATTATAGTCTTCTTTCTTTAATATAACTATTCCCCTGCAAATTACCACTTCTTTTTTTTTTCTCCAATTCCTTGATCCCTGTCCATATATCCCTTTTTGCTCTTCTTTGGGTTTTTTTCATGTTTATTTAAATCCTTTTCAACCAAGGCTTTAAAAGTATCAATAAAATGACTGGAGGGCCCCGTAGGGTTAAAAACAGAATTATTTTTAAGGCTACTGTGATTTTTAGACTCCTCATCTTTATCATCAGTTCCCTTTAAAAGGAAATGTTTTTAATATTCAACTTGCGTATAAACTTCTGTAGGTCTATATATATATATATATATATATATATATATATATATATATATATATATACAGTATATATAAATATATATATATATATATATATATATATATATATATATATATATATATACAGTATATATAAATATATATATATATATATATATATATATATATATATATATATATATATATATATATATATATAAAAGTTTAAGACCACAATCTAAAACCTTCAATTCATTTTCAGAAAAAAACTACCCTACTTAAATTAAAAATGCCCTCCCCTAATTTTCTCGCTTCATTTTTACTGCGACCGCCTCTGCACCTTCTATGTCTCTTCCCCTATCTCCTCCTCTCTTTGGTAGTATGGGTGGGTAAAGTTGTTGGCAGAAATTCCCTCTCCCCATGTCCACAGATACAATTATTACTTCCCTCATTCAACCCTGCTAGTACTAACGAGGTTGCTAAACTTTTATCTAACACTCATCTAACCACCTGCCCCCTGGATCCTGCTCCTTCGCCCTCTGGCTCGATTCTACACTCTAACTCACATTTTCAACCTCTTCCTTACTTGTGGCATCTTCCCAAACTCTCTAAAACATGCGCTAGTCCCCCCATACTTAAAAAGCCCTCACTGGACCCCACCAATCTTAACAACCTACGCTCCATCTCCTTACTCGCCTTCTCCTCCAAACTTCTTGAAAGACAGGTCTACAAACGACTGAGTGACCATCTGACCATCAACAAACTTTTAGATCCCCTTCAGTCCATATTTCTCCCCCAACACTCCACGGAAACTACTCTCCTTAAACTCACAAATGACTTACTAATGGCTAAAACCAACAGACACTATTTTGTACTACCCCTGGACAGAGCTGGTGCAAGGATTTTTGACACCCTAGGCGAAACCTCATTTTGCCGCCCCCTTGGCTCCACCCCTGACTCCACCCCCTTTGCCCTGCCCATGTATACCCCACCTTTTTAATGAAGCACCCATCAATGCAGCCTACCAATGAATGTTTGCTTGCTTGCATTCATTCAGGAGTTGGGACACAGACACAGTCCTCTGCCAACGCTGCGCCTCTGACACTTTGTGCAAACGGAGCAGTGGTGGCCTGGTGATGCTGAGGCTAAGATGCTTGCTGCAGAGAGAAAAGAGTAGGAACACCAGTGGCCAGGTGCCCCTAGGCAACAGTGCGCCCTAGGGGGCTGTTTAGTTTGCCTAGTGGTAGCACCGGCCCGGCTCCTGCTACATAACTATAAATCTCCATGGTTGAGCACTCAACTGCTACCCTCTTCAGCTGCAGAGGCAGCAGCAGGTAGTCAATATTTTTGTTTATTTAGGCCCCATACACATGATCAGAACAAAAAATATTGCTTTTGAATCGATCGTACGATAATCTGATTGTACACAGCATTCCAGAGCCAATCATGACAGTTCATCTGATATATACGATCAGACATGCTTGAAAAATTTCTCCGTACGATACCAGATTGTATGATTTCTGCACTTTTCCCACACCACGTGAAAATACAGAAATTTATGGGATCCATTGATTTTTTTTTTTTTTAATGGCATCCCCACACATGCAGCAAACACACTTGTATTCATACCCACCAAAACAGACCGCACTGCAATATAATGCAGATTGGTGTGAAGCGATTTCAAAAATCACATTTGCATCTTTATTGCACGTTTCACGCAAACACGGCTGCCCATTGATATTAATAGGCTTCCTTAAGTGCCAGTTCACACTAGTGCGATGCGGGAACCCTGCGAACGACACGCATGGCAGTTCACACTGCCATATGCGAACTGCTGGGGAGTGTCATTATATGTTAACGACACCCCCATTTCAGCTCACATATTGCACTGCGAACTGACAGTTTGGACATGAATCGGATCGCATATATGTGAACACACATACGATCCGATTCTGGTCCAAACAGAAAAAAGCATCCTGTGCGTGTTTGGACTCAATGCGGTGCGATATCAGCCATAATATCTGTACGGCTGACATCGCACCGCACAGACATCGCATGTAATGTGAACAGCAGTGCGCTGCGAATTACATGCGATGTCAGGCATCGCACAAGTGTGAACTGGCACTAAAACACGATACGTGGGAACACACACACTCTGATACACCTCGGAGGGAGCAAGTCCTCAATAAAGTGAAAAGGGAATGTGATCCCCCCCCCATCACTACACATGGGATGACCCCATTATTACATATCAGTACACATGGGGTGAGCCCACATTAACATACAGGGGTAACCCTCATCACTACGCAATAGTTGACCCCCATTATTACACAGGGGTGACCCCTTAATTACTGCACAGAGTTGCCCCCATTATTACAGATAACCCCACATTAATACACAGGGTAGACCCCTCCATCACTACACAGGAGGAACCCCATTATTACACATTGGTGACCAAATGTAGAGAAAGTTGCATAGAGGTGATAGTGGGAGGACTGAACCATATACAGGTGGGGGGGGGGTGTCCAGGCACACACTTACCTCATGGTGATGGGTAGTCAGGCAGCTGCGGATGACAACTAGCAGGAGGACTGTGTCTCTGGCTCCTCAGGAGATCACACATGCGGCTCTCATCAGTGGATTCCCACAGAGCTCCAGCCGGCACCAGACCGAGTATGAACCCGGGAAGGAGAGATGGAGTGTGCTCAGTCCCCCGCCCCCCCCTCCTCCTCCTCCTCCTCCAGTGACCAGGGTTAGTGGATATCTGTTCTCCGCTCTGATGTATTGTGGATGAAGTGAGAACACCGGCGAAGAGCATCCCCGGCATCCCTTTAGATGGGTCACAGACAGCACCAGAGTTCTCCACCCGTCGCCACTGAGACTGTACGGGGCCTCGGGAGCAGCTGCCTGCTGTGTTAAGATGGACATAGTAGCTGACTGCAAACAGAGGGAAGAGGGTCACCAGTGGCCAGGCGCCCTAGGCGGAAGTGCGCCCTAGGCGGCTGCCTAATCCGCCTAGTGGTAGCACCGGCCCTGCCCCTGGATCTCTCTGCTCCCTTCAAACAGTGGACCACCCCCTCCTCCTCAAAAAACTCCACTCCTTTTTTCACCATGACTGTACTCTTTGCTGGTTCTCATCCTACCTATCTCACCGCTCCTTCAGTGTCACTTACAACTCTACTTCCTCCTCTCCTCTTCCTTTCTCTGTCGGGGTCCCCCAAGGTTCTGTTCTTGGACCTCTCTTTTTCTCAATGTACATCGCCTCCCTGGGTCAGTTGATTGCCTCCCATGGCTTTCAATATCATCTCTACACTGATGACACCCAAATCTATCTGTCAGGTCACCTTGAGGCCAGGTGACAGATGCACACCGTAGGGATCAGGAGTGCACCGCAAGGTAGTGGACCCTACGGCTGACTGCTGCGGACAGGAGTCAAGGTGATAAGGAAGGCAGGGCTGCCGGAACACCAAGACGGGTTAGAGCATAAGATTCCCTGGGGAGCGGAATCTAAGAGCCAGCAGGTGTTCACCAGAGCCTCTAGTGGTGAGTATGGACTGGGCTGCAACTGGCTCCAGGTCGCGACCCCCAGGGTCCCCCAGCTCACACCCACAGTAGGCAACAGGAGGATAGGGATAGTGAGGGAATAAGCCAAGGTCGGGCCCACAAGCAGACAAGGACAGCAGAGTTCACGCCAAAGGTTCAGGGTCACAGGCAAAAAGGGATAGTCAGGGACACGCCAAAAGTTCAGGGTTACAGGCAAACAGGGATAGTCAGTGACATGCCAAAGTTGGTAAAAGAACAAATGAAGAGCACACGGCAAGTAACAGGAAGCCAAACACACAAAGGTGGATCAGTAGGGTTGGCCTGCAGTGCACAGGTTAATATAGAGTTCTCTGATAGGAGCTAGGGTGGAGCCATGCCAGAGGAGGGATTATAAAAGCAGTCAGGTGAGAGTCGGCTGGTCTCTATGAACACATGGAGACAGGTAAGCAGACAAACTCTATTGCATAACTAATGATAGTACCACCCCCCCCTTACGAGGCCTCCCCCTTCCCGCCTGGAACCAGGTTTAGAGGGGAACTTCAAATGAAACTTCCTCAACAGACGAAGTGCAAAGACCTCGGAAGCCAAAATCCACGACCTCTTGTCAGGACCAAACCCTTTCCAGTGCACGAGGTACTGGAGAATGCCTCTACAGAGTCGGGAATCCAAAATTTGGCTAACCTCATACTCCTGCTAATCCTCAGAGACCGGTGCTATGGTAGAGAGAGGACGAGAGAACTTATTGAGGACTAAAGGTTTCAGAAGGGCAACGTGGAAGGAGTTAGAGATTTTGAGGCTTTTGGGAATCTGGAGCTTGAAACAAACCAGATTCAGTTTTGAAGTTATGGTGTACGGACCAATGAATCTTGGGGCAAATTTGAGAGAAGGAACCCGGAGTTTGAGGTTCCTGGTGGAGAGCTAGACTTTGTCTCCTGGCTGAAGAGAAGGTGGCTTACGCCTGCGACGGTCAGCAAAACTCTTGAATTTGTTGGCAGCTTTCTGGAGGGATTCATGAATGTCAGCCCACATGGAATTGAATGATTTATGAACAGCAGCCAAAGCTGGAATGTCAGAAGAACAAGTCATAGGAAGAGGGAGTAGAGGATGTCTTCCATAAACAGTGACAAAGGGTGTTTTCTGAGAACTGACGTTGACATGATTATTGTGGGAGAACTCAGCCCACGGTAATAGTGATGCCCAATCATCGTGATGGGCCAAGACCAAGGTACGGAGAAAGACCTCCAACTTCTGGTTAACCCTCCCAGTCTGGTCATTGGATTGGGGATGGTAAGAAGAGGTAAAATCGAAGGTAATGTCGAGGGATTTGCAAAAGGCTCTCCAAAAACGAGAAGTAAACTGCACACCCCTGTCCGAAATGATATGGGAAGGAACACCATGAAGGCGGAAAATCTCTCGTACAAAAATGGCTACCAAGGCAGGGGCAGAAGGGAGACCAGGAGGGAGACCAGGAAGAGGAACAAAATGAGCCATCTTGGAGAACCGATCGATTACCACCCAAATGGCCGAATTATTCTCAGACAGTGGAAGATCAGTGATAAAATCCATGGTGATATGAGACCAGGGCTCCTTAGGAATGGGCAAGGGCATGAGAAGACCAGCAGGGGCTTGAGTGGAAGATTTAGACTGAGCACAGACGTGACAAGCCTTAACGTAGTCTTTAACATCCGAGTGGAGATCCACCAGTAGTGACGACTGATAAGCAGGAAGGATCGGAACCCAGCATGACCTGCCACCTTGGAATCATGTCCCCAATGAATTATCTTAGGTCTTAGCTCCGTGGGAACAAAGGTCTTGCCAGGAGGAATTTCTGATTGGGCAACAATGCATGAGGTAGGAATGATCGGCTCAGTATCAGGGGTGGACTCCTCGTCCAAAGTGTCAAATGACCTAGAGAGTGCATCAGCCCGACCATTACAGGAACCAGGTTTGTACATAATCGTGAATTTAAAACGGGAAAAGAAGAGACTCCACCTGGCCTGTCTGGGGTTCAGACGTTTAGCATTCTGTAGGTATTGTAGATTCTTGTGATCAGTAAAGATTGTTATGGAGTGAGGGGAACCTTCCAAGAGACAATGCCACTTCTCCAATGCCAATTTAATTGCGACAAGTTCCCGATCACCAATGGCATAATTTCTCTCTGCCTGAGAATTTTTTTTGGAGAAGAATGCACATGGTTGATGGATTCCACCGTGGTTAGAGAGTAAAATTCCCTGGGGCGCGGAGTCTAAGCGCCAGCAGGTGTTCACCAGAGGCTCTAGTGGTGAGGATGGACTGGGCTGCAACTGGCTCCAGGTCGCGACCTCCAGGAACCCCCAACTCACACCCACAGTAGGCAACAGAAGGATAGGGATAGTGAGGGAATAAACCAATGTCGGGGCCACAAGTAGACAAGGACAGCAGAGTTCACGCCAAAGGTTCAGGGTCACAGGCAAACAGGGGTAGTCAGGGACACGCCAAAGGCGGTAACAGAACAAATGAAGAGCACACGGCAGGTAACAGGAAGCCATACACGCAAAGGTTGATCAGCAGGGTTGGCCTGCAGTGCACAGGTTAATATAGAGTTCTCTGATAGGAGCTAGCATGGAGCCATGCTAGAGGAGGGATTATAAAAGCCATCAGCTGAGAGTCGGCTGGTCTCTAGAGATGAACACATGGAGACAGGTAAACAAACAAACTCTATTGCATAACCATGACACTATCTCTTTACCCCCTGGCTCTCTCCATCTGTTTTCTCACGCATCACCAACTTACTAGCAGACATATTAGCCTGGATGTCACATCACTTCCTCAAATCTATCCAAATGGTCCTAGGTGTAATCCTGGACTCTGAACTAACCTTTTTGGCCCCACATCCTATCGGTATGCAAAATTTGCTGCCTCAATCTCAGCAACATCTCCAAGATATGCCCCTTCCTAACCAATGTTGCCACAAAGCTTCTAATCCACTCCCTGGTCATCTCTCGCCTCAACTACTACAACTCCCTCCTCATTACCTCTAAATAGGCTATCCCCACTTCAGTCCATCATGAATGCTGCTGCCAGGCTCATCCACCTCACAAACTGCTCAGCATCTGCTATTCCCCTCTGCCAATCCCTCCATTGGCTGCCACTCAACCAACAAATTAAATTCAAGATACTAACAATACCTTCCTCCTGCTCTCTAACTCCCTTGTCACCTCATCCCATGCTCGCCTTCAGGACTTCTCCAGAGCCTCTCCCATCCTCTGGAATGCTCTA
The DNA here is from genome assembly GCF_037356315.1 of Lithobates pipiens. Taxonomy (NCBI): domain Eukaryota; kingdom Metazoa; phylum Chordata; class Amphibia; order Anura; family Ranidae; genus Lithobates; species Lithobates pipiens. Next base: position 78,010,790 of record NW_027507790.1, on the reverse strand, counting down.
CCCCAATCTGTCCAACTTTCTCCCACTTTGTCCACTTTCAGACGATCCCTGAAAACTCATCTCTTCAGAGAAGCCTATCTGGACCCCACCTAACAACTGTACATTTACTTTCTCCATCAGCACATTCCCCACACTTATTACCTCTTGTATCTCTTGACCTTCCATCTTAGATTGTAAGCTCTAAGAAGCAGGGCCCTCTGATTCCTACTGTATTAAAGTGTATTGTATTTGTACTGTCTACCCTCAAGTTCTAAAGAGCTACGTAAACTGTTGGCATTATATAAATCCTGTATAATTATAATAATAATAATAATATTTATCTTTATATTCACCCAAATCCACAAAAAAATTGTAATGGTGTTATTTATAATGGCCAGTTTATTTTTCCGCCTAGATACAATAATGCCAAACAATTTCTTTTCACAAGATTTAAAAAATGGTTATCACTCTTCCTGAGAAACTCTATCCTTCATTCCGTCATTTGATGCTATATCCCACCTTAATCTCCTAGGGGTGATATTATCTTTTAACCACTTCACGCAAATCGCCATACCCGTACGTTGGTACTTTGACACTAAATACCGGAGTTATGGCAGCAGCTAGCTGCCATAACTTTTGTATTTTCAGGAAAGGCATGCGTTTCTCTTTGAGATAAAAGTGTTCTCTGCGGTGGATTCACCGCAAGAGATCACTTTTATCGGCGGCAGGAGAAGTGCCCACCCCCCTCCCGCAACGCTCCGGTCATCTCCGCCACTTACCAGACCAGCAGGTCCACCTTTGGATGTCTGGCTGCTGGCTGAGGGGTGGATGGCCTCTGCTCGGCTCCATGACATGGGAGGGAGGAAGCAACCTCAAACGTCACTTCTGCCCATAGCTCTTAAAGGAGAGTTTCTTTTTTTTTTCAATCTTAGTGCAAATATGAGAACTGAGGTCTTTTGCCACCGGATCTTATAATAAAGAGGTCCTGTCATGCTTTTTTTTTCATTACAAGGCATGTTTTCTTGCCTTGTAATAGGAATAAAAGTGACCCAACATTTTTTTTTTTAAAACTGTGTCAAAATAAAAAAAATTAAAAGTAAAGTAAATAAGAATTAATTTTTTTTAAGCACCTTGGTGTGACAGAAAGTATTGCAACGACCGCCATTTTATTCTTTAGGGTGTACATTATATATAATGTTTGGATGTTCTAAGTCATTTTCTAGCAAAAAAAAAAAGATTTTAACTTGTAAACAAGTGTTAAAAAAGAGGCTCGGTCCTTAAGTGGTTAAATACTTTTCTAGTGTAAGAAAATATCCCACCACGTCCAGGTTTGTTTATCCATGGCACTTTTTAAAGATCTAAACAAGTGTTCCATATCCCTATTAACCTTCTTATTTCCAACAAAATCAAAAATGTCATATACATCCATGGCTGCGTAAAGTGTCAATCTCTAAAGTATAAATATACAAATGTGTTAAACGGTGCACCCACGCCAATAAACTAATTATGCATATCAAATGAATGAATAAATTGAAGCTGCTGTTGCAACCCTCAAGTGAATGCTAAAAAATGTGCACATAATGCTATGTGCAACCAGTGCTTACCAACACCCAAATCTATTTCTCTACCCCTCAGCTCACTCCCTCTGTCTCCTCCTCACGTATCACTAATTTACTATCAGATATATCAGTCTGGATGTCACATCACTTCCTCAAACTCAATCTATCCAAAACCGAACTTATAATTTTTCCTCCCCCAAATGCCCCTTCCCCTGATCTCACTGTCAAAATCGATGGCACAACCTTCTAGGTGTAGTTCTGGACTCTGAACTCTCCTTTAAGCTACACATCCAATCACTGTCCAAATCCTGCTGCCTCAACCTCCGCAACATCTCCAAAATATGCCCATTTCTAACCAATGACGCAACAAAGCTCTTAATTCAGTCGCTGGTCATCTCCCGCCTCGACTACTGCAACTCCCTTCTCATTGGCTTACCTCTACATAGTCTATCACCTCTTCAATCCATCATGAATGCCGCTGCCAGACTCATCCACCTTACCAATCGCTCTGTATCTGCTACTCCTCTCTGTCAATCCCTCCACTGGCTTCCGCTCAGCCAAAGAATTAAATTCAAAATACTAACAACTACGTACAAAGCCTTCCACAACTCTGCCCCCAATTACATCACTAGCTTAGTCTCTAAATACTAACCTACTCGTTCTCTTCGTTCCTCTCAAGACCTCCTGCTCTCTAGCTCCCTCATCACCTCCTCCCATACTCGCCTCCAGGACTTTTCCAAAGCCTCTTCAATTCTATGGAATGCTCTACCCCAATCTGTCCGCCTATCTCCTACTTTATTAGCTTTTATACGATCCCTGAAAACACTTCTCTTCAGAGAAGCCTACCCCACACACATCTAACTGTATTTTAATTTTCTCCATCAGCTCATCCCCCACAGTTATTACCTTTTGTTTTAACATGACCCTCCCTTCTAGATTGTAAGCTCTAACAAGCAGGGCCCTCTGATCCCTCCTGTATTGATTTGTATTGTAAGTGTACTGTCTACCCTCATATTGTAAAGCGCTGCGCAAACTGTTGGCGCTATATAAATCCTGAATAATAATAATAATAATAATAATAACATCAAGATAACAAAATTACTGTGACAATGCATAACTTCATAGCCTAATATAAAACAAAAGGAGTGCAAATCAATCCTGCAATTGAGCAGGGGGAAGATATTTTAACAAACAGACCCCTTTCTCAACACATGTATGTGAAGGCAAATCAGTACCAAAAAACGAGACCACAAAATTCATACAAACAAGCATGTACATAAAATAAATGATAATAATATTGAGATTGAACAAAGTCTCACAATTGGTGTCGTTTAAATCATCCAACGAAAAAGCTTCCTCCTACATGGATAATGCGATAAATGATAAAGTGTAGCTGCACACTCACCAGACGTTGTAGATTCCCCTGCCTTATGACAGGAAAGATCATAAAGGGCTTTTGGGATCTCCCCGACCTCCTTGGATCTTTCAGGCAAATCCTCTCGAGAACCTCCTCCCAAAGATAGATATCAGTCCAAATGGGATGTCAACAGCGGTGTTAAATGAAAAAAAATAGAGAACAAACTCCTCATAGTGTAAAATTGTAGAGGTAGTTTATTAAAAGCCTCAGTGAGCTACAACAGTTTAACAGATAGAACATGTTAAAGGGTAGTCTTTAGACCTCCTGTGTGAACAGATTGCTGAGTGATACAGCTACGTATGAAAAACCAAAACATAACCCCACTATTAAATATAGAAATAAATGTAAAAAGTTTCTAAAAACAGTACATAAGAAGGGCATTTTAAATAAAAAGGAATATAGATAGTTGTTACCAGGAGCCCAAACTTACCAGTTATTTACCAGATCCCTGAGGTCCATAAGAACCAGACCATGCCACCCGGTAGACCTATCATTAGCGGGATAGATTCCCTTTTTTCCCGGATAGGAGAGTATTTGGATGTATATTTGCAGCCCTTGGCCCAGCAGTAATCTGTTTATTTGCGTGAGAGCAAGGAATTAATCAATATGCTTGAAGATTTTAAAATCTGAAATAATACCATCCTGGCAACTGTGGATGGGGAGTCACTCTATATCAACATTTGCCAAGATGATGCTCTAAGAGTGTTAAAATGGGCCTTGAAAGGGAGAATAGGATTAAAATTAGACCAACAGTCCTTCATGGTGGAGGCTTTGGAATTAGCCATGGGTAGCAACTACTTCTGGCATCAGGGGAGTCTCTATCGTCCACACAAGGGTGTTTCCATGGGGGCAAAGTACGCACCCAGTGTGGCAAATATTTTCCTAAGTAAATGGGAGCGGGAGGAGATTTTTGGAAAGCCAAGGAAGGAATTAGAAATATACTGAAGGTATATAGATGATGTACTGATAATATGGAAGGGCACGGGAAGAGAGTTTGAAAACTTTTTTGGAGGAAATTAATATCAATGCCTACAATATAATTTTTTCAGGTGTGTTTGGGATCATCGGCAGGTAAATGTCTTGGATCTAACATTATATAAAAAGATGACAAGCTGTATATGAAAACTTTTTTCAAAACAAGAGATTGGAATGGTTACATTCCGATACATAGTTGTTATTACCCTAAGTGGCTGAAGGGAATACCAAAGAGGCAATTGATGAGACTCTGTTGAAATTGTAGAGAGGAGAAGGAGTTTAGTCATCAAGCTGATCTAACTATAGATAGGTATAGGAGAAAAGGAAAGGATATTACCACTTGTCCCTACAGACGCTAAAACAAAACGTACAGAGTTTAGATAGGACCGATTTGTTAGGAAATAGGTATAGGGAGGGAGAGGATTGCCGTATGGCTTTCATCACCAATTTTAACTATAACTATAACAGAAGAGCGGTGGGGATGTCCTTGTGGAAAAAGCCACAAGCTCCATGTGCCAGCAGGAAGCTGAAGCCTCAAGGGACATGGGGAGGAGATAATAGCTGTGTAAGCTGTGTAACTCTGTGTAGGAGTGTTACGGAGCTGTCAGAGTGGGAAGTCACTTACCACTGTGTCTGGCCAATCAGTGATTGGCCAGACACAGTGGTAGGTTTCTACCCACTCTGACAGCACTCGTGAACTCTTCCAAAGGGACACCCCGGCTCTTCTGTGATGCTGCATTTGGAAAGCACCTACCCTCACTAGCACTGTAAATGCACATTATACTATCAACAATTTGTATTTTACATTTTTTTTGCAAAAGTTCATTACATTTTCAAGTTTACAAACAAGAACAACAGAAACTGTTACATGTAGTCATATATCTGACATCAATGGCATCAAAAGATATCACATTTCATAAACAATGTAAATAAACAAATTAAGTACATTCTAATCATTGTATCAGTCGTATCCGATCTAGTTGATTGTAAACAGAGATGTCTCTGTTGTGAGGTTTTGGAGGTAAGTCCTTGGAGGGTCTGCACATGGGTGTCTGGTAAGCCAAGACAAGCTTTTCTGGATCTCAAACACCCCTAATGGGATCAAACTGTGAAAGGGAGGGACGGTTGTTGCCGTTTTAAAAAGGCTCATCAGTTTTGGTCTACTCAGGGGTGTAGCTGACCCTCTCCGCATGTATGAGGGTTTTGTAGAGCCAGCCTCCGGAAATGGGCATTCATGTAAAGGAGCTCAACTATATAAGTTCTTTAAGTTGGCCCCACCTTTGAAGGTTGGTATAGTAATAGGGTTTAATTTTCCCCCAGCTATGTGTGGGGGGGGGCTCGTTATGTAAGGGATGGTTGAGAAAGAGTGGATGGGGGTGCGGGGATTATATCCTTGTTGGAAATGAAGACGTATTTGAGGAGCGTCTGTTTATTTCCACTGCATGGAGTTATGAGTTGTGCTGGAGATCTAGTCCCTGAGCCACTGTGTGATAGGTTTGGTGCTATTCAAGAAATGTCTAATCTTTAAGAATTTGTATAAGGGAATGCTACGCTCCAGGAATCGGGAGGACAGGTCGCTGTATGTAATGAGTTTATCATTTTGAAAAAGTTGTTGTGCTCTAAGTGGAGGTTCATAGTGTGGGCAAGTCAGGCTACCCTCCGAGAAGCCAGGAGGGAAATCGGGGTTCTGTTCTAGTGGGGTCGGTGTGTTACATGCTGCTTTGAAGTTAAAGTGGTTGTAAACCCTTACAAACCACTTTGACCTACAGGTAAGCCTAGATTAAGGCTTACCTGTAGGTCCAAGAAATATCTCCTAAACCTGTATGGTTTAGGAGATATTTCCCTGAAAACAGGCACTGCTGTCTACGGCGCATACGCCGTAGACAGCTGCGCGCAGGCGCACTGAGCGCAGCATTCTCGACGGAGCTGCCGCGCGTGTCGGCTCCCGTGCGCATGCGCGGGAGTGACATCATCGCGGCTTCGCCGAATGACAGCGGCGGAGCTGCGAGACCCCACCAAGAAGATGGATGCGGCGGACTACAAGGGACAGCGGCGACTTCGCTGGCTCCTGTGTCAGGTAAGTGACACATAATGGACTACTATGCGATGCATAGTAGTCCATTATGCTTTGCCTTTGCAGGGAATGAAAGAGGAAGTAAACTCATCAGGGTTTACTTCCTCTTTAAGTAGCGTGGAGCCTGTTAGTGGGTGGGTAGAGTTTGCCTTAGGGATCAATTTGACATCAATCCAAGGTAGGTGGGGTATTGGTACCTGTGCAAAGGAGTTCTCCATTGTGATCAAATCTGTGAACATGCTAGTCAATTATACTAGTGGGGTGACAGGACCAGTGATATCTGTGGATGTCAGGGAGTCCTAGCCCTCCTGTTGATTTGGGGAGGGATATTTTATTCCAGTTTAATCTAGGAGATTTGGAAGCCCAAATAAAATTTCTGCATAGCCGTCTGTAATTTGTAAAGAAAGATAAGGGGATTTTGATTGGAATGGTCTGAAAAAGGTATAGAATTCTGGGTAGAATGTTCATCTTTAAGATAGCTATTTGGCTAAACCATGAGAAGTGCCCTGAATTCCATTTTTGGAGGTCCTTCTGGATTGTTTGGACTATAGGTAAGTAATTTCTTTCATAAAATTCTGATAATTTAGCGGGGTTTGTATACCCAGGTATGTAAGGGCGTGTGGTTTCCATCCAAAAGGAAAGTTTTCTTGGCATTGTGAGACCAAGATTAATGGGAGGGAGACGTTCAGTGCTTTTGATTTTGCTAAATTTATTTGGAGGTTAGAGATAGTGTTGAAGAAGGCAAAGTCCCTAAGCAAATTGGGTATGGTGTTTATGGTGTCAGAGAGGAAAAGAAGAATATTGTCCGTGTACGCCGCAATTTTGCAATGTTTGTTCTGGATGTCAAAGCCTTTATTGTCTGGGTTAGCCCTTTGTTTGCGTAACAGGGGTTCCAGAATGAGCACAAAAATGAGGGGGGAGAGGGGGCATCCCTGACGTGTGCCGTTCAAGATGGAGAAGGTGCTCGACAGGTGGCCATTGACTCTGATTCTGGCTGTGGGAGTTGAGTATAGTGCCTATATCAATTGAAGTAGATGTGCAAGAAATCCCATAGCCTGTAATGCAGCCATCATGTAGTCCCACACCACTCCGTCGAACACCTTCTCCATGTCGAGGGACAGGAAAAAGCCCTTTTTGGAGGTAGTTGTGAGCCAGTGGTGAATTTTAATAGCCTTCATGGTTTTATTCCTGGCCTCCCTTCCAGGGATAAATCCTACCTGGTCTAAAGAGATCAGTTTGGGGACTAGGGGAAGTATGCGATTTGCAAGAATTTTAGCATAAAGCTTCACGTCCACATTTAGGAGGGATATGGGTCGGTCGTTGGATACTATTGTGACATCTTTGCCTGGCGTAGGTATGAGCGTTATGTGGGCTTCAAGAATGTCATTGTTGGCTAGGGAAGATGAGGATAAAGAGTTAAAGGCCTTGGTGAAGTGGGGTATAAGTATGTCAGAGAAACTTTTGTAATAGCTCACGGTTAGGCCATCCGGACCCAGGCTTTTACCTGTATTAAGTTGTTTTAGGGTGGTTAAGGTTTCTTCTATAGTAATAGGGTGTGGGTGTTTGAGTTCCACGGAGTCCTCTGCAGTAATGAGTGATGGGCTATACTGTTTTAAGAAGTTATTAATGGTCTCAATTCGGTCCTGGGTATGTCCTTTTGCATGTGGGGGGGGAGGGGGTAAATTATAGACTTTAGAGAAGTACTTGACAATTTGGTTGGCAATATCTTCTGTGGTTACAAAGTGTTACCCAAGGGGTCTTTAATCGTGTGTATGGTAGATGCTGCTTTTTTGTGCTGTAGGGCTCTAGCTAACAGTTTCCCTGATTTATTTCTGAATTCATAAAATAATTTTTGCGTTAACACATATTTGCGTTTCAATGTTTTACCTAATTCCTCCAAAAGCTCTTCTCTTGCCTTTAAGAGGTCGACAAGTGATTTGGTGGCTAGGGACCACTTGTGAACTCGTTTAAGAGCCTGGATTTGTGTGGATAAATCAGCGATACAAGCTTTTCTGAGTTTATTTCGCTTGGCAGCTATGGCAATGAGTTCACCCCTGATTACCCATTTACAGTGTGCACAGCCCAAATAGTAGCGGGCATGGGGTCTACAGTGTTGTTTTCTTTAAAGTAATGTGAGAGGTGTGTAGTGATTTTCTGTGTCGCTTCAATGTCAGGCTCCAGATTGCAGGTTTGGTGTGTGCTGTCCAGATGGTCAACATCATGGAGATGGGATTATGGTCCAGATTAAGCACCATAGGATCTATGGTTGCTTTTTATAGGAGTGTTAGATCATTCTGAAAGAGAAAAAAGTAATTGATTCTGGAGTACTTGTTGTGTGGTGACAAATAGAATGTAAAATCCTGTTTGTTTGGATGCAGCGTGCGCCATGTGTCATGTAAGGCTAAGTCTTTAAGTTGGGTTTTGATTGCTCGTAGGCCTCTATAGGTCATGGAGGATGCTCCTGTGGATGAGTCTTGAGCTGGAGTGAAAGCTACATTGAGATCACCTCCAACAATTAGGATACCAGAGTTGAATGATGTGAGCTGTTGTCATGCGGAAGAAGGGTACTTGATGTTTGTTAGGTGCATAAAGGTTTGCTAGTGTGATGGGCTTGTTGTGTAACATCCCTTTGAGGGATCCAATATTGAACTTCCAATATTTGGATGGGACAGTGTTTGGATATTAGTATTGAGACTCCCTTGGTTTTTAAATCTTCATTGGAGGCATGGTAGGCTATTGGAAAGTGGTTATTGTGTAGTTTGGGGACATTGTAAATGCGTTTCTTGGATAAAGGCTAAATGTTTGCCTTGGACTTCTATAACGTGTAGAGTAGCTGAGATCTATTTTCTGGGGTATTAAGCCCACGCATGTTCAGTGAGCAGAACTTAACCTGGAAGGAAGGCATTGCCCTGTCAGGGTGTGTGAAGTTAGGGTTAGGTGAGTCCACCATTATGGGGAAGGGGAAAGTGTCAAGATTAGTGATATGAAGGGAGGGGTAGCCTTAGCTAAAATAGGAGGTCCACTAGATATCTATCCTATGAGTTAGGTCGAAGAGGGTGGGGAGGGGAGATCTATCTAGCCTTCTCGATGGCGAGAGGGGCTGGTAAAATAAAGTGAGCTACCACCAGTGTGAGCTGACTTAACCGTAAGCCAACACTGTTCTGCTACACTGTGTGGGGGTTGATAAGGACCTGGCAAAGAAGAGTCTTCAGGGGTGTGGGCTAACCCACCGCTATCAGGTAATGGAGCCTATGGGTGGAGGTTAAACGTTCGGGTAAGGTTCCACTGCTGGGTTAGGCCAAGAGTAGTGGATAAGTGCTGTGATGGTAGATGCGTGTAGGACCTTTCGATGTGTATGATGTATGGGTGTGGCCATAGCAAGGAGATAAGACCCTGTCTCATCACCAGTGCCCCCAACCTGGGGTCTCTAACATATTTTGTGGCAGAGGGGCCATAGTCCGAGCATAGTATGGTATATGTGAGCATATCCTGTGCCTTATGCTATAAAAAAACATTTTATACTTATATTGCAGAAGGAGATCCTCCAATAAGGTCATTCAAAACTGTAACAAAACATTCAGAACTGAAAAATGGCAGTATCCTGCAACCTTTGGGTTAATTATATACAGTGTTATCAATGGGGTTATAATCAGAGGCCTGCGGGGTCTATAACCAGCCTGTCATGACAATGCCACAACAATGTGTATTTTAATCAAATAAAATAATGCTGCACTAGGATTTGCCTGGGGCTTCTCTTCCTTTTTTGCCTTTTAGGAAGCATAGTGTTGCCAACCATTTTCGTATCAAACATAATAGGGATCCCACTCTACTTACTTTTTGTGGGACAGACAAAATAGATCAACATTGGAGGGGCATAGACATGCGAAAGGCTGTGTCACAGAATTAAACACATTGGATCCATGAGATATGTGTCTCCCCCCCCCCCTCCCCCCGGTTATGAATATTGATATGGATATCAACAGTTTTTTTTATCCAATTTTTGAGTAAATGGTTTTACAATCTGATTATGTAATATGAAAATCAGTTGGCATATTTGGATTTGCATCTGATATTAGCCCAATTTAGCATTCATATATCTTAATTGTAACTTAATTCAATTAATTTTTCAGTCTAATTTAGTATTTTTTATATGATTACATTTTCTATTCATTATATCACTAAGGTTTAGACATTTTTCCTTACTTCATGTGCATTTATGCCCATTTGCAGACAGAGTATGTTATTTGCCCTCTTCTTAGTTCCTGAAAGCCATTAGACAGGGGTAATTGTACACTATATTCTTGCTGACAGGCTATGTCTGTTACGGACATTTTGTTTATTTGGCTCATGTGTGAGGTCATTTCCTGGCTGCTTCCGGGTTTGAGCAGGGTTTACATAGTGACATTTTGGGGGTCATTTACAAAAGGCAAATCCACTCTGCACTGCAAGTGCACTGGAAGTGTACTTGGAAGTGCAGTTGCTCTAAATCTAAGTGATAGATCTGAAATGAGGGGAAGCTCTGCTGATTTTATCATCCAATCATGTGCAAGCTAAAAGGCTGTTTTTTATTTTCCTTGCATGTCCCCCTCGAAACTACAGCGACTTTACTTCCAAGTGCACTTTAAATGCACTTTCAAGTGCACTTGCAGTGGAAAGTGGATTTTCCTTTAGCAAATAACCCCCATTATGTGTTAAGCCTTTAGTGTCCTCAGGTGTCAGCCTACAACATATAAAGCGGGTATCTCACGTCATTTCGTCACAGCTGATGAAGTCCCGCCCCCTGGGACGCAACGTGTACAGAGCCACGTCACTAGTGTGACGTCACCCGCATCTATCGTTGATCCTTGTGGATTTTGTTTTATCTGTCTGCCTTGTGACCTAGCACTGGGAAACAGTGCTATACTCACAAGTATAGCACTGGGAAACAGTGCTATACTTGTAAGTGCAAACTTTTTACTTAAATAAATGTACTTACCAAAAGAAGAGCATTATATTTTACTTCTTCTATTACATGTAGCTGTGAACCAGGATTCATGTTCTGAGTGCAAGTGATCTTTTTACTACCAGAGTATACTCCTCTTCAGCATTTAGCATATCTTGTGATCTAGCTGTTCTACCCTTCAGAGAGAAATGTCTGTGTGACCTGTCTGACCTGTCTGTCTGATTTATCAGGGGTCCATTCATTGAGGTGGGCTGCTAGGAATATCAGTGATGGAGGTTGTCACATGATCACCTTGTGTCTCGTCTATAGAAGCACTAATTTGGATACTCTGTGGTACTTGTGGGTTTTTATTACTCATTTCATTATGAACTTTATGGACTTTATGATTCCTATGCATTTTTTATGGTTATATGTGTTTTTTGTGCTGCACTGCTTTTTTAATTTGTTGTGATTTGGGACTTGATATTTTGATCCTGATGCCCTGATTGATTTGTACTGTTTACATATCTATAGATACCTAATGTGTTCTGGTCTAATTTCTGGACAATGCTTGGAGGGACAGTTGAACAGGACAGTTAGGTAACATTAACTTATCACTACTGTATTGTCACCCACTGCTCCTCCTCTTCTCTCCATAGAAGCCACTTGTAAGGTCGGCTCAGGGGAGAGCTTTTCCTGCCAAAGATTTTTAAGGCTGTGTCAGACAAGAGATTTCCAAGCCAGAGATATGTTTTACTGTGAAATTCCACACAAAGCTGATAATCTCTGTACTGCCTCAGTATGGAAGTCAGTGGGAAATGCTTTGATCCTGTCTCACAAGCAACATTGTTTAAAAGAAAATCTGCTCATCCAATGGGATAGCAGGCCTGACATTAATGGCACAGAGAATGGGAGAATATTAAATATAATTCTTTGGGGAAAGACATACACATACACACACATTGGAGAAGGGAAAAAAAGTACTCACATAAAAACATAAATAAAGCGCTTTACATAACATAAGCAGAACAGTTCTTGGAACTCACACAGGGTTAACCAATGTATAACCCATTACTATCCTTCTTCCCGACAGCATACACAGCTCCTCCCCGTAATGTGATGACATCACCAATTGGCTCAGCTTGACAGTCTGCGTCCCACTGGACTTTGTCAGAAGCTGATATTTTATGTAAGTGCATTTTTATCTTTTGTGAATACATTGAAGCTAAGCAGAGAGCACTATATTGTCTTTTTTTTTAATTGAGGAATGCACATTCTATGCTGATTGGGGGATGGCCACAGTAACCTCAGCTGGATGCTAAAAGCAGGAGGACAGAAAGCTTGGGCTACATTCTATGAAGGAAGTGCCTACGGTTGTTGGCAGATATCATATCACTAAACATAGAGATCATTAAATACGGATAAGAACATGATTTTCTCAATCACAAGTGGTGGTGTGTAATGGAAGAGGTAGAATTTGTTTTTGTTTTGAAGAAATAACAGCACAGCAAAGACTGGCAGACCTTTTTGAATGGTGGAATTCATTAATTGGTAATATGAACTGTTATGGGACTTTTTATATTATTTATTTGATTCATCACAGTTTGGGAACACAAATTAAATTAAATTAAAGGTGCTGATATTAATCACTGTTTGCAAATTCATGTATATATATGTATATATATATATATATATATATATATATATATATATATATATATATATTGTACTATCCCTTTATTTAATGCATCTATTTATTTATTTATTCATTCATTTATTAATTCATTCATGAATTTTGAGGATAGAAAGGTATTAGCCATAACATTATGAGGACTGTCCTAATCTTGAGCAAGTCCCTCTTATGCCACCAAAAAAAGCCCCTCTTTTGCCACCAAAATAGCCCTGATCATTGAAGGCATGGTTGCCATTAGACCTCTAAAGGTGTGTTTTGGTATCTGGCACCAAGTAGTATACTCTTTAAGTCCTCTAAGGTGCGAGGTAGGACCTCCATTGATGAGATTTGTCTTTCCAGCACATCCCACGGATGTTCAATGGATTTGGAGAATGTGGAGGTCAAGTCAGCACATTAAACTCATTGTTGTGCTCTTTGTACCATTCTTGCCTGCAGTCAATCAAAAGGAACGAGCGGACCTGATGGAGTACTAGTGTCCTTGCTTCCCTATCAGGCCCCACACTCACTGCCAGCGTCACAGGTTGCTAGTAGCCCTTTGGCTATGAACAGTATCTTTAACAGCTGGAGAGGGGAGGGTGAGAACTACATTTTAAAAAGAAAGTTTATAAAAATGCATTTGAGTAAATTAAAAAAATTAACTAGTATTAATTATGAAAACAAAGTACTGATAAACTGCAAAAAATCAGGATGAAGATCCTTCTAAACAATAAAATACATCCACATGTGCAATTTAAAACAAAAGCTCTGAAGTGAAGCAGCATTGTATTAATACATCTCCAACATTCCATACACAGCATTAAATCTCATTCCAGGTCATGCAGCATGCCTTACTGACAGCTGTTTTTTTCCAGTTGGCATTTTCAAAGAGTTGCATCCTCTTCATGAGGGATTAGCAAAAGTCAAGCGACACAAAGTGCTGTACAATTTAGAAGATGTAGTCCAGACAATATAGAGACCTAAGGGATGATTTACTAATGATGTAAAGGCTGTTAATTTGGCAAATTGAATGTTCATTCGTGTAGGAGTGAGCTTAAGGAAACTATTCTTTTGGGCAAAATTGGTTTATTTAAACAACATTCTATTTTCATGCTATTTACTAAGCTCAGTCAACAATCACTTTGCAAAGTTAACAGTTTTTATTATCAGTCCCATTATATTTACAATTGGAGGCTGAGGAAGAGGAGGAAAAGACTCAATGAGCAGTCCAAACAAATGGATGATATACACCCTTAAAGAGGCCTCAAAAGGTGTTGCTCCCAACAAGCTCTGTGGTGCAGAGTTGTGTCTTTGATGTGGTACCAAAATGGCTGTTACTTTTAGCATGGCTGATATGTTGCAGGCAGAGGATGCAGACCACACTATTGATGGACCATACTAAGTGCTTTTGGCAGCAGATGCATTAAAAGGCTCCTTACTGCAAAGCTCTTTTGCTAGCAACTTTTACCTAATAAGTGCCTGTTGTCTATATTTTGAATAATTTGGCAATAATTGTGAACATCTTGAAAGGAGGGGGTTCAGGGAACGTGGGGTTGTGGTTTTATAGTGTTTTTGTGTGCTCTGTTTCAACATTTCATTAAAATTATGAGATAAGCAGTGTGCTTCTTTACAAAGGAAGCTCACAAATTATACTATTAAATTGTTACGCATCTGGCTAGTTTTTACAAAGCAGAGGGCTTTCGTTTTTTTTTTTGTTTTTTTTTTAAACATATATAAAACTTTCATATCTGTTCCCAATGCTGCTTCCACAATTCAGGCCTATCAATACTGGATAAAAAATTAGGTGTTACAGGAAAAACTATTAATGCAATAGTAAACCGCAGTTGATAGAAATAAAAATAAAATCCCTTGCAAGGCAATGTTAAATGTGCAAGTATGAATCACATACTAGCACATTATTAGAAACTTACCTTAGAACAAAGCCCTCCTGCATCGCACTGTCACTAGTGAGAGGGCTGACATCTTCCCTAAGTCTTCCTTCCGGTTTTGCATCCCCCAGCTACATGAGTGGCTGGGGCCTTTATGACACTACTCTCAGGCATCGGTGCGGGAGATGCCATTGCATCACAGGCTCTGAAGGTCCGGCACTGTATGCCGGACCTTCAGAGTGCATGTGCCAGTAATGTCCCCGGCTGCATGCACTCCAAATATCTCCTAAACTGTGCAAGTGTAGGAGCTTTTCACAGTACCTACAGGTAAGCCTTACTATAGGCTTGCCTGTATGTACAAGTGGTAGAGCAGAGTTTACTACCACTTTAATAGCAATATCAAGTTAAGAAAAATCAGTTTAAAGTGAGGTTGTTGTATTTAAGCAAAGTTAAATGTAAAGGTTAAAACATCAATTATACATCCAAAGTATGTGATTATAAAATACGGTGTAATAAAGTTGTATTAAAAGTGCAAACCTCTCCCCACTGTACGTTATTAAAAAAGCATTTTTTTCTTTGCCTGGGTACGAAAGATGTGTATTCCTCCAGACTATTTACTATAGGCTATCTTAAGAACTTCTGGTATTCCAGCTTCTAATAAGTACTGTTTATGATAGCCATTCAGCCATTTATGACGGGGATCATTACCAGACTGTGCAGATCCTGCAATATTTTAGTGGGATTTATGATGGCCTGTTTTGTGTCTCAAGTCTCAATGTTCTAATGCTTGGACTTTAAAGTTTATCATTCCTTCCTGCAGCTTAGGCATCAGAGTGAAATATAAATATTTTGTAGCAGACTTGTGACTTTTGGAGAAAACAGGATGGCACTGTATGCAACTTAATTTCCCCCCTCTCCTCATTCAGTTTGGGGTCATCAGACCTCACCATGATCACAACATCTACTCAGATTTTTTTTTTTAACCCCCCCGGCGGTATTCCCAAGTCTGGCTCAGGGTGGAATTTTTATACCAAAAGCGGTTACCCCGCATTCGATGAATGCAGGAGGATGCTTACTTACCTTCTCCCTTTGATCCAGCGATGTCCCCGCGCTGTACCAGCGGCTCGTCCTCCACTCGATTCATCGCGGAGCTGATCTCCGTTCCCTGCGAGCGTTGCGACGCACGGGGACGGAGATCGGCGCCAAATTCAAACAGTGAAACACACAGTATACATACAGTATAATGTAATCTTACAGATTACATTGCTGTATGTAATAATTTCACATCCCCTTTGTCCCCAGTGTTCTGCCCAGTGTCCTGCATGCAGTTTTATCTTATAAAAACTGTTCTTTATGCCTGGAAACTGGAGATTGTCCATAGCAACCAAAACTGTCACTTTACATCAAAAATGATTTTAGACCAGCTAGAAAACAGCGATACTAAATTAGAATCACTCGCAGAATTGAGCGATAGCAATTTGTGGGGAGATCCGTCATCAAATGTTGAAAAGTAATGACAGCGACAATTCTGCAACTGAGCAAATTTCAGTGTTTTTGATTTGATTACATTATTGAATAAATGTTATTATTGTTATATTATTATTTGGTACAATTATTTATAATTATTTATTATATTATAATTTATGATTTCATTTTTCAAACTTTATCATACCCGGGATGTCTGATAGACTCTGGTTTGGACAGATTTAAGTGAGTTATTGCTAAGAATTACAGGACTACAATATAAAACGCCAAATTTTCATGCAAAACAATTGTACCGCTTTTAGCACCTAAAATCCAAAATAATCATACCGCCAGGGAGGTTAAATGGTAATAATGTTATTTGATAGAAAAAGTTGGTGCATAAATGTTTTACTTTACATCTCAGCTTCTGTGGGAGGCTGAACAGTTTGCAGCCCTGTCTTTTAATAAATCTGTTCAGTGTCCACACTGTAATGTCTCTTATATTATCAAATTTTCAAATGTTCTAAAGCTGTTAAAAGTGGCAAAATTAGATTGCACATTTGGAAATTGGAACACACAACTTCTCTAGGGTCAGATTATATTAAGTAAAATTACTGAAATATATGCATTCTTAAGGGTTGCTGGGTGCCAGATAAAACCGTAAAGCTGTTTTCCACAAGGCTAAATTAGCCAGTTATGCGTGCGCTAACAGAATAGCTGCATAGCAGGATTTGGTGAGTGATGTCCAGTAGACCAAAGAATATAGCTGAACTCCTTCTCATAATATTCTATATTGTAAAAAAAATGTATATATAGACATGTAGCACCATGGAAGGTGATGTACTAGTTCAAGACAAAATTAAATAAGCATTTTTAGGCTTCAGAATTGCCTTAATATATGTAAAATGGTAACATTTACATACTATGCATGCTTAAGTGCTTTACTTCTAGGAAACCTGGAGTAGAAGTACTTTAGGTGCCTCTATTTTAGAGACAAATAACAGTTTGGCTGCTAGTTTTTGGGATTAGTTCGGAAAAGAGGAGAGCATACGAAGCTTTAGTGCAAAATACAAAATTTGTCAGCAGGAAGACTTTAACCACTTCCTATCCTTAGATTGGTTCCATACATCCTCTGGAACAATCAGTTATACTTATGACCATGGCTGCAGCCAGAACCATGATCTTGGTATCAGAATTTGTAGCCAGCAATGATCTTTCCTGTAAAAGTGATCGAGTGGCTTTATAGCTCTTACAGGGTGTGGAAGGGGACCACCCTCCTACTGCCATTCCTGGACTCTCCATTGCAATCAGAGACTTCAGGACCCCTGCATCTTGTGTGGCTGGCTGAGTACAGAGGAAATTAAAATCTATCCATATCTTTCCCTCCTCTGTGACAAATGAAGCTGAAAGCAACAAGGATTTAGTCACTTCCAGTTTCAGCAAATGGTTAATTGTATAACAGGCTCTGCATGTCTCTTCTATAATAAAAGCTTCTTACCTTCCTGCTATAGAGCCCTCAAAGATTGCACAATGACTCATGAATGCACAGTTCAGTGCACGATCTCAGCATACATTAGTGCTGGGCCAGCCAATCAAGATGGCCAAACCTGTCGAACCTGGAACAAGATGTCAGCAGCCATGAGGGAGCTTGCAAACCTCATATAGCTGGAGAGGAGGTATGTGGTCTGAATTCTAGTTCTGTTGCATAGGACAAGGGACAGTGAGACTTAGGTTAAGGAGTCATGGTGTTAAATTAAAAAGTTAGGTTTAGGGTTTCGTGTTAGAATAAATATAAGGGTTCATTTTAGGGTAAGTTAAGTGCAGAGGGTTAATTATCATAGTTATGTTAATAGTAGATTGTCAGTAAATTTTCCCAACGTGTGGCTATACCTTTTCAATCATTGAACAAGCTCAGTTTAGCTTGATGTTCTGGGGAGGTAGTATATTTTTCTCCAGATCTGCTGGACCAAAACTTTAAAGATGAAGATTCACCAACTGTGCCACCTATCAGTGCCACCCATAAGTACCCATCAGTGCCACCCATAAGTGCCGCCTATGAGTGCCCATCAGTGCCGCCTATGAGTGCCCATCAGTGCTACATATCAGTGCCCATCAGTGCCACCTATCAGTGGCCATCATCAGTGCTCATCAGTGCCACCTCATTGGTACCGCCTTATCAGTGCCCATCAGTGCAGCCATATCAGTGCCCGTCATTGAAGAAGAAAACTTACTTATTTACAAAAAAAATTAACAGAAACAAAGAAAAACCATTTTTTTTCAAAATGTTTGGTCTTTTTTTATTTGTTGCGCAAAAAGTAAAAATCAAAGAGGTGATTAATAACAGCAAAAGAAAGCTCTATTTGTGGGAACAAAATGATAAAAAAATGTGTTTGGGTAAAGTGTTGCATGACCACGCAATTGTCATTCAAATTGCGACAGCGCTAAAAGCTGAAAAATTGACTTGGGCAGGAAGGTGCGTAAGTGCCTGGTATTGAAGTGGTTAATCCACTAACACCTCCCTCTGGTGAGCAATCTACAAATCTTTATATTTCATACAATAACAAACATAGCAATTGAAAGGCAATTATCTGAAATTGTAAACGTGATTTCAGATTTTCTTTAAGGTAAATATTACAATATTACCTCAAAAATATAAAATATTCCTTAAGTAAATTGCTGATTACAGAAATACAGCAATAGAGGCCTATCAGCCTGGGGAGCTGAGTGGTAAAGCAGTGAACAATCTTTTTCACTTTTGGAAGTGCTGCCCAGACACTGCCATGTAGATGCTGTTTACTGTTCCTCATCCCTCAAATCTTCAACTATGCACCCCAAGTATTTAAGTATTTCACCTGTGGAGCTATAGAGAAGAAGATACTGGTCACCGAATGGGGATTGAGGTCTAAAAGAGAAGGCATGTGTTGATGCCCCAGGCATTGATGTATATTTTGGCTTGTTTGTGTCCAGTTTGATGAGATATACTTTTTCTCTAAAATCTTTTTAGTAAACAGATTATATTTTTGTGGAGTACCAGTTCATCTATTTCACCACATAAGGAACCCTCTAAAGATAAAGCAGGCAACTTCAAAAGAAAGGGGATTGGCAGAGTCCAAGGTGGGAATGACTGCAGAGAATGTTGTGCTCTGCAAAACAGCAGCAAGGTAGGGGCAACTTGAGGCTAGAGACATCAGGGTTGGTGATTTTCCAATGGCAATCATTGTTTTCCCACTAAGAGATCATCAGATAAAAAGATGCTTGGTTGGTCATTTGCTGTCCAATGGCTGGAGTGGTACTAGTGCAGCATGTCACGATATGCCTGATTCCTAGTGAGGTCTTGTATGTGACAGAGGAAGCAGACTCAGTCTGGTACGCAGCCTAGAGTGTGGACCCAGGATGTCTTGTAAACATCTACTGCTTTATTGTAGAGAGGTGAGAGTGATGGGATGCTAAAATCTATAACTTGAGGATACCTGATTACAGAAAAATGATCATGGACATCTGGGGTATGCACAAATGCATAGATATGGACATCTGAAGTATGCATAAACAGCTCAGACCTATGCTGATTTTACATTTGCACATTGATGAAGCAAGGTAGCGTCTGCCATGTTCATACAACTGCTTCTGCATGTAGGATAATGAACTTATGCTTATTTCATCCACTTGTATTACTGTGCATGTGGCAGTGCATGTATCTGATTTACTGGATGATTTTGTTAAACATAAACTGTAAATTGAGCCAACTAAGCTTTAACTTTTCTAACTAGGGATTAATGCTGGTAGCCCTCAACTTCTTCCAGCATGCATATTTAAAAGAACTTCACCTATAACAGTACATCCTACACATGGGACAGAGAACTTTTCATTCCCATCCTGTGCATTTCAAATGCATTTCTGTCATATGCACAATGGTCTAGACAAAACTCCTATTCAATCTCGTTCAACAAGCACGATAAACATTATGGTACAAGACTTCTTAAGCCTTAAGAGGAAATCCCTTCTCTGAATTTGTGCTGAGAATTATACATCTTGATAGAAAAGACACACACGACTGAATGTCAGAGAAGCATTAATCAGCGTTTGACAAAGGTGCATTCAGGGCTCAATGCTAGCAAAACAAACCAGGGATGTTTCCATTCCTCTTCTTGTGATTTCCTGCTATTTGTTCCTGGTGAGTTTCCCAGGATGCAGTCTGGCCACACACTAAGACACCATTCATGGCAAGGCAGACCTGTCCCAACATGTAACCTATCACAACTCTGTGGCAACCAAAAACCTGCTTTGCAGTCATTTGTTCTGTCTAACTTGTAAACCCAGGAACTAAAGAAAACATGCAGAAACACGAACGATAATTTTTGTTATTTTGTATGAAAGGTGGTTTGGAGCATGAGTTGTTGACACTTGCACTTAGCTCAGAAAAAAGTCAATTTTTTTGGGGTAACACAGCCAGATATTGCTCTTACATTAATGATGAGCTGTGTTTTTGCTCTGAAATGTTCTGAGTTAACTATAGGAATTTCTGTTAAAGAAGAACTCCGCTGCAGGTGTGTACATACCCTATTTGACTGATCATTCCTATGTATCACCCTGGTCCCAAAAGGGGCTGCTTATAAATATAGTTGTGCTAGGTGGTAGCTAGCCTGGCTAATTGATAGTTTGATCCACTAATTTCTGTCCTAAGTCTGAGCTTAATTGGTAGTCTCCCTCTTCTGCTGTCAACAGATGGCACTGTTTCCTTTGGAATTAGGATGATGGATTACAGTAAATTCAGGCGATGGGTAAATAAGTTGTCATAGGCAATCAGCAGGAGTTTCTTTTGGCCGCTGAGCATGCTGGGATAGGCTGCTTATTCGGGAGGAGTCAGATAATCAGGGTTTTTCCTGTGTGGGGCTGCGGCCTGGGTGAATGTGTGTCAAACAGCTCCTGGCTGCTAGGCCTGTAGCCCGAGGCCTATCCAGGAGTCCTACTGGTTGCTAGGTCTACGTGAGGCCTATCCAGTAGTTCAGGGTTCCACAAAGGAGGAGCAGCAAAGGTTAAGCTCGAAGCCTGGGGCGGAACCGTGTGTGTTAGAGGCACAGCCCGAGGGGAGCCTGATCTTTGCTGGAGGTAAAGAAGAAGGAGTTGTCGGAGGGACGACCACTCCTGTTACCAGTGGCAAGTTTGGAAGGGATGAAGTTCTGAAGAAGTACCAGAGCAGACGCTTCACTAGCCAGGGACAGTGAAGTAGGTGGGAAAGCTTCAGTGGAGACGAATCCAGGAATACAGCAGATAGCTGTGAGTAAAGCTTACAGGCGTATGGCCAGTAGCTGTAAGTAAAGCTTGAAGATAAGTACAGAGGTTAGCTGTGGGCGGAGCTCAAGGGATCCAGCAAGTAGCTGAGAGTCCAAGAAGTCTAGTGAGAGATGGTGAGCTGAGCTTAAGGATCTACAGTGGGATACTGTGAGTTAAGCTGAAAGATCTACAGGGGGATACTGTGAGTAAAACTGGAAGATCTGGAAGAGAAGTTGGTGCTATAGGAGACAGCAGTTGCTACAAGATACAGATTGCTGCATTCAGCTTAAAGGCTCTTTATCTGTATTGCTGTCTATTTTCTATTTTGCATGGCTCTGGGGGGTCACCATCAGGCCCTTGAAAGCCAGGGAGACCACTACACCTAAAAGATGAGGAAAAGCCAATTACTATGCAACCCATTATTAGGAGGCAAAAAACTTGGTCCTGCGATGCAACAGCAGCTTCCTCCAGTATGAACTATATACGTTTTGTAGGTCAGCCATGTAGTGGCGGGCTGGGCAAAGAAACAAGATTTTTAAGGATATTAAGTGGGCAGTTAGGGTTCTGGCTTACAATGAAACAGTCTAAGGCCATGAAGAAGCACATTTTAAAGAAGAGAGGCCCTGTCCCACGGCATCATGCAGTAGGAGCTGCAGTGGTCAGGATAATGTAGTGTGCATGTTTTGTGCAAGAGTGTGACACAACAGGACACCCCTGGCCATATTTTCACAAACATTTTCTGGATACAAGTTCTACTTTAAATAATATGTCAATATATGTAGCTTCAACTAAAAAATGCCAATCTTAGGCCAAAGGAAAAAAAGCAAAGTCAGCCCAGTGTCACAGATAACATGTTTTAACAAAACAAGGAATCAGAATTTGCTAGCAATTATCTGATACATGCTGTAACCTCAGCCACAGGGGTTGATTTACTAAAAGTCAAATAGACTGTGCAGCTTAGTAAGCGAGGTAAAGCTTCACTTTGCAAAGGATACCCAATCACATGCAAGGAAAATTAAAAAACAGCATTTTTGCTTGCACATGATTAGAAGACAGCAGGGCTTTTGCTCATTTACTAAGCTCTGGCGCAAGCTCTTGCAGAGTGCAACTGCACTTTGCAAAGTGCACAGTCTATTTGCCTTTAGTAAATCAATCCCACAGTGTCAGTAAATTGTAAGCATTGGGAAGATTAGGGTCAGTTAGTATTGCATGTACTGTATTTAATTCTAATTTTATCAATTTTGTCCTTCATTTTGTTTTGTGGTTGATGCAATCCCATCCATTGCAAACTTTTTTTATTTTTAACTTTTATGGTTCATGTTTCCCTTAAATACGTCTTTTGCTTTGGCGATGATATTTTGGGGATTTCATTTATTATGGGGGTATATTTGGTTTTATTTTATGTTTATGTAAAATGTATTAAGCTATGTGTTAAACTACTGTTTATTATATTGCAAGGCTTCCCTTAAAAAGTTGGCTTCGGTTTCATGGATGGTGTTTTGGGGTTATTATTTATTTATTAATTTTTTCACTTTATGTTTATAGGGCCTTTGGAGTGCTTAAAGTGGAGCATTCACTCTACCATCTGTTCTTTGAGTTACCTTTTTTTGCAGCACCTCTCTGCATTATTTGCAGAGACAGTGTGCATCTAAACCATCTCACATTTACTGCACGCCCCTATCCTCATAGATAAAATAAACGTTAGGTATACACCAGCTAGGGCTATTATCCATGATTAAAACTGTTCTGCTGATGGTCAGTTTTACATTGCTGTATCCTCTGTGGTATCTTAATCCCTGTAGTAAAACCCCTGCCTGTGTTGTTTGTTTCTAGTAGATTTGGGCCTAGTCTTGTTCATTAAAACGGTCTTCCTGTTTGCCAATGTCACAATACTTTATCATCTGTGGTCATTACCTTACCTGCAGATACCGTAGGTGTGCCTCATTTGAAGCTAATATTGTAGCTTGTATTTATATTTGCACTGCCTCGTGCTGCCTCCCGAGTCTCTCGCCATTTCACAATCACTCAAATAGGCAGCTCTGTCAATCACTGTGACAGACCGTTCCTCCACACCATATCCTGGATCTGAAACAGTAAATGCCCCTCTGATCATGTAACCTGATGCTAAAGGCAGAAACTCTGTGTGCAGTGGCTGTTGAAGTGGCATGGTCCAGAGATTGAAGTCTGAGGAAACTTGTGAGTACATTGCATGTGCAATCATTTTCCACTTTTTGCTTAGCAGAATGTGCATTCTCCACTATGACTCACTGCAGAAATGTGGGATTGGAGAGCATGCATATGTTCCCTACCAGGGGCAGACTGACAACACATGGGGCCCCCAGGCAATAGGCGATTATGGGGTCCCCCCAGGCAATCATACATTATGGGGCCACACAGTATACACAAACACACACACAGTATACAATCACACAGTATACACAGACATGTTTCTATTGGCTGAGAAGGTACTGGAGGGGTGTGGCAGCTATAATCTCTGGATTTTTAGAGCAAAAGGATGTCGGTAAGGGACATTTTAGAGACAGGTGTAAAAAAAACACAGATTGTTACATACTGTCCCTGGTTTTACTGAGGCTGGCAACCCTGATGGGGCCCCCTAGTGGCCCGGGGCTCTCGGGCAGTGCCCGAGTGGCCAAATGGTCAGTCCGCCCCTGTCCCCTATCTCCTCCATACTGATCAAACCCTGGTTGTGAAAGGTACTTCTAGCACACATTGTGGTTGATTTACTAAAGGCCAAGAGAATGTCCACTTTGCAAAGTGCAGTTGCCCCAGAACTTAGTGAATGAGGTAAATCTTCACTTTGCAAATACCCAATCGCATGCAAGGAAAAAGAAAAAAAATACAGCATTTTTGCTTGCACATGATTGGATGATGGTTGTCAGTGGAGCTTCTGCTCATTTACAGGCATACCCCACTTTTAAGTACACAATGGGGTTTATTGACTAAAGCTGTAAAGTGCAAAATTAAGCTCAATTCTGCATAGAAACCAATGAGCTTCTAACCTTGGTTTGTTCAATTAAGCTTTAGTAATAAAACCTGGAAGCTCATTGGTTTCTATGCAGATGCAGAAGTCAGCCTGATTTTGCACTTTCCAGCTTTAGTAAATAAACCCCATTTTGTACTTAAAAGTGGGGTATGCCTGTACTAAGCTCTGGAGCAACTGTGCTTGTAGAGTGCAAATGCACACTGCAAAATGCATGATCTATTTGCCTTTAGTAAATCATCCCCATTGATTTAACACTGCTTTACAAAGAAAGATCAAAGTAAATGTATTCGTCCATTTAAATTTTATTCATCCGTTTGTAAAATAAAATACATTTTTATTCAGCCCACAAATATTTGTAAGATATACAATGTGGCCATGGGCGTCCGCATAACTTTTTTCGGGGGGGGGGGGCGTCATTTTAGGGTCACCCATACATGTCATTATCACATTATGGTCAGAGATGTAGTACAGTCCCGAGGATAATTAATGAATAATGGCCAACAGGCCCTCTTACCAGACCCAGCAAAACTACAGTAGTGTTCCCTCTGGCTGGACAATTGCTCACTCTGGGTTCCCCGGGGGTGACTCTGGTCAGTAGTGTAACATGTCTGTACCCTGGTAGTGGCTCAGTCTTTCTCTCTCTGGTGGCGCTGGGCAGCGTGGCTCTCTCTGGTGGCCCTGGTCACCGTGGCACTCTCTCTGGTGGCGTTGGGCAGCATGGCTCTCTCTCTGACTTCCGCCCAGCACACTCTTCATTCTTTATCCTGTAGCACTCTCTAGCTCAGCTTTTTGTCCAGGTTGCAGTCTCTTAATCTCTCTCTTGATCAAGTTGTAGCCTTCTCCCTGTGGAAAATGGGGCCGCCACTCTTTGAGACTACATGTCCCATGATTCTCTCCTCTCCTAGTCTCCTTTGATTGGCCCTCAGTTATGGCCAATAGGGAATGAACGGAGCGGGCAGGAAGCTGGGCAGGGAACCCGTGTGAGCCGCCATCTCTTCTCCCTGACAGGAAAAAGGGGGGCGAAACCTCTGACAGCCCGCAGCTCGCCTTTCTCCTGTCACAGCGCCACCGAGTTCTCTGCTGGACTGAGCAAGGAAAAGAGCCAAAGTCACACTACACTGATGGGGGGCTTGACAACACCTTGATGGTGTCACCCCACTGGTGGGTGGCACCCAGGTGCGGGCTGCCCGCACCCCGATACCGACGCAACTGTGCTTAATTTAAAATCTGATCTCTGATTCCGGGGGGGGGGGGCACTTAACCCCCCTTGCCCCTAGCTGGGGACGCCCATGAATGTGGCCCTCATACTGAAAAGTTGCTCCAGGTGGAAATGCAACAGGATTTAATTTGTGAAGACAGGTTTTCCTACAAAGAGGCAGTATAAAGAAAAAAAGAAACAATGGGGTTGATTTACTAAAGGCAAATATGCTGTGCACTTTGCAAAGTGTCGTTTCACTCTCCATGTGCAGTCGCTTAAGAGCTTAGTAAATGAGGTAAAGTGTAAAGAGTACCCAATGGCATGCAAGGAAAATAAAAAAAATTGCATTTTTACTTGCAAATGATTGGATGATGGAAGTCAGCAGAGCTTCTGCCCATTTACTAATCTCTGGAGCAACTGCACTTGCAGAGTTGCATTTTGCACAGTGCACAGCCTATTTGCCTTTAGTAAATCAACTCCCTTGGCTAGAAAAGAACTGCAACAGGTATGCAAATAAATATATATATATAAAAAAAAAAACATGCTGAACCAGTACACATTTTGATTTTGTAAAATGGGGCCTGCATCCAAAGAATCCCACAGATGGGAATACTATGAGATTCCACATTTAACTGACTGATCTTGAAAAGAGTGCTATTGATATAGGTTGTAATGACACAAGGGTGGTGCTGTTTGTTTTCATGCTGCAAAATTGACTAATCCTATGAATGTATCCCCACAGCTTTACACAAAGCAGAAGTCAAGCCAGGTCGTTGGAAGCTTTAGAACTAGGTAAACATTTTGGAAACATGTCTTTGCTTTTCCAGAGAAGAGCATACCTTAATGCAGCTCTGTTTACATTTCTATTAGTTTTACCATATAGCATGTCACAGCCATAAAATACTAACAAGAATTGTGCAAGCATGAAGATATTTTTCAAGATTTTTTTTTTAATTAACAAAACACATCACAAAGGGGTTTATTTACGAAAGACAAATCCACTTTGCACTGCAAGTGCACTTGAAAGTGCACTTGGAAGTGCAGTCACTCTAAATCTAAGGGGTAGATCTTAAATAAGTGGAAGCTCTGCTGATTTTATCATCCAATCATGTGCAAGCTAAAATGCTGTTTTTTATTTTCCTTGCATGTTCCCCTCGGATCTACAGTGACTTTACTTCCAAGTGCACTTTCACATGCACTTGCAGTGCAAAGTGGATTTTTCTTTGGGAAATAACCCCCAAAGTGTTGCTGAGGGTGGAAATGACTGAGAACAAGATCCAGAGGGTTATATTAGCACATGGTGGAAATGAAGAACAGGATCCAGAGGTAGGTAGCTGGGTTCCAGTCAGAAGAAGGAGTAAGGAAAAAGGGTCAGGAACCCTCCAAATATATACACCAATTTAGATGACATTGGAAATGTAATTTTAGAGTCACCAATGCTGCAGTCTCCTATTAACCAGTCAAAGAGTCTGGTATGCATTTTGGGGGAGGGGATTCTTATCAACTTTTTTTTCATTCTTGCTATAGAATGTGCTACAGCAAAAATGACATTTACAAAGAAAAACTATGATAGTCTAAATTACCAACAAATTACATTAATTGAGAGCTCAGGGAACCCTTCCAAATGTCCCCCAAAAAACATAGCACCACTTGAAGACCAAACCTTTTCTGGCACTTTTTGTCTACAAGTTTAAGGCTGGGTTCACCATGTCTTCAGATGTGGCTCACAGCAGGGGGCCCGGTGTGTCCCTCTTCTCCGTTTCAGGGACAAATCAGGCCTGAATTTTTGCCTGAATTTGGACCTGAAACGGAGCCAAAGACACACAGGACCCTTCTCCAATCTGTTCCGTGGCCGCTATGGAGCTGTGTGAACCGGCTCCATTGAGAGCCGGGCACGCCCTCCTGTCATGTGAATTGGATGCGGTGAAACATCCAAGTCACATAAGTGTGAGCCCAGCCTAAATCAGTATTTTACACTAGAAAACTACTTATAACATCAGAAAATTATATATTTTTTGTCAGCAAATTTTCATTCTCTCACTGATCAGTCAACTTCGGTCATGTACATTAGAAGACACATTTATTACAGATGTACCAGTGCAAAGGGGTGATAGAACTCTTACAGCAAGGAGTTCCACAGCAGAATCACACCAGGAAATCTGTACACAGTTCTTTTATAGCAGTATTTGGCAACCTGCCATTGGCTAAGGAACACTGGTGACTCATGGTGCATTATCAGCTTTATCGCCAAATCCAGCGTGCCTTTCACAGGGTTTCCTATTATGATAACATTTGCCAGTTCTTTAAGTATTGTTTTAGGTGTTGGTCGGAACTAAGAAAGTTGCATAAACAATAAGTCAGCGCCATTTTAGCTAGAAAAAGTGCATACAAGGAACAAGGCAAATGTCGATATCACCTGTAATTCTTTGCATATTTCTTATCATTTTTTTTTTTTAGCAAACACCCAAGGGAATAAAATGGCGATCATTGTAATTTTTTATGTCGCACAGTATTTGCACAGCTGTTTTTCAAACACTGATGTATATATATCTTTAGGGGATTGCGCCTCCCACTCACTATTTTAACTACCCCCTTCTCAATAGATTATGCTTAATAATACATATATTCACAAAATAATCACTGTGCCCCCATATTATCCAAAATATATACACAAGACATTAATTTGTATTTGCAAAAAATATAGCGTCCTTATTGTGCAATGTTTTAATTCGATTGCTCCAACTGAACATCAAATTAAAACATCGCACAATAAGAACGCTATATTTTTTGCAAATGCAAATTAATGTCTTGTGTATATATTTTGGATAATATGGGGGCACAGTGATTATTTAGTGAATATATGTATTATTAACCACTTAACAACCGGCCCATAGCTGAATGACGGCTACAGGTCGGTTGTTTAACTCTGGGAGGCCGTCATATGACGTCCTCCCAGAATTCCGCTCTCGCGCGCCCCCTGGGGCACGCACTCGAGAGCATCCGTGACCGCTGGGTCCTGCATCACGGATCACGGTAAACGGCCGCTCATCGCGGCCGTTTACCACGTGATCGCTCCGTCAAATGACGGAGTGATCACTTGTAAACAAACCCTTCGGTACAGCGGAGGGGGAAGAGATCGGTGTCAGCAGCGCTGTGGGCTGCATCTGCAGTGCCCACATCGCTGCTCACCGAAATTTAACCCCTCAATTCCCTGCCATTACTCTGTAATACCCTGCAATACTCTGCAGTACCAGAAAATACCCTGCAATACTCTGCAGTACCAGAAAATACTCTGCAAATACTCTGCAATTACTCTGCAATTACTCTGAAAATACTCTGCAATTACTCTGCAAATACTCTGCAAATACACCGCAAATACTCTGCAACACCCGCCAATACTCTGCAACACCCGCCAATACTCTGCAGCACCCGCTAATACTCTGCACTACCCTCCAATACTCTGCAGTGCCCGCCAATACTCTGCAGTAAAATTCCAGCCAATACTCTGCAATATCCTGCCAATACTCTGCAATACCCTGCCATAAATTGCCATACTCTGAGATACCTAGCCATACTCGGAGATACCCTGCAATACCCAGCCATAGTCGGTGACATCCTGCAATACCCAGCCATAGACATCCCCCCCTCCCGCCGCCCTCCGGTGCTTCTACCGACTCGCCAATATGATCAAAGCCAGAATCTTTTTTATTTTTTTTATTTCAGGCTTTCCAGCCTAGAGGTGTGATGTAGGGTCTTATTGACCCCATATCTCACTGTAAAGAGGACCTGTCATGCCATATTCCTATTACAAGGGATGTTTAAATTCCTTGTAATAGGAATAAAAGTGATCAAAAAATTTATTTTTGGGGAAGAAAATGTCAAACTAAAATAAAGTAAAGTAAAATGAACATGTGCTTGCATGCAGAAGCCTAAGTCCCGCCCACATATGAAAACAGTATTCAAACCACACATGTGAGGTATCGCTGCAAACTTTAGAGCGAGAGCAATAATTCTAGCCCTAGACCTCCTCTGTAACTCAAAACATATAACCAGTAAAAAAAAATGTATAGGGGATTTTTAAGTAGCGACGTTTGGCGTCATTCCACGAGCATGCGCAATTTTGAAGAGTGACATGTTAGGTATCTATTTACTCAGTGTAACTTCATCTTTCACATTATGTAAAAATTTGGCTAACTTTACTGTGTTTTTTTTTTTTTAAGCACAAAACTGTTTTTTTCCCAAAAAAAGCATTTGAAAAATTGCTGCACAAATACCGTGCGAGATAAAAAGTTGCAACGACCACCATTGTATTCTCCAGGGTGTTTTCTAAAAAAACATATATAATGTTTTGTGATTCTATGTAATTTTCTAGCAAATAAATTATGATTTTTACATGTAGGAGAGAAATGTCAGAATTGTCCTGGGTGCTCCAGAACGCCTGATGGCGCTCCCTGCATATTGGGCCTCTGTATGTGGCCACACTGTGTAAAAGTCTCACACATGTGGTATCGCCCTACTCGGGAGTAATAGCAGAATGTGTTTTGGGGTGTAATTTGTGGTATGCATATGCTGTGTGTGAGAAATAAACTGATAATATGACAATTTAGTGGAAAAAAAAAGTAAAAAAATCTTGATTTTGCAAAGAATTGTGGGAAAAAATGACAACTTCAAAAAACTCATCATGCCTCTTACTAAATACATTGGAATGTCTTCTTTCCAAAAAGGGGTCATTTGGGGGGTATTTGTACTTTTCTGGCATGTTAGGGTCTCAAGAATTGAAATAGGCCGTCAGTACTTCAGGTGTGATCAATTTTCAGGGTATTGGCACCATAGCTTGTGGACTCTATAACTTTCACAAAGACCAAATAATATCCACCAATTTGTACTTATTTTTACCAATGATATGTAGTAGTATAAATTTTGGCCAAAATTTATGAAGAAAAAATTACTAATCTGCTAAATTTTATAACAGAAACAAAGAAAAATAATTTTTTTTATAGAATTTTCTTAATTTTTTTCTTTTATAGCACAAAAAATAAAAAACCGAGCGGTGATTAAATACCACCAAAAGAAAGCTCTATTTGTGTGAAAAAAAGGACAAAAATTTCATATAGGTCCAGTGTTGCATGACTGAGTAATTGTCATTCAAAATGTGAGAGCACCGAAAGCTGAAAATTGGTCTGGTTATTAAGGGTTTAATTAAGTGCCCAGTGGTCAAGTGGTTAAGCATAATCTATTGAGAAGGGGGTAGTTAAAATAGTGAGTGGGAGGCGCAATCCCCTAAAGATATATATACATGATTTACTTACCCTGGTTTTTCTGGGGGGAGGACTAGGACTGGGATTGCAGCAGACCCTTAAGCACAGAAGGGGGGAGGTTAAGCGTCGGTACAACTTGGTTTTTTGGTTTTTCAAACACAATTTTTTTTTTTTTATAAAATACCCTTTAATGAATAATAATAATATATATATATATATATATATATATATATATATATATATATATATATATATATACTTCAATTTAATATCCAAATGTCACGATTTAAAATTATGTCGCTCGTGGAAAGGCAGAAAACTATGATACTTATCTACTAAATCTCCTTACAGGTTACCTGTTTGGAGTTACAGAGGAGGTCTAGCACTAGAATTATTGCCATCGCTCTAACGTTTGTGGTAATACCTCACATGTGTAGTGCAAACACTGTTTACATACAGTGGATATAAAAAGTCTACACACCCCTGTCCAAATGTCAGATTTCAGTTTATTATTCAATGGAGTTGTACAGTTTATAGGTCACATTAAAGGTGGAAAAAGTTCTAAAATGCTTTAACTTTGTCTCATTTTTTTACATCACAGAAACCTGACATTTTAACAGGGGTGTGTAGACTTTTTATATACACTGTATGTGTGTGTGACTTATGTATGCTTACGCTTCTGCGTGCAAGCACAGAGAGATAGAGGCGCTTGGAAAAAAAAAAATCTTTTTATTTTTTTTATTTTTACACTGTCCCTTTATTTATTTATCACTTTTATTCCTACTAAAAGGAATGTAAACATCCCTTGTAACAGAAATAGGGATGATAGATCCACCAAGAGGTTTTACACTTTAAGAGGCTTCTTCTCCATTTTAATTTTAATTTTCACCATATTCCTTGCCTATTGAATCCATTGGAGAAACACTGGGATCACATTGAGGAGGATAAAGGATCCATGCCAGGAGCCATTAAGAAGATTAGGATAGGTCCCCCAAGGACTTAAAAGCAATGATGAAGTCACTTCCCTTGCTGTATGATAAGTGGGTCACCGACATCTGGTGAGTGTGGTGTGTATTATCAATACACGAGGTGGATTATTTACCATACAGGGTATTCTGTGAATCGGTGGCCAAGCACTCAAGCTTTCATAGTTATAAGGACATTTGCACTTTGTCCACTTTAAGGACTATATTAATATTTTTATTATTTCCTTATTTTATACCAATTTTTTGTTTATTTTTTGC
This sequence comes from Lithobates pipiens, assembly GCF_037356315.1. Classification (NCBI taxonomy): domain Eukaryota; kingdom Metazoa; phylum Chordata; class Amphibia; order Anura; family Ranidae; genus Lithobates; species Lithobates pipiens. The sequence continues at coordinate 77,978,868 of NW_027507790.1, read as the reverse complement.
AATCACTATATTTATACCAGAGAAGTTTGGTTACTGTGACAATTCATGGTGGTATAGTTCAAATAAGTTTGTACACGTTATTGGAAGCGCAGTCTAAGGATAGTAATATAAACAAGCTGTCAGTAACAGCAGTCAAACTCATTTGCTGGAAATTTTTAAAAATTATATTTTTAACTGTTAGTGCTGCTGCAACAATTTCTTGACATCACAGTGATGTACCCTCACAGGCAGATTTGACAGATTTGGGCACCCCTCAGGCATGTTATTTATATGAATTTGACATTTTTTTTTTTCTTTTCAAATGGTTTTTATTAAAACGTTCAACAGTCAAAGCATTGACAAATACAAAATACCCAATTAGAGATATTACATCATACATTACACAAACATTTGGGAATACGCATTAACCTTCAATGACAAAAATGGACATGAACTTCCCATACAGAAGAGATATATGGTTGAATTGGACATTTTTAATGTTTCACATTTATCAAGAGATATATCATGTAGAGTATGCATTTTCTGTAAACTATACATTTATCTATCTCAAATGAATTTTAAGGGTCCAACACACCCTCTGAGTGCTGTTGATTGGAGCAGTGGCACTAACAATTTCCATTGAAAACAGAGGTTTTTGTTGCACACATTAGAAAATATATGTGGAAGCTGCACTGCCTCTTCAAGACTCCTCTGAAAGTGTTGCCCTAACTCTTATATTTAAGAGTCTCCATATTGGAGCATATATATCATTGGATAGCTTAAAACTGATCTCCAGCTTAACTGTTACTTTGACCAATATGGCCAAAACAAACTATTTCCAACACTAACACCGGGCACGCTGTATAAACTTTTTGTAGCCAAAGTTACATACAGTATACAGTGCTGTGTTCCAGCAGTGGGATGGGACCTTCCAGTCCTGCTCCCGAAACAAAATTGAGTTGGGTTGAGTGTCTCTCCACCATTCAATATCATCTTTGTATTCTCTGAATAAATACAAAGCTTTCTCTGTTTAGCTGAGGCACAGATTATAATGTCACCTGCCCACCTCTCTGTCCCAGAGGAAGCTGAATAAATACAAAGCTTTCTCTGCTTGGCTGAGGTGGAGATTGTGATGTCATCTGCCCACCTCTGTGTCCCAGAGGAAGCTAAATAAATACAAAGCTTTCTCTGCTTGGCTGAGGTGGAGATTGGGATGTCACCTGCCTGCCTCTCTGCCCCAAAGGAAGCTGAATAAATACAAAGCTTTCTCTGCTTGGCTGAGGTGGAGATTGTGATGTCATCTGCCCAGCTCTCTGTCCCAGAGGAAGCTGAATAAATACAAAGATTTCTCTGCTTGGCTGAGGTGGAGATTTTGATGTCATCTGCCCGCCTCCTTGCCCTAGAGAAAGCTTTATATTTAGTCAGAGAATACATAGCTGCCCACTGCTCAGTTTGATCCGGGTATGGAACAAGATGTTTGCACCCCCACAGCCAGAACGCAAGGCTGTAAACTGTAGCTAAGGATACATATAGTTTGTGTGTGCAGGAAATAGTTCATTTGGGCCAGCTTGGCCAGTGCTGTTCATCAATGCCCATCAGTGCCGCCTATCAGTGCTTATCAGTGCCGTATATCAGTGCCACCTATCAGTGCCCCATATTGGTGCCTCCTCATCAGTGCCCCCGTAACCAGTGCCCTTCAGTGCCACCTCATCACTGCCCGTAAGTGACGCCTCATCAGCGCACATCAGTGAAGGAGAAAAATTACTTGTTTACAAAATTTACTGACACAAACTAAGAAAAGCTTTTTTTTCAAAACTTTCAGTCTTTTTTCTTTTTTTTTTCTAATTAACAGCAGTGATTAAATACCACCAAAAGAAAGCTCTATTTGTGTGAAAAAAATTATAAAAATGTAATTTGGGTACAGTATTTGCATGACTGCACAATTGTCATTTAAAGTGTGACAGCACTGAAAGATGAAAATTGGCCTGGATAGGAAGAGAATGAAATTGCCCAATAGGCAAGTGGCTAAAGCCATTTGGCTAGTGAGCCAGCTTTCTGCTTCTAGCGTAGTGCATGCAACTTTGTGCTGTCCTCCATGCTGGCATCACCAGCGATGAGATGTATAACCGAGAGAATCCAGGCTAAAACCAAGCTTAACCAATCAGACAGCATCACCAAAGGCTTAAAGAAAACCTGTAATGAAAGAGTATGAAAGCTGCCAATGCTGATTTCTTCTTAATATAATAGTTGCCTGACTGTCATGCCGCTCTAGTTTCTTTAATGAAGCACAGATCTGGAAAACATATGCAGATAACGACTTACTTTACTCTCAGGTCAGTGACTGAGAAAGTATTGAAGCCAGACAGAAAACTAACTTTTTTTAAAAGGAGGTCACTCTGTATTTTTGCCAGTGGAGGCTTAATTTAATTACTTCTGGAAAAGTTGTCAGGCTACTAGATTTAAAAACGTTATTAATGATACAATCATTGGTTTATTGCTTAGTTCTTCAGTTGAGCCTGACTTTGTGACCTAACGGACTTCACCAGTCATGTCTATCAGCAGCTGCTTTTGTGACCTTTTGTAAATTCATATTCCTTACTTCAGTATGACTGCTTATCATTTTCTGTCCTCCCCTTCTCTTTTCATCTTCCAGTTTCCACTATCACAGACAAGATATTTTAGCTATATCTTCACTAATATTCCTTCTTTTGAGATATCTGTTTTATTTCTTTAAAGCTGAACTCTGGGCAGATATAAAAGACTAGACAAAGCAGTCATGTGTGTATATATATATATATATATATATATATATATATATATATATATATATATATATGTGTGTGTGTAGACATATAAAGTATATGCATAATCAGTCTGCTGTAATCCTTCAAATAGCAACATTGTGTTTGGGTCATTGCCAGGAGTCAATCAGGTTCTACTGCTATGCTCCTATGCTGGCAATGAACATTCTAACAGTGGGGACACAAGCAGCAATAAAAACCTTAGAGAGCTTCAAACCCCTCTCCACTCTATTCAAAACAATGCAAAAAATATGTTTTCACACAAAATTCATACAATTCACAAGTTTCTGCATTTTTTTTTCAAAGAGAAATGTGTGAATATTAATTTAAAATGGTGTGAAAATGCCACAATGTACATCCATCATAAATAATGTCATCCAGCAAAGCAGATCCACATCTATCACAATAAATAATGTGCAACACCCACTGAAAGAATAAAAAAAAAATGATCTGACCGTAGGACATGTATGATCCTGTCGCTGGCAGGTGCCAAATGCCAGCTCTCCATTGGTTTAAAGTAAACAAATTGATGGGTCTTCCAGTTGACGATATTGCCAAATATGGACACGACCATAGTTGGTAGTAATGTCATGCTAACAACACCCCTTTGTTTTAATGGCTGGGGATTCCCAGCCAGTAAATGAAAGGAGTTGGGTGATGTCACTGGTCGCTAAGGACTTGGTGGGAACTGGCACCTGCCTCATTCTTAACAGCCATTGACCAGAAAAAAGCTGTCATGTATAGTAATCGTATTTTTAGTGCTACTATCCATAAAGTTTTGCTCCTGCCAAAAGGGTAAAGTAAGTTTGCACATATGCCCGAACATCCACATTTCCATGAGTTTATCCCCAATTGCAAGTTTCAAGTGATTTCAAATAGGATTTGGTGATGTCACTGCTGTGCTTCTCTCTGTTCTCCTTACTGGAAAGGAAGCTGTAGCCAAGGACCTATAATGCATCTGTGGTTCATACAGTTCTCCTGCTGCTTCTTGAATAGGTCCCTACCAGTCACCAAATAAGTAATAAGAGGGTCCACTTTTGCATGGGGAATCGGATTCTGCCTCATTCAAATTAACTGCATTCATAGAGAAACACAGAGTCAGTAATTGGGACATGGTCAGCTGCATGGAACCTAGAGAAAATATTGGTGACTAGTCCTTTTCCCAAAACCACAAAGCTGCCCATACTTGCTAACCATATGATTTATTAAGGTTTTCTATGCAATCCTAAGAGAACAAGTATTTCTTGCCCTTGACCATTAATACCTAATTGTTTTACATTGACTCACAAACAGTCTCCAATGCCACCATTAGTTTAAATATATATTTTGATAATTTTAACTTTTTCCCTTTACCTACAAATTAAAACAACAGCTGTATATTAGCGTAAAGAAGAGACGAAACAGAACCGTTAGCATTGCCATCATATTGCCAAATAGAAATGTAGGTTCTGTCTCTGTTTATGGTTCACAGTGCTAATAAAGTTCAGTGTTGGCAAATCTATGAAAGGTCACTATAAAAACAAGTTAAACAATCTGCATAATTGTATTTATTTTTTTAGAAAAAAATAAATGTGATATGAATCGTCTCTTTGTGCATTTCCAGAAAATGTAATTTAATTTTGCATGCCACTACCCTAGGATTTACAAAGTCAATAATTCATCAATGTGGACCTATATTGGAGAGGACCTCTTTCCTAAATGCCAGTAACTCTTGCGTAAAGCCAATTCCCAAAACCCTTTTTTAAGAAAAAAGAAAAAGCACAAGAAATATGCAGTATATATTCATAGGAATCAAAGTTAGAAAAATGCAAAAGTTCAAATAGTCATTTGAGCCCTCCATAACCATCTAAATATTGAATCAAAAACTTAGACGGCTAGACAGCTTGGCAACAGTTTAAGGACTGGTATTTGTGAAAAAATATGGGTTTCATGGCCAAGAAAAACCTTTCAGATTAATATCTTGGCTGTCTATTTCTATTTTTGAGTATGTATCCATATGCATGGACGATTAAGCAATCCATATATACACACCTGTCACAAGATTGTAGTAATAATAATGTAGCTTTGTTTAAAAAAAAAAATCAAATAGTTAATAGCCAAATGTGTTTATAACATATGATTTTAAGACACAAATATCCTTAGTGTCCAAATTAAAAAAAAAAGTAGCAATTCTAAACTGGAATTTGCTATTATGAGACAATATCAATCATGTTTCCTTAATAAGTGCTTGTAGATTCAAGTGAGAAGACTCAAGGTTAGTCATGACTTGACTATCAGAATTCAATAATTATTCTACAAAGTAAACTTCTGCTTTCCCCATGCAGAACAAAGCAACTTGTCCACTTTCCCTCCTATCCAAATGACTACATTCCTTTCTTTTGCTCCTCTGTCACTCTATTCAGCTGCCGGGAGCAAGAGAAGAAGCTCAGCGTAAGCAATGAGTCGCGCATGTTGTAGGTTACGCAAGGCTATGGACTTTCCATGTGACAACGCTGGTGTTTGATGATTGGCCCAGTACTGTTACATGGATTTTGTCACATGATCCTCATTACCTGGAAGTACTATCTATTTTCTCATTCTGAACAACTGATCAGATTGGTGAAGTGAATAAAAACAGGTGGGGGGTGTAGCCAATATGTTCAGTTTTAGTTCTGCTATTAAACAGGCTATGGAAGGAGTGAATTTCCTTTCTGCAACCATGAGTTGCAGGAAAGAAATGTGCTCAACTCCCCCATCAACATGGACAGTATTGACAGGTAAATCCCTCCTGCTAAGCAATTGTCTTCCCTAGTGGGGGGGGCGGGGGAAGTCATCCTCGCCAGGAGAAGACAGTGATTGTTGCTAGCGGCTACAACAGCAGCTTGCGATAATTGCATGTAAAATCCAGCAGGCTGGTTGTACCCAAGTTGATTGATTGATCAACTTTCAGCCTACCCATACATGGTTCGTATCTAGGCCAGTTCCTGACGAACTGGCCAGGTTTCGAAGCGTCTATGGCCAGCTTAAATGTCTCTCTACTGTGATATCAGGGCCATATGTAAAACTTGTTGGATCTCTGCTTAAAGTGTTACTATTCCCACAACAGTAAAATTAGTCTGTATATGCAGTAAATCATGCTTGTTATACTCACTGTGGAACCTAAGGGGTTAATCCTCTGCATTGTGTAAAAAGGCTGTTTGATCCTGTCTCTCTGATTCTCCTCTTCTTCCACAGTCCCCAATCTATCTGCTGATAGAACAGGCGCTTTGCATGGGCAAAGACGCAGTTTTGCCCATGCTCAGTTTGGTCTGTATTGCTAGAGATTTTTTCTTGGGAGAGTGCATGTGATCAGCACAGGACCAATCAGCACTGTCTAGAGAAGAGGGTCAGGGATCCTGCAGCCTCATAGGACAATCAGGGGAGAATGAAAACTCCTCCTACAAGCTTTAACCAGTGCTTGGTTATACACTCACAAAACTGCTATATACTGCTCATGAGAAAAGATATTTAGCAGTTTATATTTACTGAAATAATTGTATTTCCATTTTCTATGTACAGTGGGAGACCACATATATTGAGTGCAGGGTCCTGGGTTTAGTAAAACTTTAACCACTTGACCTCTAGAAGGTTTTACCCCCTTCATGACCTATTCAGCACTGTGCTACTTTAACTGGCAATTGCACAGTCATGCAACACCATATGCAAATTAAATGTATATAATTTTTTTTCACACAAATAGAGCTTTCTTTTGGTGGTATTTGATCACCCCTGGATTCTTTTTTTTTTTTATTAAATAATCAAAAGAAGATTGAAAGTGTAAAAAAAAAAAGTTTTCTACTTTCTGTTAAAAATATATCCAATAAAAAATTCCTATCCCTATTCTTCTACATATCTTTGGTAAAAAAATCCCAATAAGTGTATAATAATTGGCTTGTGTGAAAGTTAGAACGTCTACAAACTGTGGTATATACAGTATAATTGAATTTATACAGCTATTGATGCTGTACTGTAATGGCAGTGATCAGTGACTTATAGTGTGATTGTGATTGTGTGGCGGGCAATGTGGCCTAACAGACACAGGCTGGAAAGGTCACTAACTGACACTGATGTTGCTAGTGACTAAGGATGAGCCGAATACCCCCCGAACCTGCGAACAGACCTAAACTTCGTGTGAACTTTAGAACCCTATTAAAGTCTATGGGACTCGAACGTTCAAAATCTAAAGTGCTAATTTTAAAGGCTAATATGCAAGTTATTGTCCTAAAAAGTGTTTGGGGACCTGGGTCCTGCCCCAGGGGACATGTATCAATGCAAAAAAAAGTTTTAAAAACGGACGTTTTTTCGGGAGCAGTGATTTTAATATTGATTAAAGTGAAACAATAAAAGGGTAATATTCCTTTAAAATTCATACCTGGGGGGGTGTCTATAGTATGCCTGTAAAGGGGCGCATGTTTCCCGTGCTTAGCTGTCCCTGCACAAAGTATCATTTCTGCAGGAAAAAAAATCATTTAAAATCACTCGTGGCTATAATGAATTGTCGGCTCCCGTAATACAGAGAACAGCCATTGAAAGTCATTAATAAAAAAAAAAAAAAAGCGTGGTGTTCCCCCAAATTCAATTACCAGGCCCTTCAGGTCTGGTATGGGTATTAAGAGGAACCCCGCGTCAAATTTAAAAAAAAAATGACGTGTGGTTGCCCCTGAATATCCATTCCAGACCCTTCAGGTCTGGTATGGATTTTAAGGGGAACTCCACGCCAAATTAAAAAAAAATGGCATGGAGTTCCCTCTAAAAATCCATACCAGACCCTTTATCCGAGCATGCAACATGGCAGACCACAGGAAAAGAGGGGAGATGAGAGAGGGCCCCTCCCTCCTGAACCGTACCAGGCCACATGCCCTCAACATTGGGAGGATGCTTTGGGGGTCACAGACCCCTCAAAGCACCTTGTCCCCATGTTGATGAGGACAAGGGACTCATCCCCACAACCCTGGCCGGTGGTTGTGGGGGTCTGCAGGTGGGGAGCTTATTAGAATCTGGAAGCCCCCTTTAACAAGGGGACCCCCAGATCCCGCCCCCCCTGTTTGAAATGGTAAGGGGGTACAAAAATACCCCTACCATTTCACAAAGAAAGTGTAAAAGAATGTTAAAAAAGACAAACACACTTTTGAAAAAGTCCTTTATTAACAATAAAAAAAATTAAAGAAAAGATTCCAGCGGTTGTAATTCACTCTTGATATCCAGCGACGGATGATCATCTCTCTGGGGTCCAGAGATGGCTGATCTGATCCAGCGACAGGTGATCTCTCCGCCCAGTGCAGGGCAGTCCATCCATCCTCTGTCTCCACTGGAGGAGACACTGCGGGGATCCCGGCAGCCTGACATTTCTTATATGAGGAGGGCGGGGCCACCCCTCACCTGACCCCGCCCCCCTCTGACGCAAGTGGGGAAGCCTGGCTTCCCCAATGACGTGTAGGTGACCCCTCCCCCCTCTGATGTAATGCAGGTTTTTGTAGGTGGTAGGTGTCAGTGGGGCAGTGGATGGTGTCAGTGTCAGGGGGGCAGTGAACGGTGTCAGTGGGGCAGTGGATGGTGTCAGTGGGGCAGTGGATGGTGTCAGTGGGGCAGTGGATGGTGTCAGTGGTTGGTGTCAGTGTCAGTGGGGCCAAACTCAAACACTTTATCGACATATGGCAAACAAAAAATTGCCCCCCCCCTTAGAGTACCCCCCTCCCCATTAGATCAGGGTCCTCTTATATAGGCATTCCCACTTAGAGACCCCCATTAGATCATCAGAAACTCCTTATATCAACACCCCCAAGGCTACATTCACATTGGAGATTAGGGCAAGTGAGAATAGTAGGTAGGTGTGGCCGCCAGCCCCATTTATTATAATAACAGGTCACTGAAAGCCTCCACTATTCGCTGCTGTCCGCAAAGCTAAGAAATACCTGTGATTACCTTCAGAGTGATAGCCACAGCAGGAATCTTTGATTCCTGCCGATAGCTACTATTCGCACTGACCCTAATTGTCAGCGTGAATGTTGCCTTAGAGACCTCCCATTATATCAGAGCCACCTTATATAAGCACCCCCCTTACATACCTCCATTAGACTAGAGGCCACCTGTTAGATCAGCACCCCTCTAAGCCCTTGTACACACGGTCGGATACTCCGAAGGACAATATCCGATCAGCCCGTGTTGTTGGATAATCCGACTGTGTGTGAACTCCATCAGACTGTTTCCGACCGACAAAGTTTTAGAGCTGGGCTATACAATTTTCCGACAACATGATCCGATCGGACTTTGTCCGATCGTTTGTAGAGAATTCCGATCGGACAAAGTGCCACGCATGCTCAGATCAAATTACGACATCAGAGCTATTGGCTACTAGCCGCAACGTAGTTCCGTCACAACGAACGTCATCACGTTCCGAACGATCGGATTTTCTGACAACTTTGTCCGACCGTGTGTATGCAACACCACTTTCGGACAAAATCCATCTGAAAAAATCCGATGGATTTTGTTGTCGGAATGGGGCTTAGAAACCACCCTTTAGATCAAAGACCGCTAATATCAGGGCTCCCCCTTAGAGGCCCCCATCAGATCAGGGACTCCCTTATATCAGTGCCCCTGCCCCTTAAAGATCCCTACTAGATTGCCTTACCATGTGGCAGGCACTGCAAGCCAGGAAGTGGGATCTGGAGTTGGGGGACAGAGCTGGGAATTGGAGCAGCTCTACAAAGTGCTATTTTGCTCCCACTGTGCACAGAGGCAAAGTGTGTCATTGGTTGCTAGAATGCCAGCAGTCCTAGCAACCAATGACTGCAAAGGTGAATGGGGGGGGGGGGGGGGGCAGAGCATAGGCAGGTGCTGCCAACAGGAATCCTCTCTGGGTGCACTGTGTGAGAGCACATGTTGCACTTATTGACCTTACTGAGTGGAGCCCAGTGCCAGAACTTGCTCCTACACTGGCTCCAGGAATCCAATCCAGATTTGCCTGACAGATTCACTTGAAATCCCATGACGATTGGGAGGTATGTGTCTGGGTTTCAGGGAGACTGAAACCCAGACACATTATTTAAAACCCGGACTGTCCGGGTAATACCGGGACAGGTGGCAATCCTACCTGGGGCCAGCTCGCAGTATATTTGATGTGACCGGTCAGCAGAAGATCAATGAAAGACATGCCATGTGGAGGTATTCTGTATATTTTTAAAACAGTACCATGTGTGGCAACAGTCATAGGCAAGATTAGTGACTTAAGCACGGTGGCATCAGTATACAGGATTTCGGAGAAACAAACCAGCTGAAATCACTGAGAAAAGCAACAAAGCCTGCAGCTGAAGAGAAACAGAAACTGTAAATAAAATGTCACTGTGCGTATAAAGACACCATGGAAAGTGGACTGAAACCCTCTGAAAGACTGGCTATGACTTCTAATCTGTCTCCAACATGGAAACATTGAAAATAAGTACCATATTTATTCTGTATGTGGATCACTGAGTGATATGAAATGTAAAATAAAGCTGTTCCATTGCTTAATTGGATAAAGAGGCAGAGAAATTTCACTTTATTCTTGAATCTTGAAGAACTTGAATCTGAAAGGCAGTAATTGAGGCACTTGATAAACAGAGTGATCCTAAACAGAATGAAACTGTGGAAACATATGTTTTTTTCCAGAGATCAAGAAACTGGAGAAACTGTAGACAGCTATATCACAGAACTGAAAATGCTAGCAGCATGCTATGAATTTGGTGATACCAGACACTCTATCATTAGAGACAGGATAGTGTGTGGAGTCCAAAATTCTCACCTCAGAGAGAGACTACTAAGAGAGGAAAATCCTGCACTAAAGAAATATATTCCCCTCAGAGAGAGAGAAGAGAGAGAAATTACTAAAGCCGCGTAGACACATAGCCGTCTGTCCGACGTACTTACTCTGTCGGACTTCCCGCCAGACTGTCCGTCGGACTTTCCGAACGGGCTACTTGCCCACACACGGCACTTTTTCAGCGGACTAATACGGCGTACTAAGTCCGCCGTACTATCCACCCTACTTTTGAAATGAACGGACTCGCCCACACATGCGGAGGAAAGTCCGCTCATTTCGAGCGCGTCTCCAGGTAGGCGGGGCCCTCGAAGGATACGTCGCTGGCCCCGCCGCCTGGTATGGACTTAAAGGGGAACCCCCAACGCCGAAAAAAAACAGCGTGGGGGTTCCCCCCAGGTCCACATCAGACCCTTGTCCGAGCACGCTACCCGGCCGGCCAGGAAAGGGGGGGCGAGCGAGCGCCCCCCTCCTGAGCCGTACCAGGCCGCATGCCCTCAACATGGGGGTTGCCTTGGGGAAGGGGGGGCGCGCGCGCCCCCCCCACCCCAAAGCACCTTGTCCCCATATTGATGAGGACAAGGGCCTCTTCCCGACAACCCTGGCCGTTGGTTGTCGGGGTCTGCGGGCGGGGGGCTTATCGGAATCTGAGAGCCCCCTTTAATAAGGGGGCCCCCGGATACCGGCCCCCCACCCTATGTGAATGAGTATGGGGTACAATGTACCCCTACCCATTCACCTGTAAAATAAAGTACAAAAAAACACAACACACAAGATAAAATAGTTTATTGCACAGCTCCGGGGGTCTTCCGTCTTCGGGGGTCTTCTCGCCGGACTCCTCCGCTATCTTCTTGTAGCTCTTTTGCTAGCGGAGGAGCCCGGCTTTCTTCCTCGCCGCCGGCCTCTTCTTCCGACTTCGGGGGTCTTGTCCCCCTCTTCGGTTCTTCTGCCGGGCCACCGCGCTTCCTTCTTCTAGCTCTTTTACAGGAGGTGTTTGGGAACCTGGGTCCTGCCCCAGAGAAAATGTTTCAATGCAAATAAAAGTTTTAACAACTGCAGTTTTTTCGGGAGCAGTGATTTTTTTTAATGCTTAAAGTGAAACAATAAAAATGAAATATTCCTTTAAATATCGTGCCTGGGGGATGTCTATAGTATGCCTGTGGCACATTTTTCCCATGTATAGAACAGTACCACCGCAAAATGAGATTTCTCAAGGAAAAATTGTCATTTAAAACTGTGGCTGTAATGAATTGTCGGGTCTCCGCAATATAGATAAAACTCATTGAAAAAAACGGCATGGGTTCCCCCTCCCCAGTCCATTACCAGGCCCTTTGGATCTGATATGAATATTAAAGGGAACCCTGAGCCAAAATAAAAAAAAAAATGGCATGGGGTCCACCCCCAAAAATCCATACCAGACCTTTGTCCGAGCACGCAACCTGGCAGCTCACACGAAAAGAGGGGCAGACGAGAGAACGTCCCCCCTTCTGAACCGTACCAGACCACATGCCCTCAACATGGGGAGAGTGCTTTGGGGTTTGACCCTAAAGCAAGGTCCTCATCCCCACAACCCTTGCACGGTGATTGCGCGGGCGGGGGGCTTATCGGAATCTGGAAGCCCACTTTAACAAGGGGAACCCCAGATCCCAGCCCCCCAATGGGAATTGGTAATGGGGTACAGTGTTGAGGGCATGTGGCCTGGTACGGTTCAGGAGGGAGGGTGCTCTCTGGTGCCCCCTCTTATTCTGCAGCCTGCTAGGCTGCGTGCTCGGATAAGGGTCTTGTATGAATTTTGGGGGGACCCTTACGCTATTTTCTTTTACATTTTAGCGAGGGTTCCTGTAAGAAATCATGAACCAGACCGAGACAGAAGTACAATTAAATCACACTTGTTTATTAATAAAAAATAAAAAGGTAAATAGAGTAAGCATCAAAGCATAGCTAGAGTCCAGTAACCGGATTGAGTAGTCAGCCAGGCCAGAGTTCAATAACCAGATCGGGTATTCAGCCAGGCCAGAAGTCAGGGATCCAAGTGGAGGAATAGGAACCAGGATAAGGAGCCAGAAGGGATGTCGGCAAGCCAGTCTTTAAACAGGAACACAGGAGATGGTTTCTTGTGATGTGACCAAGACGAAGGCAGAGATGAAGTGAGCTGGACAGCCTTGAGTAGGCAGGTCAGGCTAGCAGGATCAGGAACAGCTGGGTAACTGTGGAGAGAGATGAGAGCTGGCAATTAGCCGACAGCTGAGCAGCCAGCCCAGAGAAGGAAGGACTAAGCCAGCCCCGACAGTACCCCCTCCTCAATGACCCCTCTCCCTCGGAGGGCCACCGTCTTGAGGGGAAAACATCTATTGAAATCGTGGAGGAGGACAGGGGCATGTACGTCCGAGGATGAAACCCAGGAGCATTCCTCCGGACCGTACCCCTTCCAATGCACCAGGTACTGTATGCGCCCACAGAACCTACGGGAGTCACCAATGGTTTGTACCTCATACTCCTCATATACTCCTCGTTATAGGGTAAGGACGTGGCATTGAGGTGGTAAATCAGTTGCAGACCAACGGTTTCAATAAGGGGACATGAAACACATTTGAGATGCGCATTCTAGGATGAAGGTCCAACGCATAAGCCACTGGGTTAATCCTGTGAAGGATATGGATAGGCCCAATAAACCGAGGTGCAAACTTCAGTGAGGGAACACGAAGTTCGGAGGTTGCGAGATGACAGCCAGATCCTGTCCCCAACCTGGTAGGAAGGTACAGGCTAGCGTCTGTGGTCAGCATGGAGTCTGTACCTATCATTAGCATGACGCAAAGCCTCCTGGACTTGTACCCAAGTGGAAAGAAGACCACGGAGATGCTCCTCTAACACAGGAATACTTTGCGGAACAAACGAGTCAGGCAACATGGAAGGTTGGAAACCATAATTCGCCATAAATGGAGAAAATTGGGAGGCAGAATTCAAGACACTGTTGTGAGCAAACTCTGCCCACGGTAATAGGTCTGACCAGTTGCTATGATGGTCAGAAATATAGCAATGTAGGAATTGCTCCAAGGACTGATTGGCTTGCTCTGTGGCCCCATTAGATTGTGGGTGATACGCAGAAGAGAAGGTAAGCTGAATTCCCAACTGTGCACAAAAGGCTCTCCAGAGCCAAGAGACAAACTGACTGCCCCTGTCTGAGACAATCACCTTGGGTAGCCTATGTAAGCGAAAGATCTCCCGAGCAAAAATGGAAGCAAGTTCCTTAGAAGTAGGCAACTTCTTAAGTGGAATACAATGACACATCTTTGAGAAACGGTCAACCACCATAAGAATAACAGTGTTGCCTTGGGAGTTGGGCAACTCCACAATCTCTCCATTGGGTATGGGTTGTAGGAGGCCCACTGGAAGGTGTCGTGGAGTCTAAGCCCTTGTACACACAGTTGGAAATTCCAACGGAAAATGTCTGATCAGACCATATTGTCCGTTATTCCGACTGTGTGTGGGCTCCATCTGACTTTTTCCGTCGGAGCGACCGACCAACAAAGTTTGAGAGCTGGATCTAAAATTTTCCGAAACATGATCCGATGCACGTCAATTCCAATCGTCTGTAGCCTAGTCCGATGGACAAAGTGCCACGCATGCTCAGAATAAATTCGGAAATGGAAGCGATCGGTCAGGTAAAACTAGCGTTTGTAATCGATATAGTACATTCATCACACTGCAATGTTAAAAATTGTTTAACCACTTTCAGACCGGACCATTTTGCTGGTAAATGACCAGAGGTCTTTTTACAATTTGGCACTGCGCTGCTTTAACTGGTAATTGCGCGGTCATGCAATGTTGTACCCAAACAAAATTTGCGTCCTTTTCTTCCCACAAATAGAGCTTTCTTTTGATGGTATTTGATTGCCTCTGCGATTTTTATTTTTTGCGATATAAACGTAAAAAGACCGCAAATTTTGAAAAAAAATGATATTTTCTACTTTTTGTTATTAGAAAAATCCAATAAACTCAATTTTAGTCATACATTTAGGCCAAAATGTATTCAGCCACATGTCTTTGGTAAAAAAAAAGTCAATAATTGTATATTTATTGGTTTGCGCAAAAGTTGTCACATCTACAAACTAAGGTACGTTTTCTGGAATTTACGCAGCTTTTAGTTTACGACTGCCTATCTCATTTCTTGAGGTGCTAAAATGACAGGGCAGTACAAAACCCCCCCAAATGACCCCATTTTGGAAAGTAGACCCCCTAAGGAAATTGATAAGAGGCATGTTGAGCCCATTGAATATTTTATTTTTTTGCCTCAAGCGATTGAATAATGACAAAAAAAAAATTTTTTTTTTTTTTTTACACAAAGTTGTCACTAAATGATATATTGCTCACACATGCTATGGGCGTATGTGAAATGACACCCCAAAATAAATTCTGCTGCTTCTCCTGAGTACGGGGATACCACATATGTGGGACTTTTTGGGAGCCTAGCCGCGTACAGGGCCCCGAAAACCAAGCACCGCCTTCAGGCTTTCTAAGGGCGTAAATTTTTGATTTCACGCCTCACTACCTATTACAGTTTTGAAGGCCATAAAATGCCAAGATGGCACAAAACCCCCACAAATGACCCCATTTTAGAAAGTAGACACCCCAAGCTATTTGCTGAGAGGCATGTTGAGTCCATGGAATATTTTATATTTTGCCACAAGTTGCGGGAAAATTACAAACTTTTTTTTTTTTTTTTTTTTTTTCACAAAGTTGTCACTAAATGATATATTGCTCATGCATGCCATGGGCATATGTGAAATGACACCCCAAAATAAATTCTGCTGCTTCTCCTGAGTACGGGGATACCACATATGTGGGACTTTTTGGGAGCCTAGCCGCGTACGGGGCCCCGAAAACCAAGCACCGCCTTCAGGCTTTCTAAGGGCGTAATTTTTTGAGTTCACTTCTCACTACCTATTACAGTTTTGAAGGCCATAAAATGCCAAGATGGCACAAAACCCCCACAAATGACCCCATTTTAGAAAGTAGACACCCCAAGCTATTTGCTGAGAGGCATGTTGAGTCCATGGAATATTTTATATTTTGCCACAAGTTGCGGGAAAATTACAAACTTTTTTTTTTTTTTTTTTTTTTTCACAAAGTTGTCACTAAATGATATATTGCTCATGCATGCCATGGGCATATGTGAAATGACACCCCAAAATAAATTCTGCTGCTTCTCCTGAGTACGGGGATACCACATATGTGGGACTTTTTGGGAGCCTAGCCGCGTACGGGGCCCCGAAAACCAAGCACCGCCTTCAGGCTTTCTAAGGGCGTAATTTTTTGAGTTCACTTCTCACTACCTATTACAGTTTTGAAGGCCATAAAATGCCAAGATGGCACAAAACCCCCACAAATGACCCCATTTTAGAAAGTAGACACCCCAAGCTATTTGCTGAGAGGCATGTTGAGTCCATGGAATATTTTATATTTTGCCACAAGTTGCGGGAAAATTACAAACTTTTTTTTTTTTTCACAAAGTTGTCACTAAATGATATATTGCTCACGCATGCCATGGGCATATGTGAAATGACACCCCAAAATAAATTCTGCTGCTTCTCCTGAGTACGGGGATACCACATATGTGGGACTTTTTGGGAGCCTAGCCGCGTACGGGGCCCCAAAAACCAAGCACCGCCTTCAGGCTTTCTAAGGGCGTTACAGTTTTGAAGGCCATAAAATGCCAAGATGGCACAAACCCCCCCCCCCAAATGACCCCATTTTAGAAAGTAGACACCCCTAAATTTAGGGGTACACTAGTGAGACTAGGTAATAAATGGCGGGTGCCCTGAAACTATAAAAAAATAACTAACCAACCAGCGTCACCTGTAACAGTTATATGGTGATCACTGGTGAAAGGGTTAACTAGGGGGCAATCAGGGGGCTTTATGCGGTAGTATATGGGGGTCCCTGGCGCTATAAAAAGCTGCGGCGAACCTAAATACCTACCTGCCTAACTAGCGTCACCTGTGACACTAATACAGCGATCAGAAAAACGATCGCTTATTAGGCTGGGTTCACACTGGAGCGATGCGGGAACGCCACGAATGCGCGGCGGGTTCCCGCATCGCATGCCTCCCGGCGGCAGTTCACACTGCCCTATGCGAACTGCTGGGAGTGTCAGTGAAATGTTAATGACACCCCCAGATCAGTTCGCATATCGCAGTGCGATCTGCAAACTTGGATCGCATGGTGTGAACACCCATGCGATCCGATTCTGCTGCGGACCAAAAAAAGGGTCCCGTGCGAGTTTGCGGCGGGTGCGGCGGGTGCGACACGAATTCAGCCATACTATCTGTATAGCTGAACTCGAATCGCACAGAGATCGGATGTGATTTGCACTGCAGTGCGGTGCGAATCACATCCGTTCTCATAAACCGCTGCAATGTGAACCCAGCCTTAGTGACACTGGCGACGGGGGGTGATCACGGGGTTAAACCTTTATTGGGGGGGTTAGGGGGGTACCTTAGAACTAAAGGGGGCTAACCCTAACTGCCCTAACAGTTATTAGTCACAAATGACACCTGCCGGGTGATCAGGGGGTTAAACCTTTATTAGGTAATAAATGGCGGGTGCCCTGAAACTATAAAAAAATAACTAACCAACCAGCGTCACCTGTAACAGTTATATGGTGATCACTGGTGAAAGGGTTAACTAGGGGGCAATCAGGGGGCTTTATGCGGTAGTATATGGGGGTCCCTAGCGCTATAAAAAGCTGCGGCGAACCTAAATACCTACCTGCCTAACTAGCGTCACCTGTGACACTAATACGGCGATCAGAAAAATGATCGCTTATTAGGCTGGGTTCACACTGGAGCGATGCGGAAACGCCGCGAATCCGCGGCGGGTTCCCGCATCGCATGCCTCCCGGCGGCAGTTCACACTGCCCTATGCGAACTGCTGGGAGTGTCAGTGAAATGTTACTGACACCCCCAGATCAGTTCGCATATCGCAGTGCGATCTGCAAACTCGGATCGCATGGTGTGAACACCCATGCGATCCGATTCTGCTGCGGGCCAAAAAAAGGGTCCCGTGCGAATTTGCGGCGGGTGCGGCGGGTGTGGCGGGTGCGGCGGGTGCGGCGAATGGCTGAACTCGAATCGCACAGAGATCGGATGTGATTTGCACTGCAGTGCGGTGCAAATCACATTCGTTCTCATAAACCGCTGCAATGTGAACCCAGCCTTAGTGACACTGGCGACGGGGGGTGATCACGGGGTTAAACCTTTATTGGGGGGGTTAGGGGGGTACATTAGAACTAAAGGGGGCTAACCCTAACTGCCCTAACAGTTATTACAGTCACAAATGACACCAATGCAAAAAAAAAAAAAAAAAATGACATTGGTGTCACTGTGACTGGGGGGCAGGGGTAATTGGGGGGGTGATCGGGGGGTAAAGGGGGGGTGTGAGTGTGCCTGGCATGTTCTACTGTGTGTGGGATGTGTTGGTGCAACTCACTGATCCGCTCTCCTCCGTGTCGGAACGAAAAATACCGACACGGAGGAGAGAATACATCACTTCCTCTCCTGTGTTTACATTACAGGAGAGGAAGTGATGTCACCGGGGATTTCCATTCGTCGGGAGCGATCGCGAGGGGGTGGCCATGAATGAATGGCCGTCCCCTCGTCCGGGATCGCTCCCGAACGAAAACCGACCGCCGCAGGCACCGGGCGGGGGCCCGATCGGGCCCCCGACCCGCGGGAGGCAAATCACGTACATGTATGTGATTATGCCTGCCTGTGCCATTCTGCCGACGTACATCGGCGTGAGGCGGTCGGCAAGTGGTTAATGCAGTGCATTCTCTTTTTCTTTATAATGCTACAAGAATGAAGTTGTTTTGCTGCTCATATTCACACACACTTCTCCAAAACGTATTTCTTTATTCTTTTTCCGGATTTCATGAATAGAATATTTTTATTCGTCAGATCTCCCGAATCATTTTATTTATTTTTTTGTTTAAATTTTGTGGTTGGTTTTTTAATCAAGATCTCCTTTTTTGACATTTTGCTCATCTTTGTATTTTTTTTGGTGTGTTTCGTGTGTCAACTTACCACAACACCATTATTAACTTTTTATTTTATTGTTTTATTTTTTAATCTCTAGGAGGTTGCTTGGTGTTGGTGCCCCTTGTTAATTTGACTTGATATTTTTGAAATGTACCTGCCTACTCACAAATAAACTGTCCTTTTTTGAAGTAAAACACATAGGCAAGTATTTCTTGAACCAAAAAAAAACTTTATTTAGGTGTCATAAACAAATAAAGAGGGAGGCAACGCTGGAGAAACTGGGGAAATTGGCAAAGCCTTTGGCCCCCAGGGCACACATCAATTATTTAAAGTTTGGAAAATTATTTCCTCACACATGAGGTGTTGCCCCTCGTCCATTTGGTCCAGTTTGCACGCAGCCAAGGCGGCAAAGGCGGCAAAGGCCTCTTGATATGTGGGGGTGGCTTTGAGGGCTGCAGAAGCCTCCCCAATTAGCTTGAGCGCCGACTCCTCCACATTCCCCCCCTTTCTGGTCCTTTTGGGTGAAAGGCGGAGTGGAGGGACTTGTGATTGAGTCAGGCTCCTAGGTCTGCCCACCTTTTGGCTGTCACTTACCCCTGCCTCCTCCTGGCTGCCACATTCTACAGCCACCTCCCGGCTGCTGCATCCCACACCCTCCTCCTGGCTGGAGTCTTCCTGTGTAAGAAAAAGGGACATAGTTTTAGTTTTTGGTTCATCAAACACACACAATTTTCAGCTCTTGACTGTTGCAAATTGTTAACAAATAGAAAAGACTATCATTCTGAGCCCAGCATTTTCTTTCTTGGCCCACATATTTTGGCCACTACTGTCTATTGATATGTAAAACACTTTATAAAATCAGCAATTAGTGAGAAAAAATCAAGTTAACATCATTCAATTTTACTCCAAAAATATGTAGAACAATACTATACCTGGCTCAAGCTGGGCTCCTCCACACCTTCCTGATTGGAAGACCCAGGTTGGGCGTCGGAAGCCTCAGCAGGGGTGGAATGAAGCATAAAATCTCCTAATATTGTCCCAATATAGGCCTCAATCTAGAAGCAGTATAGGCTAGTGATGTACCAAGTTAAAATTGTACCTTTGTTCGAACGATCGGCGTATCAGTTCCTGCCTCTGCTCACAGATCGTACGTATGACACACATGCGTTGCAGTTTATATACAGTGTGCATGTGTGAAACTCCGCCCGCCCCTGACGTTCTTTCTAGTCTATTCCCTGCCCCTTCTCTTTCAGCGCAGTGGGGAGAGCACATGGTGGAGACACAGCAGGTGCGCACAAAGTATACCAGTATTGAGGAGGAGGACGAAAACCCGGAGCCAGAAACTTCCCAATCCCGGAGGAAAAGATTTAAGGCCTCAAATATGTCTTTTGGAGAGATGTTGGAGATGGTGGACATATTGAAGAGGAACGACTATGATGGGAAGTATGGACCTTACCCAAACCCAAATGTCAGAAAGGCCAAGATCATGACTAAAGTTGTGAAGAGTCTTCAGAAGAATTTTGGGGTACGACGATCCAAGGATCTACTGAGGAAACGCTGGTCAGACCTGAAACTGAGGGAGCAAGATCAGTATCAGTACAGAAGGATCAAGTAAGTAGTTGTCGTGTGTTCATAGTAATATTATTGCTTGCATACTGCTCCATGTGCTTTGATTTATTGTTGTCCAGTTTAAAATGGCCACTTTCATGTTCATGGGTTCAATCGTTCATAATAAACATTGTTCGTTAGCCCACTCCAAAGACGATGTTTTGGCAAGTTGCACTTGACTACATTTGTTCACAAAACAGGTAAGTATTCCAGCTTTAGATGTGTGCTAAGTATTCCTTTTTTACATTCTCATAGGGGAGAGAAGACTCTGGATGTCTGAGGACACCAGGGACCCCCCACCTCCCAAAGAAGGGGAAATACCAACACCAGAAGCAGAGGCGGAATAGGAAGGAGAGATTGTAGAAATAGGCGAAATTGGCACCACAACAGGTGAGTGTCTGAGACCACAGCTTCAGGTAAGCTAATCAATGTATGCCTGCATATTTATAATACCCAGTGTTTTTTTTTAAGTTTATTTTTAGGTGATGTGGATGTTGTGGAAGAAGAATCACATTTTACCAGTGAAAGTGCCCAGATCCTCATGGAGGAGACAATGGGGTGCAATCGCGATTTAGAAATATCAAGAAAAACATCAAAAAAAACAAAAATGATGTTCAACAAAAAATGAAGAACATCATTGATGTTTTAGGGAGAATCTGAAACACCCAAAACTAGCTAGCATCCATTTTCATTTTTAACCACTTGCCGCCCGCCCTATAACAAAATGACGGTGGCAAAATGGTTTCATAATCCTGATCGGACGTCATATGACATGATCAGGATTATGAGCCGCTGCGCGCCCCCGGGGGCGCGCATCGTGGCGATCGTTGTTGGGGGTGTCAGTCTGACACCCTGCAACTACGATCTTGGTAAAGAGTCTCTGACAGAGACTCTTTACCACGTGATCAGCCGTGTCCAATCACGGCTGATCACAGTGTAAATAGGAAGAGTCGGTGATCGGCTTTTCCTCACTCGCGTCTGTCAGACGCGAGTAGAGAGCCGATTGGCTGCTCCTCTGACAGGGGGGGCCTGTGCTGATTGATTATCAGCACAGCCCCCCGAGGATGCCCGCACTGGACCACCAGGGACGCCACCAGACCACCAGGGATGCCCAGAATAAGGTATGCCACCCTAGACCACCAGGGATTCCAGTCAGTGCCACAATGGATGCCAATCAGTGCCCATAATCGATGCCAATCAGTGCCCACAATGGGCATCACTGATTGGCATGCATTATTGTTTGGCACTGATTGGCATCCATTAGTACAGTATATTATAATAAAATGCCGCCTATCAGTTCCCATCTGTGCCGCCTATCAGTGCCCATCCATGCCATCTATCAGTGCCCATCCATGCCCACCTGTGCCGCCTACCCATGCCCACCTGTGCCGCCTACCCATGCCCATCCATGCCGCCCATCCATGCCAATCCATGTCAGCTATCAGTGCCAATTTGTGCCACCTATCAGTGCCCATCCGTGTCGCCCATCAGTGCCACCCATCAGTGCCCATCAGTGCCGCCTATCAGTGCCACATATCAGTGTCCATCAATGCCACCTCATCAGTGCCACTTCATTGGTGCCACCTCATCGGTGCCCATCAGTGCCGCCTTATCATTGCCCATCAGTGTAACCCCATCAGTGCCCATTAGTGAAGGAGAAAATTTACTTATTTACAAAGTTTTGAAACTGAAACAAAAAAAAACTTTTTTTTTTCAAAATTTTCGGTATTTTTTTATTTGTTTAGCAAAAAATAAAAACCGCAGAGGTGATCAAATGCCACCAAAAGAAAGCTCTATTTGTGGGAAAAAAAATGATAAAAATTTCATTTGGGTACAGTGTAGCATGACCGCGCAATTGTCATTCAAAGTGCGACAGCGCTGAAAGCTCAAAATTGGTCTGGGCAGGAAGGTGTTTAAGTGCCTGGTATTGAAGTGGTTAAAAACACTTTTATATTTTTAGAAAAGCCAAATTTGGAAGATGCACACAGTGTGTCAACATGTGCTATCTCCCATCATGGGGGATCAATGTATGCGTTTTGTGGGTGCAACCCCTTCCTTGCTACTAAAGTGGCTGAGAGAAAGGGGTTGCACCCCCAAAACACGTACATTGATCCTCCATGATGGGAGATAGCATATGTTGACATTAGGCATGGGATCTGGAGGAAAATGGCCACTTTTTGATTCACAATTTGTGTGCATCTTCCAAATGTGGCTTTTACAGGGGTGACACCCCATGTGATGAAGGCAATATCAACACAGTTTGGACATACTCATGTCTGATATTGTCTTCACTTTTCAAAGTTGAACTTTGTAAGTTCCTGTGTTCTGTATGTTATGCTTTGATACATGCCTGTTTCCACAAAAACGCCAAGTTATATTAATGTTACCAAAAATAATGTTATATAAACCAAATATGTTGGTTTGTTGTAAAACCCTTTTCTAAACGTACATGTGAATGTGCATTGAGTAAAACGTTTAATTATGAACAATGTGTGGCTTCCTTTTTCAATGCGCAAAAGCAGTATTTGTAGTAAAGTTGTTGTTTTCTGTGACAATGGGTGTTATTTACTAAAGGCAAATCCACTTTGCACTCCAAGTGCAGTTTCAGGTACACTTTTGCAGTGCACTTGTAGTGCATAGTGGATTTGCCTTTAGTAAATAACACCCACAGTGCTTTTTAATTTGACTCAATCACGCCATTTTCATGACTGCACACATTTCTGTCATGGTGCTGAAAATGAGCAATATTTTTGTCAGTAATGCACTACATACATTAACAACAAAAACAAGATGTGTGTGTAGCAGACCAACAACATAATAATATTATTATCTGAAGAAGAGACTGTCACCTCATTTCGCACAGAAATTGGGTTTGCACTGTTGAAGAAAAAGGCCCAAAAAAATAACAAAAAAAAAAGCCAGGAGACACCTTAAAACAAACCCAAGCAGTAAATGAAAACAAATATTATTGCAGTTTGAAAGAAAAATGTATTAAAAAAATGCCTCTCAGACATTGTCTGGCATATCAATGGCCCCCTTACCCACAAAGTACTCCATATATCTTGTTCTCACTTCACGGCACTTTGGTGGGGCAAGCCAGGACGGCCAGCTTCAAGGGCCATCAGGTTGGCATTTTAAGGTAAGTCTGCATCAGGCCCAACTGAGGCCACATAGTTCAGTGAGTGTTTCTTCAAAAAATTGTACAGAATGCAGCACGAAAGCACAATATAATTGAGTTTACATTCCGCGATGTTGATTGGAGTTAAAAATAGGCGGAACCGGCTGGCCATTATCTCAAAAGTGTTCTCCACTACTCTTCTGGCTCTGGCCAGCTGGAAATTAAAGACCCTCTGGTCCGGCGTGAGGGTCCTCATCAGGAATGGCCGCATCAGATGGTTTCCCAGCGCAAACGCCTCATCCACGACGAAGACGAAGGGGAGTCCTTCCACATTCTCCTCTGGAGGTGGCAAGCCCAGACTGCCACTCTGGAGATGCCAGTAGAACTCCGTCTGCGCGATCATTCCACCATCCGACATCCAGCCATTTTTCCCCGTGTCCACATACTGGAAGTCATATGTCACTGACACCACCGCCAACATCACAATACTATTATACCCCTTGTAATTATAATAGTAGGACCCCGAGTTGGGGGGTGGGATGATGCGGACGTGTTTCCCATCAATTGCACCTCCACAATTGGGAAGTTCCAACATTGCAAGCACATTAGACACAAACATTTTTGCCCAAGATCAGTATAACATTTTTTTAAATGAGTATTTAAAGCCAAAAGTATAAGGTCCCTTATCACACCCCCCCCCCCCCCCCCATCTGATGGCCTATTGCAAAAAATTAGGGGCGGATGTTTTGGACAGGTAACCCTCTCCATTCATTGAGAGCTGAATGCATAAATAATGTGTGATACTTTGGCCAGACCCTCCTTACTTACACTATTGGCAGCCCACTGGACAGGTAAGAAGTGTCATAATCCAAAAAAAAAACAATGAACAAATGGAAGCACATTTCTACATTCTTCTATTACCTATCAATAATAATAGGAGAAAAAAACTTAAAACAGTAGCATTTGAAAGTATTGAGGCAGGCCCTTGCACTACATGCTTTGGTGACTTCATCCATAAATCTGACCACAGGTAGGTATAGTGTGTATTGGGTTTGGCAAAGTCAGCAAATAGAAGATTGCTATCAGCTGACTTAGCAGTTGGGGGAGGGGGGTTCCTAATGAGTTTGGCCCACCAAAAAAAAAACTCTGGCACTCTGCATGAATTTAAGCACACACATAACATTTGTACACATTTTAGGGGGTGTTTAGGGGAAAGCAATACTATGGACCTGACAAAATACATTGCTAAGTGACTAGGCTAGAGGTGTATGGGCCCAGAAGAGCATGCTGGGGAGGTTAGGGAAGGCAAATATGCATTAAGGACAAAAAAGGAACTTTAAAAGCTTCCAGCATGCATGAGGACAAAGGGGCACAGCATATCAATTACAGCATATTACAATCATTGTAATTAGGGAATGATGAAAGAAATACAATACATTAGCAAACATTAAATACATAGAATGTGATGTTAAAGGAAAAATCTTACCTTAATATAGTCCTTCTGCAGGACCTGTATGATGGCAGAACAGGTATCTGGAATAATGATCCCCAGAGCCTGGGGGGAGATGCCTGTGGAGAACTTGAGGTCCTGAAGGCTTCTCCATGTCTCCAAGTACCACAAGGTGGCAACTAGCCTCTGCTCCGGAGTAATGGCTTGCCACATGCAGGTATCCTGCCTGCTGATATAAGGGGACAGCAAAGCCAACAGATGGTGAAAAACAGGGTCCATCATCTGGAGATAATTCCTGAAATCATCCCGAATCTCACAAAGCAAAGGCATGTTCGAGAATTGGTCACGCTGGAGCAACCAATTCTTGCTCCATGAACTCCTCCTCGCCCTGTTCATGGACTGGGCTTGTGTCAAAGCTAAAAACCCAAAACCAAGCCCCTGCACAGCACAAACTCTACAACGAGTAGGTACACCAAACATGGCTTCAAAATGGTCGGCTGGTCAGAATAGGCTAACAGAAAGCACCGATAAACAGCAAGGCCTGAAAGAACGAACTGGAAACCAGAAAGGAGCGGACAATATGCACTGAAAATCAAAGCATACTATATCAAGATATAGTCTGCAATGACCAACAAATGCGAGTGGACTACATGCACTGATAAGCAGATACGCACCCACAAGCACATACTGTAGAGCAGTAACGATCTAAAGCACAAATCTGAAAAGCGTGAATCGCCTTTAACCAAACTTCTACTAACACACGATAAACGCGAGATCAGCAGAAGGAGCCCAAAGGGTGCCGCACATGGTGCTGAACTTCCATTTTTTTAGTCCTGTCATACGCAGGTTTACGTCACCGCGTTCTTGGCGATCGGAAATTCCGTAAACTTTATCCGACCGTGTGTAGGCAACACCAGTTCCAGACTAAATCCGTCTGAAATTATCCGACGGATTTGGTGATCGGAATGTCCGACCGTGTGTTCAAGGGCTAACTCTGAGCACACACGGAACAGGCAGCTACGAAGGCGGTTACATCAGCACGCAGACTAGGCCACCTAGTGGCCCAAATGACTTGATTCTTCCCAGGATGGGCAGCTGCCTTGGGAGAATGGTAAGAATGGGACAAAGCAGCAGTCACAAGGTTTCTCAGGAGGAGCATGGACCTGAGCAGCAAGGATTTTGTCACCCAAAGGAAAAGTAAGCCAAGATACGATCAGGAGGAATCACAGGAACCGGAACCGACTCCGACTTGGAAGTGGAGGAAAATTGTCGTGACAAGGCATCAGCCCTTACATTCTTAGTACCGGGTAAAAATGAGACAATGTAATTAAAACTCGACAAGAACAGAGCCCATCGCGCCCTTCTGGGAGAGAGGCACTTAGCCTCAGACAAGAATGGGAGATTATTATGGTCAGTAAGAATGAGAACTGGCACAGTGGTACCTTCAAGGAGATGTCTGCATTCTTTCAGGGCTAAAATGATCGCCAACAGCTCTCTGTCACCAATCTCGTAACAAGCACATACTGTAGAGCAGTAACGATCTAAAGCACAAATCTGAAAAGCGTGAATCGTCTTTAACCAAACTTCTACTAACACACGATAAACACGAGATCAGCAGAAGGAGCCCAAAGGGTGCCGCACGTGGTGCTGAACTTCCCTTTTTTTAGTCCCGTCATACGCAGGTTTACATCACTGCGTTCTTGGCGATCGGAAATTCCGTCAACTTTATCCGACCGTGTGTAGGCAACACCAGTTCCAGACTAAATCCGTTGGAAATTATCCGACGGATTTGGTGATCGGAATGTCCGACCGTGTGTTCAAGGGCTAACTCTGAGCACACATGGAACAGGCAGCTACGAAGGCGGTTACATCAGCACGCAGACTAGGCCACCAGAATTGTTGGGAAATGGCCCAAATGACTTGACTCTTCCCAGGATGGGCAGCTGCCTTGGGAGAATGGTAAGAATGGGACAAAGCAGCAGTCACAATGTTTCTCAGGAGGAGCATGGACCTGAGCAGCAAGGATTTTGTCACCCAAAGGAAAAGTAAGCCAAGATACGATCAGGAGGAATCACAGGAACCGGAACCGACTCCGACTTGGAAGTGGAGGAAAATTGTCGTGACAAGGCATTAGCCCTTACATTCTTAGTACCGGGTAAGAATGAGACAATGTAATTAAAACTCGACAAGAACAGAGCCCATCGCGCCCTTCTGGGAGAGAGGCACTTAGCCTCAGACAAGAATGGGAGATTATTATGGTCAGTAAGAATGAGAACTGGCACAGTGGTACCTTCAAGGAGATGTCTGCATTCTTTCAGGGCTAAAATGATCGCCAACAGCTCTGTCACCAATCTTGTAATTGCACTCAGCAGGTGACAGTTTCTTGGAAAAGTAGCCACACGGATGAATAGCGCTCTCAGTGTTAGGATGTTGAGACAGAAGGGCGCCAACTCCAGTCTCAGAAGCATCAACTTCTAGGATAAAAGGCAACGTAGGATCGGGATGTGCCAACACAGGAGCAGAAACAAAGGCAGCCTTGAGAGTCTCAAAGGTCTTAATGGACTCCAGAGACCAACTCTGTGGGTTACCGTCCTTTCTGGTCATATCAGTCAGGGGCTTGACCAGAGACGAGAAGTTACGAATAAACTTCCAATAGTAGTTGGCAAAGCCCAGGAAACACTGCAGAGGACATAACACCAAAGGTTGAGGCCACTGTAGGACTGCCGAAAGTTTCTCTGGGTTCGTCAAAAAAACAGCAGTGGAAATTACACAATTACTTCTCCAGTTTACAATAGAGATTGTTCTCTCTTAGTTTCTGAAGCACACGACAGACATCTGTGTGGTGGCTCTCCAGGGACTTGGAAAATATAAACCACCACACATAACTGCAACAAATCACGGAGGACATTGTTAATAAATTCCTGGGAAACTCCCGGGGCATTACAAAGGCCAAAAGGTATTACCAGGTACTCATAATGGCCTGTTTTAGTATTAAACGCAGTTTTCCACTCGTCGCCCTCCTTAATCCGCGCAAGATTGTATGCCCCTCTCAAATCAAGCTTCGTGAAAACCATTGCTCCCTTGAGGCGGTCAAATAACTCTAATCAATGGAATTGGGTAGGCATTCTTAATTGTGACACGATTGAGACCCATATAATCAATACAAGGTCTCAGTTCACCGCTCCTCTTCTTCACAAAGAAGAAACCAGCACCAGCAAGAGAAGAGGATTTGCGGATGAAACCTCGAGAAAGTGCGTCTGCAACATACTCCTCCATGGCCTTATCCTCCAAGACCGACAAAGGGTAAACCCGGCCACGAGGGGGTATTTCACCAGGTTGAAGGTCAATTGCGCAATCATAAGACCGGTGTGGAGGCAAACTACCGGCTTGACCTTTGTTAAAGACATCGCTAAAATCGCTGTACTCCTCCGGCAGGGAGGAGAGTGAAGAGGTGCACAGGACCTTGGATAACTTTTTTTAATTTTTGGGCTTTTTTGTAGCAAAAAATAAAAAACCCAGTGGTGATCAAATACCACCAAACAAAAGCTCTATTTGTATGGAAAAAATATATATAAATGTAATTTGCATACAGTGTTTCATGACTGAGCAATTGCCAGTTAAAGTGACTGTAAAGTTTTGTTTTAGAAAAGCAAAAAAACAAAAAAAAAAAAACATGTTATACTTACCTATTCTATGCAGTTGGTTTTGCACAGAGTAGCCTGGATTCCTCCTCTTTTTAGGTCCTTCTTTGCTGCTCTTGGCCCCTCCCTCATATCGAGTGCCCCCACAGTCAGCAGCTTCTTATGGGAGTACTGGAGCCTAGTCTCAACTCCATGCGTCCGTGTGCCCCGACCCGGCCGCACCCCATCGCCCCTGATTGGCTGACTCACTTTGATTGAGAGCTGCGGGAGCCAATGACACCGTTGCTGTGTCTTAGCCAATAGGGAGGAGTGTTCTGGATGACTTCAACATTTGTGGACATCGCTGGAGGGAGATGGGCTCAGGTAAGTAATTAGGGGGTGCTGGGGAGGCTGCATAGAATGCATTAAGATATAAAACCTTCTGCCTTTACAACTCCTTTAACCAGTTGCCGACTGCCACACGCCGATATAGGTTGGCACAATGTCAGCAGTAGGCAAATGGGTGTACCTATACGTCCCTTTTAAGGGCCGGAGATAGAAGGCGCTTGCACCCGCCGCGTACAGACTGACCGTGCCCGCGGGACTGGTGGACTCGATGTCCACCAGTGTCCCGCCAATCGCGTCATGGAGTCTCAGAATGGAGAAGTGCTGTAGAAGTCTGGAAGTCTGTAAGCAAGGGATTTCCCCATTCTGGCTTGTGTCATGAAAGAGAGCACTGCTCTCTGTCATCAAGAGCAGTGATTGTTGTCATGTGACTAGTAGCCCATTCCCCCCACAGTTAGAACCACTCCCTAGGACACACTTAACCCCTTCATCGCCCTAGTGGTTAACCCCTTCACTGCCGGTGTCATTTACACAGTAATCAATGCATTTGTATAGCACTGATCACTGTATAAATGACAATGGTCCCAAAATTGTGTAAAAAATGTCTGCTGTGTCCGTCATAATGTGGCAGTCCCGATAAAAATCGCAGATTGCCGCCATTACTAATAAAAAAAAATGAATAGTAAAAATGCCATAAAGCTATCCCCTATTATGTAGACGCTATAACTTTTGCTCAAACCAATCAATATAAGCTTATTGCGATTTTTTTTTTACCAAAAATATGTAGAAGAATACATATCGGCCTAAACTGAGAAAAAAAAGTTTTTTTAAATATATTTTTGGGGGATATTTATTATAGCAAAAAGTAAAAAATAATGCGTTTTTTCGAAATAGTTTTTTTGTTTATAGCGCAAAAAATAAAAACTGCAGAGGTGATCAAATACCACCAAAAGAAAGCTCTATTTGTGGGGGAAAAAGGACATCAATTTTGTTTGAGTATAACGTCGCACGACCGCGCAATTGTCAGTTAAAGCATCTCAGTGCCAAATCGCAAAAAGTGCTCTGGTCAGGAAGGGGGTAAGATCTTCCGGGGCTGAAACTGTTAAAGTAGCACATGAAGTTGGTAAAACCTTCCAGAGGACAAGTGATTAAATATATATTCAATCAGTTTCTCTGCTGGTAAGATTTGATATAAATAAAATTTCCTTTTTTTAATCAATGCATGTGTGTACATTTTTGAGAGACAGTGCACCATTAAAGCCCCTCTATCCATTTTGCGGTCCTTGTCAGACAGTTACCCTTTGTGCTTTACTTAGGGATGTGGTGCTAGATTATATCTGTTGGAATTTGTGTCACTTTTTTGATACTGTGGCCACAGATGGATTGAAATTAGATCCAGCAGGAACCGGCCAAATTTCGATCCATGTGTGGCCACTGCAGTTGAACAAAAGTCGCTGTTCCAACTTCTATTTAACTGTCCTGTTGAATAAAACCTGGTCAATCAACGGCTGTAGCCAATGGTTGCAGCACTAATCTATGTATTCTGATGGCAGAGAAGTTTCCCTGCTGTCAGAATACAAAAGTGTAGCAGAGAGGGTCCTCCTTGAATGCGTGGATTAAGGGTATCAGTTGAACGAACAAAAACTGGACCACATATGGCCAGCTTTAGTTGCAGTCGTGTACACTGCTCTATGCATACTACACATCCCATAGTCCCAGTCCATGTTGGGGACAAGCAAGAGAGGATGTCTACGTTGATACATACAGTGGGACTATGAAGAACAAGCCATGCAGGCAGGGCTGGTACAAGGATTTTTCGACACTGTTAGGAAATTCCCTTGTGATCAGTAAAAAAAACATCAGGTGTTCTGAGAAGCAGGAAAATTTATTTCTGATGTGGCCCACAACAGGGAGACATGCTTACAGGACGAAAGCTGAAGAAAAAGTCCCAACAAAAGAAAGTGTTCCGCCCTCACATATCCCACAAGAATAACATCTCTGTGCTTCTATTAGCTGAGGGAACATAAATAACGTGTCATGGCACAGGCTAGCACTTTATTAGCTATCCATGTTCCCTGTACATTCTTAGGCTATCATATTTAGTTAAATCTAATCATCCTACTTACTATGGAGTTAATTAGGACAAAACAATACAATGAGTTAATACAATAATGTGCTCAGAAGTAAGCTTTTTAACAAATCAGTCTCAGGACTATTGTTTTTCTAATAGTCACACAATAAACATTTAAAACTTTTCTAACATTCCCTCCTCTTTGTGTGACTATTTTATCTCCACACATTTCGATGAAAGTCCCTGTGTTATACACTTTCGGACTGTATGTCATTAAGTTGAGCTTCAATGTCCACATAGGTCTCCTCGGAGGTAGAGAGGGTTTGATACATTGTTCCTGAGACTGCAGTTTCAATGAGTTTTTGTGAAAGTCCTTGAATACAGGGAATGCAGCAGCATCCGCAAGTGACCAAAACAGCCAAAGCCACAGCGATTGAGATCAAACATGATATGATAAATCCAGTCCATTTACCGAACCATCCTTCAAGCCAAGTTGTGAATGGATCATTAATACCTGAGTTTTCCGCCAATTCATTCGATAGCGCAGTCAGTCCTTCCAAGGCTCTGGTCACGGTCCCTCCAGGAGCTGTATTGTAGGGATAAATGTACAACACATGCTACCAAACATTTTGCATACCCCTCCTCTTGCAGCTAAGACCATATCTAAAGCCATTCGGTTCTGCCAGGCCATTAGAGATGTGGGGGCCAACTGTTCTGCTAGGCCCCTCACAGCATCCCTAGTATAGTTTACAAATCGTTGTTGGTTATAATATATATATAATTAATCCAGTCAACATTTTTATCTATAGTCACCCACCAGAGAAGAGACTCAAACCCAGATGTCACCTGATTCCTGGCTTTAAACTCGTCAGGCACCCCGCGAGGAACCCCAATCTCATCTATGTAGATCTGAGAATCAAATGACCCCAAGGGAGAGGTGTCCCTACGATACTGTCGGTGACTCTTAGTCCACGGGTATTCTGACAGGATTCTCAGGGGCATAGCCAGCTGGACCATAGCGCAATCCCCTTGGGCATTGGCCGGTAGTCTAGCTCGCAGTTTCTTATCCCCACACATCCACCAGACATCAGCTCTCTGAATGTCATGTTCAACCCAGTCACCGTTGTCCGTGTTAATCCTCTCCACACAGTAGTCATCAGGTAGTGACCCAAGATCCACCGCGCTACGGTTCCCTGGGAGTGCAAAACAAGTAAAGTTGCCCGGATAAGCGGCAACCGCTGGAGGTATCTGAGGTCTCTGTACTGGGGGAAACAACAAACTCAATGTGTGACAAGTAGAATTTATTTCAGGTTTATAGCTCTTATTATACAATTGCAACATACATTTTAAACCTTCTGGATCTGTATTGTGATCTAGAGGAAAAGGAACTGTTGCTAAATGTGGTCTGGCTCCGGCACAAACTAAACAGTTTTCCTTTTTCAGAGTTCTAACCGTGTACCTCAACCATTCTAACCACTCATTTTTTCCTTGGTCGCCCGTCTCCAAAGCTATGGCATCTTCTATTGTTAGGTTAGTGAATCTTATAGTTATACTCAGAACTTCTATTTTAGTATGGCCTTCTTCTTTCCCTTCTGAGTCTACTTTTTCCTGTTTAATTTTATTAGGAGGTAATACCTCAAGGAAAAATGTTCCTGAGGGGTCAGTTCCTGACACCCATGCTCCCATGGAATACAACCGCTGATCTTCCTTCCTCGGCTCCGTTAATGTTATTAATAGTTGGTTACAGTTCTTACTATTTGTGCAGGGGGAGTTGGCCGCTTTTGTGATTACGAGTCTCTCCTTTATACCACTCTTTTTAGCTCCTGGTTGATTATACCCCCAATCTTGATGCGCTGTAGTCCACAGGGCCTGATCCCATGCTTGACATCCTACCTTATTCCAGAGCCAGCAGATATATTTATCTGCCCATAGAAGTCCTCTAGCCCCAGTTGTATCCCCACAATCTGCAATCTGACAGAAGTCTACCAGTATAGTGCTAGTTATTCCCTCTATAAAGGTTAGATTTAATGCTTTTCCTGTTCTTTCCCAATCCAAAAGTTCCTCTACTCTTCCATAGCGCCTACCCCCTCTTATGGATGCCTCTCCTAGTGTCACCAGTAACCCAAGGATAATTACTGTCCCTTTCATCCTAACCAGCTACAGAGTTCCAGCGGATAGGATAGGGGAGTTGGAAGGGGAGGGAGACTTCACCGGTTTGAGACAAGTCCCACCTTGTGTGAGACCTCCCTTTGTAGCCGGACTTTCTGGACCTCTTGTAGCCAACTGGCCCTACTCTGCCTGTAAAACGTTTTTACAATGGGACTGGTGAATCCAGGTAGACCTCTCTGCAATCCTTATCACAGTAGGGGTAGTTAAAAGGACTTTGAAAGGACCATCCCACCTTGGGGAGTTACCACTGCTTTTTTCTTATTACTTTTTATTGAGACCCAATCTCCCACATGCACCTTTTTCATCTTCTTTTGGGGGTGTGATATACATACTGGTCACAGCTACTAGTAAGCAATACATCCAATTATTTTTACCTATTTCTTCCATAACTTTTCTCAGTTTGCTTTTTAGAATGCCATTATGTCTTTCTACCAATCCAGCTGATTGGGAATGATAGGCACAATGGTATTTCCCTTTAATTCTCATCACTTCTATCAAATGTTGTATATTTTTTAATTACAAAATGGGGTCCATTATCACTGTAAATCCTTTCAGGGATTCCAAATCTAGGAATAATATCTCTTAGTAATGCTTTGGCTACAGTCTGTGCATCTGCACTTCCTGTCGGGAATATCTCCACCCATTTGGTCAGGGTGCCTGGGTACCAAACAATATTTCTTCCTTTCACATTTGTCTAATTCAATAAAATCCATGCAAATGTGTTGGAATGGATATTGTGGTGTAGGGAACTTCCCTTTCAGTGGTCTTATACCTCCCTGAGCATTGTGTCTTGCACATATAAGACATTGAGAGCAAAAAGTTTTTTTTAAATAATTTGTGAATCCATAGGCTGTACATACTTTATTTAACATCTCAGTCATCCCCCTGTTTGACACATACGTTACTCCATGTGTCAATACTGCTGCATACCTAAATAAAGATTTTGGTAATACCGGTTTCCCTTCAGGTGATGTGTAAATATCATCAATTATTGTGTAACCCTTTGTTTTCCAATATTGTTTTCCCCAGGGGGGGGCATTTTGCTGCATATCAG
This sequence comes from Lithobates pipiens, assembly GCF_037356315.1. NCBI lineage: Eukaryota > Metazoa > Chordata > Amphibia > Anura > Ranidae > Lithobates > Lithobates pipiens. The sequence continues at coordinate 77,944,807 of NW_027507790.1, read as the reverse complement.
TAAGGACTGTATGATCTATCACTATGATTTCTCGTCATTATTTTATGTGCAGCTTCATCTGCCCTTTTATTTCCCTTTGAGATGGGGTCCGTATATTGTGTGTGCTTGACATTTACAGATTGCAAGCTTTTTTGGTAACTGTATGTGAAATTGGTTTACCACTGGAGGTGACCATCCCCCTGTTTTTCCATTGTTGTGCAAAAACATGCACTGTTGAAAAGGCATATTGACTGTCAGTGTATGTGGTTACAGATTTCCTTCTGACAGTATACATGCTCTTGTCAGTGCTACAAGTTCTGCAACTTGTGCTGAATAATGTTTTGGTAGTGGCCCCGCTTCCAAAATCTCATCCTGTGTCACTACTGCATATCCTTTTGCATTTGTGCCATCTGCATTTTTCTTACTAGAACCATCAACAAAAAGTATCATGTCAGGGTTAGATAATGGTACATCTTTCAGATCACTTTGTGACAGTACCTTTTCAGTGATGGCAACAGTGCAGTCATGTTTATACCCGTCAGTAGGAAGTGGTAGTAGCGTGGATGGGTTTAATGTAGTACACCTCTGTATTGTTAAGTGAGGTTGTGTTAAAAGTATTGTCATACAGGAAAGGTGTCGTGCTGGGCTCAAATGTGATATCTTTTGCTGTAACAGGATAACAAACACTGCATGTGGTACCTTTTCAGTTAGTAAAGTTGAATAAAGACAACAGTCCATCCGGCCCAGCCCGAGCGAGCGTCTAGCCCCTACCCCTGTACACCCACACCGCTCTCCACCCCCAAGGATCCAACGTCCCCATTCATATACCAGGGCCAAACCGGGACAGAAGCCAATCAACCCACCTGCATGTCCCCGGAGTGCGGGAGGAAACCAGAGCACCCGGAGGAAATCCACACAGGCACAGGGAGTACATGCAAACTCCAGGCAGGCAGCGTCATGATTAGGATTCGAACCAGTGACCCCCTTCACTGCTAGGCGAGAGTGCTAACCACTACACCGCTGATGCTACCAGTGCTTATACACAGGGTGGAAGTACTCTCGTTGCACTGTCTATTTCTGTAGAGTAATCCTTCCTCTATGAGACCCCTCTAGTTCTGCCTCAGCAGTGTACTCTTCTGCATCCTCCTCCCTTTCATCACCTTGCATAAGAACCTTTAATTTCACATTCTTTTTTGCTTTCGCTTTCAAATACTTCTCAGAATGCTTAGCATATTGTAAAACATCTAAAACTGATGCAGTTCGGTAAGTAACCATGTTTTAAACAATGTAATCCTTATGATCCTGTTTCAATCCATTTAAAAAAGCAATCTTTAACTGTTGCTAATATGCACTATTCACATCTTCAGCTTCGGGGAGCCCGGAGAACACTCTAAAAATCTCTCGTAATTTATTTAGGTAGTCACTGACACATTCTTTGTCTTCTTGTACTGTCATATATTTTTTTTTTTTCCAATCAGTCCGTTGTACCCATCTAAGCTGGCATCTGTTCAGTAGGGCAGTCAACCTGTTTCCTAAGTCTGGGCTTTCTGGAGGCAATGGATCCCCCCCGTCCCTGTGCATGAGTTATGGCGTCAGTTAATGTTTCAAGGATCGATCTGTTCATCTCCAGGACTGAACTACTGTCTGGAGAGATTGAGGAAGTGGAATTGGGGTTTTGTTCAGAGGCGGTTCCTTTGACAGGGGTGGATGTCACAGGGAAGGTGTTACTCTGGGCAGTTACTTGCACCTGAGGGGGAGGACCACCATAGGGAGGTGGTCTCTGGGTACAGCAGATGAGATCATCCTCTTTGTCCACTAGGGGCAATTGGGCTTGGCATTTTTCCTTTGTTCTTCCTTCTACCCTAATTCTAGCATGCTGAAGCCAATATTCCGCCATTTTTAACCCATACCTTTTTTGAACTTTGGGTCCTGATATTTTAAGCTTATCCACAGGACCCCAAAATAGAACTTTCTTTCTTTTTAATTTTTTTAGTATTCTGATTCAGAACTTAGCCTTTTGACTTATAAATGTACCCAAATATAAACAGCATTGCATCATTAACACTTCACAGTTGAAAGTCTATGAATTCTAAAAATAACTCCAATCCAATATAAATATTTACTTAGACTATTTTTCGAACACTTTTTCCCACCAAAAGTCCTAACATTTTCACAGATGCACACATTAACCTCTGTCAGGCAATCTGCATTTTCTTGTTTCTGAGAAACCGCTTCATAGCAATGAAAACATCCTCAGCCTTTTTTTTTTTTTTTTTCATTTCTTTTCACATTCATCAAGCCACCTGATAATTCTACAACATTCATTCTATTTACTCCAAAATGCCATCTACCTTCTTTTTCTTTTATGCTAAGTTTCAATATATACAATATAACCCTTCTGTATTGTCATAGCTAATCAAGGGTTAACTTTTACAACGGTCTTGCAGGATCAGGAGAAATCCTTCCATGAGGGGAGGGGGAGGGGGAGAGAGTTCAGTGAATTTGCCTTCTTATCTGCTGAGAAATACCAGCACAAAAACCATGTCAATACAAGAGAAAAAACATCAGAACAAAGATAAAGTAAACACACACAGAAGAAAATTAGCCTTGCGATCTCTGTAGATCACTTAACTAAACAGCGCTTAAAATAGTCAGGCAATTAACCTCTGACATTCGGTATACCTCAAATCTTTTTGTTATCTGTCCGGACAGCGGGCGACGTAATTTTTTACCTTAGACAACGTCCCCAAGTGTCTCTGTCTACGAGCACTGGATCATCTAGATATTATACGATCAATACCAATGTCGGCAATTACAACACATTAAACCAGAAGCAAGAGAAAGAGAAGAAAAGACTCAGAAAGAATTAAGAATAATTTAAATTATCTTACCTCTCAAACACCTGGACTGGATCACACAAGGTTCGGAAACAGACAGTGGAATTCAGATCTATGGCCCCGCCCCTTTTTCACCAAATAACATTGATTGGGGGGACTTGTAAGGTTCGGTGAGCTTCAAAGTCCAATACTCACCGAAGTGTTGTCGGGCCGTCTGATCTGAAAACCAGCGTGTTGCTCCCGGCTCGAAAGACCAAAAATGTTAGGAAATTCCCTTGTGATCAGTAAAAAAAACATCAGGTGTTCTGAGAAGCAGGAAAATTTATTTCTGATGTGGCCCACAACAGGGAGACATGCTTACAGGACGAAAGCTGAAGAAAAAGTCCCAACAAAAGAAAGTGTTCCGCCCTCACATATCCCACAAGAATAACATCTCTGTGCTTCTATTAGCTGAGGGAACATAAATAACGTGTCATGGCACAGGCTAGCACTTTATTAGCTATCCATGTTCCCTGTACATTCTTAGGCTATCATATTTAGTTAAATCTAATCATCCTACTTACTATGGAGTTAATTAGGACAAAACAATACAATGAGTTAATACAATAATGTGCTCAGAAGTAAGCTTTTTAACAAATCAGTCTCAGGACTATTGTTTTTCTAATAGTCACACAATAAACATTTAAAACTTTTCTAACAGACACCCTAGGCGAAACCTAATTTTTCCACCCCGCTTGGCTACACCCCTGACTCCCCCCCCTTTTCCCTTCCCATGTATACCCCACCTTTTTAATGAAGCGCCCATCAAATGCAGCTCATCAGCACCCATCAATGCAGCCTCACCAGCGCCCATCAAATACAGTCTACCAGTGCTCATCAAATGCAGCCTTCCAGCGCCAATCAAATTCCGCCTTACCAGCACCCATCAATGCAGCCTCACCAGTGCCCATCAAATGCAGCCTTACCAGCACCCATCAATGCAGCCTCATCAGCACCCATCAAATGCTGCCTCACCAACGCCCATCAAATGCAGCCTCACCAGCGCCCATCAAATGCAGAATCACCAGCGGCCATCAAATGCTGCCTCACCAATGGCCATCAAATGCAGCCTACCAGCACCCATCAATGCAGCCTAACAGTGCCCATCAATGAATGTTTTCTTCTTTCCATTAATTCAGGAGTCGGGACACAGACACAGTCCGCCGCTGCTGCGCCTCTGACACTATGTGAGCATGGAGTGGCGGCTGCCTGCTGAAGCTGAGACTTAGTTGCCTGCTGCAGAGAGAAGAGAGTAGTAACACCAGTGGTCGGGTGCCCTAGGTAGCAGGGAGTCCTAGGCTGCTGCCTAGTTTGCCTAGTGGTAGCACCTGCCCTGCATGCAGCCACAGGTCAGATTACAGCAGCAGCAGCAAAAAAAAAAAAAAACAATTTGGTCATTTGGAAGAGGCAGAGAGCAATAGAATAACTTTTTTTTTGTGAGGAATACATATTTAAATAGATTTTTGTTCATTTTGAACCAGAGTTTAGCGTCATTTTAAGAAGTCCTCGTCGCAAAAAAAAAGGTTATAAATGTACCAACAGGGACACAGACCACTATCAAACTTGACAGAGGTGAAAACGCCTTCACTTCTATCCAAAAAAAAAAAAGTGTTGGCTGGAAATGGTGGTTTAGTACTTTTTTGGCACAAATAACATCATAAACCACAAGCATTAGCAAATCAACCAGGTTTTGACAAAAAAAAAAAAACTGTAACACTTCAGAGAGTGTAAATTGTCATTCATATCCATAGATTTACTAAACCACAGTTATCTACCTTCATTATACCACATTTTTTTCATTCTAGGTCCCTTCAGGGCACTGGTGATTGAAGTAAACACATTTTTAAAGTCTTGCAGATCTTTAGTGACATTTACATATTCAGCTGTTTTTGATCAACAAAGACTGGCTTTGAGAAAGCTACATCGAGACACAACTAATTCTGTGGCTTTGCTGCAGTCTAATATGCTGTCAAGGTGAACTAGTACACTGCAGTACTGCTGGAATAACATCCTAAATTCTCCTGCAAATATAAAACATCTGCTCTGTGTTTTAGAGCAGTGTAGACAATAGGAGTGTTGCAAAATAATTTGCAGTCTAATATGCTACAGATTTGTGTATGCATTTTTCATAAGGTTTTCAGAGTAAAGACTGAAACACTGCTTTTCTTGAATACCCATTTTTTATTTAATATATAACAAATCATATAATCTTTTTTGGAAACAGATATATATAGAATATTGCTGATCTTGAAAATAAATTGCCAACAATTTGCATACCTGCCAACTTTAGAGGTTGAGAATGAGGGGCACTTCAGGGAGAGAGTGACCTGCGACACACGTAGCACACTGCTGCAAAAAGTGGGTGTGCTATGGAAGCAGAGCAAAAATATAACTGGAAATATGGACTTTATAAGCACCACTGATAAAAAGTAATACATTTTATTAGACACACCACATAAATATAAAAACAGAATTTAAAACACAGCAACTGAGAAAACACACAGTAGTCAAACATATGTCTCCAAGATAGCCATCTACGTTAGGGGTGTACTGGTGACAACCAACTAATATCATGACAGCTAATACGGCTAATACAAAGTATGAATTACAGTAAGCTCGACATGTTTCGCACGGAATTGCTTCTTCAGGAGATTTTATACAATTTCTAATTGAAAATGGAGAGAAAGCACGCCAATGCAGGATGACACTGCGGGTGTACAAAAACAACAAAGTGTCACGTCCTAACATATTGAGTAATTGAGGAAAAATATAACTGCAAAAATTGACTTTTTAGGCACCATTGATAAAAAGCTATTTTATTGGACACACCACATAAATATAAAAACAGAATTTAAAACACAGTAATTGAGAAAGCACACAGTAGTCAAATATATGTCTCCAAGACAGCCCTCTACGTTAGGGGTGTACTGGTGACAACCCCAACTATTATCACGACAGCTAATACAAAGTATGAATTACAGGAAGCTCGACGTGTTTCGTGGGAAACTGCTTGTTCAGGCGCTTATATACAATTTCTAAATTAAAATAGAGAGACATTCTTTAAGTATATATACATAGATATAATGCCATAGATCATGCATCAGGATATATATTTATTCACCGGTGTGTTATAAACATATAGCAAATAGTGTGTCTATAAACCAGCACCTCAGACATACACATGCAATTGAGCTATGGGCAAATGTGGGGACATGCCAGAGTACACATGGGGGGCATTCTGATGCAAGGGGGCTCTCTGATGCAATGGGGGGCACTCTAAAGGGGGGCTCTCTGATGCAAGGGAGGACACTCTGATGCAAGGGGGACTTTCTGATGCAAGCGGGGGCACTCTGATGGGGGATTCTCTGATGCAAGGGGGGGAATTCTGATGCAAGGGGGGCACTCTGATGCAAGGGGGACTCTCTTATGCAAGGGGGGATACTCTGATGGGGGACTCTCTGATGCAAGGGGGACTCTCTGATGCAAGGGGGGGACACTCTGATGGGGGACTCTTTGATGCAAGGGGGCTATCTGATGTAAGGGGGACACTCTGATGCAACAGGGGCTCTCTGATGCAAGGGGAGACATTCTGATGGGGGACTCTCTGATGCAAGGAAGACTCCCTGATGCAAGGGGGACTCTCTTATGCAAGGGAGGTTCTCTGATGCAAGGGGGCTCTCTGATGCAAAGTGGGACACTCTGATGCAAGGGGGGTTCTCAGATGGAAGGGGGGACACTCTGATGCAAAGGGGGCTCTCTGGTGCAAGAGGGAACACTCTGATGCAAGGGGACTCTCTGATGAAAGGGGGATCTCTGATGCAAGGGGGACAACTCTGATGGGGGTCACTCTGAGGCAAAGGGGGCTCTCTGGTGCAAGAGGAGACACTCTGATGGGAGACTCTCTGATGCAAGGGGGCCCTCTGATACTAGGGAGGACACTTTAATGCAAGGGGACTCTCTGATGCAAGGGGGACACTCTGGTGGGGGTACACTCTGATGCAAAGGGGGCTCTCTGGTGCAAGGGGGAACACTCTGATGCAAGGGGGGCTCTCTGATGCAAGGGGGCTCTCTTATGCAAGGGGGCTCTCTGATGCAAGGGGGGCACTCTGATGGGGGACACCCTGATGCAAAGGGGGCTCTCCGGTGCAAGAGGGGACACTCTGATGCAAGGGGGGCTCTCTGATGCAAGGGGGGCTCTCTGATGCAAGCAGGGACACTCTGATGGGGGACTCTGTAATGCAAGGGGGGCTCTCTGATGCAAGGGAGGACACTCTGATGCAAGGGGGACTCTCTGATGCAAAGGGGTCACTCTGATGCAAGGGGGACTCTCTGATGCAAGGGGGGCTCTCTGATGCAAGCAGGGACACTCTGATGGGAGACTCTCTGATGCAAGGGGGGCTCTCTGATGCAAGGGAGGACACTCTGATGCAAGGGGGACTCTCTGATGCAACGGAGGCACTCTGATGGGGGGCACTCTGATGCAAGGGGGACTTTCTTATGCAAGGGGGCTCTCTGATGCAAGGGGGGACACTCTGATGCAATGGGGACTCTCTGATGCAAGGGGGACACTCTGATGCAAGGGAGGACACTCTGATGCAAGGGGGGACACTCTGATGCAAGGGGGGACACTCTGATGCAAGGGGGGACACTCTGATGCAAGGGGAATTCTCTGATGCTAGGGGGGACACTCTGATGCAAGGGGGCTCTCTGGTGCAAGGGGGAACACTCTGATGCAAGGGGGGCTCTCTGATGCAAGGGGGCTCTCTTATGCAAGGGGGCTCTCTGATGCAAGGGGGGCACTCTGATGGGGGACACCCTGATGCAAGGGGGGCTCTCTGATGCAAGGGGGACACTCTAAAGCAAGGGGGGAAACTCTGATGCAAGTAGGGACACTCTGATGCAAAGGGGGCTCTCTGGTGCAAGAGGGGACACTCTGGTGCAAGGGGGGTTCTCTGATGCAAGGGGGGCTCTCTGATGCAAGCAGGGACACTCTGATGGGGGACTCTCTGATGCAAGGGGGGCTCTCTGATGCAAGGGAGGACACTCTGACGCAAGGGGGACTCTCTGATGCAAAGGTGGCACTCTGATGGGGGGCACTCTGATGCAAGGGGGACTCTCTTATGCAAGGGGGGCTCTCTGATGCAAGGGGGGACACTCGGATGCAATGGGGACTCTCTGATGCAAGGGGGACACTCTGATGCAAGGGAGGACACTCTGATGCAAGCGGCGACACTCTGGTGCAAGGGGGACTCTCTGATGCTAGGGGTGACACTCTGATGCAAGGGGGCTCTCTGATGCAAGGGGGACACTCTGATGTAAGGGGGACTCTCTGATACAAGGGGGGGTACTCTGATGCAAGAGGGGACTCTGATGCAAGGGGGACTCTCTGAAGCAAGGGGGGACTCTCTGATGGGTGACCTCTCTGATGCAAGGGGGGGACTCTCTGACGGGGGACCTCTCTGATGCAAGGGCAGCTCTCTGATGCAAAGGGGGACACTCTGATGCAAAGGAGACTCTCTGATGCAAGGGGAACACTGATGGGGGACGCTCTGATGCAAGGGGGGATGTCTGATGCAAGGGGGACACTCTGATCCAAGAGGGACTCTGATGGGGGACACTCTGAAGCAAGGAGGACTCTGATGGGGGGCTCTCTGATGCAAGGGGGGACATTCTGATAGGGGACTTTCTGATGCAAGGCGGACTCTCTAATGCAAGGGGGGCTCTCCAATGCAAGGGGGGACACTCTGATAGGAGAATCTCTGATGCAAGGAGGGCTCTTTGATACAAGGGGCACACTCTGATAGGGGAATCGCTGATGCACTGATGAAAGTGGGACACTCTAATGCAAGGGGGGACACTCTGATGCAAGGGGAGGCACTCTGATGGGGGACACACTGATGCAAGGGGGACTTTCTGATGCAAGGGGTACACTCTGATACAAGGGGGCTCTCTGATGCAAGGGGGACTCTGATGGGGGACACTCAGGTGCAAGAGGGGCACTCTGATACAAGGGGGACTCTCTGATGCAAGGGGGGCACTCTGATAGGGGACACTCTGCTGCAAGGGGGACTCTGATGGGGGAAACTCTGTTGCAAGAGGGACATTCTGATACAAGGAGGACTCTGATGCAAGGGGGACTCTCTGATGCAAGAGGGACTCTTTGATGCAAGGTTGACTCTAATGGGGGACACTCTAATGCAAGGAAGACTCTGATGGGGGAGACTGATGCAAGGGGGACTCTGATGGGGGACACTCTGATACAAGGGGGACTCTGATGGGGGCATTAATAGCATACACTTCTGCGGTTGTGTATAAACACTCTGCAGATAATACTGATTTAGTTCCAATTTCACAATGTAAGAGAAAAAAGAGAGAGTCCCAATATAAGCATAAAATATATAAAAACATACCTAAGGAGTGTGATAACTAGGAATGAGCCGAACACCCCCTGGTTCGGTTCGCAGCAGAAAATGCGAACAGGCAAAAAATTTGTTCGAACACCGTTAAAGTCTATGGCACACAAACTTGAAAAATCTAAAGTGCTAATTTTAAAGGCTTATACAAGTGTATGCAAGTTATTGCCATAAAAGTGTTTGGGGACCCGGGTCCTGCCCCAGGGGAAAAAAAGTTGTAAAAATGGCAGTTTTTTCGGGAGCAGTGATTTTAAAACTGCTTAAAGTGAAACAATACATATGAAATATTCCTTTAAATATCATGCCTGGGGGGTGTTCTTAGTATGCCTGTAAAGCACATCTTTCTCATGTTTATAACAGTGCCATAACAAAATGACTTTTCTAACGGAATAAATGTAATTTAAAACTGCTTACGGCTGTAATGTATCGTCGGATCCCGGCAATATAGATAAAAATACCAAAAATACCAAAATTAAGTGGCGTGGATGTCACCCACAAAACCCATACCAGGCCCTTCAGGTCTGGTATGGATATTAAGGAGAACCCCGCACCCAATTTAAAAAACAAAATAGCGTGGGGGCCCCCCAGGCACTAAATACTCTGAACAGCAGTATATACACTATACGGCCTGCCCTATATACTCTGTGGAAAATTGAGCCTTAGGTTTTGGTGGTACCAGAACACTGTAAGCTCTCACAGTTACTTTTGTTGGGTGCAGGAACGGGCCCTGCATTGAAATATTATATCAAAAATTGTCATTACATGCCCCTGTTAAAGGGGGCAGAAAATTTGGGCCTTGGGCGGTGGTGATGGTGCTACAACACTGTACAACACTGTAACCCCTCCCCGATACTCTTGTTGAGCACAGGAATGGGCCCTGCTGTGAAATATCAGATACACATTTGTAATTACGTGCTCCTGTTAAACAGGGGCAGAAAAATTGGGCCTTGGGTGGTGGTGCCCTAAACCAAAAATATCTTTGAAAGCTAGCATCATCAAGATTGAGGAGGAATAGAATAGTCAGCATAGGCAGTCTTCAAGGGATCCCACATCCATAGCAAATCCAATCAGTTACATCAGCATCAGGTGCTTGATCAAAGACTGATTCATTTTTATAAATGTGAGCCTATCAACGGAGTCTGTGGACAGGCGCACTCTTTGATCAGTTGCAAACCCTCCAGCAGCACTGAATGTGCATTCAGAAAGCATGCTAGGTGCAGGACAGGCCAGTAGCTCAATTGGATATTGAGCAAGTTCTGGCCAGTGGTCCATTCTGAAGACCCAGTAACCCAGTGGATGCTCTGTTGGAAAGGTATCAAACTCTACTCTTGCCCCTAGATATTCCTGCACCATGTAATGCAGACGCTGGCGATGGTTGCTTGAACCAATCAGACCTTGGCGCTGAGGACTGACAAATAGTTTAAAGGCATTGGTCAGCCAGCCACCTTCTCCACCGCTCTTTCTCTGACTGAACAAAGCCTCAGCAACACGTTGTCCAGCACCAGGAAACTGTAAACTTGCAGGGTCTGGAAATGCGTTGCACAAACTTTTTCCTGAAGATGTTTCATCCTCTGCTCCCTCTGCGAAGGCAGGATGAGTTCTTACCCTTGTAACGTGGATCAAGAAGGGTTGCCAGCCAGTAATGATCCCTCTCCTTTATACCACAAATCCTAGGGTCCCTTCGCAGGCTTTGCAGAATCAGGGAGGCCATGCAGCGTAAGTTTGCAGTGTGTTTGGTAGGCGTGTGTTTGGTGGGCTGCTATCTGGATAGAGGGGACCTTGAGAGATAAGGAAGCCCTCCTCTTCCTCCCGCTGTTCTGCCTCAAGTGCCATCATTTCACAAAGCATGTGCTCCAAAAGGAAGACTAGAGGGACAGTGTCACTGATGCATGCATTGTTGCTGCTCACCATCCTCATGGCCTCCTCAAATGGTGACAGGACAGTGCATGCATCCTTGATCAGTAGCAACTGACATGCTCCCCTGACCCTGTCCTGGTACCATACTCGCACAGGTACTCATTGATGGCCCTCTGCTGTGTGTGCAGCTGCTGCGGCATTGCCAACGTTGAGTTTCACGTGGTGGCAGAACAAGCTTCAAAGACACTGAACCCTGTCCTGCATCCTTCCCAACTGCCAGCAGAGTGTCAAGTCTATGGTGTGAGGCCGGGTTGCTGAGAGGGTGTCCCTTGCGGCTGAGTGCAGCACTCCCCTGGAAGAGATACAGGGAATGCGGTGCCCAAAGGTGCATGGGTTGCCAGGGATGCTGTAGATGGCTGGAACGTGCTGAATAGCAATCTGGGCAGTCGTGCGGAGAGAAGTCTGAAGTCAGAAGTAGCAGGGTAAACTAGGAGCAGGGTCCGCAGCCAGGCCAGGGGTCAGATACCAGGAGACAGTCCGAGAAGAATACAGGAACAAGCCGGGCCATACACCAAGGGCAGAGGATCAAAGAGTAGTCAACAAGCCGGGGTCAGAGCGAGGAGATAACAGGATCACAGGTCAAGCCAATCAGGAATCAAGCTGGAGGTCTTCAGAGTAACAAGCAAAGGAAAACAGGAAGCTGCTGATAATCCAACAAACTGTAAGTGTCACTGATCGGTTTAAATAGGCCAGGGGGTGTGCTTACAATTGTCATGGTGTGTGCGTGCATGTGTGCGTGCGCGCGTGTGTATACTCATCGGCGTGTGCAGACTGCCATGTCCTGGCTGTAGCGCATCTGCGTGCACACAAGCGTATGGAAACCCATCTGGCGCAACCATGACAGTTACTGGCGGAGTTGCCCTCAACACACCCATTTCCCTGACACAGAGTTACCCAGTGTGATGTGAAGGAAAGGTAATGTCCCTGCCCATGCCTGCTGGGCCATGAGTCAGCTGTAATATGAACCTTACTGCTGACTAGTGATGGCCGAACGGTTCGCCCGGCGGTGGTTTCCCGGCAAATTTCGGCTGTTCGCGGTTCGGCGGACTATTGGCGCCGTTCGCCCGGCGGACTTCTGTGTTTACTGTGTAAAAGAACTTTGACCTATGATGACACATCCATCATGGGGTACAGGACAGCCAATGGAGACATTACAGCACATGGACACTTGGACATTCCCCCTAACTTATAAATAGACCCGATCCGGCGGCCATTTTACATTCTTTCTTCTGTCACTATAGGGAGAGGTTGCTGTGTGGAGCAGGGAGAGATTGTAGTGACCCAAATCGCTAGCTATTTGGTACACAAAAGTTCTTTTCAGGACTGGTATAGGTGTTAGGTGTAGTTCAGGATATAGGTTTGCTGTGCTACTGATTGTTGCAGCAGCCTGAGTGTCTTTTGTCAGTTTAGAGAAAGGAACAGGACGGTGTGTCTGCTGTAGGGACAGTCAGTTTAGTCATTAGCTGTTACTATCAGGTCCACAAAAGTGTTATTCCAGTTATTGTTCCAGTAGCCTCTGTTTTGTCAGTTTATATAGGGACAGGCAGGAAGCAGTGTGTGAGGCAGTGAGGGTCAGTTTAATCAGTAGCTGTTACTATATTAGGTCCACAAAGGTTCTTTTCAGGACTGGTATCAGTGGTATGGTAATAGGCTTGTACACGTATAATATTCTTTCTTCCAAATATAGAAAGAATATTATACTTGACTGCTGCCCTTCTGCTGCAGTCTGCTAATCATTCACAACCTACTTGTTCCACAAAGGTCCTTATAAGGACTGGTAATAACCTGGTGTAGGGTGCTATAGTACATAGGGTTGAGTGAGGTACAGTCTGTTATTCTATAAGGACTGGTATAGGTCCACAATACATAGGGTTGAGGTGCACTACTGCTGATCGCTGCCCTATACTGCAGCAGTCCTTCATCGGTATAGGGACTGACGTACAGTCTGCTAATCAGTCACACACAACCTACTTTTTCCACAAAGGTCCTTATAAGGACTGGTAAGGTATAGGGTACTACAGTACATAGGGTTGAGTGAGGTACAGTCTGCTATTCTATAAGGACTGGTATAGGTCCACAATACATAGGGTTGAGGTGCACTACTGCTGACCGCTGCCCTATACTGCAGCAGTCCTTCATCGGTATAGGGACTGACGTACAGTCTGCTAATCAGTCACACACAACCTACTTGTTCCACAAAGGTCCTTATAAGGACTGGTAATAACCTGGTGTAGGGTGCTATAGTACATAGGGTTGAGTGAGGTACAGTCTGCTATTCTATAAGGACTGGTATAGGTCCACAATACATAGGGTTGAGGTGCACTACTGCTGACCGCTGCCCTATACTGCAGCAGTCCTTCATCGGTATAGGGACTGACGTACAGTCTGCTAATCAGTCACACCCAACCTACTTGTTCCACAAAGGTCCTTATAAGGACTGGTAAGGTATAGGGTACTACAGTACATAGGGTTGAGTGAGGTACAGTCTGCTATTCTATAAGGACTGGTATAGGTCCACAATACATAGGGTTGAGGTGCACTACTGCTGACCGCTGTCCTATACTGCAGCAGTCCTTCATCGGTATAGGGACTAAGAGTTTTGTCACAGGGTCATTTAAAAAATGACAGGCAGAGGAAGAGGCAGGCCCTTCCGCAGGGGTGGTAGGGGTAGGGCAGGAGCAACAGGCTTGAGCCAAAGTGGGAAGTTGCAGAAGGTGCGTTCAATTACTTTAAAGGACGCACCAGACTTGGTTGAGTGGCTCACTCAGCCTTACTCTTCTGCACCCTCCTCATCCTCTCGATCTGCACCCTCTTCTTCACTCTCTGCTATGTGCACCCCCAAAGACACTACCACCAACAACACCACCACCACCACATACCTTCCGCTTGAGTCACAGGAATTATTTTCCGATCCATATCAAGACATTTCTGATGCGCAGCCACTCTTGGTATTGGATCAGGAAGAGGAGGTAGCAACAACCGCTACTCAGCAGTCTGACGACAGTACCCAGATCAGCCCAAGGAGGAGGTTGGTCCCCGATGTTGCTGCCTACTCCGAGATCTCTACTTATAGTGGTGGGGAAGGTGACGTCGATGATGACGTGTCTAGTGATGTCACGTGGTTGCCCACAAGAGAGGAAGAGGAGGGGAGTTCAGAGGGAGATATGGGCCAGCAGATAGGGAGGAGAAGCAGGAATAACTTACATTGCACAGGAGGGACAAAGCAGACTGCAAATGTATCAGGAGCGAGTCATCGACCATGTACGGTCACATCTGGCGCTCCCAGGACACCGGCACATGGCTCCGCAGTGTGGGCTTTTTTTAACGTGTCCGCTGCTGACAATAGCGTTGCCATCTGCAATCTTTGCAGTCAACGCATTAGTCGCGGTAAGCCCAACACTCACCTAGGGACGACCGCCTTAAGAAGGCACATGAGCAGCCATCACCGAGCCCAGTGGGAGCAACGGAACACACAAAGCCACACTCCAGGCTCTCACCGTCCAGCCTCGTCTTCTACTTCTCCTTCTCCTCTCTCCTCACAATTGTCCTCCACTCCACCTTCCATCACGCCAAGCTCACGTTTTTCTGCAAAAAGGCAGGCTTCCGTGGGCCTAATGTTCGAGCGTAAAAAAATGATGACGCCGGATAACCCTCTTGCCCAACGGTTGACGGCTGGCTTGTCAGAACTCATAGCCCGCCAACTACTGCCATATAAACTGGTGGACTCGGAGGCCTTTCGCAAATTTGTGGCCATTGGAACACCACAATGGAAGGTCCCAGGAAGGAAGTATTTCTCAGAGAAGGGCATCCCAGAGCTATATGGCCATGTTCAGCGGCAAGTGAATGTATCTCTGGCACACAGTGTCGGTGCCAAGATACATCTGACCACAGACACGTGGTCTAGCAAACACGGGCAGGGAAGGTATATCACTTTTACTGCCCACTGGGTGAACCTTCTGACGGCCGTCAAGCATGTAACCCGTGGCACCCGTGTAGATTTGGTTTTACCGCCACGGATTGCATGCAGGCCTGACTCTTCTTCTCCTCCTCCTCCTACTCCATCCTCCTCCCTCTCCTCCTCGGCTGACTCCTCCTTTTCCGCTGCTAGCGTCTCTTCCTCTGCGCCGCCCAAGCTCCCCAGAACCTATTCGACATGCCAGGTGAGACGTTGCCATGCCGTGCTGCATCTGTTGTGCCTGGAAGCCAATAGCCACACTGGCCCGGCACTCCTTTCAGCTTTGCATTCACATGCAGATCAGTGGCTAACACCGCTCAATTTGACAGTTGGTAAAGTGGTGTGTGACAACGGTGCCAATCTGCTTAGCGCATTGAAACAGGGCAAAATGACGCACGTGCCATGCATGGCACACGTCTTAAACTTGGTCGTGCAGCGATTCGTTGTCAAATACCTTGGGGTGCAGGACATCTTGCGGCAGGCAAAAAAAATCTCGGCCCATTTCAGAAGATCTTACACGGCCTTGGCTTGCCTTGCTGACATTTAGCGGCGACACAATCTGCCGGTCAGACGTCTTAGTTGCGATTGCCCGACGCGATGGAACTCAACCTTCTATATGCTTGATAGGCTGCTCCAGCAGAAACGTGCAGTTAATGTCTACCTGTAAGAACTCTGCGGCAGAACAGGTTCTGGGGAGCTGGGTTTTTTTTCACCGTGCCAGTGGCTGCTCATGCGCGACGCATGCAGACTTCTGCGCCCATTTGAGGAGATCACCAATCTGGTCAGTCGCAGCCATGGCGCCATCAGTAACATGGTACCTTATGCCTTATTTATGGAGCGTGCATTGCGTTGTGTCATTGATCAAGCTGTGGAGGAGCAGGAGCGGGAAGATGAGGAAGTCGCAATGCTGGATGAATTCCCAGGGGGGGCTACTCTATCTGAGACAAGTCAACAACAGGAGTCTGAAGAGGAGTCAGAGGAGGATGGTGCCGGGGCGGATGAGGAGGAGCAAGAAGAGCATGCTTTAAACCTTTCTGGGATCCCTGTTGTGCGTGGATGGGGAGAGGAGAATGAAGAGGACAACATTATCCTGGATGATGAGCAGGAGCCAGGCCACCACACCGCTTCCACTTTAGTGCAAATGGGGGCCTTCATGCTCCAGTGTTTTAATAGGGACCCCCGTATAAAAAGCATAAGGGTCAAGGACCAGTACTGGGTGGCAACGTACTTAGACCCCCGGTACAAACACAAAATGGCGGAAATGTTACTGCCGTCACAGAGGGCTGGCAGAATGGAGCACTTCCAGACCTTGCTTCGAGAAATGCTGCATTCTGCCTTTGCGTGCGCTGGCAGAGGAGCAATTCCCACTCCCAGAGAAGGAGTTGCGGGTACCAATCCAACAGCGCCTGCAAGAAGAGGCCGGTTTGAAGATGTGTTGGTGACTTCGGATATGAGGTCATTCTTTCAGCCGACCCATCGACAGGTGTCATCCGGATCCAGCATCAGGGAACGCCTAGACTGTCAGGTGTCCGACTACATCGGGTTAACGGCCGATGTGGACGCTCTGAGGAGTGATGAACCCCTGGACTACGGGGTGCGCAGGCTTGACCTCTGGCCAGAGCTTGCCCAATTTGCAATCGAACTGTTGGCTTGCCCCTCATCCAGTGTCCTGTCCGAAAGGACGTTCAGCGCAGCAGGGGGGATCGTGACCCATAAGCGCACTCGCCTAGCTCACGACAGTGTTAACTACCTCACATTTCTAAAAATGAATGAGGCATGGATCTCGGAGGAATTCAACACATGTGACCAGTAGACCATGTATATGTCTATAAACAATTTTTTGAAACGAGCACAGAGACCTTCTTTCTATATTTGGCTCACTTCCTTGTCCAAAAAAAGCACACCGTACTATATGCCCGTACCCTCCTCTTTGAAGAGGTTGAGCGGTGTCATATTTCTACTGGGGCTGCTTATTATGAGGGGCTCCCACCATCCCTGTGCTGTGCTGACATTCTCCTGGGGCTGTACCTCTGCTGTGCATATTATGAGGGGCTCCCACCATCCCTGTGCTGTGCTGACTTCCTCCTGGGGCTGCTTATTATGAGGGGCTCCCACCATCCCTGTGCTATGCTGACATCCTCCTGGGGCTGCTTATTATGAGGGGCTCCCACCATCCCTGTGCTATGCTGACATCCTCCTGGGGCTGTTTATTATGAGGGGCTCCCACCATCCCTGTGCTATGCTCATTATGAGGGGCTCCCACCATCCTTGTGCTATGCTCATTATGAGGGGCTCCCACCATCCCTGTGCTATGCTGACTTCCTCCTGGGGCTGCTTACGGTGCAGGTGTCAGTGCTGTATATCACGGTGCTGATGTCAGTACTCTCTATCACGGTGCTGCTGTCAGTGCTGTATATCACGGTGCTGGTGTTAGTGCTTTATGTCACGCTGCTGATGTCAGTGCTCTCTATCACGGTGCTGTTGTCAGATGACTCTATCACGGTGCAGGTGTCAGTGCTGTATATCAAGCTGCTGATGTGAGTACTCTCTATCACGGTGCTGCTGTCAGTGCTGTATATCACGGTGCTGGTGTTAGTGCTTTATGTCACGCTGCTGATGTCAGTGCTCTCTATCATGGTGCTGTTGTCAGATGACTCTATCACGGTGCAGGTGTCAGTGCTGTATATCATGCTGCTGATGTGAGTACTCTCTATCACGGTGCTGCTGTCAGTGCTGTATATCACGGTGCTGGTGTTAGTGCTTTATGTCACGCTGCTGATGTCAGTGCTCTCTATCACGGTGCTGTTGTCAGATGACTCTATCACGGTTCAGGTGTCATTGCTGTATGTCATGCTGCTGATGTCAGTGCTCTCTATCACGGTGCTGCTGTCAGTGCTGCATTTCACGGTGCTGGTGTTAGTGCTTTATGTCACGCTGCTGATGTCAGTGCTCTCTATCACGGTGCTGTTGTCAGATGACTCTATCACGGTGCAGGTGTCATTGCTGTATGTCACGCTGCTGGTGATCATCTCCTGTACCCTCTTCTTTGCCTACCCTGACCTTCCCTCTCCTCCATTGCCTTCATGTGCTCCACAGTCCTGAATTGTCACAACAATTTCCCATATAAAAAAAGAATGCTTGTAGTTGTCGATCCCAGATTCACCTCATACATGTGTTATGTCATTGGCCATGTGGTGGGACTATGTTTGCACAGCTATTAATTATTTTGTGGCTGCAAATTTGACCTTTAGGTTTGCGAAGTTCGCCTCCCATTGAAGTCAATGGGGCCCGCCGCAAGCGTTCCGGTTCGCAAACTATCGGCCGCGTTCGCGGTCCGCGTTCGCGAAACGTCCCGTCGGAAGTTCGTCCATCACTACTGCTGACTGCCCTGTCCAAAGAGGCCAAAACATTGCCTTCCACATGCCGGTAGAGCGCCAGAATGGCCTTCCGTGAAAAGAAATGGCGTTTTGGAACCTGCCACTGAGGTACAGCACATTCCACAAATTCACAAAAGGGGGCCTACTGTAATGGATATGATTGAAATATCACAATGAAATGTCTATTCCATATAATGTCTTTAAATATATAAATACATGTTTCAACCAAGCTTCTGCTTATTAGCCTTAAACTCATACTCAATAGATAATGTGCACAACTCACCCCTCCCTTATCATGGAACAGCAAGAGTTAAGGAAAAGACTACGCCTGCTTCTACACCCAAAAGATGACATTGATGTCAAGAAACAAGATACCCTATATGGCTTTAATAGAATGCTACTCCCCTACATGGACAAGGACTCAGTTTAAAATCTATCTACTGTTGTGTAGTGATGGACGAACGTTTCGCCCGGCGGTCGTTTCGCGGCGAATTTCCGACATTCGCGGTCCGCACGTTCGAACGCCTTTTTCCGTCGTTCGCCGCGGCGGACTTACGTGTTTAATGTATACAAGAACTTTAACCTTTGGTGACACGTTTATCATGTGATACAGGACAGCCAATTGAGACATGACAGCACATGGACACTTGGACATTCCCCCTAACCTATAAATACACCCGATCCGGTGGCCATTTTACATTCTTTCTTCTGTTACGATAGGGACAGGTTCCTGTGTGGAGTAGGGAGAGATAAACCACTAGCTATTTGGTACACAAAAGTTCTTTTCAGGACTGGTATAGGTGTTAGGTGTTGATAGGTTTGCTGTGCTGCTGATTCTTGCAGCAGCCTGAGTGTCTTTTGTTAGTTTAGAGAAAGGGAAAGGACGGTGTATGCTACAGGGACAGCCAGATTAGTCTTTCATCATCATCATCATCATCATTAGCTGTTACTATCAAGGTCCACAAAAGAGCTGTTCCAGTAACCACTAATCGTTCTCTTTTTTTGCCAATTTGTATAGGGACAGGAAGGAAGCAGTGTTGTCAGGCAGTGAGGGTAATTTTAAAGACTTGCTGTTATTATTAGTTCCACAAAGGTTCTTTTCAGGACTGGTATCAGTGGTACAGTAATAGGCTTGTACATGTATAATATTCTTTCTTCCAAATATAGAAAGGATATTATACTTGACTGCTGCCCTTCTGCTGCAGTCTGCTAAACATTCACAACTCACTTGTTCCACAAAAGTTCTTATAAGGACTGGTAACTTGGTATAGGGTGCTACGGTACATAGGCTTGAGTGCGGTACAGTCTGCTGTTCTGTAAGGACCGCTATCGGTCCACAATAGATAGGGTTGACGTGCACCACTGCTGACCGCTGCCCTATACTGCAGCAGTCCTTCAGCGGTATAGGGACTGACGTACAGTCTGCTAATCACTAACACACAACCTGCTTGTTCCACAAAAGTTCTTATAAGGACTGGTAACTTGGTATAGGGTGCTACGGTACATAGGCTTGAGTGCGGTACAGTCTGCTGTTCTGTAAGGACCGCTATCGGTCCACAATAGATAGGGTTGACGTGCACCACTGCTGACCGCTGCCCTATACTGCAGCAGTCCTTCAGCGGTATAGGGACTGACGTACAGTCTGCTAAACACTAATACACAACCTGCTTGGTCCACAAAAGTTCTTATAAGGACTGGTAACTTGGTATAGGGTGCTACGGTACATAGGCTTGAGTGCGGTACAGTCTGCTGTTCTGTAAGGACCGCTATCGGTCCACAATAGATAGGGTTGACGTGCACCACTGCTGACTGCTGCCCTATACTGCAGCAGTCCTTCATCGGTATAGGGACTAAGAGTTTTGTCACAGGGTCATTTAAAAAATGACAGGCAGAGGAAGAGGCAGGCCCTTCCGCAGGGGTGGTAGGGGTAGGGCAGGAGCAACAGGCTTGAGCCAAAGTGGGAAGTTGCAGAAGGTGCGTTCAATTACTTTAAAGGATGCACCAGACTTGGTTGAGTGGCTCGCTCAGCCTTACTCTTCTGCACCCTCCTCATCCTCTCGATCTGCACCCTCTTCTTCACTCTCTGCTATGTGCACCCCCAAAGACACTACCACCAACAACACGACCACCACCACCACCACCACATACCTTCCGCTTGAGTCACTGGAATTATTTTCCGATCCATATCAAGAGGACATTTCTGATGCGCAGCCACTCTTGGTATTGGATCAGGAAGAGGAGGTAGCAACAAGCGCTACTCAGCAGTCTGACGACAGTACCCAGATCAGCCCAAGGAGGAGGTTGGTCCCCGGTGTTGCTGCCTACTCCGAGATCTCTACTTATAGCGGTGGGGAAGGTGACGTTGATGATGACGTGTCTAGTGATGTCACGTGGGTGCCCACAAGAGAGGAAGAGGAGGGGAGTTCAGAGGGAGATATGGACCAGCAGATAGGGAGGAGAAGCAGGAATAACTTACATTGCACAGGAGGGACAAAGCAGACTGCAAATGTATCAGGAGCGAGTCATCGACCATGTACGGTCACATCTGGCGCTCCCAGGACACCGGCACATGGCTCCGCAGTGTGGGCTTTTTTTAACGTGTCCGCTGCTGACAATAGCGTTGCCATCTGCAATCTTTGCAGTCAACGCGTTAGTCGCGGTAAGCCCAATACTCACCTAGGGACGACCGCCTTAAGAAGGCACATGAGCAGCCATCACCGAGCCCAGTGGGAGCAACGGAACACACAAAGCCACACTGCAGGCTCTCACCGTCCAGCCTCGTCTTCTACTTCTCCTTCTCCTCTCTCCTCACAATTGTCCTCCACTCCACCTTCCATCACGCCAAGCTCACATTTTTCTGCAAAAAGGCAGGCTTCCGTGGGCCTAATGTTTGAGCGTAAAAAAATGATGACGCCGGATAACCCTCTTGCCCAACGGTTGGCGGCTGGCTTGTCAGAACTCATAGCCCGCCAACTACTGCCATATAAACTGGTGGACTCGGAGGCCTTTCGCAAATTTGTGGCCATTGGAACACCACAATGGAAGGTCCCAGGAAGGAAGTATTTCTCAGAGAAGGGCATCCCAGAGCTATATGGCCATGTTCAGCGGCAAGTGAATGTATCTCTGGCACACAGTGTCGGTGCCAAGATACATCTGACCACAGACACGTGGTCTAGCAAACACGGGCAGGGAAGGTATATCACTTTTACTGCCCACTGGGTGAACCTTCTGACGGCCGTCAAGCATGTAACCCGTGGCACCCGTGTAGATTTGGTTTTACCGCCACGGATTGCATGCAGGCCTGACTCTTCTTCTCCTCCTCCTACTCCATCCTCCTCCCTCTCCTCCTCAGCTGCCTCCTCCTTTTCCGCTGCTAGCGTCTCTTCCTCTGCGCCGCCCAAGCTCCCCAGAACCTATTCGACATGCCAGGTGAGACGTTGCCATGCCGTGCTGCATCTGTTGTGCCTGGAAGCCAATAGCCACACTGGCCCGGCACTCCTTTCAGCTTTGCATTCACATGCAGATCAGTGGCTAACACCGCTCAATTTGACAGTTGGTAAAGTGGTGTGTGACAACGGTGCCAATCTGCTTAGCGCATTGAAACAGGGCAAAATGACGCACGTGCCATGCATGGCACACGTCTTAAACTTGGTCGTGCAGCGATTCGTTGTCAAATACCTTGGGGTGCAGGACATCTTGCGGCAGGCAAAAAAAATCTCGGCCCATTTCAGAAGATCTTACACGGCCTTGGCTTGCCTTGCTGACATTTAGCGGCGACACAATCTGCCGGTCAGACGTCTTAGTTGCGATTGCCCGACGCGATGGAACTCAACCTTCTATATGCTTGATAGGCTGCTCCAGCAGAAACGTGCAGTTAATGTCTACCTGTAAGAACTCTGCGGCAGAACAGGTTCTGGGGAGCTGGGTTTTTTTTCACCGTGCCAGTGGCTGCTCATGCGCGACGCATGCAGACTTCTGCGCCCATTTGAGGAGATCACCAATCTGGTCAGTCGCAGCCATGGCGCCATCAGTAACATGGTACCTTATGCCTTATTTATGGAGCGTGCATTGCGTTGTGTCATTGATCAAGCTGTGGAGGAGCAGGAGCGGGAAGATGAGGAAGTCGCAATGCTGGATGAATTCCCAGGGGGGGCTACTCTATCTGAGACAAGTCAACAACAGGAGTCTGAAGAGGAGTCAGAGGAGGATGGTGCCGGGGCGGATGAGGAGGAGCAAGAAGAGCATGCTTTAAACCTTTCTGGGATCCCTGTTGTGCGTGGATGGGGAGAGGAGAATGAAGAGGACAACATTATCCTGGATGATGAGCAGGAGCCAGGCCACCACACCGCTTCCACTTTAGTGCAAATGGGGGCCTTCATGCTCCAGTGTTTTAATAGGGACCCCCGTATAAAAAGCATAAGGGTCAAGGACCAGTACTGGGTGGCAACGTACTTAGACCCCCGGTACAAACACAAAATGGCGGAAATGTTACTGCCGTCACAGAGGGCTGGCAGAATGGAGCACTTCCAGACCTTGCTTCGAGAAATGCTGCATTCTGCCTTTGCGTGCGCTGGCAGAGGAGCAATTCCCACTCCCAGAGAAGGAGTTGCGGGTACCAATCCAACAGCGCCTGCAAGAAGAGGCCGGTTTGAAGATGTGTTGGTGACTTCGGATATGAGGTCATTCTTTCAGCCGACCCATCGACAGGTGTCATCCGGATCCAGCATCAGGGAACGCCTAGACTGTCAGGTGTCCGACTACATCGGGTTAACGGCCGATGTGGACGCTCTGAGGAGTGATGAACCCCTGGACTACGGGGTGCGCAGGCTTGACCTCTGGCCAGAGCTTGCCCAATTTGCAATCGAACTGTTGGCTTGCCCCTCATCCAGTGTCCTGTCCGAAAGGACGTTCAGCGCAGCAGGGGGGATCGTGACCCATAAGCGCACTCGCCTAGCTCACGACAGTGTTAACTACCTCACATTTCTAAAAATGAATGAGGCATGGATCTCGGAGGAATTCAACACATGTGACCAGTAGACCATGTATATGTCTATAAACAATTTTTTGAAACGAGCACAGAGACCTTCTTTCTATATTTGGCTCACTTCCTTGTCCAAAAAAAGCACACCGTACTATATGCCCGTACCCTCCTCTTTGAAGAGGTTGAGCGGTGTCATATTTCTACTGGGGCTGCTTATTATGAGGGGCTCCCACCATCCCTGTGCTGTGCTGACATTCTCCTGGGGCTGTACCTCTGCTGTGCATATTATGAGGGGCTCCCACCATCCCTGTGCTGTGCTGACTTCCTCCTGGGGCTGCTTATTATGAGGGGCTCCCACCATCCCTGTGCTATGCTGACATCCTCCTGGGGCTGCTTATTATGAGGGGCTCCCACCATCCCTGTGCTATGCTGACATCCTCCTGGGGCTGTTTATTATGAGGGGCTCCCACCATCCCTGTGCTATGCTCATTATGAGGGGCTCCCACCATCCTTGTGCTATGCTCATTATGAGGGGCTCCCACCATCCCTGTGCTATGCTGACTTCCTCCTGGGGCTGCTTACGGTGCAGGTGTCAGTGCTGTATATCACGGTGCTGATGTCAGTACTCTCTATCACGGTGCTGCTGTCAGTGCTGTATATCACGGTGCTGGTGTTAGTGCTTTATGTCACGCTGCTGATGTCAGTGCTCTCTATCACGGTGCTGTTGTCAGATGACTCTATCACGGTGCAGGTGTCAGTGCTGTATATCAAGCTGCTGATGTGAGTACTCTCTATCACGGTGCTGCTGTCAGTGCTGTATATCACGGTGCTGGTGTTAGTGCTTTATGTCACGCTGCTGATGTCAGTGCTCTCTATCATGGTGCTGTTGTCAGATGACTCTATCACGGTGCAGGTGTCAGTGCTGTATATCATGCTGCTGATGTGAGTACTCTCTATCACGGTGCTGCTGTCAGTGCTGTATATCACGGTGCTGGTGTTAGTGCTTTATGTCACGCTGCTGATGTCAGTGCTCTCTATCACGGTGCTGTTGTCAGATGACTCTATCACGGTTCAGGTGTCATTGCTGTATGTCATGCTGCTGATGTCAGTGCTCTCTATCACGGTGCTGCTGTCAGTGCTGCATTTCACGGTGCTGGTGTTAGTGCTTTATGTCACGCTGCTGATGTCAGTGCTCTCTATCACGGTGCTGTTGTCAGATGACTCTATCACGGTGCAGGTGTCATTGCTGTATGTCACGCTGCTGGTGATCATCTCCTGTACCCTCTTCTTTGCCTACCCTGACCTTCCCTCTCCTCCATTGCCTTCATGTGCTCCACAGTCCTGAATTGTCACAACAATTTCCCATATAAAAAAAGAATGCTTGTAGTTGTCGATCCCAGATTCACCTCATACATGTGTTATGTCATTGGCCATGTGGTGGGACTATGTTTGCACAGCTATTAATTATTTTGTGGCTGCAAATTTGACCTTTAGGTTTGCGAAGTTCGCCTCCCATTGAAGTCAATGGGGCCCGCCGCAAGCGTTCCGGTTCGCAAACTATCGGCCGCGTTCGCGGTCCGCGTTCGCGAAACGTCCCGTCGGAAGTTCGTCCATCACTACTGCTGACTGCCCTGTCCAAAGAGGCCAAAACATTGCCTTCCACATGCCGGTAGAGCGCCAGAATGGCCTTCCGTGAAAAGAAATGGCGTTTTGGAACCTGCCACTGAGGTACAGCACATTCCACAAATTCACAAAAGGGGGCCTACTGTAATGGATATGATTGAAATATCACAATGAAATGTCTATTCCATATAATGTCTTTAAATATATAAATACATGTTTCAACCAAGCTTCTGCTTATTAGCCTTAAACTCATACTCAATAGATAATGTGCACAACTCACCCCTCCCTTATCATGGAACAGCAAGAGTTAAGGAAAAGACTACGCCTGCTTCTACACCCAAAAGATGACATTGATGTCAAGAAACAAGATACCCTATATGGCTTTAATAGAATGCTACTCCCCTACATGGACAAGGACTCAGTTTAAAATCTATCTACTGTTGTGTAGTGATGGACGAACGTTTCGCCCGGCGGTCGTTTCGCGGCGAATTTCCGACATTCGCGGTCCGCACGTTCGAACGCCTTTTTCCGTCGTTCGCCGCGGCGGACTTACGTGTTTAATGTATACAAGAACTTTAACCTTTGGTGACACGTTTATCATGTGATACAGGACAGCCAATTGAGACATGACAGCACATGGACACTTGGACATTCCCCCTAACCTATAAATACACCCGATCCGGTGGCCATTTTACATTCTTTCTTCTGTTACGATAGGGACAGGTTCCTGTGTGGAGTAGGGAGAGATAAACCACTAGCTATTTGGTACACAAAAGTTCTTTTCAGGACTGGTATAGGTGTTAGGTGTTGATAGGTTTGCTGTGCTGCTGATTCTTGCAGCAGCCTGAGTGTCTTTTGTTAGTTTAGAGAAAGGGAAAGGACGGTGTATGCTACAGGGACAGCCAGATTAGTCTTTCATCATCATCATCATCATCATTAGCTGTTACTATCAAGGTCCACAAAAGAGCTGTTCCAGTAACCACTAATCGTTCTCTTTTTTTGCCAATTTGTATAGGGACAGGAAGGAAGCAGTGTTGTCAGGCAGTGAGGGTAATTTTAAAGACTTGCTGTTATTATTAGTTCCACAAAGGTTCTTTTCAGGACTGGTATCAGTGGTACAGTAATAGGCTTGTACATGTATAATATTCTTTCTTCCAAATATAGAAAGGATATTATACTTGACTGCTGCCCTTCTGCTGCAGTCTGCTAAACATTCACAACTCACTTGTTCCACAAAAGTTCTTATAAGGACTGGTAACTTGGTATAGGGTGCTACGGTACATAGGCTTGAGTGCGGTACAGTCTGCTGTTCTGTAAGGACCGCTATCGGTCCACAATAGATAGGGTTGACGTGCACCACTGCTGACCGCTGCCCTATACTGCAGCAGTCCTTCAGCGGTATAGGGACTGACGTACAGTCTGCTAATCACTAACACACAACCTGCTTGTTCCACAAAAGTTCTTATAAGGACTGGTAACTTGGTATAGGGTGCTACGGTACATAGGCTTGAGTGCGGTACAGTCTGCTGTTCTGTAAGGACCGCTATCGGTCCACAATAGATAGGGTTGACGTGCACCACTGCTGACCGCTGCCCTATACTGCAGCAGTCCTTCAGCGGTATAGGGACTGACGTACAGTCTGCTAAACACTAATACACAACCTGCTTGGTCCACAAAAGTTCTTATAAGGACTGGTAACTTGGTATAGGGTGCTACGGTACATAGGCTTGAGTGCGGTACAGTCTGCTGTTCTGTAAGGACCGCTATCGGTCCACAATAGATAGGGTTGACGTGCACCACTGCTGACTGCTGCCCTATACTGCAGCAGTCCTTCATCGGTATAGGGACTAAGAGTTTTGTCACAGGGTCATTTAAAAAATGACAGGCAGAGGAAGAGGCAGGCCCTTCCGCAGGGGTGGTAGGGGTAGGGCAGGAGCAACAGGCTTGAGCCAAAGTGGGAAGTTGCAGAAGGTGCGTTCAATTACTTTAAAGGATGCACCAGACTTGGTTGAGTGGCTCGCTCAGCCTTACTCTTCTGCACCCTCCTCATCCTCTCGATCTGCACCCTCTTCTTCACTCTCTGCTATGTGCACCCCCAAAGACACTACCACCAACAACACGACCACCACCACCACCACCACATACCTTCCGCTTGAGTCACTGGAATTATTTTCCGATCCATATCAAGAGGACATTTCTGATGCGCAGCCACTCTTGGTATTGGATCAGGAAGAGGAGGTAGCAACAAGCGCTACTCAGCAGTCTGACGACAGTACCCAGATCAGCCCAAGGAGGAGGTTGGTCCCCGGTGTTGCTGCCTACTCCGAGATCTCTACTTATAGCGGTGGGGAAGGTGACGTTGATGATGACGTGTCTAGTGATGTCACGTGGGTGCCCACAAGAGAGGAAGAGGAGGGGAGTTCAGAGGGAGATATGGACCAGCAGATAGGGAGGAGAAGCAGGAATAACTTACATTGCACAGGAGGGACAAAGCAGACTGCAAATGTATCAGGAGCGAGTCATCGACCATGTACGGTCACATCTGGCGCTCCCAGGACACCGGCACATGGCTCCGCAGTGTGGGCTTTTTTTAACGTGTCCGCTGCTGACAATAGCGTTGCCATCTGCAATCTTTGCAGTCAACGCGTTAGTCGCGGTAAGCCCAATACTCACCTAGGGACGACCGCCTTAAGAA
The DNA here is from genome assembly GCF_037356315.1 of Lithobates pipiens. Classification (NCBI taxonomy): domain Eukaryota; kingdom Metazoa; phylum Chordata; class Amphibia; order Anura; family Ranidae; genus Lithobates; species Lithobates pipiens. Next base: position 77,916,991 of record NW_027507790.1, on the reverse strand, counting down.
GGCACATGAGCAGCCATCACCGAGCCCAGTGGGAGCAACGGAACACACAAAGCCACACTGCAGGCTCTCACCGTCCAGCCTCGTCTTCTACTTCTCCTTCTCCTCTCTCCTCACAATTGTCCTCCACTCCACCTTCCATCACGCCAAGCTCACATTTTTCTGCAAAAAGGCAGGCTTCCGTGGGCCTAATGTTTGAGCGTAAAAAAATGATGACGCCGGATAACCCTCTTGCCCAACGGTTGGCGGCTGGCTTGTCAGAACTCATAGCCCGCCAACTACTGCCATATAAACTGGTGGACTCGGAGGCCTTTCGCAAATTTGTGGCCATTGGAACACCACAATGGAAGGTCCCAGGAAGGAAGTATTTCTCAGAGAAGGGCATCCCAGAGCTATATGGCCATGTTCAGCGGCAAGTGAATGTATCTCTGGCACACAGTGTCGGTGCCAAGATACATCTGACCACAGACACGTGGTCTAGCAAACACGGGCAGGGAAGGTATATCACTTTTACTGCCCACTGGGTGAACCTTCTGACGGCCGTCAAGCATGTAACCCGTGGCACCCGTGTAGATTTGGTTTTACCGCCACGGATTGCATGCAGGCCTGACTCTTCTTCTCCTCCTCCTACTCCATCCTCCTCCCTCTCCTCCTCAGCTGCCTCCTCCTTTTCCGCTGCTAGCGTCTCTTCCGCTGCACCGCCCAAGCTCCCCAGAACCTATTCCACATGCCAGGTGAGACGTTGCCATGCCGTGCTGCGTCTGTTGTGCCTGGAAGCAAAGAGCCACACTGGCCCGGCACTCCTTTCAGCTTTGCGTTCACAGGCAGATGAGTGGCTAACACCGCTCAATTTGACAGTTGGTAAAGTGGTGTGTGACAACAGTGCCAATCTGCTTAGCGCATTGAAACAGGGCAAAATCACGCACGTGCCGTGCATGGCACACGTCTTAAACTTGGTCGTGCAGCGATTCCTTGTCAAATACCCTGGGGTCCAGGACATCTTGCGGCAGGCAAGGAAAATCTCGGCCCATTTCAGAAGATCTTACACGGCCATGGCTCGCCTTGCTGACATTCAGCGGCGACACCATCTGCCGGTCAGACGTCTTATTTGCGATTGCCCGACGCGATGGAACTCAACCTTCTATATGCTTGATAGGCTGCTCCAGCAGAAACGTGCAGTTAACGTCTACCTGTATGAACTCTGCGAAAGAAACGGTTCTGGGGAGCTGGGTTTTTTTTCACCGCGCCAGTGGCTGCTCATGCGCGACACATGCAGACTTCTGCGGCCATTTGAGGAGATCACCAAACTGGTCAGTCGCAGCCATGGCGCCATCAGTGACATGGTACCTTATGCCTTCTTTCTGGAGCGTGCATTGCGTCGTGTCATTGATCAGGCTGTGGAGGAGCAGGAGCGGGAAGATGAGGAAGTCGCAATGCTGGATGAATTCCCAGGGGGGGCTACTCTATCTGAGACAAGTCAACAACAGGAGTCTGATGAGGAGTTAGAGGAGGATGGTGCCAGGGCGGATGAGCAGGAGCAAGAAGAGCATGCTTTAAACCTTTCTGGGATCCCTGTTGTGCGAGGATGGGGAGAGGAGAATGAAGAGGACGACATTATCCTGGATGATGAGCAGGAGCCAGGCCACCACACCGCTTCCACTTTAGTGCAAATGGGGGCCTTCATGCTCCAGTGTTTTAATAGGGACCCCCGTATAAAAAGCATGAGGGTCAAGGACCAGTACTGGGTGGCAACGTACTTAGACCCCCGGTACAAACACAAAATGGCGGAAATGTTACCGCCGTCGCAGAGGGCTGTCAGAATGCAGCACTTCCAGGCCTTGCTTCGAGAAATGCTGCATTCTGCTTTTGCGTGCGCTGGCAGAGGAGCAATTCCCACTCCCAGAGAAGGATTTGCGGGTACCAATCCAACAGCGCCTGCAAGAAGAGGCCGGTTTGAAGATGTGTTGGTGACTTCGGATATGAGGTCATTCTTTCAGCCGACCCATCGACAGGTGTCATCCGGATCCAGCATCAGGGAACGCCTAGACCGTCAGGTGTCCGACTACATTGGGTTAACGGCCGATGTGGACGCTCTGAGGAGTGATGAACCCCTAGACTACTGGGTGGGCAGGCTTGACCTCTGGCCAGAGCTTGCCCAATTTGCAATCGAACTGTTGGCTTGCCCCTCATCCAGTGTCCTGTCCGAAAGGACGTTCAGCGCAGCAGGGGGGATTGTGACCGATAAGCGTACTCGCCTAGCTCACGACAGTGTTAACTACCTCACATTTCTAAAAATGAATGAGGCATGGATCTCGGAGGAATTCAACACATGTGACCAGTAGACCATGTATATGTCTATAAACTATTTTTTTAATCAAGCACACAGACCTTCTTAATTCATTTGGCTCACTTCCTTGACCCAAAAAAGCACACCGTACTATATGCCCCTACCCTCCTCTTTGAAGAGGTTGAGCGGTGTCATATTTCTACTGGGGCTGCTTATGATATCCCTGTGCTGTGCTGACTTCCTCCTGGGGGTTCTTATTATGAAGGGATCACACTATCCCTGTGCTGTGCTGACTTCCTCCTGGGGGTTCTTATTATGAGGGGATCACACCATCCCTGTGCTGTGCTGACTTCCTCCTGGGGCTGCTTACGGTGCTGCTGTCAGTGCTGTATGTCACGGTGCTGCTGTCAGCGCTGTATGTCACGGTGCTGCTGTCAGTGCTCTGTATTACGGTGCTGCTGTCAGATGCCTCTATCACGGTGCATGTGTCATTCCGGTATGTCACGCTGCTGGTGATCATCTCCTGCACCCTCTTCTTTGCCTACCCTGGTCCCTGACCTTCCCTCTCCTCCATTGCCTTCATTAGCTCCATAGTCCTGAATTGTTAGAACAATTTCCCAAATAAAATAAAAATGCTTGTAGTTATCGATCCCAAATTCACCTCATACATGTATTATGTCATTGTCCAGATGGTGGGACTACGTTTTACCCCCTAATAATTACCACGTGGCCGCAAATTCGACATGAAGGTTTGCAAAGTTCGCCTCCCATTGAAGTCAATGGGGCCCGCGGCGAACGTTCGGTTTCGCGAACGTTTGGGTCCGTTCGCATTTCGCTTTCGCGAAACGTCCCGTCGGAAGTTCGTCCATCACTACTGTTGTGTATTATCATAAGATGTATATGTCTTTGTGGTTACTTTGTAGTTTGCATAAGCCTGCCGAATCTGATAACGAAATGTCCGGCTATCAGTATCAGTATATAAGTTGAAAACAGGAACTAAAATAAACAGAAAGTTTGATACACTGAACACAGTGTCTGTCTCAGTGAATTTTGCTTTTGGTGTGGCCACACCCTAATATTATTAATCTGACCAGGGGCAAAAATAATCTTGGACCTTAACTGGTTCTAACCAAAACAATTGGCACCAACAATTTGGAGCTCGAGACTAGGCCCAAAGGACAGCTGAAAAGGCAGCAGTTGCAGTGCTCACAATATGGCCAAGCTAGCATTTAGACGCTGAGCATGTGGATGGCTGTGACCAAATTCCTTTTTACAGTTCAACAACTGGGGTAGGGAAATTTGCCTGCTAAAATGAGATGGTGGTGTACTGCTAGCAGACTGGCTGCAAGTACTAGGTACAGCTATTGCTATACCTTCATTCCTCTCAGTGCAGGTTTTTGAGAGGACTGGAGGTATAGTCGGGTTGGAGATCCCAGATGAGGAGCAAGGAGAATTCTGCTTTTTTCTTTGATGTGGATCTTTCAAGTGCTGTTGCAAGGGACTGCATGGCAGGTCGACATATGTCTGGTCAAGCATGTGGTTGCAAACAGCAACGGTGCGATCTGCTACACACGTGTCAAAAAAGGTCCACACCAAGGAACTTTTAAAAGTCAGCAGGGAGTCAGTAGCACCCTGCACCTGCGGAGCTCTGCTGTGTGATGCAATAGGGTGGCTGCCCTTAAGCTGCCCCCTAGAGGACATCCTGCCTCGTTGGAGTTGCGCCTCCTCCTCTCTTCTTTCAGGCACCCAAGTACAGTCAGTGACCTTATCATCCCCTCCCTCCTCATCACTGGAGAAAACTTGGCAGTATGCTGCAGCTGGGGGAACATGACTGCCAGTTTCCTGTCCTTCTGTGGCATCCCCTCTTTCTAGGCTCACGTTACTCCCTTCCTCAACTTGGAAACCAACATCAGAGCCTTCAAAACGCTGCACATCCTCCAGCAGCATGTACCCGACACTAAGGTCGAATAATTCTGGGGACTTCCCTGTGCATGATGGTGCGTCTATGAAAGGAATGATTGTGGACAAGGAGCTGGTGGAATAGGCCACTTTGGCAGCTGCATTGGATTTCAAACTACTCTGAGCTCGGGTGACACAGGATGAGGACAGCTTTGTTATCTAGTCCACCAACTCTTCTGCATGTTCTGGCTCAATAACACAGCCAGTAGCAGAAAAAAAGGACAAGCGTGCCCTGCGGTCACCTGCAGAGGATGCACCATGTCCAAGACCACCACTGTTGACTGTAGACACAGCGACTGCTTGCACTCTTTTAGTGGCCTGTGTGCATTTGCCTCTCCTTGGTGGCCTTATGGACATGATATATTTTTTGTTTTGCAACACCACACTACACTGTATTAGATATGGTGTACACTGCCTGAAGTGTATTAGAAACTGTACATACTGTATTAGATACTGTGTACACCGCCTGCATTGTATTAGCAACTGTACAATGGCTGCACTGTATTGTATACTGTGTACACCACCAGAAGTGTAGTAGAAACTGTACACACTGTATTCGATACTGTGTACAACGTATGCACTGTATTAGAAACTGTACTACAGCTGCACTGTATTGTATACTGTGTACACCACCAGAAGTGTAGTACAAATTTTACACACTGGGGGTTATTTACTAAAGGAAAATCCACATTGCACTGCAAGTGTGGTTGAAAGTCATTGTAGATCCGAGGGGGCATGCAAGGAAAATAAAAAAACAGCATTTTAGCTTGCACATGATTGGATAATAAAATCAGCAGAGCTTCCCCTCATTTCAGATCTACCCCTTTAGAGATTTAGAGTGACTGCACTTCCAAGTGCAGTGAATACAGTGAATACTTATGCATTGTTCAGAGAACAACGCATACCCGGATTATACTACCATTCCTGCTGATGGGAGATTATCTGCAGAGAGACGCTATAACCTCTCCATGTGCTGATCAGACACACAGAGCGACACGAGTGTACATCCCCCCCTCATAACCGATAATGTCTTCACAGAGTGAACACATCCCCCCAGTCGATCGTCTGTGCATTGCACAGGGGCCTTTCACTGGCGGACATATCCCCACTCTGCAAACACTTCTCTGCAACCTCAGGTAGCTTTCCACTACCAAACAGGTCTCAACTGGCATCTGTCTGCCCCAGTCCGCTCTTTAGAGCGGGGTCCAGGAGAACTAACACTGGGAGACACTGTGAAAATACATGTTAAATACTTCTTAATAACATTTCCACAACACCATTTTTTTTCTCTAGCGTAAATAATTGCAATTGATGTTTAGCAGTTGTATATAGACATGTGCAGAGTAAAATATTTCGTTTTGGAATTTCGTTTTCGTCCGAAAACTTAATTTATTTAGTTACTCCCGAAATTCGTTTTTATTTATTTTGTTTTTCGTTCAAAAATTGCATTCGTCCGAAAATCCACATGAATTACGGTCGAATCTGTCTTTGAAGGCTTATGGTGTCTGTCGAATGTATAAAGAAGATTCGATGGAGCTAGAATATAGCATACTTTAGAACCCTATTAAAGTCTATGGGACTCCAACGTTCAAAATCTAAAGTGCTAATTTTAAAGGCTAATTTGCAAGTTACTGTCCTAAAAAGTGTTTGGGGACCCGGGTCCTGCCCCAGGGGACATGTATCAATGCAAAAAAAAAGTTTTAAAACGGCCGTTTTTTCGGGAGCAGTGATTTTAATAATGATTAAAGTGAAACAATAAAAGTGTAATATTCCTTTAAATTTCGTAGGGGGGGGGGGGGGGGGTTGTCTATAGTATGCCTGTGAAGGGGCGCATGTTTCCCGTGCTTAGAACTGTCCCTGCACAAAGTGTCATTTATGCAGGAAAAAAAGTCCTTTAAAATCACTCGCAGCTATTATGAATTGTCGGCTCTGTAATACAGAGAACACTCATTGAAAGTCATTGATAAAAAAATAAATAAATAAATAAAATAAAAAGCGTGGGGGTCCCCCAAATTCAATTACCAGGCCCTTCAGGTCTGGTATGGATATTAAGGGGAACCCTGCCTCAAATTTAAGAAAAAATTTAACGTGGGGTTCCCCCTAAATATCCATAACCAGACCCTTCAGGTCTGGTATGGATATTAAGGGGAACTCCGCGTCAAATTTAAAAAAAAATTGACGTGGGGTTCCCCCTAAAAATCCATACCAGACCCTTTATCCGAGCACGCAACCTGGCAGGCCGCAGGAAAAGAGGGGGGGATGAGAGAGCGGCCCCCCCTCCCTCCTGAACCGTACCAGGCCACATGCCCTCAACATTGGGAGGATGCTTTGGGGGTCTGTGACCCCTCAAAGCACCTTGTCCCCATGTTGATGAGGACAAGGGCCTCATCCCCACAACCCTGGCCGCTGGTTGTGGAGGTCTGCGGGCGGGGGGCTTATCAGAATCTGGAAGCCCCCTTTAACAAGGGGACCCCCAGATCACGGCCCCCCCCTGTTTGAAATGGTAAGGGGGTACAAAAGTACCCCTACCATTTCACAAAGAAAGTGTAAAAAATGGTTAAATAAAACAAACACACTTTTGAAAAATTCCTTTATTAAAAATAAAAAAATAAAAAAAAGATTCCAGCGGCGGTAATCCACTCTTGCTATCCAGCGACGGACGGTCATCTCTCCAGCGATGTCTCATCTCATCCAGCGCAGCGCAGCATCCTTCTTCTGTCTCCGTGAAGGAGACACTGCATTCATTCCGGCAGCTGACGTTTCTTATATACGGAGGGCGGGGCCACCCGTCACCTGACCCCGCCCCCCTCTGACGCAAGGGGAAACCCGGGGTTCCCTGTGACGTATGGGTGACCCCGCACCCCTCTGATGTAACACAGGCAGGTTTCCGTTACATCAGAGGGGGGCGGGGTCACCCATACGTCACGGGGAACCCCGGGTTTCCCCTTGCGTCAGAGGGGGGCGGGGTCAAAGTGACGGGTGGCCCCGCCCTCCGTATATAAGAAACGTCAGCCGCCGGAATGCCTGCAGTGTCTCCTTCACAGAGACAGAAGAAGGATGTATTCGCTGCGCTGGATGAGATGAGACATCGCTGGAGAGATGACCATCCGTCGCTGGATAGCAAGAGTGGATTACCGCCGTTGGAATCTTTTTTTTAATAGCTGCGAGTGATTTTAAAGGACTTTTTTTCCTGCATAAATGACACTTTGTGCAGGGACAGTTCTAAGCACGGGAAACATGCGCCCCTTCACAGGCATACTATAGACAACCCCCCCTACGAAATTTAAAGGAATATTACACTTTTATTGTTTCACTTTAATCCTTATTAAAATCACTGCTCCCGAAAAAACGTCCGTTTTTAAAACTTTTTTTTGCATTGATACATGTCCCCTGGGGCAGGACCCGAGTCCCCAAACACTTTTTAGGACAGTAACTTGCAGAATCTTTTCTCTCTGTCAAATCTTTTTTCTCTGTCGAATATTTTCTCTATATAATCTTGGACTAATAGAGGTAAGGTTAGGCACATTCGACCACAGGTTCTATAGACACAGATTGTTGTCAGAGTCATGTCGAATCTCCTATTCTATATCGAACTGTTGTAACAATGAAAACTAAAATAAAGCATTTATTTATGTCGGATCTTTCATTTTTCGGATTTTGTGCTTTCCTTATCGTTTGTCAAAACGAAAACGAAAATAGCTGAAATTCGGATGAAAATGCATTCGGACGAAAACGAATGCACATGTCTAGTTGTATAGGTAATTGCTGCTATTGCCATTTTCCCCTCTTTTCCACTCCCCACTTTTTGGATATTTATAGGTGGAAAAATGGACTATGTAGGAGAAGCTTGGTCGGGATTCATGAATGAACTCCATACTAAATGTGACACCAATACAAGGGATAATTTAGGACTGAATCAATACATATCTAAAACGAAACAATGTTTTTTAAAGAAAACATTAATCCTGGCATATTGAATTTTTCAGTAAATACAGGATAATATATACCCGATAGGCCTTAGAATCCAACTATATCAATCCTTTAAAAATGTGACCTCAGAATTTAATATAAATTGGGAGAAAACTGTCACGAAATGTAGTATGGAACTAATGAAGCTCTTGGTGTCACAATACAAAATAGATCTCATGTCCCTAGACCAGGAAATAATCAGCCTAAAGACCAAACAGTAATTGGTTAAATACCATACTCCGTTTGACAAAAAATCACAAGAGGTAAAAGAATATCTTAACAAATGCAATAAAGACATTATCTCCAAAAAACAAACCAGAATGTATAAAGATAAACTAGCCCTTTCAGAAGGATATGCCTATCACTGGTAGAACACACCCTTTAATAGAAAAGCAGGGAATATATCCAAGCCCAGGTGCAATGGGTATATCCACACCACAAGAGAGGGCGATAAGGAGTCTGACTCCTCTATGTCCTCGTCGTCGGCTCAATCGACTTCCTCATTATCCACTTCTTTATGTCCAGATTGAATACACACAAAAGAGGTTACAATAGGGGTAATCACTGCACACCACACCCTAAAAAATGTCCTGATGAGCACAATAGGAACAATACACAAACTATTAAACATCAGGTGGACACTAGCAAACTTGGACCAAATGTGTCTGCACCTACAGCAGCCCAATCCAATTTTCATCTAGGCGCTATAGCTGCCCAGGCACTTCAGATGCTACATGGAAAACGATCTACAATGGTTAATAGCATCCATAACACACCTATTCCCCTCCGCTTCAGGTCTCTCACTAATACAACCTTCACCTTTGACACCACCAAGCAATCTGTTTCCTTCACTGACCCCAGCTGCATTCACGCCTGTGCCCACCAAACAGAGCACATTGGACCCGCATTTAGCCCCCATGGCTTCACAAAGTACACATTTTTCCCAGGACCTGATGAATCTTTTTCCGACCTAGAACTTAATGTGATCAACCTCACTCTCTATGCCTTTTGGACTTAGCCCACAGTGCAATTAGACAAATATGACACCATTAAAGATCTATATCTATTTTCTAGGAAATTAACATTTACATTTCTCTATGTCCATGTCCGTGTACAGAGTAAATAAGATAGGGAGCTATTGGAAAATATAAAATATTTTACCAAGCTGGCCAGAATGGGGACGAGACCAGACTCGATGCACGAGAGACTTGATTCACATGCTGTGGTGCCGTCCCAAGCTACACCAATACTGAACACTATCAACAAGGCCTTTTCAGTCTCCATCTGAACTGACCCCAAACCGTGCCTACTGGGCATCTTAGATGACCTCCCCCTGGGGGACAACAACTGTTTCAGGCACGCCTGCTCATCCTTAGAGGATGGAAGGTGATCGAGCCCCCCACAATTAGGGATTGGATTGGACAGGTGGGAGACACTTTGAGGTTGGAAAAGTTTATATTCCAACACAGGGGACAACCGGGCAAATTCGAAGATCAGTGGTCACCTTGGCTGAGCTCACCGGACCTATCCCCAGTAGACCTCATACTTGATAGATTACTGGGTTTTTAAATTGCAGGTAACACACCAGGTCACACTGCTGGCCCATACCTAGAGCAGCTGGCCTTGAGGACTATAGGCTACATTTATAACAAAATGCACGCTGTAATTATTATAGCATAGATAATGGTGTAGAGATGATAATAATTGATGTATGTACACTGTGATTTGGTGGAGCTAGAATCTTTTTGACATGTTTGTAAACTGAGTTTTTCAATAAAAAAATGTTTCTGAGAAAACAAAAAAAATATTCTATATTAAAACTGTATCATCTATATTAATTGCTAAAATATAATTATTTGCACTCTTTGTATTGTATACTACTGTATTACTGTATTTAATAATGCCTTCTGTCTATTTTTTTCAGTTTTAGGCATATTTATTACATTCTTTAGCTACGTGCCTCTGTGATCTAGCATCGACGTTCACATGCATAGTATTATGGGTGGATGTGCGGCCAGGTAGCCATAGTCCTGTGCCACAGATCTCCCAGTGGACCTGGTTGCCTCAATTGGGTATTGGGGTGGGGCAGATGGCTACCCTCCTGGCCTCCAATTCTATCAGTGCTCTTTGCCATCCCTTAGTCACTGTGCTGGCATCTCCCTGATCGCTTCTCTCTTGCAATCTGTGGGATGTATGTCCTCTGGGATCCACTGGAGGGAGCATCTCTCTGTCCTGCTATCTCCATGGGACACTCGTTCCTGCACTCCCACAGTGTTGCAGATTCCCTGTGAATCATGCATATGTGGTGAGTGTAGGGTGCGCACGCTAACCCCCCTCTGGCTGGGTCAGGTGGTGCGAAAGCAGTTGCACTGCTCACTTGACTGGGATATGCACTTAAAGCTCAGTTGTGAGCTTGGTTTGGTAGCAGCATCTCTCTCCCCATGTGTGATACTGCGGTCTGACTTGTGTGTTTTCACACACCTTAGGTATGTTTTTATGCTTATATTGCGACTCTATTTTTTCTCTTGCATTGTGAAATTGGAACTAAATAAATATTATCTGTACTATCTGCAGAGTGTTTATACACAACCACAGAAGTGTATGCTATTAATGGACTTTTAGTCTATGGACACCCCTACATAGCACTGAAGAGTGATTCACTATATATGGTCGACTTATTTGTGCTGTTATCTTTGCGGCACTGATGTGCTTCTCAGATACTACCTAGAGGTGAGAGCCTTAAATTAATTATTATCTGACCTGTAGTTCTATCTACTTGCTCAAATGGTGTTTGGAGTTTTTCATTAGGCTGCTTATATGGCACCATCTGTGTCCTTACTGACTATCCATTTAAGAGAAACTTTTACAATTATATTTTGAATATTGTGGTAGAGTCAGGCTGACTAAAGCCGGTCATACACCTATAGATTATCTTCAGTTTTTCTATGGTTAGATGGAAAAAGTGCAACAGATTTCTCCATGTATGCTAAACTGTGTGGATGGAGGAATCTCCCACTGGGCCAAGCTTCAGTATCTTGCTAGTCGGCCCTGCTGGCTCTCAACCTAAACAATGCCTGCAACCAATCAAAATGTTCAGGTATTGTGAGAGCCAGCGGGGCCGACTAGCAAGATATGGAAGCTTGGCCCAGTGGGAGATTCTTCCATCCACACAGTTCAGCATAGATGGAGGAATCTGTTCCACTTTTTCCATCTGACCATAGAAAATCTGCGGATAATCTACAGGTGTATGGCCAGTCTTAGTTTGACCCTACTTAACAGGCCAGGGCTGCGCTGCTCACCTGACCAGAATTTGCATTTAAAACTTATTTGTGAGCCTGGCTTGGTAGTATCACCTCCCGCCATGTGTGCTCCTGCGGTTTGGTTTGTGGTGTGTTTTCACACTCCTTAGGTATGTTTTTATATTTTTTATGCTTGTATTGGGACACTCTCATTTTTCTCTTACATTGTGAAATTAAATCAACTAAATCAGTATGATCTGTATTATCTGCAGAGTTTTTATACACAACCGCAGAAGTCTATGCTATTAATGGACATTTAGTTAATAGACACTTCTATATAGCACTGAAGAGCGATCCACTATATATGTTGAGTTGTCGACCTATTTGTGATGTTATCTTTGCAGGACTGAAGTGCTTCTCTATTTGTGATGTTATCTTTGCAGGACTGAAGTGCTTCTCAGATACTACCTAGAGGTGAGAGCCTTGAAATAATTATTATCCAACCTATAGCTCTATAAATCTATTTGCTCAAATGGTGTTCAGAGTTTTTTCATTTGGCTGTTTAAATGGTAGGTTCCATTCACGCCTTTATTGTCGTTCCATTTAGAAATATTTTTAATACTGTGGGAGAGCAAAGCTGACTTGGTTTGATCCTACATAACAGTGTCAGAGGTGAGTCTATATATTCCCTTCTTCCTTATTACTATCTATTATGGCTAAAGTGCATTACAGGTTAATTCCACATGTCTTATGATGAGGTCTCTCTAACTTGATGCACTTTATGATACCTGGCATGTCCCCACATTCACCCATAGCTCAATTGCATGTGAATGTCTGAGGTGCTGGTTTATAGACACACTGTTTGTTATGTGTTTATATCACACTGGTGAATAAGTATATATCCTGATGCATGATCTATGGCATTATATATATATATATGTATATATACTTAATGGATATCTCTCCATTTTAATTTAGAAATTGTATATAAGCTCCTGAAGAAGCGGTTCCCCACGAAACACGTCAAGCTTCCTGTAATTCATACTTTGTTAGCCATCGTGATAATAGTTGGGGTTGTCACCAGTACACCCCTAACGTAGGTGGCTGTCTTGGAGACGTATATTTTTACTGTGCGTTTTCTCAATTACTGTCTTTTAAATTCTGTTTTTATATTTATGTGGTGTTTCCAAAAAAATTACTTTTTATCAATGGTGCTTATAAAGTCAATTTTTCCAGTTATATTTTTCCTCAATTTGTTAGGATGTGGAACTTTGTTGTTTTTGTACACTTGCAGTCAGGGCTGGACTTACCATTGGGCATGACTGGGCTCAAGCCCATGGGCCCCGCCCAATAGGGGGCCCCGCCGGGCCCACCTGTTTACGTTTTAAACACTAGGCGTCCGTGCTATAGACGAAAGATGGCTACAGCGCAGACTCCAATTGCCGGGAGAATGTCCCTGGACGTCCTCCTGTCTACTTCCCCAATGGGTGCCACCACGGGCGCATCGGGGAAGTCCCTTGGACACAGCCAATCACAGATTGCGCTAAATGGCCAATCACAGTGGCCATTTAGCACTCGATCGCAGTGTCTAATGGGAGATGATCTCATATGTAAACATATGAGAGCATCTCTCATCGCCGGCTCTCCCTCCTCACACAGAGACAGTGTGTAAGGGGGGAGATCGAACGGCTGCAGCTTCAAGGTAAAAAAAAAGGGGGAAAATAAAGTGCTCTCAGTGCCATCTGTCCCCAGTGCCACCTGTCAGTGCCATCTGTCCCCAGTGCCACATATAAGTGCCATCTGTCATCAGTACCACGTATAAGTGCCATCTGTCTTCAGTGTCACGTGTCATCTGTCAGTGCCACATATTAGTGCCATCTGTCATCAGTGTCACGTGTCATCAGTGCCACGTATTAGTGCCATCTGTCATCAGTGCCACATGAGTGTCACGTGTCATCAGTGTCATCAGTGCCAGGTTTCAGTGCCATCTGTCATCAGTGCCACGTCAGTGTTCCGTGTCATTGTCCTGGTGCTCCAGGGCCTTCAAAAGTGTAATGGGTAGTCAACAAGTTAGATGTGTAATTTATGCTCCAAGAACGCTTGATGGCGCTCCCTGCATGTTGGGCCTCTCTAAGTGGCTAGGCTGTGAAAGTCCCACACGTGGTGTCGTAATACTCAGGAGGAGTAGCAGAATGTATTTTGGGGTGTCATTTGTGGTATACACATGCCACGTGAGAGAAATAACCTATTACAATGACAATTTTGTGAAAAAAAGAAGAAAAATCGTAATTTTCATATTAATTTAACATTTTTAGCAATTAACAAAAATGATGTAATTTTGTTTAGTTTGTTCAGAATCATGATCTCTGATCTCTATTTTTATTCTCAGTTTATCCTGAATTGTGTAGCTCTAATACATAGTTTGTGTATGTATCATTTTGTTCTATTTAATGTAATATATAGAAAGCCCAAAAGTGACTCAAGCCCAGGGGCCCCCATCAACCTAAGTCCTGCCCTGCTCGCAGTGCCATCCTGCATTAGTGTGCTTAGCTTTTTCTTAGGAAGTAGGTGTGGTTAAATTATGATAACTGGAATGGGAGAATCTTCCCCAGTGCCAAGGTCATTGCTTGGGTTGCAAGGAGGATGATTGTGGAGGATGATTTGGTCTAGAATAGGGAATTCACAACAGAGTACAGGATGAGGCAGTGTGGTATAGGGAACATGCAGCACAGAATCTGGAAAGAAGCAGTACACAAAGTAGAGTAGATAAAAATGCGGAGTGGAATAGGGAACACACAGTGCAGACTACGGAATGAAGGAATGTGGAATAGGGAACGCTCAGTGCAGAGTACCAAATGAGGTACGTGTAGCGCAGAGTCCAGAATTGAGCGTTGTAGAATAGGGAACATACAAAGTAGAGTATAAAATGAGGCAACATCGAATAGGGAACATGCAGTGCAGAGTATGGAATGAAGCAATGTGGAATAGGGAACGATCAGCACTGAGTACAGAATGAGGCAGTGTGGTATAGGGAACATGCAGCACAGAGTACAAAATGAAGAGGTGTGGAATAGGGAACACACAACACATATAGTATAAAATGAGGTGGAGAGAAATAGGGAACACAGAGTGCAGAGTACAGAATGAAGCAATGTGGAATAGGGAATGCTCAGTACAGAGTGCAAAATGAGGCGGTGTGGAATAGAGAATATGCAGCGCAGAGTCCAGAAATGTAGTGGTGTGAAATGGGGAACATACAAAGCAATGCAACACGGAATACGGAACAAAGGTTTCAGGAAAGGACTCACCTGCTGGTGGCACTTTGGCTCCCAGATCCATAAGCTGCAGTTCCAACATCCACCAGCGGGTGTCTCTCAGCAACTAGAAGCTTACATCTAATGCAATCTGTCATCACCTGATGCTGATTGCAGGAAATGTATTTAAACCCTGTGCATGCTCTTTCTCACTGCCTTAGTATTGTCTCTGCATGGTCAGGGGCACATGGAGACAAAGCCTAAACTTCCAGTGTTCCTGCATCCTTTTTCCTGTTCCTGGACCCTGATCCCGACTCTGCAGCCTGATCCCTTTCTACCTGCTCTCTCCATCTCTTGTTACCCTCTCCCTGTCCTCTCTTGCTCCCAGCCCCCTCTGCTTGATCTCCCGTGCATGGCCCTGGCTTGTTACGACTACCCTTTGCATTCCGTACTTGCTGTATATATTTGGTTTATTCAGTTGTTCATTGTGTGCCACTGTTTCTTTGGTTCTCTGGTTTGTTTTACACAGTTTGTTATTTTGGAGGCGCTTTTACATTTATGTTGTTCACTTGTAAATAAATTATATTTTTTTACACTGTACTTGTGCCTGAGAGTCTCTGTGGCAGTCCACACATTTCTGGTCACACTTGTTACTGACAGAAACAGTGTGGAATAGGGAGCACACAACACAGTATAAAATGAGGTATAAAGCAATGAGGAATGCACAGTGCAGAGTACAGAATGAAGCAATGTGGAATAGGGAATGCTCAGTGCAGAGTGCAAAATGAGGCAATGTGTAATAGGGAACACTCAGCGCTGAATTCAGAATGAGGAAGGGTGGTGAATGGAATGTACAGCGCAGAGTATGAATTGAGCTGGTGAGGAAAAAGGAAAGTACAGCATGAAGTACAGAATGAGGTGGTATCAGGGCCGCCTATAATATTAATTGGACCCTGGGCAAAACTTTTCTTGCCCCCCCCTCCCCCATGCAGTTTTACTCTCCACCTGCTCTGAGACAGACATACAATAAATAGCAGCTAGACTCAAAATCAGTTTACTGAATCAGATCAGGCAACTATTGCAATTGGTTTCCAGAGGTTACAGTGTATCATTACCACTCACTGACTGGTTGCTAGAGGTTACAGCACACATTTACGGCTCACTGATTAGTTGCTAGAGGTTAAAGCACATGATTTCTGTTTGTTGAGATTACTGTACAGTAATACTGCTCACTGATTCATTGCTAGAGGTTACAGCACATCATCCCCTCACTCCAGGGGTCATGCTATACATATGAATGCCGCCTTTATTTATATATCTATGCAGCTATTTACATATGAAAGCTGCTGCTATTTACATATGAATGCTGGTTACTTAAATGTAAACACAGGGTCTACAGCTGAGTCATCTATACACAACAATAGGGCAGAGCTGGGCAGCATTAGTAGCAGCACTTCACACTGAGATATCAGGACACAGCAAGACACAAGGAAATTTAAACTGGGATAGTTGGCAAGTATGAGTCAGCTGCTTTGGGCCCCACAACAATGACAGGGTCCAGGGCAGCTGCCCCTTTTGCCCTGCCTTAAAAACGACCCTGGGTGGTATGCATGATTAGTATGAAGTGACAGGGCGGTCAGTCATTGAGTAGTATGTAGTGGCAGGGCAGTTATTGAGTAGCATGTAGTGTCAGTGCGCAGCATGTAGTGGTAGTTAGTCAGTG
The DNA here is from genome assembly GCF_037356315.1 of Lithobates pipiens. Classification (NCBI taxonomy): domain Eukaryota; kingdom Metazoa; phylum Chordata; class Amphibia; order Anura; family Ranidae; genus Lithobates; species Lithobates pipiens. The sequence goes on along the minus strand of NW_027507790.1, from coordinate 77,900,563 downwards.
TGCAGTATGTAGTGGTAGGCTATCAATGCACAATATGTAATGGTAGGCAGTCAGGAGGCAGTATGTAATGGCAGGCAGTTAGTGTACAGTAGATAGTGCTAGGCAGTTCGTTAGCAGTATGTAGTGGTAGGCTGTCTATCTCTCTCCTCCTTGTAGGGCAAATCTCTCTCCTCCATGCATAACTTTCAGCTGAGGCTAGGCTGGATCTGCCCCTGTGCAGAAGGCAGCCACACAATTGACTCCACCAAGTACCTCCAGCTGCCAGGGAGAAGCTGATGAGTGGCGCTTGGTTTTCTGGAGGGGCCGGGTACAGCTTGTGCTAGAGGCAGCCACACAATCAACTGTTCCAAGCAGCTCCAGCTGCCTGGGAGAAGCCGATGACTGGTGCTTGACTTCTGAGCCATAGGGCACAGCCTGAGCTGCCAGGTTTGTGGCCTTGAGGGGGCAATCTCCCCCTTCCAGCACTGCTTTACATAATACATAACAGTGGAGCTCTACATCTATTAAAAATGCACTCTTTAGTTACAGTACCAATAGTGTGCTACAACACTAAACTATTTATCCAACCTCTAAATTATTGAATGTGTTTTTTTTAAAAGCTTGTATAAAGAAAAAGAAGCGGATTGGATTTAACCAATCAGTTTGTGCAAATGAATACTCTTATTCTGTGTAACTAGGAAAGAATCTGGAGTGTATCCGTTTACTACATACTCTGTGCTAAAAAGTATCCCTCTTTCTATTCATAAAAATAGGAAGTATGCAATAGTTGCATTTCGGTTTATTATACTTAAGTTTGCAAATTGAACATTTTTAGTAGACAATTTCAATGTTGTATTACCGGTAGTTAAAATAACTAATCCATTTTAGTGAATTTAGCATATTGCTAACCTAAATTTATATTATTGTGTGTATATCTTATAACCAGATGTTAGTCCGGTGCAATGGTGCACAGAACAGCCAAGATCATCCTTGTGTGGGGTCCCACCACCGGCGCTTTAGGCTCCTCCTCTTCTTTGCGTGCCACCATAGGAATCTGCTTTCTATGGTGGCACAGCTGCAGGTGCATTCCTGAGCCCTGCTGTGTGTGTTTATAGACATACACAGCATGACTTGGCCCTTCCTACCAAGCCGCTCCCCCGGCCCCCCCCCCCACCATCACCACCACCACAATTCTCTGCTCACAAAATTTGGTTGACAGCAGTCGGAGCCTGTCCTATGAGAGAGAAGAGTGCGAGCTGCTGCAGACGGGATATCTCGATAACGGCAGCAGCTGCTGCCACAACCGAGATATCCATCTCTTCAGGCGGCGGTCGGCTGTACGATAACGGTGGTCTCCGCAGCGGATTCGCCACAAGATCACCGCTATCGGCGGCGGGAGAGGTGCCACCCCCCCTCCCGCCGCCCTCCCGCACCTTCCGCCGCTTACCTGAGCCGTCGGTAGCGGCGGAGGCGATCGGGTCCTTTCGTCTGCTGGGCATAGAGACAAGTGAGGCTAAGATGGCCCCCACTCGTCTCTATACCATAGGAGGGCGGAAGCGACGTCAAAACGTCACTTCCGCCCATACCTCTTAAAGGTATATTTTTTTTTAGATGTCAGATTTTCTTTTTTTTTCTTTTTTTATTTTTTTTTGCATTTTAGCCCAAATATGAGATCTGAGGACTTTTTGACCCCAGATCTCATATTTAAGAGGACCTGTCATGCTTTTTTCTATTACAAGGGATGTTTACATTCCTTGTAATAGGAATAAAAGTGATCCATTTTTTTTTTTTTTAAAACAGTGTAAAAATAAATAAAATCAATTAAAATAAATAATAAAAAAAATTTTTTTTTTAAAACACCCCGTCAAGACGAGCTTGCGCACAGAAGCGAGCGCATACGTGAGTAGAGCCCGCATATGAAAACGGTGGTCAAACCACACATGTGAGGTATCGTCGCGATCGGTAGAGCGAGTGCAATAATTCTAGACCTCCTCTGTAACGCAAAAAATGCAACCTGTAGAATTTTTTAAATGGATAAAATACTTCTTACCGACTTAGTTGGACTCATACAGTCATATGACAGTTGAGTCTAGAAGGCTTTAGGTCACAGTTTGGGACCAAGGAGTACAAAGAGGAAGGTCTGTTGAGCTGATGGATGAGCTCCAAACGATTGTAGGCCCTGTGATGGATCCTTTCAAATGGAACGTCAAGGTTGTATGTAGTCCAGCTCAGACGTAGCCCGTTGTACTGATGCTCCAATCTCACCCAAATAGGGAGGGAGACGTTGTGGAGGTTTAAGCCAGAGAAACAGAAAAAAGGAAAAAAGAAAAAAGGCTCCACATGGTGCAGGTCAGGCGGTATAAAAAAGGTTGATTTATTGAAGTCAAAAAATAATTAATGACTTAGTGATCACATAGAAAGTCTAAAATAAAGATTAAAAGCAATGTAGGGTGCCAACAGCTCGCCCAACGCGTTTCGACATATGTGTCTTCTACAGGGGCTTGTTGGGGCCCACCACATTGCTAGCAAATATATAAGGAGTCAGAGAGGGGTTCCGCCTACCAAAGGGCGGGGAATCCTATCTCGGACAACCTCTTAAAGATACAATGAACATTTAATCAAGTCAGAGAAAACATATTTAAGTACAATAAATAAATATAAATAGAATCTAAAAATGTCACTGATACAAGCTATCAAATTGATTTAGTGACAAAAATATAAGAATAAGCCACCATATTCACAAATGAATATCCCTAAGTTAATCATATTATTGGAGGCCTAATCTAACATAAAAATGCAAGAAAATCAAGTACATAAAAGGTATACCCAGAAATCGCATCAAGCACCAATGCAAATTGTTAAATTAATATAGTGACAAAAATATATGAATAAGCCACCATGTTCGCAAATAACTATCTCTAAATTAATCATATTAGACATAGCCTCATCTAACATAAAAATGCAAGAAAATCAAGTGCACATAAAAGGCATATAGAAATCGCATCAAATGCCAATGCAAAAAGATCAGACATATACCACCTATTTCACATAGACTAAACTGCAACATCACGTAAAATGACCTGTTTGCATTTGTGTGGTGTAACAGAAGGAACTGTGAGGGTCTGTATAATAGTATTCCTCATTGTGCTGTTCAGATGTCTCAGACTTATTTTACTAACCGTAGGTGGCCAGAAAAGTGTATATCAGTAACCATAGTGATAGTCCTTACGTGATGATCTATTGTTTACAGTTCCGATCACATGGTCAGAAGGTGTGTAATGAAAGAGAGAAGGCACAGCCAATCACTCCATACATGTGTCACATGGCTATGGGGGGAGTGGATGTGGGAGTGGAAAAGGACCATCATGTCCAATAGCAAGGGCAAATGTACATCTAGGTCACCACATAGAGATGCAAGGGAGGGAGGGAGACAACGCACCATGGCACACTCCCTCTCCTGTACGTGCTCTGTACTGCCAATCGCAGAGAGCCACGTCAGGACCCATTACCTCGGAACAGGGACGTGCATGTGCGGACGTCACACGCTACGTCACTACGTCACAACCCGGGGGGCGTGTGCGTGTGAACGTGTGCGTGCGGACGTCACACGCCACGTCACTCCGTCACAACCCGGGGGGTGTGTGCGTGTGAACGTCACGCATCCAATAGCTTTCCAGGGAATAGGGAGGGGAGGGGCCACAAAAATAGGCGCCGTTTCCCTCGTGGTGAGCGTCACACGCCACAGGCGTGGCAATACACAGGGCAGCCAATCAGAAAAAATGTGCCCGCTCTACACGTGCGCCGTAACCAATGACGCCGTCACGTCACGTCACGCAATTTATTGAATCCGGGAACATTAAGGAAGCAGGACACCGGGGAGGATACAAAAGGCGTGGCGACATAACGTCACGCCCAGTAAAAACACCCGACGTAACCGTAGCAACCAAGGCATCATAATAGTAGTAAATCAAAAGATATCAGAAAAAGAAAAACAAATAACACCCCATAGCCAGAATGAACAGCTGGTAACAATAGGGAGGTATCTGAGAAAATATGTGAAAAATAGTGACATAGGCAAATAATGTGAATTGCGCTCATAATTACCGAAAAAAGTGATGAGGTGCCAGTGACATGGGGGTGAACTTAAAGTCACGGATTATTACCACTACACATTATTTTCCCTTTTTATTTTGATCTGTATGTCTACTTCATTATTCACTTTAATCCGTATTACTTTTAGGGCTTCCTCACATTAACACATATAATGTGTCCAAATCTAGATATATGCGATTATTATGCATTTTCTCTAGACCACGTGCGATTGGGGACGGATGTTTTTCGACTAATTTAGAATTTATATTTATTTTTGGCACTATTAGAAAATATGCTATATGTGCTAGATTTTAAGTTCACTCCCATGTCACTGGCACTTTAATATATATTTTTTTCGGTCATTATGTGCGTAATTCACATTATTTGACTCTATTTTTGGCACTATTAGAAAACATGCTATATGTGCTAGACTTTAAGTTCACCCCCATGTCACTGGCACCTCATCACTTTTTTCGGTAATTATGAGCGCAATTCACATTATTTGCCTATGTCACTATTTTTCACATATTTTTCTCAGATACCTCCCTATTGTTACCAGCTGTTCATTCTGGCTATGGGGTGTTATTTGTTTTTCTTTTTCTGATATCTTTTGATTTACTACTATTATGATGCCTTGGTTGCTACGGTTACGTCGGGTGTTTTTACTGGGCGTGACGTTATGTCGCCACGCCTTTTGTATCCTCCCCGGTGTCCTGCTTCCTTAATGTTCCCGGATTCAATAAATTGCGTGACGTGACGTGACGGCGTCATTGGTTACGGCGCACGTGTAGAGTGGGCACATTTTTTCTGATTGGCTGCCCTGTGTATTGCCACGCCTGTGGCGTGTGACGCTCACCACGAGGGAAACGGCGCCTATTTTTGTGGCCCCTCCCCTCCCTATTCCCTGGAAAGCTATTGGATGCGTGACGTTCACACGCACACACCCCCCGGGTTGTGACGGAGTGACGTGGCGTGTGACGTCCGCACGCACACGTTCACACGCACACGCCCCCCGGGTTGTGACGTAGTGACGTAGCGTGTGACGTCCGCACATGCACGTCCCTGTTCCGAGGTAATGGGTCCTGACGTGGCTCTCTGCGATTGGCAGTACAGAGCACGTACAGGAGAGGGAGTGTGCCATGGTGCGTTGTCTCCCTCCCTCCCTTGCATCTCTATGTGGTGACCTAGATGTACATTTGCCCTTGCTATTGGACATGATGGTCCTTTTCCACTCCCACATCCACTCCCCCCATAGCCATGTGACACATGTATGGAGTGATTGGCTGTGCCTTCTCTCTTTCATTACACACCTTCTGACCATGTGATCGGAACTGTAAACAATAGATCATCACGTAAGGACTATCACTATAGTTACTGATATACACTTTTCTGGCCACCTACGGTTAGTAAAATAAGTCTGAGACATCTGAACAGCACAATGAGGAATACTATTATACAGACCCTCACAGTTCCTTCTGTTACACCACACAAATGCAAACAGGTCATTTTACGTGATGTTGCAGTTTAGTCTATGTGAAATAGGTGGTATATGTCTGATCTTTTTGCATTGGCATTTGATGCGATTTCTATATGCCTTTTATGTGCACTTGATTTTCTTGCATTTTTATGTTAGATGAGGCTATGTCTAATATGATTAATTTAGAGATAGTTATTTGCGAACATGGTGGCTTATTCATATATTTTTGTCACTATATTAATTTAACAATTTGCATTGGTGCTTGATGCGATTTCTGGGTATACCTTTTATGTACTTGATTTTCTTGCATTTTTATGTTAGATTAGGCCTCCAATAATATGATTAACTTAGGGATATTCATTTGTGAATATGGTGGCTTATTCTTATATTTTTGTCACTAAATCAATTTGATAGCTTGTATCAGTGACATTTTTAGATTCTATTTATATTTATTTATTGTACTTAAATATGTTTTCTCTGACTTGATTAAATGTTCATTGTATCTTTAAGAGGTTGTCCGAGATAGGATTCCCCGCCCTTTGGTAGGCGGAACCCCTCTCTGACTCCTTATATATTTGCTAGCAATGTGGTGGGCCCCAACAAGCCCCTGTAGAAGACACATATGTCGAAACGCGTTGGGCGAGCTGTTGGCACCCTACATTGCTTTTAATCTTTATTTTAGACTTTCTATGTGATCACTAAGTCATTAATTATTTTTTGACTTCAATAAATCAACCTTTTTTATACCGCCTGACCTGCACCATGTGGAGCCTTTTTTCTTTTTTCCTTTTTTCTGTTTCTCTGGCTTAAACCTCCACAACGTCTCCCTCCCTATTTGGGTGAGATTGGAGCATCAGTACAACGGGCTACGTCTGAGCTGGACTACATACAACCTTGACGTTCCATTTGAAAGGATCCATCACAGGGCCTACAATCGTTTGGAGCTCATCCATCAGCTCAACAGACCTTCCTCTTTGTACTCCTTGGTCCCAAACTGTGACCTAAAGCCTTCTAGACTCAACTGTCATATGACTGTATGAGTCCAACTAAGTCGGTAAGAAGTATTTTATCCATTTCTCTCTGATGTTACAGTCAAGCAGACTCGTATGAATACACCCGCCTAGTCCAATTTCCCCCCTCTGTGACGGTTCGGCCACCCTCGGGCCTGCTACATAGTGGAATGTGCGGCCAATGTTGGACTTTTCTTTAGGCATTCATATTCATATTATCTTTGTCTTTATTTATATAATTTATGCTGACCACATCTATTAGTGAAGCGCTACACTGTTTTTATTATTTTGTTTGTTGAACTTTGTTTGTTTTCGGTGTTGGCTGCTGTTTTTGGCTGTTGAGGCCTTTTTCCACATATACTAAATTGTAGCGCAGTGTTTTCCCCTTAACTGAATTTTTTAAATGTCGCTTATGGAGATTTTTGAGGCTAAAAGTTTGACGCCATTCCACGAGCGGGCGCAATTTTGAAGCATGACATGTTGGGTATCAATTTACTCGGCGTACCATTATCTTTCACAATATAAAAAAAAATTGGGCTAATTTTACTGTTGTCTTATTTTTTTATTCAAAAAAGTGAATTTTTTCCAAAAAAAGTGCGCTTGTAAGACCGCTGCGCAAATACGGTGTGAAAAAAAGTATTTCAATGACCGCCATTTTATTCTCTAGGGTGTTAGAAAAAAAACAATATAAAATGTTTGGGGGTTCTAAGTAATTTTCTAGCAAAAAAAACTGTTTTAAACATGTAAACACCAAGTCTGAAAAAGAGGCCTGGTCCTTAAGGGCCGTTTCACACTGCAGGCGATGCGAGGCGACACCGACTTGCCTCGCCGCGACCTGCCGCGACCTCAGCGGCAACTTGCAGATGACTTCTGTATAGAAGTCAATGCAAGTCGCCCCGAGGTCGCCCGAAAGTAGTACAGGAACCTTTTTTCTGAGTCAGAGCGACTCGAGTCGCTCCTCTCAGAACGGTTCCATTTTACAGAACGGGGGCGACTTGTCAGATCGAGGCGAGGCAAGTCGTGTCGCCTCGCATCGCCCGCAGTGTGAACCGGCTCTAAGTGGTTAAAGAGGAGTTCATCCCCACCCCCATGAAAAAATTAAAAGTCAGCTACAAATACTGACTTTTAACATTAGGACACTTATCTGTCCAGGGTTCCCGCAATGTCGGCACCCCAGCCAATTTTTGGATCAGCTCTCAGGTGCTGCTGCCATCATTCATGGTAAGGGTAACTGGCAGTGAAGCCTTTCAGCTTCACTACCAGTTCCCTACTGTGCATGTGCGAAGCATGCTGCACGTTCTAACTGGTTGGTGGTGGAGGAAGGAGGAAGGGGGCCGAACCTCAGAGGGATGGCGCAACAGCGCAGTCTTCCATAAGTGGGGAAGACCTGTCAAAAAGTGAATGGTGCCAAATGTGGCACTGGGGGGGGGGGGATGAAAATAAGCAGAGGTTCCACTTTTGGGTGTAACTCCGCTTCAATGCAGGGAATGTATTAAGGTAAAAAATGATTTCACTTTAGATCCACTTTAAGCCGAGGTTCACACTGAGCTGCGGGAATGAAGCCGTGTGTGTTCAGCTGAATGCACACAATTTCACTCCTGCATGCCAGTCTTGATTTCAGCTGCGATTTCAGAGATATCTCTGAAGGTTTCTGCACAGATGCCAATGTAAATCGCAGCCCGAAAATGCAAAAAGTAGTACAGAAATTACTTTTTGAAATCGGTGCAGTGTCGCAGATGTAGCGTCACATCGATTAGGATGGTGCCATTGACGGCAATAGCCGCCAATTTGACATGTGATTTGTCAAATCGCATGTCAAAACATTCTAGTGTGAACCAGTTGGAAACTTGTTGGCCAAACAGATTAATCCCGAAACGTACTTGTTATGTCAAGTCAGATCACTGAGATCTATGCTCTGTCCTTTCTGCAAAGGGTTGACACATTGGGGGTTATTTACTAAAGGCAAATCCACTTTGCACTGTAAGTGCACTTGGAAGTCCAGTCACTTTAGATCTGAGGGGGATATGCAAGGAAAATAAAAAAAACTGCATTTTAGCTTGTACATGATTGGATGATAAAATCAGCAGAGCTTCCACTCATTTCAGACCTACCCCTTAGATTTAGAGCGACTACACCTCCAAGTGGATTTACCTTTCAAAAATAACCCCCATAATATTTTAACCTCAACTGGGAGAAAAGTCAATTAAAAACAAAAGTAAGTAGAGATGAAGCCCAATCCCCCTTGGGGCATACAATGGCTTAATCTACATATAAATAGAGGTCAATAGATGTCTTACAAATAATAGAGACTGGTCCACTGCTCAAAAATGCAGTAATTCACTAAGCCTGCCATGCAATGGTGCACCCATGTACTATGTGTAAAAACAGTCTGAAGGTGCAGTAAAAAAAATTGACATAAATGATGAGCTTTTTATTTTATTACTAGACTGCATGTTGAATGAATGTTAATACAATAAACTAAGGTGTGGCTATTTTTCTATTTGCTAATGAATTAATGGGCCCATTGAAAGTCTGCGGTAAATAGTTAATCTTTTCTAACATTGTAGTTGGAGCTCTGTTAACCGGTGGCATGAAGAACCACATACAACAGATTTAGGGAGCAAATATTCTTTGTTGCCCTATTCTGCATGATTGCAGATAGATTACTAGGGATGTATTTGCAACCTAAGCAAACAGAGACTGCGCAATGAGTCACTGCCGTTTACTAATGTACGTCTGCTTGTTCTTTCACACAATTTATTTTTAGGGCTGAGTGTGTACAGAACCACTCTGAGCACAGGAAGAATAATCGACTGCTGTGTCTTTTCTATTTTGACCTATCTAGCACTATCATCACTCTTAATAATGGTGATGTCCTGAGGTACCCCAGCCTAAGTCTTGGTTTACATGACTGCATGTCAGGTACACGTGCAAAATCACAAACGTTCGTGACTCGCAGACAAATACGCTGCTCTTTAGCAGAGGCGCAGGGGTGCCATTAACTCTTAATGGTACCCCAGGGGCATTTCTAAGTGGCAAAAAGACCAGGGGCTTCAGCCCGAAGTCCAAGGTCGGCATGGGGGTTTTTTGGCTGGGCGGTGAGATTGTGTGGCGGGGGGTAAGCTCACTTGCTGGTTGCTGCCTGGCTTACCGGTGCCCATCAATGCTGACCACTAAACTCGCCTGCCACGCTGACCTAGCTACCTGACATACACTGACCTACCTACGTGACATACACTGACCTACCTTCCTGACAAGCACTGACCTACCTACCTGACACACACCGACCTACCTGACATACACTGACATACACGCACTGATCTACCTGACACGCACTGACCTACCTGACATACACTGACATACATGCACTGACCTACCTACCTGGCATGCACTGACCTACCTACCTGACATGCACTGACCTACCTGACATACACTGGCATACACACACTGATCTACCTACCTGACACGCGCTGACCTACCTGGCATACATACACTGACCTACCTACCTGACATACATACACTGGCCTACCTACCTGACATACATACACTGACCTACCTAACATACATTGACCTATCTGCCATACACTGTCCTACATACACTGATAGTAGTGACATACACTGACCTACCTGACCAGGAGACTGCATGTGTCCTGCAGCAGCAGCTCAGCCATGGTGTGCGGTGAGCACCCAACTTCACAGCAGGCAGTCAAAGAAGAGGAGGAGAGCCGAGCACCGAGCAGGGATCTCACGCAGCGGCTGCATTGTAATTCCCACCTTGGGGAGCCTGCAGTGCCTATGATGGACGACACACGTGCCACGGTCCGACCATTGGACCAGTGGGACGTTCCATCAGCGCTGCAGGCTCCAGAATGGTGGGACCTGCTATGTGACTCGGCCACACTCGGCGACGCTCGGGATAAGATTGGCCCATGCTCGACAGCACTTGGGGCTATAAATAGAATGGTGCCCACTCGAGACTCTGGGCTTTTCTGGACCCACTCAGGGCTTCAGCTATGGTGAGCCTCCCCCCCCCCCCCCGCCGACGCCACTTGGTACCCCCCCCCCCACACATTGGTATATACAGCGTGTTTAAGACTGGATCAAATTGATGCTGCATGATTTAAAAAAGGGGTCGGGGACTTCTTTCGTTGTGTTTCTGCAGGTAGGACAGTCCATTGAAATGAATTGGCTGCCCTATACACAGCACGCAGTCACAAAGATATAAACCAAAGTCTTGTTCACATGTGAGGTTGGGGGACAGTAAAATCACTTAGTTAAGCCGTGTTTTTCCACCCCAACTGCTTTAACTTTAGTTGCAGAGGCAGCAGCCAGGGTCATACACATGCTGTGGCCACATCAGGAAGTATACCCCCAGGTAAATGGGGCCGCATTGCGACTACCCGTCACTGTGGTGCTGCATTTGGGGGGTTAAAACAGGCGGTGAGGAGGCAACATATTGCCTCTTCACCACCTGTTAAATGCCTCTGAAAAACAATCCAAGCATGAATTGCTATTGTGAGCAAGCCCTAAAAGAGTTCTTATTGTTAAGGTTAAGTGTTGGGGAGACTGTGTTTTGCGGGTACTAGCCCCCACCACTTTCAATGTTTTTGCAGACATAATGCAGGATACAATAGAAGATACGAGATACAATGGGTTTATTATACTTGCACTATAAATTTAATCACTACAGCAAAGAATTTGGGTTTTTTTTCTGACACAAAAATGCAATTTGTTGTATGAATGTCAGAATTGCTTTATTTTAACTCAATTTTTTTTGTGCTGTTATTGCTGTTTATTGTTCATTGCTGGGAGCTAGTGAAGGCTAGCTTTTCCATAACACATTGTCAAGTACAGACCAGATCCAACACTCATCACCATTTAGTAAATCACTCCCCATATGTGTTTAGGCAGGCATATAAGACCCCTTTAACACCACCTGCCCAAATCAACATTTATAGCCATCACAGCCACATAACCCCATTGTTCAGTATTCACTAAGAAAAACTTTTCAGGCAATCATGCATATTCTGAAATTCTTTAACTTGTTTGGAAATGTTATTACACCTGCATCTAATACAGGGAATAGCTTGTGTTGGCAATTTCTTCCAATTCTGTCATTTCCACACGCCAACTTAGGTAATACCATTTGAAATGTTGCTTTTCAAACTAGGTGCTCACAGCAGGATTTAAGGGATCCCTCACATAAACGTTCAAGAAATAAAACTCCTGAAGAAATACTCATTAATTACATTTTACTCTATTTTCTTGAGCAGGGATTGACATTCTTCTGAAGAGAACATTCAGAGGTCACACGTGATAGACATCAGAAAATTGATGTTTATTCTGTAAAACTTTAAATACAGAAACATGCCGTAAAATAACAAAAAGACCAAATTAATACAAATCGTTCTATATGAAACAAGAATAATGCGTAGGAATGTGAATTATTTTGTGAAGAAATAAATTCACACTTAGGTAGGATGTAGCCATATGTTGGTTCAGTTGTATTGGCATATAGTTTAAAGAAGCTCTGATGTCCACCTACCGGCCACTTTATTAGGTACGCCTGTTCAATTGCTTAGTAACACAAATTACTAATCAGCCAACCATATGGCAGCAACTCAACTCAACTCATCTAGACATGGTGAAGACGATTTTGCTGAAGTTTAAGTCAAGCTTCAAAATGGGGAAGAAAAGGGATTTAGGTGAATTTGAATGTGGCATGGTTGTTGGTGCCAGACGGGCTGGTCTGGGTATTTCAAAAACTGCTGATCTACTGAGATTTTCATGCACCACAATCTCTGGGGTTTAGAGAGAATGGTCCGAAAAAGAGAAAATATCCAGTGAGTGGCACATGTGTGGATGAAAATGCCTTGATGTCAGAGGTCAGAGGAGAATGGGCAGACTGGTTCGAGATGATAGAAAGGCAACAGTAACTAAACACGTGTTACAACCAGGGAATGCAGAAAACCATCTTTGAATGCACAACACATCGAACCATGAAGCAGATGGGCCAGAGCACCAGACTACATCGGGTGCCACTCCTGTCAGCTAAGAAAAGGAAATTAGGGCTACAATTCACACAGGCGCACCAAAATTGGACAATAGAAGATTGGAAAAGCGTTGCCTGGTCTGATGAGTCTTGATTTTAGCTGCAACATTCAGATGGTAGGGTCAGAAATTGGCATAAACAACATAAAAGCATGGATCCATTCTGCCTTGTATCAACAGTTCAGGCTGGTGATGGTGTAATGGTGTGGGGGATATTTTTCTTGGCACACTTTGGGCCCCTTGGTACCAATTGAGCATCATTTAAATGCCATGGCTTACCTGAGTATTGTTGCTGACCATGTCCATCTCTTTATGACTACAGTGTACCCATCTTCTGATGCCTACTTCCAGCAGGATAATGTCACAAAGCTCAGATCATTTCAAACTGGTTTCTTGAACATGACAAGTTCACTGTACTCCAATGGCCTCTACAGTCACCAGATCTCAATCCAATAGAGTACCTTTCTAACACCTTGTTGAATATATGCCACGAAGAATCTGGAAAGTATTCACAGCGCTTAATTTTTTCCACATTTTGTTATGTTACAGCCTTATTCCAAAATGGATTAAATTCATTATTTTTGTCAAAATTCTACAAACAATACCCTATAATGATAACACGAAAGAAGTTTGTTTAACCACTTCCTGACCAGTCGCCGCAGTTATACTGTGGTAGTTTGACCTTGTCGGTGAGCTGTCATAGCTGTACGTCGGCTCTTTAAGACGCTGTAGCAGGCGCTCAGCATGCCTTTGCAGCCGATGCATGTGCCTGGTATGCACAATGACCACCGGACACCCACAATTGCTCGTCACAGAGCGAGAACCGAGATCTGTGTGTGTGAACACACAAATCCCGGTTCTGTTAGGGGAGAGGAGACAGTTTGTGTGTTCTTGCTAAGTAGGAACAACAACCTCTCTCCTCTAATCGGCCACATTCCCCCCACAGTTAAAAAACACACATAGGGAACACAGTTAACCCCTTGATCGCCTCCTAGTGTCAACCCCTTCCCTGCCATTGACATTTATACAGTTGTTGTATAAATGTCACTGGTTCCAAAAAAGTGTCAAAAGTGTTTGATGTGTCCGTTGCAATGTTGCAGTCCCGATAAAAATCACAAATCACTGCCATTACTAGTAAAAAAAGTAAAGGCCATAAATCTATCCCCTATTTTGTAGATGTTATAACTTTTGCGCAAACCAATCAATATACGCTTATTGCTATTTTTTTGTTTTTTTTACCAAAAACACATAGAAGAATACATATCGACCTAATCTGATGAAGAAATGAGTCTTCTTAAAAAAAATGTGGGATATTTATTATAGCAAAAATACAAAATAGTGTGTTTTGTTTAAAATTGGCACTCTATTTTTGTTTATAGCGCAAAAAAACAAACAAACACAGAGGTGATCAAATACCACAAAAAAAGCTCTATTTGTAGGGAAAAAAGGACATAAACTTTGTTTGGGTAAGATATGGCACAACTGCGTAACTGTCAGTTAAAGCGACACAGTGCCATATCACAAAAAATGGCCTGGTCAGGAAGGGGCTGAAGTGCTTAAAAGTTCTGCAAATTTATTAAAAATAAAAAAACAAAAAAAAATCACATGTACATAAGTATTCACAGCCTAGTTTGCCATGACACTTAACATTGAGCTCAGGTGCACCCTGTTTCCACTGATCATCCTTGAGATGTTTCTACAACTTGATTGGAGGCCACTTAAAAATGTAGTTGATTGGACATGATTTGGAAAGGCACACACCTGTCTATATAAGGGCCAACAGTTAACAGTGCATGTCAGTGCAGAAACCAATCCAATGGTCACTCTGCCAGAGCTCCAGCATTTCTCTGTGGAGAGAGAAGAACCTTCCAGAAGAAAAAAATCGCTGCAGCACTCCACCAATCTGACCTGTATGGTAGAGAAGCCACTCCTCAGTAAAAGGCACGTGAAAGCCCATCTTGAGTTTTCCAAAAGGCACCTGATGGACTCTCAGACCATGAGGAACAAAATTTTCTGATCTAATGAAACATAGATTAAACTCTTTGGCCTGAATGGCAAGCGTCATGTCTGGAGGAAACCAGGAACCGTTCATCACCTGACCAATATCATCCCTACAGTAAAGCATGGCGGTGGCAGCATCATGATGTCAGGGATGTTTCTTAGCAGCAGGAACTGGGAGTCAGGATCAAGGGAAAGATGAATGCAGCAATGTACAGAGACATCCTTGATGAAAACCTGCTCCAGAGAGCTCTGGAACTCAGACTGGGGCAAAGGTTCATCTTCCAACAGGACAAGGATTCTAAGCACAAGATAACAAAGAAGTGGCAGTGGGACAACTCTGTGAATGTCCTTGATGGCCCAGCCAGAGCTCAGAATTTAACCCTATTGAACATCTCTGGAGAGATCTGAAAATGGCTGTGCATCGACATTCCCCATCCAACCTGATGCATCTTGAGAGGTCCTGCATAAAAGATTGGGAAAAACTGCCCAAAAATAGGTGTGCCAAGCTTGTAGCATCATACTCAAAAAGACCTGAGCCTGCAATTGGTTCCAAAGATGCTTCAACAAAGTATGTGAGCAAAGGCTGTGAATACTTATATACATGTACATTTTTTTTTGTTTTTAATACATTTGCAAAGATTTTAAACAAACTTCTTTCATGTTGTCATTATGGGGTATTGTTTGTAGAATTTTGAGGAAAATAATGAATTTAATCAATTTTGGAATAAGGCTGTAACATAACAAAATGTGCAAAAAGTGAAGCACTGTGAATACTTTCTGGATGCATTGTAAAGCAGTTCTGAAGACAAAAGGGGGTCCAACCCGGCACTAGCAAGCTGTACCTAATAAAGTGACCAGTGAATGTATTTGTATGATTGGATAACAAAATCACATTTTCTATGTGCAGCAGCATGTGTATCGGGGTAATAATCACCCTCCATTGGCCAAGAGTAGGTACAAACAGGGCCGGTGCTACCACTAGGCGGACTAGGCAGCTGCCTAGGGCGCACTGCCGCCTAGGGGTGCAGGCACAGCTCCTGGGTCCCCTCAAGAGGATCGGTTCCTCCCTGGCAGGTGGTGGCGCGGAGCCGAGTTGCTAGGTAGGGAGAAGGAGCAGGCAGATTCCCCCCCCGCCAGAGCGGCGCCAGTACTTAGTCCTCCGCACATTGGGTCGCAAAGGGGTCTGGCAGGAGCAGCCTCTTACTTTGTCTTCAGCTGCAGTACACGGCGATTAGCCTCGTAGGGCATGCTGCCTGTAAGGACTCTGTCTAAAGCCTGTAGATTCTCCAGCACATACTGCCCCCACTGCATACTGCCCCCACTGCATATTGCCCCCACTGCATACTGCCCCCAGCATATATTGCCCCCCCCGGCATACTGCCCCCACCGCATACTGCCCCCACCGCATACTGCCCCCACCACATACTGCCCCCACCACATACTGCCACCACCGCATACTGCCCCAGTACATACTGCCCCAACCACATTCTGCCCCCAGCACATACTGCTCCCAGTACATACTGCCTGCACCGCATACTTCCCCCCGCATACTGCCCCCAGCACATACTGCTCCCAGCACATACTGCCCCCAGTACATAATGCCCCCCATTGCATACTGCTATCACCACATACTGCCCCCACCACATACTGTCCCCACCACATACTGCCCCCCACTACAGGACGGGACCACACTACCTCTGAGGCAGCCAGCGGTGACCGGTGAAAACAGGTTAGGCTCTCTTGTTTCCTTGTCCACCTTGCCCCTGTGACTGGAGGATATGAACGCTTGCTCATGCTTGATGGGCCTCATTGGAAATTGGCAATGGTACTGGCACTGAAGATTTGTCTTTCCATCACCACCTGATAGGTATCTATTTACTCTCTTTCTACTTTGGACTATGTGGGTCCTTTACTAAAGCTGGAGAGTGGTTCAGCTCTGCATAGAAACCAATCAGCTTCCAGGTTTTATTACCAAAGCCTAACTGAACAAGCTGAAGTTAGAAGCTGATTGGCTACCATGCACAGCTGCATGAGATTTTGCACTCTTCAGTTTTAGTAAATCTCTCCCTATATGCTTTGATCCATGTATGGTCTCCCATGTACCAGGACTGTCAACCTGCATGCATACTCTGGATATCAAATTATGGTTTCCAACAGTGAGACGGAGGTTACAGGACATTGTCTTGCATTCAAATCTCTGGCATTTCATGCCACATACATACTGTGACTTTACCTTTCAATTCCATATACCTCCTCTAGAACACTGTTGACCCAGGGTGTTGTCCCTTCCCCTTTCATTTCTCAGCAATTCCCCCCTTTTGGATACATCAAGGTATTACCAACACTTACCACAATATGCCAGCGTGCCTCATTCCCAGGATCCAGGTCTGATCTTCCTAGGATCCATTTCCCATAGGGAGCCAACTTAGCTCCACATCCTATTCACATGCATGCAATTTCTATGTTTCAAGTTGTTATTGCCGCTCAGGATTGAAGATATTGCACTTTCTCATTCCTCAATATAATACTGTCACTGGATAGGGGCAAGAATGGTGGACATTGAGTTTTTATTACAGTATGATTGACACGTTGTGAATGATTCAGTTTTTATCGTTGGCTATTCCATTTATGTGTTTTTCATATAATACATTTTGACTTTTTGTACCTGCACAGAGGGCTGTGCATTTCCTTTCCTCTTTTCCTTATCCCCTTTAAGTCATTGGGGTCGGCTGAGCCCAAACAGGATTTTTATTATGAGTTTTTGCCCTCAGTACATACTGCCCTCAGCACATACTGCCATCACTATATACTGCCCCCACTACATACTGCTATCACCACATACTGCCCCACCAAATACTGCCCCCACTACATACTGCTATCACCACATACTGCCCCGCCACATACTGTCCCCCACTACATACTGCCATTACTACATACTGCCCTCGGTACATACTGCCGCCCCACTACATACTGCCCCGGTACATACTGCCATCACTACATACTGCCCCGCTACATACTGCTATCACTAAATACTGCCCCCACTACATACTGCTATCACTACATACTGCCATCACTACATACTGCCCCCTGCTACATACTGCTATCACTACATACTGCCATCACTACCTACTGCCCCCCGCTACATACTGCTATCACTACATACTGCCATCACTACATACTGCCCCCCGCTACATAATGCTATCACTACATACTGCCCCAGCTACATACTGCCCCCACTACATACTGCTATCACTACATACTGCCATCACTACATACTGCCCCCGCTACATACTGCTATCATTACATACTGCCATCACTACATACTGCCCCCCGCTACATACTGCTATCACTACATACTGCTATCACTACCTACTGCCCCCCGCTACATACTGCTATCACTATATACTGCCATCACTACATACTGCCCCCCGCTACATACTGCTATCACTACATACTGCCCCCACTACATACTGCTATCACTACATACTGCCATCACTACATACTGCCCCTGGTACATACTGCCATCACTACATACTGCCCCCACTACATACTACCATCACTACATATTGCCTTCACTACATACTGTCTCCACTACATACTGCTATCACTACATACTGCCATCACTACATACTGCCCCGGTACATACTGCCATCACTACATACTGCCCCACTACATACTGCCATCACTACATACTGCCCCTACTACATACTGCCTTCACTACATACTGCCTCCACTACATACTGCTATCAGTACATACTACTATCACCATATACTGCCCTCTCAAACAGAGATAATATTGGCAAGGAGGTGAGAAAGTATCTTTGTACAGGCTGCCAGCACTGCACCCTCTGAACCCCACCTGTCATCTCTAACATGGCTTCCCCTGCCAATTAAAAACTGGCCGATCACTGTCACCAATCCTAAAATCTCATCACCGCCATCCAAATTATTTCTGAAAATATTTGATTATGGTGCTGGAGGACACAGGCTGTAGACACCACCCCTTACCATCACTCCTATCTACGTTTTAAATCTGCCATCTTGGCGTTGTCTGCTTTCACAAAATTATCTGATTATCAAGAATGTTCATTAAATGTCATATCAGCAAAAAATTGGCACCTCTGTGGCTGGAAGCTGAATTTGAAAAATATATATAAACTAAATATACAAACTCGTGCTGGTGGTGTAAAAAATGTAGAATCAGTAATGTGAGAACAATTACAGCTGCTATACACAAAGTGCTAATCACTTGAAACCATAAGACATATAAATACAGCGCTCGCAAACATAATAAATGGAAGAGAAAAATATATATATGTGTAAAAAAATATTATATAAGATGAACCAACACAAAGTCCAAAACAAATCACTGAAGGTGCTCCACTCCAAAGTGAATGAATAAAAACATCCTGTTAAGAGTCCCCACTCACCAGATCCACATGACCCCCAGCTTTTCAGTCTGGAGGGTCAGTTAAGGAACGCTGTTTCCTGGGATACTGACATCAGTTCTGGTAGTTTGGAACGCACAGTACCAACGACAGTTTCATACGATCTGTTCAATGCTTAATGCTTGTTTAACCACTTTAGGACCGCCGCATGTAAAAATACGTCGGCACAATGGCACAGACAGGCACAAGCACGTACCCGTACGTGCCTGCCTTCCAGCGGGTGGGGGGTCCGATCGGACCCCCTCTCGCTGGCTGCGGCGGTCCGTTTTGCTTCAGGAGCGATCCAGGATGAGGTGATGGCCGTTGGTTTCTGGCCATCCCCTCTCAATCGCTCCTGATGAATGAGAAGCTTCCCCTGCCTGTGTAGTGTAAACACAGGCAGGAGGAAGTGATGTCACTCTCCTCGAGGCGGTCTTTTTGACCGGACGGCGAGGAGAGAAGAAATCCTAGTAAGTGCACCAACACTACACTGACATGTAGATACACATAGGCACACTTTAACCCCCAGTCACCCAGGTTTTTATAGCTTTAGGTACCCCCATATACTACCTAATAAAGGTTTTAACCCCCTGATTGCCCATAGAGTTAGCCCTTTCACCAGAGATCACCGTATAAGTGTCACTGGTGACGCTGGTTAGCCAGTTAGTTATTTAGGTTCCCCATCAGGTTTTTATATAGTGTCAGGGACCCCCATATACTACCTAATAAAGGTTTTAACCCCCTGATTGCCCCTAGTTAACCCTTTCACCAGTGATCACCGTATAAGTGTTACGGGTGACGCTGGTTAGTTAGTTTGCTTTTTATAGCATCAGGGCACCCACCATTTATTAACCAATAAAGGTTTAAGCCCCTGATCACCCGGCGGGTGATATCAATTAGGTTTTAGGGTCAGATAGGGTCTGCGTCGCCCCAGGCAGCGCTAGGTTAGTGGCAGTACCGCTAACACCCACGCGCAAAGCATACACCTCCCGTAGTGGTATAGTATCTGAACAGATCAATATCTGATCTGATTAGATCTATACTAGCGTCCCCAGCAGTTTAGGGTTCCAAAAAAAAACAATGTTAGCCCAGATACCTGCTAGCACCTGCGTTTTGCCCCTCTGCCCAGCCCACCCAAGTGCAGTATCGATCGATCACTGTCACTTACAAAACACTAAACACATAACTGCAGCGTTCGCAGAGTCAGGCCTGATCCCTGCGATCGCTAACAGTTTTTTTTGGTAGCGTTTTATATTTAAATCCTAAAGGCGGTGCTTGGTTTTCGGGGTCCCGTACACGGGTAGGCTCCCAAAAAGTCCCCCACATGTGGTATTCCCGTACTGAGGAGAAGCAGCAGAATGTATTTTTGGGTATAATTTCACATATGCCCATAGCATGTGTGAGCAATATACCATTTAGTGACAATTTTGTGCAAAAAAAAAAAAGTTTGTAATATTCCCGCAACTTGTGGCAAAATATTAAATGTTCCATGGACTCAACATGCCTCTCAGTAAATATCTTGGGGTGTCTACTTTCCAAAATTGGGTCATTTGGGGGGGTTTTGTGTTATTTTGGCATTTTATGGCCTTTGAAACTGTGATAGGTAGTGAGGAGTGAAATCACAAATTTGCACCCTTAGAAATCCTGAAGGTGGTGATCAGTTTTCGGGGTGCCGTACGTGGCTAGACTCCCAAAAAGTTCCCCACATGTGATATCCCCGTACTCAGGAGAAGCAGCAGAATTTATTTTGGGGTATAATTTCACTTATGCCCATAGCATGTGTGAGCAATATATCATTTAGTGACAACTTTGTGCAAAAAAAAAAAAGTTTGTAATATTACCGCAACTTGTGGCAAAATATAAAATATTCCATGGACTCAACATGCCTCTCAGTAAATATCTTGGGGTGTCTACTTTCCAAAATGGGGTCATTTGGGGGGGTTTTGTGTTATTTTGGCATTTTATGGCCTTCGAAACTGTGATAGGTAGTGAGGAGTGAAATCAAAAATTTGCACCCTTAGAAATCCTGAAGGCAGTGATTGGTTTTCGGGGTGCCGTACGCGGATAGACTCCCAAAAAGTCCCACACATGTGGTATCCCCGTACTCAGGAGAAGCAGCAGAATATATTTTGGGGTGCAATTCCACATATAACTATGGCATGTGTGAGCAATATATCATTTAGTGACAACTTTTTGTAAACTTTTTTTTTTTTGTCATTATTCAATCACTTGGGACAAAAAAAAAATATTCAATGGGCTCAACATGCCTCTCAGCAATTTCCTTGGGGTGTCTGCTTTCCAAAATGGGGTCATTTGGGGGGGGTTTGTACTGTCCGGCCATTTTAGCACCTCAAGATTTGAGATAGGCAGTCATAAATTAAAAGCTGTGTAAATTCCAAGTTCAATTCTAGTTTGTAGACGCTATAACTTTTGCACAAACCAATAAATATACGCTTATTGACATTTTTTTTACTAAAGACATGTGGCTGATTACATTTTGGCCTAAATGTATGACTAAAATTGAGTTTATTCGATTTTTCTTATAATAAAAAGTAGAAAATATATATTTTTTTCAAAATTTTCAGTCTTTTTCCATTTATATTGTAAAAAATAAAAATCGCAGAGGCAATCAAATACCATCAAAAGAAAGGCCTATTTGTGGTAAGAAAAGGACGCAAATTTCGTTTGGTACAACATTGCATGACCGCGCAATTACCAGTTAAAGCAGTGCAGTGCCAAATTGTAAAAAGACCTCTGGTCCTTAGGCTGACAATTGGTCCGAGGCTTAAGGGGTTAATCCCTTCGTTTTGTAAGTACCCATTTTTTGTTTAAATAAATACATTTTTTGATGGTACTTCCCTATCAGTTCCCATTTTTTTTACTTCTGGGTACGTGTCTATTTTCCTCAAACTCTTCATTGAGGAACCCTGGATCTGCTGACCTGGCTTTCCACACACCATCCTAAAGACATCCATACCAAGCCTTAACTGAACCTCCAGACTGAAAAGCTGGGGGTCATGTGGGTCTGGTGAGTGGGGACTCTTAAAGGGGTGTTGTGCACCTGAAGTTTTTATTCATTCACTTTGGATTGGAGCACCTTCAGTGATTTCTTTTGGACTTTTGTTGGTTCATCTTAGGCCGCGTACACACGGGCGGATTGTCTGCCCAACTTAGTCCGCTGAACCGTGTTTCAGCGGACAATCCGCTCGTGTGTGGGCTTCAGCGTACTTTTTCAGCGGACAGTCTGACGGACTTTGTCTTTCGGAATTTCCGTAATTTTGTCCGTCCAAACTTGGTTTTGTCCGTCCAAACTTGGTTTTGTCCGTCCAAACTTGGTTTCAGCGGACAGTCCGCTCGTGTGTAGGCAAGTTGGACGGACTAAGTATGGCGCATGCTCAGAAAGGATTTACACGGCCGAAGGTTGCATTGCAGTGTATTGGACGTCGTTTTTCTAGTCCCGTCGTACGTGCTGTACACGTCATCGCGCAAGTTTTCAGCGGACTGTCTGTTCATCGTGTGTGGTCAAGTCCGTTCATTCAAAATTTGGACGGACTGTCTGTCGGATTGTCTGACGAACTTAGTTGGGCAGACAATCCGCCCGTGTGTACGCGGCCTTATATAATATATTTTTTTCACTTCCATTTAGTATGTTTGCAAGCGTTGTATTTATATGTCTTATGGAATCTGAATTGTCTGTTGCGCAGAATGATTGTGTTTGCTGTAGAGGGGTTGATGATTATTTTTTGTATACTATGTTATCAGTGGTCTGCTATAAATAGCCATATACCATAAAAAAAAGATGATATGTGACACAAGGAGCTTATGTTTAAGATTTACATATGATTGCTCTGTCAGTAGTAAAAAAAAAAGGTGGAGAGAGGCGCTTCAAAAATCTCCACCCCGCCACCTCCACTGTATACATGGGCAGGACAAAGGGGTGGAGTCAGGGGCTAAGCCAAGGGGGTGGCAAAATTAGGTTTTCGCCTAGGGTGTCAAAAATCCTTGCACCAGCCCTGGGTACAAAAATGCTCCTATGAGTAAAACACCCTGGCAGACAATGCACACCAGCCTACATGGTTTTTTATAGGAGCAACCTTTGATAAAAGGAATGAATAGTCTTTTCATTGCTTTCTTTGGGGTATACGTGTATGTATACAGTATATAGGGATGTGAACATCTTTTGTTGCTAGATGCTCCATACATAGAGTGATGAGCCCTCATCCGCTGCTCATAGCAGAAGATGATTCTCAGCTGTGTTAAGGTGCCCACAACACATAATGACCCTCTGTTCTGATAATCTGCCAGCCGGTCATTTCAATTTTAATGCTTCAATTTTTATTCTATAAAGAGATATTGTAACTCGATTTCACTGCTAGAGATTTAAGCCACCAGGAATGAAGGTAGCAGAAAAGCATGTCTTCTCTCACATCAGACCCTTTCCTGAGTTTTGGTCTGCAATGCTAACAGGTCCTCAGTACACACATTTGTTCATTTAACATTTGCACCTCTTTCCTCAATGTCTGCACTAGTTTTGAATGAAACGCTCCCTACATTATCCATAAGAGCTTCTCTGGCAGCCCTCTACCCACTGTCTATTTGTGTTTTCTGTGTATATCCTAACATCATCCCCCTGTCTACATTAGGTCCTCCACAAACTCCCCTCCCCATCCACAGTACATATCCTGGCAGCTCTCCCCAAACCATCCACATCACATTCTCTGGCAGCTCTCTGGCAACCCAGTTCATGGTATGGGCTCTGCCAGCTCTCTGCCCAAACCTCCCACTGTCCACACTACACTACCTGTCAGCTCTCTGACCACACTACATTCTCTACACAACTAAACTTTTTAACAGATTTCTCTTACTGTTCACAGAAGATTCATTTACAGGTCTTCCCCCCTGCCCATACTCCACACGATCATGTCCGCACTTGTTTACACAACACTCCACCTCGATCTTTCTCAGTAACAACACATGCTGCATTCAATACACACTGCAATACTTTTCTCTTTGTGCAGTATTTTAATTTACTTATGTTACCAATAGTCCTCTATCTCCTGTTCAAGATCAGATTTCACTGTCAAAGATCAGTGCCTCTATGCCTCAATCTTCATACTTTCTTAAAGTTCATGACTGTTTTCTTGATCAGCTTACGGCCTGCCTGCCTTCTCTTCTACCCCTCCATGATCATTTTCTGCCTTTTCTCATCTTCCCCAGTACATGATTAGTTCTTGTAGACTTTCTTGTCTCCTTCAGATTCTACTTTGCCTTCTTTTCGTTTCCCAATGTTCCATTGTAAATCTCAACTGTAAACTCTATCTCCCTTATTCCACCACCCCCCCCCCCCCTTCCATGATCAGCTCTTATCTACGCCTTCTGCTCTATGATCTGCTCCCTCTACCCAATGCTTTATGTTCATTTCCTTTTCATAGAAACATAGAGCATAGAAAAGTGATGGCAGAAAAAAGACTGAGTAGTCCATCGAGCCTGTTTGTTTTTTTGGGGTTTTTTTTAACAATTTTTTTTCTGTGTGGGGGGGGGGGGGGGGGGGTTGTTTAGCATAGATCAATGTTTGTCACAAGCATATTTGAGGCCATTTAGTGCCCGTTCACACTACCGCGACTTGTCAGGCGACTTAGCCGCCTGACAAGTCGCGCTCCGTTCTGTACTATGGAACCGTTCTAATAGGAGCGACTCAAGTCGCTCCGACTTAGAAAAAGGTTCCTGTACTATTTTTGGGGCGACTTCAGGTGACTTGCATTGACTTCTATACAGTAGTCGTTTTGCAAGTCGCTGCTGAAGTCGTGTGCAGGTCGCGTCTGTGAGTCGCGCTGCAAGTCGTGTCGCCCCTGTGTGAACGGGCACTTACTGTTGACTGGCTCACTACCTCTGCTGAAAGTTTATTTCTGTCAGGAACCACGAATCAGACTGAGACACAATTGCAGTAAAAATCACACTATTTATTAAAATGGTAAAATGGTATAAACAGAGCAAACATAGTCAAAACATAGCCAGAGTTCGGTAACTAGGATAGGTAGTCAGATTAAGCTAGAGAAACAAGAGTCCAGAGATCACTGAAGTCGGGTGCAACACACAGGATCAGGAACAAGAAGGGAAGTCAGCCAAGCAAAAGTCTTTCACAGGAAAACACAACAGAGAGAGTCTGGATATGTTAACCAAGGCAAAGGCACAGAAGATCTGATTCAAGGAGTTTATACAACCAGCAGCTCTAGCTGACGAGCAGGAAATGAAGACCATGTGAGTCACTGTGGAAGGAAAAGTCTTTGGCAATTAACTGACAGATGAGCACAGAGCTCTGAGCCCAGCCCTGACAGTACCCCCTCCTCAATGACCCCTCCCCCTTGGAGGACCACCAGGTTTGATGGGAAACGTCTATGGAAGGCACGGAAGAGGACAGGAGCATGTACATCTGAGGATGAGACCCAAGAGCATTCCTCCAGACTGTACCCCTTCCAATGAACCAGGTACTGTATGTGCTAACGGAAGCAATGATAGATTGTATCTCATATTCCTCATGGTTTTAAACCTGAACTGGGTGAGGCTGTGGATAACTGGAGATGTAACAGTGCCACCTAAGGTCCGTCCCCTACAGGACCTCAAGTGCAAGCGTTTCCCGGGCGGGTAGGACAAGACTTTAAAAAGTGACCTACCTAGCCACAATAAAGGCACAATCTCTCCCTCCTCCTAAAGGTCCTCTCATCCGCAGAGAGCTGTGTGAAGCCCAACTGCATGGGTTCTACCTCACTGGCAGACTCTGTACCAGGAGGTATGGGAGGTGAGGTAGTGGGTATGTCTCCGGCTGCTATCTCATCTTTCATGTGATCTGAGAGGCCATCAGAAAAAGCAGCCACGAGGACCTCATTATTCCAAGAAACCTCTGCTGCCAGAGTATGCAACTCCATGGCATAATTGGCAACAGTTCTCGTACCCTGTTTGAGGAGGAGAAGGAGGAGGGTTGTGGGACTTTAAATGAGACATGTGAAAATAGCTGGATACCAGGTCAAAATAGCATATTTGTTAATTAAACATATGCTCATAACATAGCACAATTTGTGCATGCATAGGTAAAAAATGGTAATATCTGTGTAAACACCCAGGGCACATTAAAATTCATCTGTATGCATAGATATTATCATGACACTGAAATCTCCATAAATTGGGATCATAAAAAGATGGACTTTACATGGTAAAAGTTACATCATATATTGGAAACACATATGCATCTTAAAAACTTATGAGGTAAAAAGTGATTAGCGCAACTTAATAAGATAAATGTATATTACCTGTGACAAAAGTGTACCGTGCAAAAAAACAATAACTATAACAAGATATAAAATAAACTTCTGTGCAAATTGTATCATGCAAATAGCAAATGAATAAATAAATAATCTATGCAAATGAGTCCCAAGTAGCTCATAAAAACGAAAACACACAACTACGTAGTGTAATAATATAATCCACTGTGTCAAAAATAGACAAATAAATAGCTGAACGTGTCATCAAAGAGAATCTTCAATAGGGGATCTTCATAAACACCACTTAATGCTCTCTGGACTCTTACCTCAACAGCGTTAGCAATCCGCTGTATTGTTTTTTTGCACAGTATACTTTATTGCTTAAACCTGCACAGGATTTCTAGTTTGCACAGGAGTGCGTTGGTTTACCTAGGAGACTTTTTTCATTTTGTCACAAGTAATATACATTTATCTTATTAAAGCGGAGGTCCACCCTAAAATGGACCTCCGCTCATCTGATCCCTCCCCCCCTCCGGCGCCACAATCGGCACCTTTCAGGGGGGAGGGGGGTGCAGTTACCTGGATAATCCAGGTAACTGCACCCACTTCCGGGCTAGCTGCCTGCGGAACGAGCGTAGGTTACGCCCCCGTTCCGCAAGCGCCCGCCCCCTTCAGCAAGTGCCCCGCTGCCTGCTGGGAAACACACAGCTCCCAGAGGCAGCGGGGACCGTCCGGATTGCGCCGCGCGGCTCGCGCATGCGCAGTAGGGAACCGGGAAATGAAGCCGAAAGGCTCCATTTCCTGATTCCCATACCCAAGATGGCGGCGGGACCCGGCCGCCGAGCGAGCGATCGGCTTCGGGTGCCGACATCGCGGGCGCGCTGGACAGGTAAGTGTCACTATTTAAAAGTCAGCAGCTGCAGTATTTGTAGCTGCTGGCTTTTAAAAAAAAAAAAAAAAAACGCGGAGTCCCGGTGGACTCCCGCTTTAAGTTGCGCTGATCACTTTTTATCTCATACCAATTGTGTGCACTGTATACACTTTAGGTCGAGCTGCAATTTTTATTAGATTAGATTGATTCACTTGATAGCCCGAGGGACCCCACTGTTTATCTTAAAAGGCTTGACGTGTTTCGTGGCTTGATTCCACTTCCTCATGAGCCGATAAATAAAATGTATCTGTGGAAGACATATAGAAAAAACTGTATAATCTAGTAGTTACATATAGTTACATAGTAGGTAAGGTTGAAAAAAGACACAAGTCCATCAAGTCCAATCTATGTGTGTGATTATATGTCAGTATTACCTTGTATATCCCTGTATGTTGTGGTCATTCAGGTGCTTATCTAATAGTTTCTTGAAACTATCAATGCTCCCCGCTAAGACCACCACCTGTGGAAGGGAATTAAACATTGTTGCTGCTCTTACAGTAAAGAACCATCTATGCAGTTTAAGTGTAAACCTATTTTCTTCTAATTTTAATGAGTGGCCACGAGTCTTGTCCCTTCAGCAAAAATGTTTTATCCCTATTGTGGGGTCACCAGTACGGTATTTGTAAATTTAAATCATATCCCCTCTCAAGCATCTCTTCTCCAGAGAGAATAAGTTCAGTGCTCGCAACCTTTCCTCATAACTAATATCTTCCAGACCCTTTATTAGGTTTGTTGCCCTTCTTTGCACTTGCTCCATTTCCAGTACATCCTTCCCGAGGACTGGTGCCCAGAACTTGACAGCATACTCTAGGTGCGGCCAGACCAGAGTCTTGTAGAGTGGGAGAATTATCGTTTTATCTCTGGAATTAATCCCCTTTTGAATGCATGCCAATATTCTGTTTGTTTTGTTAGTATCAGCCTGGCATTGCATGCCATTGCTGAGCCTCATCTACTAGGACCCCCGGGTCCTTTTCCATCCTAGATTACCCCAGAGGTTCTCCTCCCAGTGTATAGATTGCATTCATATTTTTGCCACTCAAATGCATTATTTTCCATTTTTCTACATTGAACTTCATTTTCCATGTAGTTGCCCACCCCATTAATTTGTTCAGATCTTTTTGCAAGGTTTCCACATCCTGCGGAGAAGTTATTGCTCTGCTTAGCTTAGTATTGTCCGCAAATACAGAGATTTAACTATTTACCCCATCCTCCAGGTCATTTATGAATAAATTGAACAGGCTTGTTCCCAGGACAGAACCCTTGTGGGACCCCACTACCCACATCTGACAATTCTGAGTACTCCCCATTTATCACCAACCTCTGGACTCGCCCTTAAAGCCAGTTTTCAATCCATGTACTAACCCTATGGTCCATGCCAAAGGACCTTATTTTGTACAGTAAACTTTTATGGGGAACTGTGTCAAATGCTTTTGCAAAATCCAGATACAACACATCCATGGGCCTTCCTTTATCTAGATGGCAACTCACCTCCTCATAGAAGGTTAATAGATTGGTTTGGCAAGAACGATTCTTCATAAATCCATGCTGATTACTGCTAATGATACCGTTCTCATTACTAAAATCTTGTATATAGTCCCTTATCATCCCCTCCAAGAGTTTACATACTATTGAGGTTAGGCTAGTTGGATACAAATAACAGAGAAAAAAAAACTACTGCTGTTCCAACTATGTATTTTTGTCCTGCTGCATTTCAAAAAACTCTACAGATTTGCTACCCTTCTTAAAGGATATGTTCACGTTTAAAAAAATCAAAAATAAATGTAAGGTTTTTTTTTTTTTTGCAGGTAATTGCATTTATTTTATTTTTTTTAGCCTGCAAAGCATTGCACCAGCGATCAGCAGATCATTGGTACCATGCAGGTCTCCTGCAGACCTGTCAGTGTATCTGTGTGCCCCTACATTCCATACAGTGACAGTATCAATGAACTACCACAGTGCTCCATAGCACCATGGTAGTTCATGGAAAACTACAAGCTGACAGCTGCAAAGGATGTCGGTACCTGTAGTTTATTCATTCACAGAAGTCTGTGGGCATATGGGCGGAGCCCCACAACCGACAGCCAGTACGGGGAACTTCTCACTGTACTGCTGCCACAGGGAGGGGAGGTTCAGGCAGGGGCTGCAGCATTGGGAACATGTTACAAGTTCAACCCTGAAAAGGAGTGACTTATACTTCAAATAAAACACAAATCTGGCACCAGTTTGGACAACAGCTCACCTCTCTTAAATATGCTAAATGATAATACCCAGTACTCAACACCTCTGCAGCACAACAATTACTCTAGTACTTAGTAATCAGTCACCAATAGCAACACAGCCAAAATACCAAGAATAAAAAAGTAAACAATTGTGCACATCACAGTTCCATTTCTTTTGATGGAGCTGTCAAGAAAATACCTGGTGCTTTCTGGTATGGAAATGTGACCTCCTTGCTGGATGCAGTGATCGAGTATATCCCTAGGCCTAAACACCGTCCTATTAGTAAGGGGAAGAAGTCTTTAACCATGTGTGAACACCGACACCATTTGACTTGTGGTTTTCACAGGATTAGGACTCCAAGAAGCAACAGTAAAATGTAATGGTGAAGGAACACGGCAAAGGTATTCATTGTCAGGTAGGGGACAGAGGGGTGTGCCAATTGTTTTGCAAATAGTAACTTTGTGAAAGTTTGCACATCTAAATTAGGAGTCTCTGAGCACTGCCAGACTGCACTGATTGTACAGAAACAGTTATAGGCTGACATCTGTCAACTAGCTCTATGCTGTTTGTCACTTTTGATTTACCTGCAAGTTCACTTTACCTTTGATTTGGCTTTACTTCCTCCTTAAATAGTTTAAGTATTTGTGCTTGTTTAAAAACTTTCCACTTGGCACAGCAGGCACCCATTGCACAACTGAAAGAGCTAGTGGGTTATCATGTTTAGAAGATTTATTATTACTCCAAAAAGCTTGTTCTTCTTTGATTCATGTTTTCAATACATCTGCAATACATTTGTCATTGTAAGTTAACACTTACTGGAAATGTTATTTAGATTGTTCACCTTGATAAAAAGAAGAAAAACATGTTACAACAAGCAATTTACGTGCTTACAAATACATTAGCCCATTCTGTATATCACAGGAACCCACAGTAAGTAAGTACTAGCATTGGTAACACTAATACAACATGTTTAATCTGACACATACAGAACTTGTTTGATGTTTCCTGCCCTATTATTTATTAGCTGGAAGCAAAATCAAATTCCCAGAAGAAGAACTAGGCTCATGGTACCACTGGGAGGATCACATTCAGAGGGCCATAGACCGAATCATATTTGCAGCAGCGTCTAGAGACAGCATGCCCTTATATTTACAGAGTGCTTTTTGTGGTACCATAACCTCTGTTCTACTCACATTGGGCACCCTTGTTTTGAGCACAAGATGTAAAGAAGAGTACAGTACTAAAAGGTTTATATTAATGTAGCGCTGACCCCCGAAGGAGCGGCTGATTTTTTCTGGGCTTACCGATTACCTCGTCCAGCTCCTAACTCGTTGTTCTTGTCTAGGGGTTCCCAGGGTCGATGCCCAGTAACTGCAGAGACCACACTTGAATTCCTTTTTAGGGTTTTTATTTGCATAAAACAGTTGAACAGAACTCAGTCTCTCAGTTGGGAATAGAGGGTATAAGGATGAACTATATCTCAGGTACTTTGGAACTGCTGACTTCAATAAAAGTCTCTCTTTACATAATCCAGGGAATAGCCACTCGCAACTGGATTTTTTAACTTTCGGATAAATCCTTGTTTTTGGATACTAGCAGCCAATAAGTATTTTTAGCTTAGCAAAGTCTCTGCCACAGACTTGGTTGAAAAACTTAGTTGCCAACGGAAAGATAGAGGTAGAACTTTCTTACTGTACCAGTATCTTGCAGCCGGGCCGGCGATACCGTAAGAAATGCAGATTCAATTAGTGTCCTTAACAGCTCAGCTTCCAGGCTCTTAGTGAGCAGCCAGCCTCGTGCGTGGCCCTCTTACTGAAAAGTCCTCCCCTGGTTGCATGTACAGTTGCTGGGCCTCTCCAAACCCGAGATGGCACCGGAACGCCTCAGAATCCTCCTTCCAGTTGCTGAGCCTCGGACTAATCAGTTCCGAGGCTTGGAAATGGATGGATCTGCACCCCAGGCCATGAGGGCCTCTGGTGGCTGGTCAGGAGGACCAGGACCATGGAGTCAGCAACAACTTCTGTACCGGAACCCAGAACCACGTGACTTCAGCACCTTAAGTACCCTCTCCCGGAATACACAGCGGAACAAACGCGCCCACTGATTGACTCAGAGTAAGAGATTGGTACCCAATGCCTCCAACCAGACTGCGTTCTAATGACACTCACAGGTGCAAACCTCACCTATGACCAGGCAGAACCTTGATACAGCCCAGCCAAACTGATGCCAAAGCATAATTTCACACAATTAACCCCAAGACTTAACTACAGTCTTGGGAAAAAAATAAATTTACATACATAGCGCATACTCATCTGGAGTACCGGTGCTACATTAATGTTCATGGAATGTTTGCACAACTGATATCAATAACCTAGTAACAGTTCACTGCTAAAAACATAGTAGCCTTACTGCTACTATGCCTTCTAGACTTCTGTTTCTTCCCATTTCTTTAAATCCTATAAGAATTTCAGCAATTTCAAACCCTATGTTTCATGGTACACCCATTCTACAGACCCCTGATGCTTCAGGATAACAATTGTGCCACCCTGACTCTATGTATCATGGATATCTGGGAGCAAAATGTTTGAAAAGGCTCAGGGGGGCTTTACCCTTCACTTGCATACTAAAACCTGGAATAAACAGTAAACTTACTATAGTAACGTGACATATCCTATTCAAGCATAGCCCATAGCATAACTTTTCATGGGAGGTTCAGTTTAACTTCAGTGAAAACTGAGCATTACGCTTTTACTTTACTGCAGCTCCTGCATAGCTCATATCTTTCCTCCTCATTTGATAAAATATATGTAAACCCTAACACTGAACCTTTCTTATTTGGTCTTTTTTGGTCTGTTAACCTTTCCTGCGCAAGTTTTTTGTTATATCTGTTTGAGGATTTCCATAGACAGCATCCCTCACAGTGAAGTCCAGGATAGCTCGGGTAACACAAGTGAACAGCTGGAAGGATCCAAGGTCCAAGGACACAGTAGGGCCACCACATTGGGCCTGGGATACTCTGGTAGAAATGAGGGGGGGGCTCCCTACAGTATGCAATTGCTGCCTATTACTGGTTGTGACATGGCTGCCCACACTCTGATGCTGACAGTGAAAGGCTGCTCACCTGGCTGCAGATTACCTCTGAGCTGCTGAGGGAGGAAATCAGAGGAACTAGTGCAGCAACCATATCTAAGGACTGATAAGCTGCAATATATTAAAGCTGAACTCTAGTCTTATCCTCAGTTGTGCACAGATATACATATGTCTCTCCTATATTGAAATAGCTTCCCAAAGTATGCAATAGAATCAGCAGCAGATCAAGTCCGCTATATTTTCTGGCTAGAGGACTTCCACCGTTATTCAACCATGTTTGCCTCAGCCCTTCTGTCTGCAGATCTCCTTCTTAGGACCTGCATTTGAACCCAGACCCTCTGCTGTATCAGGCAATGTAGCTTCTTGCGAACATTGAACTCTTTGCTCTTCCCATGAACTTCCAGATTATTGTGCTATCTCCTGCCAGTATCTCTCTTTTGTCTTTCCCGCTGCTGTCCATATCTTCACTACCAATCGTTACTGACCCTTGGCTGGTCCTCGACTATAATTCCTCTTGATCCTAACCTACAACTACTTGTTACTGACATTTGGCTTGTGTAATGATTACGCTTCTGTTTGATCCTTGTCTGCTATTTCCCCTACTGGAGACCCCAGCTTGCTCACATCCTGGTGGGGCGATCCTGAGGACTGCAACCTGGTTCTAACATGCAGGTAAACCCATCTCCACCATCAGGAGCTCTGGTGAACACCAGTTAGTACTTAGACTCCACACCTCAGGTGAGCCTGCCTTTATTGCCAAGGTGACCAGCTTGTATACCATTCCTGCTGGTCAGTGGGAGTCCCTCTACTGCTATAGCTATTGGTCTCTGAGCCTGATCCCTGACCGTGACGCTCCTCCCAAGAGCCATCCCATTATTTGACTCAGGGTTCAGAACTACTGAGAAGATGTCAGGGTGCTGTGATGGGTTTCAGGAAGTCCTGGTTTCTATAGGCACTGGCCTTATATATGCATCCTGGAAAGGCTACCTCACTCAGTGCCCTCCTGGGAAATCTTATGTATTCACTGCAAAATATTTTTTTTCTTTTCTCAAATAATGTCACATGGGCAAAGGGGAGGATTAAAATTATCTGCCCTTTTTTAAAATGGCACTGGGAGGAAAGTGCTGTAGAGAAGGAATGTGAGAACACTCTCAGAAGAAGAGCCTACAAGGATGAGTAAATATTTATTTTCAGTTATGTATTTCCACAACATTTTTCATGGTAGTTTTACTTTCTTTGTGATGGTATGGGAGATGGTATGCTTTAAATAGGCAAGTCAAATGAGGCTAAGCAAAATACAGAATTCTATGCAAATCTCTATATCTAATACAATAAAAATATATATATTAAGAGCAAGCACTTAAATTACTTTAAAGTAAATACTTTAACAAATGTTAATCCTTTAATATGGATGAAAAATGTGGATGTGGCTTAATAACCACAGTGTAACACTCTACCATCTTGCAGAGGCATGTAGAATTGTTGTTTCCTAGTCATCATTCCTTTCTCAACATAACCCCCTCCTAGTAATAAGTACTGTACACTACAAGCGGTCCACTTTCCTAGGCAATGCTGAACTCCCAGCAAAGTATTGTAACCCTAATCCCTGGAGCTTTTTAAAATTATTTAAAGTGTAACTCCACTTTTGTTGAAAAAAAAACATTCTCCTCTATGTACATTGCAAGGATTATAACAGATTCCTACTTTTTGTTATTCTGAAGAAATCCCTCTGTTTGTCTGTGCCTCTGTTCTGAGTGGGTCTAATGGGAGTTGTTTCATAATTAACTGTCAGGTGTGCAGCTGCAGGGCTCTAATGAGGAAATCTGCTGGACCTGCATCCCTTTAGATGTGCTCTTATTGAAAGTATCTCACCAAAAATGCAATTTTTGTTGCAGGGGATGCCTGAAATCTGACTTGTAGCTTAGGCAGACTTCTGGGAAAATTTGTGAGCCAATTACACAAGCAGGAAATTAGATTTCTGGGGAGTGGTCAGTACATACTCTGTGTACAGAATAACTCCATGTAGACATATTGCAATGTATTCTCACAAAAGTACAGTGGCTGCAGATTGAAAAGGAGAGGTCATTTTTCATATACTTCAATTACAATATGATTAGTGTCGCAATTATATGTGCTATATTATTTTTTCTTTATTTGCTATTTTTTGTCCCCACGAAAGTGGAGTTACCCTTTAATATAAACGGCTGGTAAATTTGTGCCACTCCAAAACAATTTTTTTTAGCTTTGGACAACAGTGGTGGGAGGAATCAGGATTTATTTGCTGTCTATGTCCCCAATAGGGAGATTCACCCTGTTTGTTTGTCCTCGTGGTGTGGCCACTGTCACTGGAGCTTGAAGTGAAGGAAAATCAAACATTTTAAGCTGTTATTAAAACAGGAATAGAGGGTAACTCTTCCAAAGAGAACACTTGTTTTTCCAATTATAGCTGTCTAATGCCGCGTACACACAGTCGGAATTTCCGACAACAAATGTTCGATTGGAGCTTGTTGTCGGAAATTCCGACCGTGTGTAGGCTCCATCAGACATTTTTTGTCGGAATTTCCGACAACAAAATTTGAGAGCTGGTTCTCAAATTTTCCGACAACAAAATCCATTTGTCCGATCGTGTGTACGTGGCATAAGAGTGAATTTCACTTTTATTGGAGAGATTATTTTTCACATGCTGATATGTCTACAGGGCACGAAGTTAAAATATATCTAAACCCAGGAATAAACATTTTGTATATTACAATATACAAGCCCTTGGGTGTGGTGGCTTTTTTTTTATTTTTTTTTTTATAAGGCTTGTTTCACACGGGCTCCAGCTTGTATAAGGGCAGTGTGAACAGGAAGCTTTGACAAAGCAGTTGCAGAGCTTTCTGCAAACTTTGTTGAAGCCCACCTAACTGAAGTACCATTTAACTCTAGTTAGTAAATTTTGAACACAGATCCTAATGGAGTGCTGATTGTCATGTTAAACAAGGTGCTAGCAGGCTTCAGCGCTACTTACAACTTGCTAAAAGCCTTCTGAAGCCTCCTAGCAGCTTGTTTAAAGAAACAGCCATACACTCTATGTATAATATTTCTAAGCAGGTGCTGAAGGGCTCTTTAACCCTAGGTTCACACCTATGCTTTTTTTAGTGTGCTTTGCAGTTTGCAGAAATGCTCTACAGTCCATTTAACATGTTTTTTTGATGTGTTTTGTGGTTTTTATTTTAACACTGTATATAGCTGGTTGCTAAGCAGGAGCCCGGGAAGCCGACCGCCATGTCCTTAACAACCAATGAGTCATCAGCTGTCAGCGGAATTCCTCACTGACAGCTAAATGTAAAAAAAAAGAAACAACTTTTTGGGGTCGCCCCCAGGTCCATACTAGGCTCTTCGGTTCTAGTATAGATTCGGAAGGGACCCCCGCCAAAATCCATACCAAACCCTTATCCGAGCATGCAGCCTGGCAGGTCAGGAAAGGGAGGGGACAAGGGAGTGCCTCCCCCTCCTGAACCATACCAGGTCGCATGTCCTCAACATGGGGGGGTAGGCATTGCCCCTCAAAGCACTTTGCCCCCATGTTGATTGGGACAAGGGCCTCTTCCCGACATTCCTGGCCAGTGATTGTTGGGGTCTGTGGGCAGGGGGCTTATTTGAATCTGGAAGCCCCCCTTTAAGAAGGGGCCGCCAGATCCCCCCCCCCCCCCCCAGGTGAATGGGTATCAGGTACATTATACCCATACCCATTCACCTCAAAAAGCAGTTAAATGTTCTTTATTAACAAAATAGCTCTGAGCTGTCTCCTCCAGCTGCCATTTTCTCCCATTGCCATCTTTCCTGCTGCTGTCTCTTCCCAATGCTGTCTTCTTCCCGAGCTGTCATCTTTTGTGCTATGTTCTTCTGCTGTCTTCTTCCTCATGGCCAGTTACCCGCTATAAAAAAGTCACACTTTTTCTGTAGCTGTCTTCCTCCATTGTGTTGTCAACCACTCTCTGGCATCTCTTATATAGCCATGGGGTGTGGCCATCCAATGACATCATTCAGAGAGCCTGTCCCTTGTCGCAGCAGGAGAAGACGGCAGCGGGAGAGATGGCAGTGGGAGAAGATGGCAGCAGGAGAGAGGGCGACAGGAGAAGACAGCAGTGGGAGAGGCGGAGGTGGGAGAAGATGGCGGCGGGAGAGACGGCAGTGGAAGAGATGAGGAAGGAGAAGACGGCAGTGGGAGAAGGCAGCAGCAGGAGAGACAGTGGCGGGGGAAGTTGGCAGCGGGAGAGGCAACGGTGGGAGAAGACGGCTCAGAGCTAGGACTTGTCAAAAATTGGCTCTTGTTTTTTTTTACATTTCACAGATTTTTGGGGTGAATGGGTAGGGGTACGATGTACCCGATACCCATTCAGAGTCCTCTCCGAATCCATTCTAGACCGGATGACTGATCGGTTGTTAAGGATGTGGCGGCTGGCTTCCAGCTCTTATACAAGCTAAAGCCCACGTGAAACCAGTCTTAGGCATTTTTTGTATGCTATAAGAAAGGCTTTGGCCGAAACACATTAGCATTATGTGGATTGTTCACTGCTGCTGTGCTTAATAAATTTTGCAAAAAGAAGCTTTTGGGTTGCCAGCTATTTCTTATATTATGCATACTATACTTCCAGTCCTTGTATGCAAACAGTGGCTAATGCCGCGTACACACGGTCGAACTGTATGACGTACTTAGTCTGTCATACAATCCGACGGACAATCCGGCGTACTTTCCACTGAACGGACTTGACCACACACGGATACACAAACAGTCCGACGAAAGCTTGCGCGATGACGTACAGCACGTACGACGGGACTAGAAATAGGAAGTCCAAGACACAGCAAAGCCCTGTAAATCCTTTCTGGGCATGCGCCATTCTTAGTCCGTCGGACTAGCATACTGACGACCGTATTGTCCAAAGTACGACGGACAGATTTTTGGAAAAACCGAAATTCTTAGTACTCCGGACTGCACGCTGAAAAAGTCCGCTGAAGCCCACACACGAGCGGATTGTCCGCTGAAATGTGTTTCAACGGACTAAGTACGTCAAACAGTTCGACCGTGTGTACGCGGCATTACTGTAGCAGTGTTGTCACACCATGAAATTACAGCAGAACACCTCCCCCTTCTCGCTTCTTCGTAACATTGGGGGAGCTGTTCTGTAGTACCAAGTGAGACCTGGGAACAATGTTAACTGATAACAGTCAACAGCGACAGAGAGCATAGGAAGTTATAGGCAATATTTCTTTACCCATTTTATATTTTATCCTTTATCCAACAATTACATTTTAATGGTATGTTTAACAGACCAAAAGGGAGAAAATATGAAAAATTAATTGTTAGAGTTTAAATACTTTATCTCTCCCCAGTGGCAAATAAATAGTAAAAAAAAAAAAAAACTGGCAGGGGTTTTAACTATTTCCTACTCTATCCAAAATGAAAAAAAGTTGTTGCATAGGACTTAATTGCATACCACCAGGAGTAAGGCTTTATGTACACTGCTGCTGGTAAATGGATATTTAGGAGCAGTTTGGAATTTTTTTTCAGCTGCCCCTGAACTCTCCTCTGTTATCTTATCAGTTCATGTACACAGAGTCGTTTATAGTCCTTTCTAGGCAGTAGAATTTAGAAGCATTTTTTGGAAAGCAAAATAATGCATTCAGGACAGATATTCAGAAGCATTTGAAATGGCAAATGCCTGTAACAGCTTGTAAACGCGGGTAAACGCAGTAACGTCGCATTTAGCAGCATTTAGTTTGCAGACGTTTTTAATGGAGAAACGTTTTTGACAATTTTCAATGTAAAAAACTACTCTAAGCGCAAATGCTGATAAATGCGGCTAAAAGTGGCATGTAAACGCGGCACAGCAGACGTTTTAAACATCGGTTACTGCCTGCCAAGTGAAATAGTTCAGGAGAGATTTTAAAATGTCCCGTGTACATGAATACTTAGGATACTAGCTCACATGCTGCTTTAACACATAGCAGTTGCTATAGGACCTGAAAACTTGTCATTTGAACGGGTTATTGAGAAAGTCAACTTATTATTGATTTCAGAAAGAATTCTAGGTAAGAAAAGAAGCAATTATGCATGGGTTTTTCCTATTCTAGCTGAAGCAGGTCTGTCATAATAACATAGGCTGAAAAAAAGCAAAAAGTTAATTTACATCCTTATAGCCTGAAACCTAAAGCTAATCCAGAGAAAGACAAAAAATCATGCTAAATGCTATGAGATACTGTACATATATTAGTAGCAATTCATATTTTTTGGTCACAGTATGATCCAATGGACACAGGCCACTCCAAACCATCATACTGATATTTTTTGCATTAATAACTGTAGGGAGCCCTTTGTTGAAACTTAATGGCAGATGAGTTTTTATATCATAATGTATAACACAGTGGCATATAATCCACGTGTGCAAAGTGTGCGCTGCACACAGGCCCCAAGGGGGGTGGGGCCCACTGTGCTCTGATCCACTCTACACCCATAGATGAGACAAGTAGGAAGCCCTGCAACCTTTCCTATCATTGCTGCACTCTGGCTCCTGTCACAGGATCTCTGTGCCGGAATCCTCACTCACATAGATCCTGTT
The DNA here is from genome assembly GCF_037356315.1 of Lithobates pipiens. Classification (NCBI taxonomy): domain Eukaryota; kingdom Metazoa; phylum Chordata; class Amphibia; order Anura; family Ranidae; genus Lithobates; species Lithobates pipiens. The sequence continues at coordinate 77,861,427 of NW_027507790.1, read as the reverse complement.
ACTGCAGCTGAGAGCGGCTGGAGCTGGGGACGGATACTGCTTCTCTGCAGGGAATGGGACACTAATGTCATCGACTGGAGTCCATGAGAAAGAAATTCGGCCTGTGAGAGATAGAGATCTGGGACTGATGTGAGGTCTTTAAATTTATGGGAGGGGAGGGGGGCTTGAGAGATGGGGGGGCAGACTGAGGTTGGAGGGGGCTGATAAGACTGAGGATGGGGGGCTGTGAAGCCTGAGGATGGGGTGAACTTACCGTTCACCACGGAAATGCTATGCATGCCGCATTACTACTCTCGCTAAGGTTCCTGAACCAGGTCTTTTACAACCCTAGCAATACCCCAGCCACAATGAAAACCATGCCCACTCTTTCACACAGTGTACTAAGCATGCCATTTTTTTCCCATCAAGCAATGGGGCCCAGCTTATTATCCTGCACACAGGCCCACTGATTTCATAAAATGCCTGTGGTATAAAAACAGTTACTTCAGTGCATATTTTCACATACATAAATACACTATCATAACATCTAGTAAATAGGTTAATGTATTTATCCTGTAACAGACAAGTTATTAGACATTTTATAGTCTATAAGTGGTTTTTGGAATGAACATCTTCATGAATAAACTGGGAGGTGTAATTATAAAATATGAATCAGACAGCATTTTTGTTCTCTCCTCCAATGTTTTGTCTCTAGAACACTGTTCTCAAATTAAGCAGATAATGATTTAATTGTATATACGATTTCCCTGAAGTTATGAGGTATGCGAGCAAGGCAAATTAAAATCATTAGAGCAAAGGTATTTCAAAATATGTGATGATAACTCTATTTCCTCCTTGACGTGCATGTCAACACTTGAACTGTCTGAGCAGAGTAGAATTTGGAGGAAAATACTCTAGCAGTGTTTGCTCCAAAAACGGTATTTGCTTGATTATATCTGTCTGTATACTGTCAAGACAATGGCTGCTGTAGCTTCTGTAATAAGCAGAAGAATAGGTTCATCTACCTACTGTATATGCAGGGAACTTCAAAGTCTGTCTGAAATAGCTGATCTTATTCTTTTAAAACAATATTGTGTCCTGTTATTGTCTGAGCTCTGTTCAACAAGGTGCAATCAAACGAAGACTTCCAACTGATAAAAAAAAGAGGGGTGGGTGATTTTTCTGTCATTTTTTTTTTTCAGTTACTTTCAATCTAGCATCTATTCGTTTTCCTGAAGCTTTATTTTTATTTTTTTGTTACCACATTATTATAGAATACTGTATATACCAATTTATAAACAGGTAAAAAGAGCTATTTTTATTGTCTTTATTTTAAATGTTGGCTTGCATATAATTTTATGATTTACAATGAATTTCTGCTAGTAGAGCTTACAATTTTTTTTAAAATTTTTTTTTATTTTTTATTTAAATAACCTTGTTTCCCTGTAAATAGGTGCCACTGCAGCCAGTGGTGCCCGGCCAGCTCCTCATTGGGGTCTGGTTGCAACAACCCAGAGGAGACAGACGACTCTCAATGATGTCAGAGAAGAATATTCGACAATTTTATAAGTATCTGGGACTTTCATAGGCACTAATAGACAAATATAGTATTATAACCAAATAAAGTCACAAAATACTTTATGAAACATAAATGATAATAGCATATAATATGGCCATTTTAACAGCATTATTGTAGTCCAACATTAACAATTTGCAATAAACCATTATAATCTCCACATATTACATAGTGTACAGGACGCCAAGGTTGGGTCCTGGATGGGTTCTATATTGCACCAATATTTTGGGTATGGTCCCTTTAAGGGAAGTGTGGTAGTGTTCAGGGGGTCAACCAGAATGGGTGAGGAATTCCGGGAGTAGAGTCAATCAGGAGAGGACTGATTCACAGTCCTCTCTATCTTAATAGAGAATTATTTGGGACCCAGGAATTTGGGAGGCTCTGAAGTGATATTTGCATGGGAAAGAGCCTCCACCCTTGACCACAAGGATTCAGCACACAGGGGGTTAAAGGCCTCCAGGAAATAGCTCATAGAAGACAGTGTAGTGAAGAGGTGGTGGTGAGGAGGAGTAAGTGATTACACCTGTCATGATGAGCTGTGTATCTGTTTGGAGCTGCTAAAGATTCAACAAGGACTCTTTAAACTCTGGTGTGAAGACCCGACCACAAACTGTATGTGCCTTTTCTTTAATTTTCTTTGTGCTGAAGATAAGCGGACTTTATTTTATGATGAAGATAAGCAGACTTTATTTTATATTTTTGTGCTGTGTGCTGAATGAAGCTTTATTTTTGATTTGCTTACGAATAAAAGCCTTTTTGTTTAAAGTTTAAACGGTTTATGCACTTGGTCCCGTGGAGCTATTATCCCCCAAACTTTACAACTGGTGGAGAATGCGGGCAGACTACATTTGCAGCCGCAAAAAACATTTAAAACTAAAACTGACATTTAAAGAGACAGTGTACCTATGGCATGTCTTGGGTAAAGTCAGCCCAGATGCCGCAAGCAGCAGGCAAAGGCATGGAGGAGGTAATCAAGGCTTTGGCACAAGCCACCATGACCCAGCAGCAAGCTTCAGCATAGGCAAACCATCGCCATGAGTAAGCGATGGCTCAGCAGCAGCAAGCCCTGGCACAGGCTGTAGCTGCACAGCAGGAAAGCACACAGTTGCTAGCCACCCAGTTTATTACCCAGCAGGAGTCCACTCAAGCATGGGTGGCTGCCTTACAGGAGGCAGTACAGTGGCTGGCTCAGGGATGAGAGCAAGCAGTCGTAACCACTGGCAACCAAGTGTCTGTGAGGGCCAGCCATTTCTTACAAAAACTGACACCCAGTGATGACATAGAGGCGTTTCTCACTACCTTTGAGAGGATAGCGGAGAGAGAGGGGTGGCCCTGTGACCAATGGGCTGTCATTATCTCAGTTTCCTCACGGTGACCCACAAAGGCCTATTTTGACCTCCCAACTGAGCACATCAGCGACTATGAGTGTCTGAATGCAGAGATCCTGGCCGACCTGGGAGTGACCACAGTCATCCGGGCTCAGAGGGTGCATCGCTTGCGGTACAAGCCTGACCGACCACACAGGTCCCAAATGCACAAACTAGTTCAGCTGGTTAAAAAATGGCTGCAGCCAGAAAAGTTGTCAGGCCCTCAAATGGTGGAACGGGTGGTGATGGACTGGTACCTGCGGTCCATGCCAGATGACCTACAGCGCTGGGTAAGCCATGGAGAACCTGCAACCGCTGACCAGCTGGTTGAGTTGGTCGAAAGGTACACTGTGATGGAGGACCTGCTTGGGCCTGCCAAGTGTCGGGAACCCACATCAAGGGAAACCAGACCAGCCACAGCATCTAGGAGAGAAGCCCTGCCAGACATTGGAACCCGCAGACCTGCATCATCTTCCGCAGAACCACAAAGGATGGTTCCTGGCCTCAAGGAAGGGGGACCTACAGTGTTGGCTATGTCGGTCCTAGGGGCATACCCAGGCTCAATGCCCACTTCAGGAGGAGCCTATGGATTGCAGGACTGGTTGGAGAAGCTCCTTCTATGTGCAAAGAGTGTGTGCCACTCATCTTGATCTGGCTGCAGGATGGTTTAAGTGTGAAGTGTAGGTGAACCACCTTCCTACCAGGGCTCTACTGGACTCTGGTAGCATGGTAACACTTGTACATGCCAGAGTGATTCAGAGACTTGGCCCAGTAAGTAAGACTCTATGCGTAGTGTGTATTCATGGGGAAACCAGGGAGTACCCCCTGTTTCTGATGACTGTTTCCTATGGCCGTACCTCACTGACACAAGAGGTTGGGGTGGTAAGAAGTCTGGTACATGACATCATAGTGGGGACGGGACTGCCCTTTGTTTATTGAACTAACCAGGTACAGACAGGGCTGCCAGGACAGCCAGGAGAACTGGGGACACTGGGCCTTTTGAGGTCAAACCTTGAAGGGTCTGGTCTCGAACTACCCACAACACACACCCATAATATTGAGATGCCTGTCACTGATAATGATGTTGCAGAAAATACAAATGTAGTTGATAATGCTCATCTTTCAGGTCTCGAGGCCGAGTTGACCTCTGAGGGGGGACATCTCTCCGCTACAGGTCATGTTGGGGGAGGACAAAGAGGGATCTTCCCCATCGCAGACCTTTATTGAGGAGGATGAGGGGGAAACTTCCTCTAGGCTAGTGCACCCAGATTTGGGGGTGTCCAGGGGTGTGTTTGGCACAGCGCGGTTACAGGACCCTACTTTGGTGAATGCTCAGGAGCAGGTATCGGTTATTAATGGAGTCCCACAAGTGCCCGGTGCCGAACAAAGGTTTCCACACCTAGCAGTGAACGGGGACTTGCTGTACAGAGTAGCGGAAAGCAGAGGGGAAACTGTGGAGCAGTTGCTGGTTCCCCAGTCATATCGGCAGATGCTCCTTGATTTATCCCACAACGATGCATTGGGGGGACACCTGGGGGCTGAAAAAAACAGAAGTCAGGATAAATGACAGGTTTTACTGGCCAGGGGTAAAAGCTAAAGGTGAAAAGGTACTGTGCGTCCTGCCCCACTTGCCAGTTAACCCCCCTGGTGTCCCACTACAGAAACTCCCTGGTACCCCTGCCCATAATTGAGGTACCATTCGAATGGATAGCTATGGATCTGGTGGGGCCCTTAGTAAAGTCAGCCAGGGTACACCAATATATATTAGTAGTCCTGGATTACGCCACCAGGTATCCTGAAGCAGTCCCTTTAAGGAAAACATCCTCTAAGGCCATTGCCCGGGAGTTGTTTCAAATGTTTTCATGAACTGGGTTCCCCAAGGAGATACTGACGGACCAGGGTACCTCTTTCATGTCGAAGGTGATGGCGGACTTGTGCAAGCTGTTTCAGATTAAGCAGTTGCTCCCTGCCCTGTTATTTGCCATCCGAGAGGTTCCACAAGCATCCACGGGCTTCTCTTTCTGTTTGACCTGGTATAAGGGCGAAGACCCCGTGGACTGCTGGATCTTGTGAAAGAAACCTGGAAAAGTGAGTCATTCCCACACAAAACGGTTGTTAGAGTGATGCCATTAGTGAGGGAGCATCTTCAGAAGGCCCAGGATGCCCAGAGGAGGGTGTGCAACTGGTCCGTTAACATCAGGCAGTTTCAAGTGGGGGACCAGGTGGCTGTTCTGATCCCCACAGTAGAGAGCAAATTTTTTGCCAAATGGCAGGGTCCATTTGAGGTGGTGGAAAAAGTGGGTGAGGTGAACTACAGGGTGTACCAACCTGGGAAAAGGAAACCGTACCAAATGTATCACATCAATTTGTTAAAACCCTGGAGAGACCGAGAACAGGTGTCCGCTGTGGTAGGTGTCAATGCAGGGGACCCTGCCGGAGTTGACCTGGTGCAGGTTTCTGATACCCTCTCTAAGCCTCAAACCCAACAATCAAAGGAGTTTCTGCAAAGAAACCGAACAATTTTTTCAGGGTTACCAGGGCTCATATCACCAATTTCATTTAACATGACATTATAACAGAACCCAATGTAAAGGTTAGACTAAAACCCTTGACGTCATTGAAGAATCGCAGCAGAGTGAATGGTCAAGTCCAATAGTTTTGGTACTGAAACCCAACGGCACCCTGCATTTCTGTAATGACTTTAGGAAACCTAATGAAGTGTCCAAATTTGATGCCTAGGCGATGCCCTGGGTAGACGAGTTAATTGAGAGGTTGAGTCCCGCCAAATACATCACCACATTGGACCTCAGGAAAGGGTACTGACACATTCCCCTCACCAAGGAAACCAGAGAGAAAAACACTTTTTCCATTCCCGAAGGCCACTTCCAGTATAAGCAGATGCCATTTGACTTACACTCTGCCCCTGCCGCAGGGCAATGGAGCAATGGACAAAGAGCAATGGACAAAACATTAAGCCCACATCGACAATAGACCTCTATCTACCTGGACGATATTGTCATTTTTAGCACTGATTGGGAGTCCCATCTTTCCCGGGTTCAGGCAGTCATAGATTCTCTGAGAAAAGCAGGATTCACAATTAATCCTGAGAAATGTGCAGTTGGGATGGAGGAGGCCAAGTACCTAGGGTACATTGTAGGTAGGGGGCTAGTGAAACCTCAGTTAAATAAGGTAGAAGCCATACAAAATTGGCCCCGTCCCCTAACCAAAAAGCAGGTAAGAGCATTTGTGGGCATAGTCGGTTACTACCGAAGGTTTGTCCCCAACTTTGCCACCATCGCTGCACCATTGACTGACCTAACAAAGGGCAGGAAGTCAGTGATCATCAAATGGAATATGGGTGCTGAAGAAGCCTTTCAGTAGCTTAAGGTAGCATTGTGCCAGCATCCAGTGCTTGTGACTTCTGATTTTGCGAGAGAGATTGTGGTGCAGACAGATGACTCAAGTGAGGGCTTGGGGCAGGGTTGTCTCAAGAGGTCAATGGGGAAGAGCACCCCATAATTTTTCTGATTAGGAAGCTGATGACAGCAGAGAAAAACTACTCTGTGGTAGAGAGGGAGTATTTTGCCATCAAAAGGTAGGAGGTTTCGCCTGGTGTCTGACCATGCTCCATTAACCTGGATGAGGCAAAAAAGCACACCAATGCCAGGGTGAAAAGGTGGTTCCTGTCTCTCCAGGAGTTTAACTGTAAGGTACAGCACAGACCCGTGAGACAACATCAAACACTCCCAAGTCCATTGTGTGGTGGCGAATGGTGCCTCCAACACCGCGTTAGTGTTCAGAGGGTCACCCAGAATGGGTAAGGAATTCCGGGAGTAGAGTCAGTCAGTCAGGAGAGGACTGACTCACAGTCCTCTCTATCTTAATAGAGCGTTATTTGGGACCCGGAATTTGGGAGGCTCTGACGTGATATTCGTGTGGGAAAGAGCTTCCACCCTTGACCACAGGGATTCAGCACACAGGGGGTAAAGGCCTCCAGGAAACAGCTCATAAAAGATAGGAAGTAGTGAAGAGGTGGTGGTGAGGAGGAGTAAGTGATTGCACCTGTCGTGATGAGCTATGTATCTGTTTGGAGCTGCTAAAGATTCAACAAGGACCCTGGGGTGAAGACCCAACCACAAACTGTATGTGCCTTTTCTTTAATTTTATTTGTGCTGAAGATAAGCAGACTTTATTTTATGCTGAAGATAAGCAGACTTTGTTTTATATTTTTGTGCTGTGTGCTGAATGAAGCTTTATTTTTGATTTTCTTACAAATAAAAGCCTTTTTCTTTAAAGTTTAAACGGTTTATGCACTTGGTCCCGTGGAGCTATTATCCCCCAAACTTTACAATAGGTACACAATCTCTTTCTTCAAAGTAGCCAAGCTCATATGGAGAGATCCAACACATTTTGAACACTTGTTCTCTTTAGGGGTATATATGGTACATTATACAATATAAGGACTACAACCGACATTGGCCATGTAGATCACACCAAATCCCCGGACCCTGGATGATAGTCACAAGGGCTGCTGATAAAGTCACTGGTTGAATTCAAAACATGTCTCCAGTCCATCAGTGTTCTAGGGGTCTCTCTGTCATATAGGAACAAATTAGAATTCTGTCAGACTGGAGACATCTAATTACTGACATGGCATCTTAGTATTGTATATGGGGACCATATGTGGATTTATCAATTTAGAAGGTATCACAATAGTGGGATCTTCCAACTATCGTCTCATATCCATTGCCACATTGACATAGAAATCATCAAGATTTCTCAGCTGATAAAATAAAGCAGTTGGTTAGAGAGGATGGATCTGGTGGTGTATGGGTAACTTCAGACAATGATATTGGGTGTAGAAGAATTATAATAAAAAGACAGAAATACTTGCAAATTGTATATTCTGTTTGATTGAGACAGCTCATGAATCACAAATGACACAAAGCTATTTTCCTGCAAGTTCTGCAAGTTCATACCTTCCTTCTTTATAGTAATAGTCAGGACACTACTTGCACAGGGGTGAATAACCAATGTTTGATTGTACCCCTGGCTATTCTATAGACTCATTAAGCCTCTGGAAAATATCTTTCATCACCTTGTCAGAGATTTTAGCAACTCTAAATTCCTTCAAAATCTCAAACTTAACCTGTCTGGGTCATAGTAAAATCTGAAGACTCAAACTGTACACAATCAGTCCAACAGAATTATGTGATGTGTCAGTTTGCTTTACTGTGACCTGAAATTAAGAATCAGTTTCTTAGCGGGCATTGACTGGGACTATGTTGGAAGTCTTTCCCTGCTCTCATATGATAACCTGAAAGGAAACATTGTTTTGGGAAACTCTAGAGTTTTGGTACAGCAAATTAGAGCCGGTGATCTGTGTTTGATCTGATTTTCAAAGTCTGCAAAGCATAACTCTGTATGAAGCCTGAGAAAGAGAACGTATACTAGGCATGCTTTGTCCTGATCTCTGTGGAGGTTACAGAGGGTCACTAATTGATTTTTAAATTTTGAGCTACTCTTAAATGGAATTATATATATATATATATATATATATATATATATATATATATATATATATATATATATATATATATATATATATATATATATATATATATATATATATATATAATGTAATGCAATATCTACAGTAAAACATTTCTATATCCATCACTCTTTTGTGTTCTGCTCAACAGAACATTCAGAGTATTTCCAACAGTGACAATTTGTGGCATGCTTGTCTTAATTCTAAAATTTGTAGCAAAGGCATCATCCACCTTAGAAATAACAATATAAAGGGTTCTTTTTGGCAAGGGAGTTTTTGTCTGCTTTTATTTCACACTTCCTTTATTACTGTATGAGAAATTCAGGGTTGTCCTGGCTTGTTTTTATGGCAGGCTGTGTTTGTTTTGCCGTCTTACACATCTTTTATCCACATGTAATTTTTTCTCCCTTCCTGCATCTTGTGAATGAGTATCATTCCCAGCAATTGTGGGTGAAGTGCAGGTAGCCACTGTAGTACTTACAGTTTTTAAATGGTAGCATGTTACATCTGTCTGGAGTTCAGCTTTAAAGCGAGATGGTTATGAGAAGCTTACGTAAGAATCTGAATTCTTAAATTATTATAATCAAGCATGCCTTGTTTACATTTATGTTTGCGCTTAGCTTTTGCTATTTTGTCAAGAAACAGCACTTTAGCTGGAGGGCCAGGGGCCAGTAGACATTTTCAAATTTTACATTTCCTGCCCTGTCAGCTGTATGGTATCAGAGAGATTTTTGAAGGGCTGTTTAAAGAATATAAAGGTGGAGAAATATTTAATAGATAGACAATTTCAGAGAATAGAAGCTGCTCTAATGAGGAGATTAGAAAGTCAGCAAAGAGACGTGGCAAAGACAATTTGGAGAGTACCTCTGCACAAGCTCAAAACTTTGTATGGTAGATTTGTAGTATGTTTTAAAAGTACAGCATAGAAACTTGATTTTTTTCTCAGGTTGATGGGGATACAGGGAATTGATATACAAAGAGAGGTAGTAGTGTAAAGCCGCATACACGCGACCCAACTTTTCAATGGACTAGGCCCGACGGTCTTCCCGACGGGCTTTCGGCAGATTTCCGATGGACTTTACAAACGAACGGACTTGGCCATACACAAGCACACCAAAATCCAAAGGATTCTAACATGATGACGTACGACTGGACTAGAATAAGGAAGTTCATAGCCAGTAGCCAATAGCTGTCCTAGCGTCGGTTTTCATCCGTCGGACTAGCATACAGACGAAAAACAGAAGAGATCAGAGCTGAGGACTGAACTATGGGGGAAAGTGTGGGAGAATAAAAGGCCCTGCTGAAGTTGATTCTGAAAGTGCAGTCTGATGCTAATAAACAATCATGGGAAGTATCTTCAATACCAAGGGTGCGCTTCAGTGTTAAAGGCAGGAAGCTTTTTTAGAAAGTACTTCTAAATTTGACCTTCGAAGGTGGGTTTCCTCGACAGTCAGTAAAGCAAAATAAGATATTCACTTTTTAACTACAATTTTGGAATGCAACTTTGAGTACATATGGTTCTGAACAGTGTGCATTGTCTTCGTCATATATTAAGTTATTCTACAATAATCTCACACCTTTTTTGGCACATTTCTACATCTTTTTGCTATTCTCAGCAAATAAAATTATGAGGCACAATGGGTGCTTTTGTTTCCTAAAAAAAAAGCAAACAGTTATCTTACATTGTCCAAAAAAAATAAAATAATAATCTATATGTACCCTATAGTATAGGTATGAATGGTGTTGACTATGCAAGTTATCTTTTTTCTTAAATGCAAAAAAAACTCACGAAGGATTAGCAGAGTTCCGGAACTCACAAAGCAGGCACTGTCCCTTAGGACACTTTACATAGACCCTGAAAACACAGTTTGCACAGCTGCTTTAGAAACTGAGAGTGTACTCTGAGCTGACCTGTGTTGACAGCCTCAAGCTTTCAATCTGAACCCTTCCAGATGTACTGTGCTGTGCTTGCCACAGTCCCTAACATATTTTCTCAACAGGTTAGTACAAAAAATAACTCCCCTAAATGATGTATACTCGAATAGGACTTTAATTGTTTTAGTTGAAATATACAATTTCTATTATCATTTTCTCTTACTCTTGGAATAGCATAGCATAAAGTTGCAACTATGCTATATATGTATTGGATGCAGGATAAACAAAGCTTTCTTATTAAGAACTCTGATCCTAAATAATCAATGCATTCCTGTAGTTCTCAGTTGCTAAAGTTTGAAGGGATTGTAATAGTTATGTAAATTAGTTGGCCTTCTAAACAAGTCTCACATCTTTACTATCCCCACTATTGACAGCAACACTTTGGTCCCCCTTACAATATGGCAATTTGAGAAGCAATGCCCATTCCCATTCCATAAATAATTTTTATTTCCTGTGTGTATGATTTTAGAAGCATGGGAATCCTATAACAAAAAAAGTAATTTGTGTTTTATCACTGAAATGTGTGACGATAGTGAGGTCTAATGATGCCCAAACTATGTGACGAAGATGGGGAGTGGTAGTAAACACAATTAGGGATGCGCCAAACGGATCCCTGTTCGGTTCACGAACCCCATTAAATTCAATGGAACCCGAACATCAAAAATCAAAAGTGCCCATTTTGAAGGCTTATATGTACGTAATTGGGCATACAATGGTTATTGTATGGTTATGGTTAATGGTTATAGGGGTCTGGGACCTGCCCTGGGGGAAATGTATCAAAAAAAATGTTTGTGAAAAACTTCATTTTTAAATGAGCAGTGAGTTTTTGATTTTTAAATTGAAAGCCTATAAATGAAAAATTCCTTCCAATATAGTGCCTGGGGGGTTTCCTTAGTCTACCTGTAAAATGGCAGATCTGTACCATGTCTACAATCTGGTGCAGCAATATTTGTATTTATAAAGCCAAAAAAAATGACATTTTCCCTGCAAGCTGCCTTTATTTTGCTCAGCAACAGCTGGGGAGCCAGTGTATATGATGAGGCCACAATGTAGTGCACTGGGAACAAGATTAGAGATTGTATTGAAACCTATACCAAAAACATTCTTCCAGATGAAATGATTGAACACCCTCAAAGCTAGGCAGCCTCGAAGTCCTGCAGAGGTTCCACATCCCAAAAAGAAAAGACTTAATCAGTGACATCGGCATCAGGGGCTTCATAGCTGGTAATCCAGGACTGATTCATTTTTATAAAAGTCAAACGGTCCACGGAGTCTGTACACAGACACGTTATATGATCAGTAATGAAACCTCCTGCAGCACTGAATGCCCGTTCTGAAAGCATGCTGGATGCAGGGAAGCCCAGCAACTCAAAAGCATACTGGGCAAGTTCTGGCCAGTGGTCTATTCTCATGACCCAGTAAGTCAGTGGATCATCAGCTGGAAAGCTCTCTATCTTTGTTTTGGCACTGAGGTAATCGTCCACCATGTGATGCAGATGAAGCCGATGGGATGTGAAAGCTGACAGCCCCAGGTGGCGAGGACTAAAAAAAATCCGAAATGCCTCACTTAGGCGAACGCTTTCTCTAACTCTCCCCTCTTGACCAACAGAAGACTCAAAACAATGTTTAATAAGATCCTCTTTAACGTGTCCTCAAGAGATTTTACCTTCTGCACTCTCTGTGGGGATGGGATGAGTTCTGAGACCTTACTCTTATAACGGTGGTCAAGGAGGGTTTCCAGCCAGTAATCATCCTTCTCCTTTATGCCACGTATTCTTGGGTCCTTTTGCAGGCAATGCACCTCAAATTTGCAGAGCCTTGAGAAGCAGACTTCTCGGGGTCACTCAGGATGACAGCATCTGGAACTTCCTCCTCCCAGCCACATACTACTCCCAAGGGTCCTGGGGTTGGAAAACCATCGCTTACAGATTGACGCATGTCTTCTTCTTCTTCGAAGCCTATGAAAGTGCCAGTATTCTCTTCCTCATCCTCCTCCCCTCTCTCCTCCTGTGTGTTCTGTGAGATAGGAATGATGGTGTCTGGATAAAGTGGGCCTTGAGAGGAAAGGCAGTCCTCCTCTTCCTCCTGCTGCTCTGCCTCCAGTGCTCTGTCCATAATGCCACGCAGAGTCTGCTCCAGCAGGAACACAATTAAAATTTTCTGACAACAAAATCCGATTGTTTAAATTCCGATCTTGTGTAGACAATTCCGATCACAAAGTGCCACGCATGCTCAGAATAAATTATGAGACGAAAGCTATTGGCTACTGGCCTCTTTATAGTCCCATCATATGTGTTGTACGTCATCTCGTTCTGAACGATCGGATTTTCCGAACAACTTTGTGCGACCATGTGTATGCAAGACAAGTTTGGGCCAAAATCCATCTGAAAAAATCTGATGGATTTTGTCATCAGAATGTCCGACCGTGTGTACAGGGCATAAGTGTGCTGGGGCTTAGACTGTTGTTGTTTGAGCTGGACAATCAATGCATAGTGTTAGGCTAGGATAGTGTAAATGTCTCAAAATTGTATGTTTCCCAGAAATGATACGTTTTTGTGAAGTTATCTCTTATGTAACTTGCAGCTGTAAGGGAACAACTTCTTGGTTTCAGAAAATAATTTCTGCCCTTGTATTGGGATATAGTGGGTGTTAGCAGTACCCAGGTTTTCAAAAATCATTAACGATAGCACGGAAATGCAAATTCTTTTTTTGGTAATGCAACTCAGAGTCAAGAATCTCTCTCCACTATTGCTTCCCCACTCGTTACGCTAAGCCTGATGAGTTAACATTGGAACATTTTGTTAGGACCAACTGTGCTTGTGCATCCAGAAAAATTACTATCAATTATACAATTTTTAACTGGCATAGAAAACAACCTATGAAGCGTATAACAGATTACCTTTAAAACATTTTTAATTCCAGTTTACAGGTGTCCGTTTATGAAGCTTCATTCTCCGGCATTCTCAGAGGAGACCTTTCTCCTCTGTGTGCCAGTTTATGAAGCAGAGTAGATCGCTTCACCTTTGAAGGAGTGAAGCGATCTACAAACGCTTACAACAGTGGAGAACGGCCCTTGATACTGGAATCTCGTGAGACTTTACAAGATTACAGCACCAGAAATTAAAGCGGTTCTGCACTCATAATAATACATTTGCCCATTCTGTTGCCTCTAGACCGTACATTTGATAATGCCACATTTTTTTTTCTTTTTTATTAATCTACGCGAGATTTCGGCTGTAATAGCCGAAATCACGCGAGATTTCGGGTGTATTAGCCGAAATCTCGCGAGATTCCGGGTGCATTAGCCGCAATGTCTCCTGGGATTACTTGGACGAGATCCCAGGAGACAGTGCGGGCTTCAGCAGGAAATGATGCTGATCCCCGCAAGAGACCGCCCATCGCCGCAGGGAAGGAAAATAAAAAGCTACGAATTACAAAAGGTAGATTAATAAAAAAAAAAAACATGTGGCATTATCAAATGTACGGTCTAGAGGCAACAGAATGGGCAAATGTATTATTATGAGTGCAGAACCGCTTTAATTGAAACACCGAGATGTCAGTTTATTAAGCAGTGATAAATTACAGACGGCGTGGTTAATGTTAAAAAAATAACGAGTCCCCCTACATTATTTATATATATATATATATATATATATATATATATATATATATATATACACATACACACACACATATGACAGGGGGATATGGTTACAGTGTTGGGGGGGGGGTCTGAAAAGGTATAAGGAAGTTAAAAATCTTTCTCTTTCCCCCTCAGATCCCCTGAGATTCTCCCTTCACTCCCCGATTTTCCACCTCTGAGCTGGTGAATCGGTGAGTGTGAATTCTGACACAGATTGCCAGTGAATCACTGAAATCGCAGCTTCATAAACTGCCCGTTACTGTGTCAGTCAATGAGGATTCTCAGTGTGCGGAGATCATCGGTGGGAGAATAGGATCAAACACTTCTCCCTAGATTATCTCTGTTTTCTAAACCGTTTATGGACTGTGATCATTGGCGATCCTCGTCATCACCACTGATAACTGCTTCATAAACGCACACCTTAGTATTAAAAAAACTTAGTAGCAAGGCCATGGATAAGATGGTGTACTGGACGATTTCACAATATCAAACAATTTTCACAACCTTCAGTCACTTATTCCAAATTCACATTTTTTTAAATTAAAATGTAAAAGTACAAAGTGAATATAGTATCAAAGCTTTTTAAAACTATGGTATACACAGTAGAAGCGGGTGAAGAATATCTAGTGTTCGCTGTGAAATAGTGTTTTCTCCAAAAATTGCACAGTCACTATTTTTTCAAATAATGATTCCTGAATAAACACTGGAAGAGTCTAGGGATTCAACTGTTCGTTTATAGTGTGATTCTGGCAGGCTGACAGGAAACATGTATCTGGGAGTTGTCAAAGGGTTTGCATATACAATATATCGTTTTCTAGCTATTTGCATTGATAAAAAAATACATTTTTAAAGATAACGCACACAGAAACAATATGCAAGCCCAGGATGCTCATGTCTATTATATAATAAAATAATCATGTACAGTATATACAGTATATATATATATATATATATATATATATATAAAACTGTACAGTTTATCAACTTGCTGACCAGGCCTTTTGCTGACACTTGTTGTTTACAATCAAAATCTGTAATTTTTGCTAGAAAATTACTTAGAACACATTTTTTTTTGCAGAGACTCTAGAGAACAAAATGGTGCTTGTTGCAATTTTTTTTGTCAGGCGGTTTTTCCTCAGAAATTTTTCAAACTCAATTTCTTGGGAAATAAATACATTTTAATGAATTAAAAAAAATATATATATACACCTCATTTGGTATAATAAGAAAGATGATGTTATGCCGAGTAAATAGATACCTAAGATGTCATGCTTTAAAATTGCGCATGCTTATGGACTGGCGCCAAACAACGGTACTTAAAAATCTCCCTAGGCAACACTTTAAATTTTTCTGCAGGTTACCAGTTTAGAGTTACAGAGGAGGTCTAGTGCTAGAATAATTGCTCTTGCTTAGACGTTCATGGTGAAACCTCACATGGGTGGTGCGAACACCGTTTACATATGTGTGCATTCACCACTGCGCATGAGCACGCAGGGACATGGGCGCTTTAAAAAATATTTAATTTTTTAATTTATTTCATTACACTTTTTACATTTTTGCACTGCCCCGTTTATATCTTATTGATATTGCAAGGAATGTAAGCACGCCCCTTACAATAACAATACAGAACAACAGGTCCTCTTTATAGAGAGATTAGGGGTCTAAAAGGCAAGTGGATAAGTATGTATGTGTATATATATATATATATATATATATATATATATATATATATATATACACATATATACACAGTGCCTTGAAAAAGTATTCATATCCCTTGAAATTTTCTACATTTCCACATGTTACAACCAAAAATTTAGTTGTATTTTATTGCGATTTTATGTGATTGACCAATACAAAGTGGCACATAATTGTGAAGTGGCACTTTGTGTTGGTCTATCACATAAAATCCCAATAACATACATTTACATTTTTGATTGTAACATGACAAAATGTGGGAAATTTCAAGGGGTATGAATACTTTTTCAAGGCACTGTATATGTATACTGTATATATGTAATGTTTGGAGGTCCAGTTGCATTTCAGATTTGAAACTACTAAGGAGGGACAAAAGTACAGAGTAGAAAGGCTGACTCTGAGTTGCAGAGTTGGAAACTAATAGGGAGAGACTAAACAAAAAATTAGATAGGCTGACTCTGAGTTGTAGTGCCACACCACAGTTCTGTTGGTGGGAAGCTCCATTCCAGGCTAGTTGGACCACCATTGGATCTCCCTATGACCACTGATTCTGAGTCTTCAGATCTTCAGGCAGCCACCACATCATTTTTAGAGGCCCCTGCAACTGGACTTTGCTGCATCATTCATCTGGAGGTATCTCTATTAATAACTATATTATAATTACTTTGTTTAGATTACTAGTTAATTTCCTAGAAAAGGAATCCCCTCTTTTCAAAGGCTTTCCAAGGTGAAGGCACTGTTAACTTTATTATCAAACCCACTCTTCCACTTAGCAAAGATTCTGGTTCTAGTGTTTACCTACAGGTTTAGTACGATATCCTATTTGGGGAGGGCCATTTGTCATAACCCCCCCCCCCCCACGCACCCCACCCCCTTATGGTATAGTAAAATGCTATGCTTAGGGGAGCACCACCTGAAGCCTGAAGCACTTTATATTTATCTGAATGTCACTAATAGCACTTCCAATTCACTGGGTATAAATGGGAATACATAGGGAGGGTGAATCAGAGTCCTCCTATAGCCCCGTACACACGAGCGGACTTTTCAACATCCAAAGTCTGACGGAATGATTCCGGCAGACTATTCGATCGTGTGTGGGCTGCAACGGACTTTTGATTCGCAAAAGTCTGACAGACTTTAGAAATGGAACATGCTTCAAATTTTTCCGCCAGAACTCTGCCGGACCCAGTTCCTACCGAAAAATTTGCTCGTGTGTATGCTATTCCGACGGACTAAAACCGACGCTAGGGCAGCTATTGGCTACTGGCTATGAACTTCCTTATTCGAGTCCAGTCGTACGTCATCACGTTCGAATCCGTCGGAGTTTGGTGTGATTGTGTGTGGCCAAGTCCGCTCATTCGGAAAGTCCGTCAGAACTCTGTCAGAACTCCGGCAGAACTCCTTCGGAAGTCTGTCGGACATAAGTCTGGTCGTGTGTACGCGGCATAACAGGTACACAGCAATAAAAATCTGACAGTTGGTCTAATTCTTCCCTATTCTATCCAAAATTACAAAAACAGTTCTAGCTAGAGCTACATTTTAAATACGTTTGAAAATGCAATAAGTAGTTTATAATAATTTTATACATTGTGTTTTTTTATTCTCCTAATTGTAAGAAAAGAAACCACACCATAAATGTCAACTGATGCCCACACTCGCTGCCAAATATTTGCATAAACATTTTTGTGGATGTATTTTCCCACAAGTTATACTGATATGTACAGCTGCGGAATGAAATTCTTTACATTGTCTTGCCAACATTTTATCAGCCATAGCCTTCTAGACCACCTTGCTGGAAGGTGGGGATTGTAATTGGCTAATTTTGCTTACTCTTGAAAAGAAAAAGAGCTATTTGTACCAGTTGCGTATATACAGAGCAGAGTAATATATACAGAACAAACTATACTAAGAGCTCGACATAAATTCTGATTTGTGGAAGAAATATGAAACAAACCTGACTTTAAACATTCCCACCAGATATAAGACATTTCTAACAGCAGCAATGCAATGCTCTGCCAATGTAACTTACTGTAGATTAGTCCAATAGATATAATAATTTAAAGCTTGGTAATACATGATGCTGTTTTGAGAATAATTTACTAAACCGTATGTGTGTATGCCATTGCAGTGATGATTCCACATAGCACGCTGAACAAGCCTATTGTATTCTTACAGTATTTACTATATGCCTGCCATGTGCACAATCACACATCTGTTGAGTACATGACAAACTCTCAAATGTGACTGTACTAAGGAGTGTACTTTCCAGCATCCACATGCATGCCAGCTAAATGGATTTATGCCTAACAGAAAAATGTGGTGTTCTATTTGATACAGTATCCATTAGCATTTTCGCATGAGAAATTCATAAAGGAAAAAGGCTTTCATAATGGAGCATACACACGGTCGGACTTCCCGACAACAAGCTCAAAACCAACATTTCCCGTCGGAAAATCCGACCGTGTGTTTTTTTTGACAGTGCTCCATATTAGCATTGATGTAGCAAGATTGTGGCATCACTACCACTCCTTTGCATCTCATATGATCAAAGAACGCTTTGCATTCATTGAGAATGATTTAATGCATTCTCTGAATTGGCAGCTGTCCCAAGAGAGCATCCCCCTGTGTTTTCTACATAGAAGGGAAGCCACTCTGCACAGCACCCAGAAGACCGCAGCTATCATTGTAGTAGCTCGGGCTACTACAGTGATTTACAGCCTCCACAGAGACCGATCAGGTATCACATATGCTTACTTACATTGTGCCAGCTTTAAAACAAATCTAAATTCCCTGATACCTACCTCCCTTCAATGGTTCAATGTCCCTCACCAGTGATAGTATCTTGTACCTAGCTTCTTCTGGGTGCCAGGTTCTGGCTGGTCTCATTGGCCAGGAGTTCAATCATTCTGGCACACAGGCGGCAGAAAGGCACGTACAGGCATATTAACATACCTGTATGCAGGCATGGACTGGCCATCGGGACTACCGGGAGTTTCCCGGTGGGCCGATGGCTCAGTGGGCCGGCTCCAGTGACAGCCTGTCACCTAGGGAGCACTGCTGCCTAGCTGGGAGGGTGCAGGCCAGCCCGGATCAGTTTGCCAGGCTGCGGGGCCGGCGCAGCTCTGCTGAAATAGTGCGGAGTGACTCTGACGGCCTGGAATGTCACTCACTGTGTGCGCCGTGCCGTGAGCCTAAGCATAATGTGCTCAGCCTCAATGTTCGGTGTGCGGGCTCCACGGCCTGTCCGGGCAGCGCTGTCTTTATGCACTATTCAGATTGGTGGTGAGTTGCCGCCGCCCGCCAATCACTGCAACCTCACTGGCACTGTGTGCCATGTCAGCCAATGAGGTGCTGAAGCACAGGCACGGCGCTCCGCTCGCCTCAACGTGACGTCATCCCCTCCTCCAGGCTCAGTCCAGTCCCACCCACGACAGATCAGAGGAGCCCCCGCAGTCCCTGGCTGTTTGGACTGCCCCACGCGGTGTGCGATTGCTGAAGAGCCCGAAAGAGGCAAAGCACAGGGCTCTGGAGAAGTGAGGGCACATCCTTTACTGTTCTGCCCAAATTATAGGGTGGGTGATCCCATATTTCAACCTCAACAGGCTAATAGCTATTCTACACAGATTTTGTCTTCATCTTCACCCCATGTCCTCTTCATCCCCCAGTCATCTTCATCCCCCATGTCATCTTCATCCCCCCATGTCATCTTCATCCCCATGTCAGCCTCCTACCACTCCATCCCCCCATCATCTTCATCTCCCATGTCATCTTCATCCCCCATGTCATCTTCATCCCCCCATGTCATCTTCATCCCCCATGTCATCTTCATCCCCTCTGTCATCTTCATCCCTATGTCATCTTCATCCCCATGTCATCTTTATCCCCCAGTCATCTTCATCCCCCCGATTCATCTTCATCCCCCCATGTCCTCTTCATCCCCCAGTCATCTTCATCCCCCATGTCATCTTCATCCCCCCATGTCATCTTCATCCCCCCATGTCATCGTCATCCCCATGTCATCTTCATCCCCCAGTCATCTTCATCCCCCAGTCATCTTCATCCCCATGTCATCTTCATCCCCATGTCATCTTCATCCCCCCATGTCATCTTCATCCCCCAGTCATCTTCATCCCCCAGTCATCTTCATCCCCCCATGTCATCTTCATCCCCTTTGTCATCTTCATCCCCATGTCATCTTCATCCCCATGTCATCTTCATCCCCCCATGTCATCTTCATCCCCAGTCATCTTCATCCCCCCATGTCATCTTCATCCCCCCATGTCATCTTCATCCCCCATGTCATCTTCATCCCCTCTGTCATCTTCATCCCCCAGTCATCTTCATCCCCCAGTCATCTTCATCTCCATGTCAGCTTCATCCCCATGTCAGCCTCCTACCACTCCGCCTCCCCATCATCTTCATCCCCCATGTCATCTTCATCCCCCATGTCATCTTCATCCCCCATGTCATCTTCATCCCCCATGTCAGCTTCCTACCACTCCGCCCCATCATCTTCATCCTCCTGTCACCTTCACCCCCCTTGTCAGCTTCCTACCACTCTGCCCCATCATCTTCATCCCCCATGTCAGCTTCATCCCCCATGTCAGCTTCATCCCCCACGTCAGCTTCATCCCCCTTGTCATCGTCATCGCCCCTGTCAGCTTCCCACACTCCACTCCCGTCATCTCCATCCCCATTTCCAGCTTTCTACCACTCCACCTCCCTAAATTTACTGGTGTCACATATGATGAATGCAGGAACATTTTTTTTTTCTTCCAGTGACAACACGGACAGAAGGACATTTGTCCTTCCAGTGAAACCACCAATGCAGGGACTTTTTTGTTCTTTCAGTGAAACCATAGATACCCAAGTCCCTGCTCACCCATAGTACAGTGACTGGAATGTTTTTACCTATGTTTTTTTTTGCGCAATTGCATATAGTTTATATACTGTGGGCCGGTCTGGATGAAGTCCAGGGCCAAATCTTTGTCCCAGTCCAGCCCTGCCTGTATGTTGCCCTTTAAGAAGCAGTTTGTGGGCGCGCATGCGCCATGAGTTCAGTGAGTGTGATTTCGGGCCCCGCGGACTTACGCGGGGATACCCTCGAGCGTCTCGCGGAAGCGAAGAACAGGGAAATGCTGATGTAAACCAAGCATTTCCCCGACCACCCCCGGGAGCTTGAGCACGCAGCCGTCACTGCCGCGGACTACAACTCCCAGAAACAATAGCGGTGGCTGGTGGCTGTCATGCAATGCCGATGTCACCTGGGCTAGCCAAGCTTACTTGCTCAGACAGACTCAGTCACAGTGAGTCATTCAAGCGGGTGCGGGGCGGACACTCAGACAGATAGCCGCGACGCCAGCTGGCCTCCATTCATTTATTACAGACAGTGCTTAACTTGGGGGGGGGGCAGATTGTAAAATTGTTAGGGTCGTGGTCCCCTCAGGCCCCACCCTGGTGACGGCCATGCAGTTCGGCCTAGCGACACTGATCACAGCTCCCTATAATCAGGAGCGGAGATCAGTGTCGTGTCACACATAGCCCCTCCCCCACAGTTATAATCACTCCCTAACACACACTTAACCCCTACAGTGCCACATAGAGGTTAATCCCTTCACTGCCAGTCACATTTACACAGTAATCAATGCATTTTTAATTGCACTGATCACTGTATAAATGTGAATGGCCCCAAAATATCTCCAAAAGTGTCCGATCTGTCCGCCATAATGTCACAGTCATGATAAAAATCGCTGATCGCCCGTCATTACTAGTAAAAAAAAATATTAATAAAAATGCCATAAAACTATCCCTTATTTTGAAGACGCTATAACTTTTGCGCAAACCAATCAATAAATGTTTATTTTACCAAAAATATGTAGAAGAATATGTATCGGCCTAAACTGAGGAAAAACTTTTTTAAATATATTTTTGGGGGATATTTATTATAGCAAAAAGTAAAAAAGAATGCGTTTATTCGTACAACTGTATTATTCGGTCATGCAATAGTTATCCCAAATTTTCTTTCAGTGGTATATATATATATATATATATATATATATATAAATAAATAAAGGAAAAAATACAAAAAAATTAGAAGAAAAAAACAAAACAGTTTTCCTTACTTTCTATTATAAAAACATATCAAACAAAAATATCTGGACTGTACAACACTTCCAGAGTTTCTGCTTTTTGGAAAGTAGACACCCCAGAATTAAAATGAAGAAACATGCTGGTATTTGGGTGGGTAAAACATGCAGCTTGGTAATAGATACAGTGCATTATCAATGTACAGATCATACAGAGAGGGAGGAGGAGGTAAAAGGGGTTAATGTACAGGTCACATACATTAGGGGGGAAGGGAAAAGATGGGATTAATGTACAGGATAAGGGAGGTGACAGCTTGATCACAGGCATTTAAAGGGCGCACTGGCCGCCCCTCTGTGTTTTTTCATACACCATTTATAAATGGCATTTCAGAAAACGAATGCCGCATACACACGACCGGACTTTCTGGCAGAAAATGTCTGACGTTCTTCCCGACGGAGTTATGACGGACTTTCGACTGAGTTACGACGGACTTCCGAACAAACGGACTTGCCCACACACGAACGGACTAAAGTCCATTTGAAAAGTCTCTTCATTTTGAACCTGATGACATACGACGGAACTAGAAAAGGAAGTTCAATAGCCAGTAGCCAATAGCTGCCTTCGCGTTGTATTTGGTCCGTCGGACCAGCATATAGACGAACGGTTTTCCCCAATAGGGATTGAGTCCGTCGGACAGATTTGAAACATATTCTATTTCTAGGACCGTCTGAATTTTTTTTTGAAAAATGATCGGA
This sequence comes from Lithobates pipiens, assembly GCF_037356315.1. Taxonomy (NCBI): domain Eukaryota; kingdom Metazoa; phylum Chordata; class Amphibia; order Anura; family Ranidae; genus Lithobates; species Lithobates pipiens. The sequence goes on along the minus strand of NW_027507790.1, from coordinate 77,838,836 downwards.
TTATCCCACACATGATCGGAATATCCGACGGACTGATTCCATCTGACCTATTCTGGCAGAAAGTCCGGTTGTGTGTACGCGGCATAAGTCCACCACACTTCTTTTTTTTTCAGCTTTTTTTTTATTACAATGAAGTGTTGTTAGTTAGAGGTAGAAAATATTTGAAGAAAAATATTGTATTGACAATATTTAAAGATGGACTTCCACAAGATGCTGTCAGGGTTCTTTCTATCAGGACGGCAGGTGCACTGTAATATAACCATCAGACACGTGAGAGTTGAGGCCTGTACACACGATTCAAATATCATAAGGAAAATCTGCCGATTTTCGGATTGTTAGTACAGTGCTTTCGACAGCCGATTCAGTTTTTTTGTCCGACAAAGCCTTGATGTGCAAACTATAACATTTTTGTCGGATGTGAACTCAACGTCCAACTTTGGTTTCATTAGTACTGTTGTCATACAAAAAAAATTGTAAGCGCAAGACTATGCATGCTCAGAAACAAAAGAATACATAAAACTATTCAACACATTACATCACTTCTGACAATGTATTCTGTCGTATGATAATTTTTCATATGGTGAGTAACCTCTTCCCTTTCGACATCAGACTAGCATGCAACAAAAAACTGACAAATGGTCATCCGAAAATCTGATCGAGTGTACAGAGCTTAAGTTTGACTCTCAAACTCTTAAATGTCTGCTGTCGATATGGCAGCAAAATCTCATTGCTGTTTGATATCATAATATGGCACCAAGATCCTGCATCTGCATTGTAGTTGCAGTACAGAACAGCCACTACTGTGCCACTTACAGGAATTCGTTACCATATTGATGGCAGCCTTTCGGGAGTAGAGGAGTGAATCCAGTTCTTGCGTTCCTGATTTTTACTGCACATGTGTGGGGATCTAGCTCTCATGTACCTGATAAACTTCTGCTCACAACACTCTGCCACCCTCTGCTCACCACTCTACTGCATTTTAAAGTTTTGTCTATCACCACCATTCTGCCCACCCACCTACCCTTGCTCTTACCATTTTTCGCTGCCCATCTAATAACTCTGTAGCGATCACTCTAAACGCTCTGCCTCTCAGCCTCACCACTCTACCACCACTTCCGCTCTCACCACTCTGCCACCCTCATCCTCCCTAGGCTCCCTCCCCTACAACTCTATCACATGCCCATCCCTGCTCTTATCACTCATCCACCCAACACTGCCCCCACCACTACTACCCTGACACACCCCCTCTGTTCTACTGTCAACACTGCTTCAGCAATACTGCTGCCAGCACAATTGTCACCATTGCAGGTGCCACCACCTCGCTATCACCATCACTACCTGCTCTCACCATCACTGCTGCCAACATCCCCCCATCCTTAACCATTCACATTCTGGAACAGGCACTATATATAATCTTTTTTGTCAGTCAAATTTAATCTCAGTGACACCAGCCTGGTCCACTAGGCTGCAGTAAGTGCACATATGTTAGCACACATTGTATCAAACTATCCTTAGGCTGGTTTCACACTTATGCAAATTTTAATGTGTAATTCCTCCCATCCAATTCACATGACAGGCAGGAGATTGTGACCGGCACTCAATGAAGCTGATTCACACACATCCGGGGCGACTGCAGTCCGCCCTGGAAAAGTGTTCTGTGCGTCTATGGCTCCATTTCAGGCTCAACTTCAGGCAAAAATCTGGACCTGGTTTGCCCCTGAATGGAAAACAGGGATGCACTGGACCTCCTGCTGTAAACTGCAGCCACAGCTAGTGTGAACCTGGCCTAATTTATCATTACAGACCAAAAATATTTCGTGCAGCATTTATGAGCAGAGCAGATCACTGCAACACATGTGCATCTGGAATGTGTGTTAGAGTGCCATTCAGAATGAATGGTGCAGTATCACACCAATGCAATGCCCACTGGTGAGGCTGTAGGTGAAAGGCAACAGAATACACCACAGCCAGGATAGCCAATAGTACAATTTTTTAGCTTAATGCAGTAACTGAAGTACCAAAAATCATCTAACTCACATTTGTGATATAGAACAAGAGAAAGGGCATCTCCATACTTAGTAACTATAAGCTGTGTTGATAGCACCCTTTTTTACCCAACAAAAAATCAACTCTGTGATCAATAATTATATCCTAGTCAAAGACTGGATTCCGTTACCTTGTACCTATCCAACCTGAGACGCACATGTTACAGTTCAAAATAACTGTACTTTGCAGATTTGGGGAAGGGGGGGATCAGGTGAGATAATCTCCTGAACCTTGCAACTACTACCCATTGCTTAATAGATTTTGAGCCACCTCTAAATAAGGCCGCGTACACACGGGCGGATTGTCTGCCCAACTTAGTCTCAGCGGACAATCCGCTCGTGTGTGAGCTTCAGCGGACTTTTTCAGCGGACAGTCTGACGGACTTAGTCTTTCGGAATTTCCGTAATTTTGTCCGTCCAAACTTGGTTTCAGCGGACAGTCCGCTCGTGTGTGGGCTTCAGCAGACTTTTTCAGCGGACAGTCTGACGGACTTAGTCTTTCGGAATTTCCGTAATCTTGTCCGTCCAAACTTGGTTTCAGCGGACAGTCCGCTCGTGAGTAGGCAAGTTGGACGGACTAAGTATGGCGCATGCTCAGAAAGGATTTACACGCCGAAGGTTGCATTGCAGTGTATTGGACGTCGTATTTCTAGTCCCGTCGTACGTGCTGTACACGTCATCGCGCAAGCTTTCAGCAGACTGTCTGTTCATCGTGTGTGGTCAAGTCCGTTCATTCAAAAGTTGAACGGACTGTCTGTCGGATTGTCTGCCCAACTTAGTTGGGCAGACAATCCGCCCGTGTGTACGCGGCCTAAGGGTTCTTGCATGCATTGTCCTTACAGTGGCTTGCAAAAGTATTCACACCCTTGGCATTTTTCATGTTTTGTTGCCTCAGAACCTGGAATTAACATGGATTGTTTTAGGATTTGCATCATTTAATTTACAGAACATGCCCACAACTATTGTGAAGCAAACAACAAATAGGACAAAATAACAGAAAAAGTCAATGTGCATAACTATTCACTCCCCTAAAATCAATACTTTGTAGAGCCACCTTTTGCGGCTATCACAGCTCCAAGTCACTTTGGATGAGTCTCTATGAGCTTGCCACGTCTTAACACTGGGATTTTTGCCCATTCTTCCTTGCAAAACTGCTCCAGCTCCTTCAAGTTGGAGGGTTTGCGCTTGCGAATAGCAATCTTTAAGGCTGACCACAGATTTTCTATTGGATTGAGGTCTGGGCTTTGACTAGGCCACTCCAACACATTTACATTTTTCCCATTAAACCACCAAGTGTTGCTTTAGCAGTGTGTTTGAGGTCATTGTCCTGCTGGAAGGGGAACCTCCACCCTAGTCTCAAATCACACACAGAGTGTTACTGGTTTTGCTCAAGAATATACATGTATTTAGCACCATTCATCTTTCCCTCAACTCTGACCAGTTTTCCAGTCCTGACTGCTGAAAAACATCCCACAGCATGATGCTGCCACCACCATGTGAGGAAGGTGTTCTTTGGGTGATGGGGTGATGCCCCAGACATAGAATTTTCTTTGATGGCCAAAAATTTCACATTTAGTCTCATCAGGACAGTGCACCTTCCTCCATACATTTGGTAGTCTCCCACATGCCTCTTCACAAACTAAAAACTAGCCTTTCTTTTTTTTGCTGAAAGTAATAGCTTTCTTCTGGCTACACCATAAAGCCCAGCACTATGGAGTGTATGGCTTATTGTCATCCTATGTACAGATACTCCAGTCTCTGCTGTGGAACTCTGCAGGGTTACCTTAAGTCTCTGTGCTGCCTCTCTGATAAATGCCCTCCTTGCCCGGTCTATGAGTTTTGGTGTGTGGCCATCTCTTGGCAGGTTTGCTGTTGTGCCATGTTCTTTCCATTGGGTTGTGATAGATTTGATGGTGCTCCTAGGAATCATCAAAGATTTGGATATTTTTTATAACCTAACCCTGACTTTCTCTTCTCAACAACATTGTCCCTTACTTGTTTGGAGAGTTCCTTGGTCTTCATGGCAGTGTTTGGTTAGTGGTGCCTCTTGCTTAGGAGCAGCCTCTGGGGCCTTTAAAACAAGTGGGTATAAGCAATGAGAGATCATGTGACACTTAGATTGCACACAGGTGGATATCATTTCACTCATTATGTGACTTCTGAAGGTAATTGGTTGAACCAGAGCTTTTTATGGGCTTCGGAACAAAGGGGGTGAATACATATGCATGTGCCAATTATCAGTTTTTCATTTATGAAAATAGTTTTATGTATATATTTTTCTAGTTTTACTTCACCAACTTAGATTATTGTGTTCTGATCCATCACATATAATTCAGATTAAAAAAACATTGAACTAAAGGCTGTAATGTAACAAAATAGGTAAAAAAGCCAAGGGGTGTGAATACTTTTGCAAGGTACTGTATGTTAATGCCCTATAGCAGCCTTTCTCAACCTTTTCAACACAGAGGAACTCTTGAAATAGTTCTCCGGTCTCGAGGAACCCCTGCTAAAAATTAGAAATCTACAACTCATAGTACATTCGTGTGATGATCAGTGAGAAGAATGGTCCTTACAATTGTGGTCATTGGGAAGAATTACCCCCTTACAGATAGCTAAAAAGATCAATGGTGTCAGTGGGAACTTATCTGAGAGGCAGAAATTGCCCAATGCTCCAGGAACCCCTAGCAACCTCTGGAGGAACCCTAGGGTTGCATGGAACCCTGGTTGAGAATCACTGCCCTATAGTGCTTCCACCTAAAGGGGTCTTGGTGATAAAAGAGGGACTTCCCCTAGGCTATTCCCAGTCACCAGGCTAAATCACAGTTACTTGTTCTTGAAGGTATGTAGGGTGACACTTGAAAATAGTTTGAAAAGCTTTACCGGAACTTGTAGTAAGATAGGAAGAACAATGAGGTGGGAAAACCCAAAACTCAGAGTGCTCCTACAGCTCGCTGGCTAAATGTCACTTGATGTGTCACTTCACACACACAACTTGTTCAGCCACAACACAAGAGTTTCAGGTGTATATCTATACCTGTGATGCAGAGAGTCTCCCCTAATTGCACACATGGCCTCCAGGGCCCTCCAGGCCTGAGCTGAAGCCCTAGAGGCACACATTAGGCACACATGGTCTTTCCTCAGCAACCACCCTGAGTATTTGCACTCTCTAGAAAAGATGTGGTAAAAAGAACCCTTCCAGGAAATAGGCATCCTTTTTTTGTCAAAGTTGGGTCCAGCTCACTCTCTAGATAGGATAAGGAAAAAAGAACCCTCTCAAGAAAATCGTATCCGTTTTTTTTTTTTATTTGTCAAAGTTAGGTCCAACACACTGATGAAAAGTTTACCAGAGGTTGACCCGCTAAAAGAACAGACAAGACTTTCAGTTCCCACCCTGACACAAGACCCTGGAGCCTTCTTAACAGAGTAACTGTCAGGAGCTGTAATATAGATCATCCATGAGTGCAATGTTATGCAATACAGACTGTAAAAGTAAAACAAAACACACCAAAGAAAAAAAAAAGCCAAACTGATCCTTCATTCACTGACCTAATTAAAGAAAATTTGCCATATTTAAATGCCGCATCTTAACCCAGGTATGTGCCCATTTAATTTATAAATAACTTTATTGCATAATTATTGCCTCACTTTATGGCTTGTCAGTGCAAGCCAGTCAGCTCTCACTACTACATTTACATTGCTACTTTTTCTTCATGAGTTTTAGTACAACAATTATAGAGCACATATTTTTATAGCTAGGGGACCTGACAGATACTATATATCCTCTTCTAATCTTTTTGTTCTGCCACATTTTGGTATTTTCTTCAATCAGCAAAGGTCTTTCGAGGTCTTGAAGCTTTATGTTCAGAAACATCTAGGAAAACTTTTCATGTCGGTCCAATAAAATCTATAACAACTGCAAAGGAATCAAATTTCCGCTAAAGTCATTAAGTCTTGTGCGCCTCTGCTCTACAGGAACCAGTTATTGAAAATGGTATAGTATTACAATACCAGGTGTCAAAGCTGCAGGCTTCTGATGTTTCTCAGGAGTCAAACCATCTTAAAATTAGTGGCACTAGAGTAATAGGCAAAAAATATATACAATGCATTTGTTTTTTTTTGTTTTTTTTGTATATATTTTTTGAGAAAGAGGAATTGAAACTGTCTTGTAATTATATTGCAAACATGTATGGTTCTGTGGAAGTCATACTAAGCCCCCATTTACACTTAACTATTTTTTAGCTTGTTTCCCTATGCCTGACTAAATCTGACTACGCTCAATATACAGAATGCCATTCTTTCTAATTGGCCCTATTCACATTTTCTGCTCACCCATTGCTGCTATGCTCCTATGCACTACACTCGAAAAGGTAAATTAGCTTTTTTCTGAGTGCATTCAGAAGTTTTCCCCCCATAAACGTCAAAGGGTGCACCTGTAGGAGCATGACACATACATTTTTCAGAGTTTTTTGGTTTCCAGTAAGCCCTTGTACACACGGTCAGACATTCCAACAGAAAATGTCCGATCAGACCGCGTTGTCGGATAATCCGACCGTGTGGGCTCCATCGGACTTTTTCCATCGGAATGTCCAACCAACAAAGTTTGAGAGCTGGATATAAAATCTTCCAACAACATGATCCGATTGGACTTTGTCCGATAGTTTGTAGAGAATTCAGATCGGACAAAGTGCCACGCATGCTCAGATCAAATTACAAGACCAAAGCTATTGGCTACTAGCCTGAACGTAGTCCCGTCATAACAAAAGCACGTCATCACATTCCGAACGATTGGATTTTCTGACAACTTTGTCCGAAACTGGTGTTGCATACACACGGTCGGACAAATTTGTCAGAAAATCCAGAAAAAAATCAGACGGATTTTGTGGTTGGAATTTCCGACCGTGTGTACAAGGATTTATGCATGTGCAGTGACCATAATTTTTCTGCATTATAAAAACATTGGACTCTGCAAGGGTACACAGAAAACAATTGGTTTCTGTGTACCCAGTTCACATTAGAATGCAGACAGCATATGCAAAGTATTGCTGTATGGAAATTTGCAGCATGTCTGCAATTTATAAAATCTGCAGAATATACAATTTATAAAAACCCTCAGAATAGGTGCAGTTCTTTGTATATATTGTCTAAATTGCACAAAAATCATAATAAGCAATACAGGGTTAATTGTATCTTAATGTGTCTCAGTCAAATGAGATGTGAAGTTGGATGATGCAGGGCAAAGTGATAATGTCTCTGCAAAAAGCTCCCTTATCCCCCCTATGCTTGGCTTACCTGTACTCCCCCAGGGAAGCTGTAACATCACTCTCCTGGTCATATGAATGCCTAGCTTTTGTACGTTACACCAAAGCTCGCATCACTGGAAGTGCTGGGTATTGTTGATGGCCGCAGAAGAAGAGGCAGCAGAAAATGTTTGCTGGTAAGGTGAGCATTAGGGGGTCGTAGGCCCATTGCATAGACACTGTCACTTTGCCATGCATTGGCAAGGGGACAGTGTCTCTCTAAAGGACATCTCTGCCTTTGGTACAACCTTTCCATCAATTCCTACCATCTCTTATGCTGCATACACATGCTTGGACTCTGCGGCAGAACAGGTCAGACGGAATAATTCAATCGGATATTCTGATCGTGTGTGGGCTTCAGCTGACTTTTTCTTTCAAAAATTCTGACGGACCTAGAAATATAACATGTTTTAAATCTTTCCGACTGAATTAATTCCTATGGAGAAAACCATTCATCTGTATGCAATTCTGACAGACCAAAAACGAAGCAAGGGCAGCTATTGGCTACTGGCTATTTAACTTCCTTTTTCTAGTCCCATCATACGTGTTGTACGTCACCGCTTTGTAAACGATCGGACTTTGGTGTGATCGTGTGTACGCAAGTCCGTTTCAGTGGAACTCCACCGAAACTCCATCAGAAAGACCGTCAGAGTTTATTCTGACGGAAAAACCGGTCGTGTGTACGTGGCATTAGGTGTAGCCTACCAGCTCTAATAATTGATACAGCAAGTTTTTCTGCCCAAAGCCACAAAAGCTTTTCTTAGAAAAATGTCTCGTTCAGAACTTGCTTTTTTCAGCATGTATGCTGCAGCCACATTCATTACTGTGGGGAATCCATATTTATGACAGTTTTCTCTGGTTTAGCACAGAACAGCCTATCTATAGAAATGATTATTGCTGGCCGCACAGCAAAGATCACTGGATCAAGGAGGAACACAAGTATTTAATCTGATGAACAGAACTCAGGGGGAAGTGATTGTGTACATAACCCAAACAGTTGCTGGTCACTTAGTAGTCCGTGATTTTTTTTAATAACATAACATTGTTCTTTAACCACTTCAGCCCCAGAAGAATTTACCTCCTTCCTGACCAGATCACTTTTTGCGATATGGCACTTTAACTGAAAATCGCACTGTTATTGCACCCAAACAAAATTGACGTCTTTTTTTTACCACAATTAGAGCTTTCTTTGCTGGTATTTGATCACCTCTGCGTTTTTTTATTTTTTGTGCTATAAACAAAAAAAGAGCAACAATAGTGGTTAATGTAAGCTTAGACAATATGTTAGCAGTCTATATTCCGTGTACAAAAATGCACATGTCATTTAAATTTTTCTCCATTACAGTGTGCTAACTCAAATTCTCTTACAGTGTGTGTACTAAACTTAAAGAAGATTAAGGTACAAGCGTACATACTCATCCCCACTAGCTCAAATGACCACTGATCGCTCAATTCTCAGTCTGTTTAATTAGTCACTGCTCTCCGGTCTGCTCCTTCAGCGCTCACTGCAGTGTTGGGCTGGAAATAAGGGCTGGTGCGGCTGGGTTTGACTCTCAGCTGCATGCTAAGAGCCAGAGCCAGTTGTCAATCAAGCAGCTGGGTGGATCCCAACAATATGGTCGGGACCCTTTCAGAGACTGGAGAGGCTCTGTGACGTCAGCCAACAGCCAGCTTTAACCTCCTATCAGTTGATTCTGGGTCACAGGAAAGCAAAAGTAAGTGCACTTCTGTGACCCACAAGAGCAGTACAATCCCAATTCCAAAAAAGTTGTGATTCGGTGCAAAATATATCTAAAAACAGAATGCAATGATTGGAAAATCTTCTAAACCCATAGTTTATTCTCAATAGACCATAGAAAACATATCAAATGTTTAAACTGAGAAAATGTACCATTTTAAGAAAAAGAATTTGGGACAGGGCCATGTTTACCTCAATGTAGCATCATCTTTTCTTTTAACAACTCTCTGTAAACATCTGGAAACGAACTGAGAAGACCAATTGCTTGAGTTTTTGGAGAGGAATGTTGTCTCATTCGTGCCTGATATAGGATTCTAATTGCTCGACTGTTCTAGCTCTTCTTTGTCATATTTTTCATTTCAGGATGAACCGAATATTTTCAATTGGTGAAAGATCTGGACTGCATGCAGGTCAGTTAAGCACCTGGACTTTTTTTTACTTTGAAGCCATGCTGTTGTTCTAGATGCAGTATACATTTTAGCATTGTCCTGCTGAAATTTGCAAGGCCTTTCCTGAAAAAGACATCATCTGGATGGGTGTATATTCTGCTCTAAAATCTGGATATAAATTTCAGCATTGATGGTGCCTTTCCAAATGTGCAAGCTGTTCATTCCATACAGACTAATGCTGCCCCATGTCATCAGAGATGCAGGCTTTTGAACTGAGGGCTGATATCAAGCTGGAAGGTCACTCTCCACTTTAGTCCAGAGGACGCAGCACACATTGTTGACAAAAAGAATATCCAATTTCGATTCATCTGATCACTTTGCAAAAGACCATTTTAAATGAGCTTTGGCCCAAAGAATAAGGATGAGTTTCTGGATCATGGTCAAATATGGCTTCTTCTTTGCATGAGACGAGACATGTTGCTGCCATCAAATTACCCCTTTTTTTTAAATGGTACATTTTCTCATTTTAACCACTTCCCGACCAGCCGCCGTCATTATACTGCGGCAGGTCAACATGATTCCGTGTACCATCATAGCTGTATGTCGGCTCCTTTAAGGGGGATAGCAGGTGCGCCTGTGCCTGCTGCATTGCGGGGGTGCCGATGCTCATGGCCGGCATGCGCGATGACCGCTGGCCGTATGCAATTATGGGCACGAGAGGCAGAACAGGGACATGCATGGGTAAACACACAAATCCCTGTTTTGTGAGGAGAGGAGAGGCAGATTGTGAGATCTGGGGAGCTAGGAACCACGATCTGTCATCTCCTATAGTCAGTTCCCTCCCCCCACAGTTAGAACACACAGTCAGGAAACACAGTTAACCCCTTGATCACTGCCTGTGTTAACCCCTTCCCTGCCAGTGACATATACACAATAATCAGTGCGTTTTTCTAGCACTAATTGCTGTATAATTGTCAATGGTTTACAAAAAGTGTCCGACGTGTCCGCCATAATGTCGCAGTCCCGATAAAAATTGCAGATGGCCACCACTCCTAGTAAAAAAAAAAATGAAAAAATACGCTATAACTTTTGCGCAGACCAATCAATATACACTTATTGCGATTTTTATTACCAAAGATATCTAGAAGAATACATATTGGCTTAAACTGAGGAAAAAAATTGCTTTTTAAAAAAAAATTGGGGATATTTATTATAGCAAAAAGTACAAAATATTGTGTTTTTTCAAAATTGTCACTCTTTTTTTGTTTATAGCGCAAAAAAAAACGCAGGAATAATCAAGTACAACCGAATGAAAGCTCTATTTGTGGAAAAATAGGCATCTATTTTGATTGGGTGCAGTGTTGCACAACCGCGCAATTGTCAATTAAAGCGGCGCAGTGCCGAATAGCAAAAAATGGCCTGGTCATTGAGCAGCCAAATCTTCCGGTGCTGAAGTGGATAAACATCTGTGTGTTTTCTCTTTTCTATTGTGAAAAAAATATGGGTTTATGAGATTTGCAAATCATTGCATTCTGTTTTTATCTAGATTTTACACATCGTCCCAACTTCTTTGGAATTGAAGTTGAATGACCAAAAAAGCTTTGGCCATACTTCACTTCTAATAAAAAACTTTTTTCGCCTGAGCATATGCATGTGGCTGTGGCATGTGGCAAGTAGCTATAATAACTTTGCTTACTTTATATTTTGGAATAATAAATATTTCTTACATTAATTATTCTGAGATCACACATATTTAGAAATAATTGAATTGATGATCAATTTGTGGCAGGATTTATAGATTTGTATTAAATGATTAATCTTTGACATCATGATATGACTTGTATGTAAAGGTCTAAATGCTATGGTTATAGAAAAAAAAACAACAGTAAACATAATAAATATGTCAATCAATGCAGTACTACTTAATTTTCTAGCTATAAATCATGTTAGTCACTTAGACCCCTATTATCTTTACCACTGCCCCACTTTTTCGGCTTGTCTGTTCTCTTATAATGTCCTTTAAACATGAGTCACTTTTGTTGACATCAGATTCAAAAAGCTGAGGTTCTCATGACTCACGATAATTACAATACTATATAGAATCATCTTGATCTTCACTCACAACTGCTGATTCATAATAAAAAAGCACCAATGATAAGTCATAGAACTTTAAGTGGTGCTATACACAAAGGAAGGCAATCACTGGAGTACCAGCAGTCTAGACTGTACCAATTCCTCATGGTCCATAAACAAAGTATTTATGACATGTTCCAAGAAGAGACAGTGTTCCTCCATTTAACTATACACTCCTACAAACCACACAATATTCTCATTATATTGTAAATCTCACAAGACAGGGATCCTAATTCCTGTTTTCAGCAGTGAATACAAACAAAAACAGGTCTCACCAGAGGGACCACATTTCTCATATCAGACATGTACATTATAACAATATTTGTGGGCAGTTTGCTGATAGCTTTGTGTCTAGATCAAAATTTCAAGACCTCGTTTTTCTATATAAAAATTTAGTGTTTTTTTTTGTTTGTTTCATTTTTTTTTTATTGATCTATGCATTTCTATCTTATGCCAAATATCAATTCATATTGTTGCTTTATTTTAAAATTCTGTATTTCATAATTACAATGATATTCAGATTTATGTTTTACTATGTGTATGTAACATGCAATCTTTGTTTTATCAATAATAATCAATAAAAACATTGAAACACAACTTTTTTAGCAATTAAAAAAAAAAAAAATGTAAAGGCCCCCATTTTTACATAAAAAAAATATATTTTCCTTCCTAAAGGCCCTCCCTAGCAGAATTCCAGTTCAATAACGTGATTTGGTCACTGTTCCTGGATCTCCAAATCAGAAATTATGTATGTCTATAAATTACAAAATCTAGCACAAATTCCCCTCTAGTTAGTTTAGGCACCACTTGTAAAAGGTTAATGGTAGTTAATTCCTTATTAGACCTAATGGCTTCTACGTTACTTTCATATAATATCTGGATATTTGAAATAATCCATAATAAGATTTTTTTTTTGGGGTCTGATATGAATATTAAGGGGAACACCACACCAAAATATAAAAAAAAAATTGTGGGAGTCCCCCAAAAAACCAAACCAGGCCCTTTAGGTCTGGTATGGATATTAAGGGGAACCCTGAGCCAATTTTTTTTAAATGGTGAAGGGGTCCCCCCAAAATCCATACCTGGCCCTTCAGGTCTACTATGGATTGTAAGGGATACCCTGTGCCAAAATGAACTGTACCAGGTCACATGCCCTCAACATGGGGAGGATGCTTTGGGGTCCCCCCAAAGCACCTTGTCCCCATGTTGATGGGGACAAGGGCCTCATCCCCACAACCCTTGCCCGGTGGTTGTGGGGTCTGCAGGTGGGGGGCTTATCGGAATCTGTTAGTTCCCTTTAACAAGGGGACCCCCAGATCCCACCCCCATATGTGAATGGGTATCGGGTACATCGTACCCCTACACATTAACCAAAAAAAGTGTCAAAATGGTAAAAATTACAGTAGACAATTTGGGTTCTTTATTAAAAAAAAGTGTCAGGATCAGCAGCTAGGGAGACCAGGCACGTAGCTACACAAGGGAACTGAGACCAAACAAAGGATATATATATTAAAATGATATTTATTTATAGTGAAACACAGCAAACCATTAACACAGCAAACACAGCACACAGTACATGTGAACATAAACAAACACCAAAAGACAGATAACAAAGGAACCTAACTACTAACTATATACAAAAACCATCTAAAGGACAAGGGTACAGGGAAAGCAAGGTTGCAAGGAAGGGGGCTCTCAACAGGGTACTCGAATAGAAGCAATGCAGGAACAAAGCAGAGAGTTAGGCTGCTTTCACACTGGGGCGGTATTCAGGCGTTACAGCGCTAAAAATAGCGCCTGTGTAGCGCCTGAAAAAAACCGGCCCCTTTCACTCCAGTGTGAAAGCCGGAGGGCTTTCACACTGGAGCGATGCGCTGGCAGGACGGTGAAAAAAGTCCTGCTAGCCGCATCTTTGGAGCGGTGAAGGAGCGGTGTATTCACCGCTCCTAAACCGCTCCTAAACCGCTCCTACCCATTGAAATCAATGGGACACCGCGGCAATACCGCCGGCAAAGCGCCGCTGCAGCCTGCTGGCTCCTGGGTGACACCTGCTGGTGGACACTGGAACTGCAGCAAACAGCCCTGAGCAGGAAAGTGCCACCAGCGGGCAAACTTAATCCTAACAAAAAGAAAAAAAAACTGTCCCGCAATGTCCATTCTTCTTCGATCACAGCATCCGACGACCCGAGAAAAAAAAACGCAACTACTTCACCTCTATGGGAGGCTCCCACTGACTGAAGCCTCTTTGCGATGACACCTGTTATATAGCTGAGGGCGGGGCCATCCGGTGACGTAAATGGGTGACCCGCCCCCTCTGGCACCACATGATGTCCCTCTCATCCAGATCCCCATACACTTTTTATGGCAATAACTTGCATATATGATTGATTTTTCATGTTTGTGTCCCATAGACTCTAACGGTGTTCGCATGTTCGTACAAATTTTTTGCCTGTTCACATGTTCTGGTGCAAACTGAACCGGGGGGTTCGGGTCATCTCTAATGATGACCCACTTGTCAAGCCAAGTCGCCAAAGTAAACACTGCTGCTGGACATCAAGTCTGAGATAGCTGCATTGAAGTTACAAATGGCTCAGATGATGGACATGGTAAACATATTGGCGGCAAAGTTCACCAAGTCGTCCGATGAGGGTGTTGTGGGTCAGAATGTACCCCCGGACATACCTGTTGCGCCTGGCCAGAGGCCAATGAATCAAGACGTCTGTCTAAATTGTGGAGGTGTAGGTCATTACCAGAGAGTATGCCCAAGTCCGTTGCAAAGAGTGGAAGGCTGACGTGGACCACAGAGAGTTGATCCTTTTTATGCCAATAAACACTTAAACACTTTTCATGGCAATAACATGCATATAAGCCTTTAAAATTAGCACTTTTGATTTTTCATATTCGTGTCCCATAGACTTTAACAGTGTTCATGCGTTCGCATCAATTTTTTGCCTGTTCGCAAGTTCTGGTGCGAACCGAATCGGGGGTGTTCGGCTCATCCTTACTAGTGATAAATAACTAGCTGCCAAGGTGGGTTCTGCTTCTCAAATCAATTTTTTAATTAGGATGGAACAGAAGACTCTATAGTCCTTTCTCCAAAGCCCACTGTTGACAAGGTACCTGGGTCTACTCCATAATGCTTGAAAAACTATGTTGGGACAACCATGATACTCCTCTACAGATGGATTCCATAGATGCTCTTGAACAGGCTGCCCATGAGGCTGTAACCGCTCTGGCAGAGTGCGCAGCCACAGCTGAAAGAGGCTCACAAATCCTCGCCCTATATGCCCACCCAAGCCTACTAGAGGCCAGGCAGTAGCCTCTTATTCATGATGATTTCCAGTTGGAATGATGAAATACCTATTAGACAATCTGAAAGGAGCAATTGTGGACAGATAAGATGTGTGATCTTCTGGAAAGTTAGGTAATGCTCAGATGTCTGTTTAATGGAGGGCCATTGCTACCTTTGGTACAAGATGACCTACAGAACGCAACTCTACTGTTTCTGGAAAGAAAACAGTATCTTTTCCTGGAGCTCCAAGAGCTTGCATCTCGAACATCCTTCTGCCTGAAGATACTACGATAAGGTCCTGCTTTGAAGGTAATGTCTCAAACTGCATGCTGCTCTGCGGAGCAACTGTTGCAGGAAATCCAGCAACACTTATAGGTCTCACTTGGGAAAGACTCCCCTTCTTGGTGGTTGAATCATCATGACTGCCTTCAGAAATTGTGCAACTAAAGGATCTTTGGTCCATTTAAACATTATTATTGTTGATACAACCGACACTTGCAACCTTAAAGCGTTTGTTAACCCACAAAAAATAAAAAATCCTGTTCCTGACTGTATTTTGACCCCCTGTATCGCCTGAAATACCTGGCTGATCATGTCAGTTTCTACCCTGCCCTCTGTACACTGACTCCGATATATCAGGGTTGCTGAGCCCTGACACCGTTGTCAGCGTACGTGCCTCTGTCATACGCTGCTATCTGCAGTTCTCCTGTCTCCCTCTGTCCTCCTCCCCCTCCCCTCCCTGCCTGTCATCTCTCACTATAGCTGATCTGCTCCTCTCCCTGCTGCTTCAAAACAAACTGACCTGTATATCATCCCTTCTGTTGGATTAAAAATCTGTGTCCTAGTGCCTATGCTTTATTTAAAAAAAAACGATTCTACCTGTTTTAACGGGGTCTTACAGCGATCACATGAATCCATGCTCTCAGCTCCTCCCCTCCCGGCTGACATCAGCAGGAGAATCTCAGGTAGAAATATTTTTTTTTTAAATAAAGCACAGGTACTAGGATGCAGCTTTTTATCTGACAGAGGGGATGATATAAAGATAAGATAGTGGCTTAACAACCACTTTAATGAGTATGGGTTAAGGCCCATGTCTAATCGGGGCTAGAGACAGCCAGAACCGCTGTCACCGAAGGCACAGTATGATCAAAACAAACTTGTTCCAGTTTTAGTGTAGATTTTGTTAGTAGAGTGTCTTCTAACATGTAGCAAAGTAGAGACCATTCTGGAGCAACTCTGGAGCAACCTCTGGATCCCAAGTCTATGTATGTGCGGATGGGAATTGCCTTCTGTATCCTGAAGTGAATCTCCAGGGAAACCCAAGGCCTCCTTGGCCAATATGGAGGAATGGTAATGACTTCCATATTCTCTCTCGACAGCCTCAAGAGGAATCTCATTACGAGAGATGTTGGGGGAAATATATAAGCTAGATTGCAGTTCCAGGAGAGACCAGAGCATCTGTTCCCTCTGCCTGGGGGTGCGAAACCAGGTCAGACATTTCCCAAGTTTGTGATTGCTGTGGGAACTTGGAAGTGAAGAGGTCTGTCTGTGGTAGGTTCCACCAGTGGACCAGCTCGGAGAAGACCTGGGCATAGGGCCCACTCGTGATCTGGGAAGCTTGCACGATAGTCGGTCTGCCTGTTCAGATTTCCTAGAAGATAAACTGCTCTCAGAATTTGTAGGTGATTTTCTGCCCTGGACATTGTGGATTTCACCTCTCTCAAAAGTATATTACTGCAAGTTCCTCCCTAGTTTTGAATATAGGCAACCGCTGCCCTGCTGACCAACTGCACAGGGACTGGTCTTCCCTTGATTCTGTGATGCAGCGCACTTGAGACCATCCCCTTGGTTGGGAATCTCCACTTGCCTTGACCTACAGTCCATCGCAATGCGCCTTCCAGACTGTCTTGCTGACATGATTCGTAACAGTGATCCAGTCGAACTGCTCTAACGGGACATGACTTCCTCAAGGTCTCTCTCTTTGGCCACCACCGCAGACTCCTACTCATATTGAGTGACACTGTTTTTAACTGTACTAGATTCTAGAGTTTCCTCCATTGAGCTAAGAATTCCAGCTGAAACTGACACAGGTGCCAGTGCCCCCAAGGGATGACGACATTATGCCCAAAAGATTGAGACATTGAGAAGCCATCAAAAAAGCGGATGCTACTGTCCTCAGAATTCCCTTTGTGACTGTCCCTGTTTTCTCTGGAGGAGGCAAAAAAGAGGAATTGGCAGAGTGTCCCCAGGTACACCAACTGTTGAGTCAGAGAGAGTTGGCTTTTTTTTTTTTTGGGTATCTCTACAGGGTGTGTTTGAGGATCTCTTGGTGTGTCAGCAATTTTTCCAGACTTTTGGTTAGAAGAAAAATGTCGTCTGGGTAGTGGCGAAGACGGAGACCCTTTTTTCTGAGTGTAGCTAACAAGGCCCTGCGAATATTCTCAATGACATGCACAAGCCAAAAGATATGCTGTTAAACTGAAGATCGCAACACTTCCAGAAGGAAAGAAGGAAAAAACTTGAGATGTGAAGATAGGATCCTGAAGGTCCAGTAATAGCACCTAACTGTCTGGCTGCACTGTTTGAATGAACTCTGTCTTGAAGTTCCCTAAGAGGATAAAACAGTTCAACCTCTTCAGATCTGTAATTGGACACCAGCCACCAACCTTTGCGAACCACAAATAGTGTCGAATAGAAACCTGTATATTTCCTCCTGGGTCTGAAGTGTCTATATGTATTGTAGCTGCCCACCTGGTTTTGTGGTAAATCTGGCTGCTTGGTGGGAGAGACTGGTCTGGAGAAGGAGCAGTGAGGAATCTCCCAAAATGACCATGAGTGTTGGATACCTTCACCCAAGAATCTGCACAACTTGCTGTCCACATACCTGTGCGGCGTGCCAATCTGTCTCCTACCGCATGAGTTGGGACTGGCCCTCATCAAAAGGCTTAGTGAGTTACTGCGGCATATTCAGGGTTTTTTACTTATGGGCCTTGAGAAAGGTTGTCTGTTTCCTTCCATACTCTACCTAGGACCTAGAGAAGTGGAACCTGCTGGGAGAAGAAATACAACCTTGCCTTTTAACACCAGGTATATGGTTCCCAGAGGGAACAAATGAAACCAAGCAACTCTAGGTCTTCCTCTGATGAAGAGGCACTACTATTGTCTGCAGGCTGCCCCCTTGGCAGGGTAGCAGAACTAAGTTAATAAGGGCTACCTGCCTAGGTTGCTTTTCCAGTGGCCTAAATGGCAACTCAGGGGACTGCCTAGCTGAGATTATTGATGTGTTCAACATTCACTTTCCTAAGTGAATAGTAGTGTCAGGAATTCCCGGGTCTTGAACTTCAGGCTCCTACAGACTGAATCATGACTTGCCAGGTCTGTCACTGCAGCCTTTCCACCCTCTTTAATATTGATGACATTTTGGGTGTTGCGTGTCAACTGCAAACTCCTCCAGGCAGCCTTTACACACCAATCTGTTGGCCATAGGTACTGTGCCACAGGCCCTGCAGGACCTTTGCAGGATTCAGACTTGCATTCCCATGAAAGATGCATTTGTCCACTCAGCCATAGCCAGAGCTGCTTCTACTGTGCCTCTGGTGTTGCTCTGGGGAAGAGGCGGTAAGACGTCATCCCTGGAATTTTTCCCTTGAGTGGAAGTGGCCTCTACGGTTATGCTCCACTGAAGAACGTCTGTCCTCTCTGGCTCTTGATCTTTTAGGCTTCATTCACACTGGACGCTATAACAATGTTATAAAAATGGCAGTAGCTTTACAGTGAGGTTTTTCAAAGGTTTTCAATGTTTTTGCAATAGCGTTTTTTAACGTTTTTTTCTCAATGGGATCAAAAACATGACACACAAAAAAATGCTGGTGAGCCGCGTTTTTGAGCGTTTGTCTGCGTTTTTTTGCATTCTTTGACAGAGAGTGTTGCATGGACACATAGGATAACATGCTGGAGAGTTTTATTGACTGTAGAAAAAAAGTCTGAAGCCAAAAACAGCAGCTGTAAAAACGTCCAAAACGTCCAGTGTGAATGAGGCCTTACAGCGAGCGCATGCGGGGCTGAAATAAATCAAAGCAATCCACATAAGGAAGCAATCTTTGATAGAATAAGGAGGCACTCTTTGATAGCAGCCTTCAGCTCGTCTGCATTGTTGGGTCTGGTGTCTCTCATCTTCCTCTTGACAATACTCCACAGATTCTCTATGGGGTTTAGGTCAGTTTGCTAACAAATCAAGCAAAGTGATACCATGATCCTTAAAGCAGGTATTGGTACTTTTGAAGTGCTCTATAATTTCCTGGTAGAGGGCTACACTGACTTTGGACTTGATAAACCATAGTGGTTTAATGATCATGATACCACTGTGCTTGATTGGCCAGCAAACTCGCCTGACCTAAACCCCATAGAGAATCTGTGGGGTATTGTCAAGAAGAAGATGAGAGACACCAGACCTAACAATACAGATGAGCTGAAAGCCATTATCAAAGAAACCTGGGCTGCCACTTCCATAACACCTCAGTAGTGCCGCAGGCTGATCGCCTCCATGCCAAGCCGCATTGATGCAGTAATTCATGCAAAAGGTGCAACCAAGTATTGAGCGCATACTATACTGTACATGGACATACTTTTTAGTAAGCCAACATTTCTGTGTTAAAAATACTTTTCTTTTATTGGTCTTATGTAATATTCTAATTTTCTGAGATACCGAATTTTGGGATTTTAGTAGCTGTAAGCCATAGTCATCAAAATTAACCAGTTCCCGACCAGCGCACGCCGATATACGCTGGCAGAATGGCACAAACAGGCAAATTTTAAATTTGCCGCCGCCACATTGCGTGCGGCCAAAGCTATGACTTTTGCACAAACCAATCAATAAACGCTTATTGCAATTTTTTTTTTACCAAAAATATGTAGAAGAATACGTATCTGCCTAAACTGAGGGGAAAAAAAGATTTTTAGATATTTTTGGGGGAAAAAATAAAAACCGCAGGGGTGATCAAATATTAGCAAAAGAAAGCTCTATTTGTGGGAAAAAAAGGATGTCAATTTTGTTTGGGAGCCACGTCGCACAGTTAAAGCGACGCAGTGCCGAATTGCAAAAAGTGCTCTGGTCAGGAAGGGGGTAAAATCTTCTGGGGCAGAAGCTAAAAGAAAGAAATGCTTGAAATAATTCACTGTAACGTATCTATATAAAATATATGAGTTTCACTTTTTGAATTGAATTACTGAAATAGATAAACTTTTTGATTACATCCATCCGTCTGGATTTTGTGGAGCGGAGCAGATCGAATCGGATGTCAACGGACATGTCACCGCTGACATCCGCTGCTCCATAGAGCTGTATGGAGCGACCATTCAGATCCACCTTAAAAAACTGACAGGTGGATCTGATCAGTCCGCACATGTGAAAGGAGCCTTACAAAGCATGTAGAGGTCTGACATTTTTATAATAGGTACTCTTCAACTGTGAGAGACAGAATCTAAAACAAATCTAAAATAAAAATCCCGAAAATCACATTGCATGATTTTTAAATAATGAATTTGCATTTTATTGCATGACCTAAGTATTTGATCACCTACCAACCAGTAAGAATTCCGACTCTCACAGACCTGTTATTTTTTATTTAACCACTTCCCGACCAGCGCACGACGATGTACGTCGACAGAATGGCACGGGCAGGCATATTGGCGTACATGTACGTCCAATATTCGATGCCGCCCTGCCATCGGGAGCGCACCGCCGGCGGCGCGCTCCCGCGCTGGTCGGGACCCCCGTGAGTCCGGTCGCGGGACCCGCGGACTCGATCGCCGCGGGCATCCCCGCGATCGTCTCACGGAGCGGCCGAATGGAGGAAATGCTGTATAAACAACATTTTTCCATTCTGCCTAGCAACTAGTGACGCTGATCTCTGCTCCATGTGATTGGAGCAGAGATCAGTGTACACTAAATGAAAGCCCAACCCCCCCACAGTTAGTAACACACCCCTAGGAACACTTAACCCCTACACTGCCACCCACTGGTTAACCCTTTCACTGCCAGTGTCATTTACACAGGAATCACTGCATTTATATAGCAGTGATTACTGTATAAATGACAATGGTCCCAAAAATGTGTCAAAAATGTCCGATGGGTCCCCGACAATGTCGCAGTCACAATAAAAATCGCAGATCGCCGCCATTACTAGTAAAAAAAAAAATAATAAAAAATTATTAATAAAAATGCTATAAAACTATCCCTATTTTGTAAACGCTATAACTTTTGCGCAAACCAATCAATAATCGCTTATTGCGATTTTTTTTACCAAAAATATGTAGAAGAATACGTATCGGCCTAAATTGAGGGAAAAAAATGTTTTTTTATATATTTTTGGAGGATATTTATTATAACAAAAAGTAAAAAATAATGCGTTTTTTTCAAAATTGTCGCTCTATTTTTGTTTATAGCGCAAAAAATAAAAAACGCAGGGGTGATCAAATACCACCAAAAGAAAGCTCTATTTGTGGGAAAAAAAGTACGTCAATTTTGTTTGGGAGCCACGTCGCACGACCGCGCAATTGTCAGTTAAAGCGACGCAGTGCCGAATCGCAAAAAGTGGTCTGGTCTTTGACCAGCAAATTGGTCCGGTCTGAAAGTGGTTAAGAAGCCCTTCTGTTCTCCACTCATTACCCATATTAACTGTACCTGTTTGAACTCATTACCTGTATAAAAAACAGCTGTCCACACACTCAATCAAACAGACTCCAACCTCTCCACACTGGCCAAGACCAGAGAGCTGTATAAGGACATCAGGGATAAAATTGTAGACCTGCACAAGGCTGGGATGGGCTACATGACGATAGGCAAGCAGCTTGGTGAGAAGGCAACAACTGTTGGCACAATTATTGGAAAATGGAAGAAGTTCAAGATAACAGTCAATCTCAAGAGAGATATACACCACCGCTCAAAGGCAGGTCCTGGGAACTCAGAGATAATTGCTCCAGGTGAAGGGATCCGGGTGCGAACCACAGCATGCAGATAACGTGCCTAATGACAGAACTCTGGACGGCCGCACTCCAATGCTAAAATGCTCCAATACTAAAATGATGCTTTATTCAAATAATATTTAGGACACAGCAAATGACATCACAGCGAAAGATGCTAACCCCTGACGCGTTTCGCACTAAGGCTAGTCCTTACTCATAGCTGGTTGTCAACCAGCTATGAGTAAGCACTAGCCTTAGTGCAAAATGCATCAGCTGTTAGCATCTTTCGCTGTGATGTAATTTGCTGTGTCCTAAAGGTTCCCCTGCTCGAGCCAGCGCATGTCCAGGCCCGTCTGAAGTTTGCCAATGACCATCTGGATGATCCAGAGAAGGAATGGGAGGAGGTCATGTGGTCTGATGAGACAAAAATAGAGCTTTGTGGTCTAAATTCCACTTGCCATGTTTGGAGGAAGAAGGATGAGTACAACCCCAAGAACACCATCCCAACTGTGAAGCATAGAGATGGAAACATCATTCTTTGGGGCTGCTTTTTTGAAAAGGGGACAGGACGACTGCACCGTATTGGGGGAGGATGGATGCATGTATAGCGAAATCTTGGCCAACTACCTCCTTCCCTCAGTAAGAGCTTTGAAGATGGGGCGTGGCTGGGTCTTCCGACCCAAAACACACGGCCAGGGCAACTAAGGAGTGGCCCCGTAAGAAGCATCTCAAGGTTCTGGAGTGGCCTAGCCAATCTCCAGACCTGAACCCAACAGAAAATCTTCGGAGGGAGCTGAAAGTCCATATTGCCCAGCGACAGCCCCGAAACCTAAAGGATCTGGAGAAGGTCTGTATGAAGGAGTGGGCCAAAATCCCTGCTGCAGTGTGTGCAAACCTGGTCAAGAACTACAGGAAATGTATGATCTCTGTAATTGCAAACAAAGGTTTCTGTACCAAATATTAATTTCTGCTTTTCTGATGTATCAAATACTTATGTTATGCAATAAAATGCAAATTAATTACCTAAAAATCATACAATGTGATTTTCTGGATTTTTGTTTTAGATTCCGTCTCTCACAATTGAAGAATACCTATGATAAAAATTACAGACCGGCAGTGTATCAAATACTCGTTCTCCCTGCTGTATGTATAATATATATATATATATATATATATATATATATATATATATATATATATATATATAATAAGTAATGCTGAGAACATAAAGAGCTTAAACAGATACAGGTGGATAGGAACAACCAAAATTCCCAGGTGGACAACACATATTAGGGAATTATCACAGGGAAATCTTGCTGTTGGGATATCCAAGGTATATAAGAATCTAGGGACTCACTGAAGCCCCTCAGGCCTATATCACATGTATCTAATCAAAGATTAAAATATACTGACCCTTTAATGACTGGTAGGATTTAAACTTCCCAAAACTCATGCAAAACTAAAATATTATTTTGGGGTTCATTTGATCTCTAATGCCCCATACACACGGTCGGAAATTCCAACGGAAAAAGTCCGATCGGATTATGTTGTCGGAAAATCCGATCATGTGTGGTCTCTATCGGACTTTTTCTGTCAGAATTTCCGACGGAAAAAGTTTGAGAGCTGGATCTAAAATTTTCCAACAACAAGATCCGATCTGACTTTTTCTGATCGTGTGTAGAGAATTCCAACGCACAAAGTGCCACACATGCTCAGAAAATTTTGTTGAGAGGAAAGCTATTGGCTACTGGCCTCTACGTAGTCCCGTTGTACGTCACCTCGTTCCGAACGATCTGATTTTCCGACAACTTTGTGCTACAATGTGTATACAAGACAAGTTTCGGACAAAATCCGTAAGAAAAAATCAGACGGACTTTGTGGTCGGAATGTCCGACCGTGTGTATGGGGCATAAAATATATGCATTGTAAAGAATTAAATTAGAATGGCAAATTGCCCTATTATTTGATACCATTTTCCCTTTCTTACATAGATTTGAAATTTTATATAAGGTGCTGTGATGACTGGAATGTATAGAAATGCTGACCTTTTATTCATTGGCATTTTTAGATCAGCTGTTTTGTGCGGAGGAAATGAAAGATCCCAAAGAAAGGAGCTGTCTTGTGGTTTTAGTGCAGCGGGTCAGAGGTACTTCATTCATCTGCAGTATTGTGTGTGGGTTGTTGACTGTTTGACATTTGTGAATCAGTTTTGTCCTCTGTGTCCTACACACAAATCACTCAAGTGACTGCAGTCTATGTGTTAACTTGCTTGTTGATTTTCTTTGTGACCCCCAAGTGGGTATTTCAGCTGAGCTGAGAGGCTCTTTTTATTTTCCAGCAGTTAAACAGAAGGTCATACACAAGAATTTCCCAGAGTTGGGAAAGTGAACGTTCACAAAATAATTTTTAATAAAAATTGCTTAAATCTTTTTAAAGTTTATATTTTTAAAATGCAAAGATAATAAAAAAGTGTACAAATTCATTTTTGGTTTGGCAATATGAAACCGATACTGATGAAAATATAAATGTTTGAGATATTTAAAGCAATTAACAACCAAAGCAGAAAATTGCACACTGATCAGCCATATTAGTGGTAGGCTAGAAACATAAGGAATGCAACAGTTACAGTATCAAGTAGCCTATGATTTAGGGGGGGGGGGGGGGGGTCAGTGTCGGGCCTAGAAGGGTAAGGGGGAAAATTGTTGCTTAGGGAGAGAAGGGAAGTTGGTAAGGGAACGGGAAAAGGGGCTGGCAGTGTTGGGCATGTTAGTGTTAATGTTCCAAGAGAAGGTAATTCATTTTTTATTAAAATATTTATTGAAATATGCAATAATATTAAACTACAAATACCCGAAATAGGGAAAGTTTCTGCAGCCCTGCCCTGTGCACAGGTGTGCACAGCCTATTGCATTAGGGCGTGCACCCCGAAGCTCAAACACACATGCAAGTGTGTGTGTCCACACATAGAGTATATGACCCCCGCACGTTGGTCTCCCTGCCTGCAGAGTGAAAGAGAAGTTCTTAAGCACTTCTCTTATGGACAAGTCAATAAGAGAGAGATCTTTTCCATCTCCCTGCCTGCACACAGAGTGATAATGCTAATGCACACAAGGTGATTAGTGTGTGCCCAGGCACATCTGGCACACCCTGTGCGTAAGCATATGCCTATGTGGTACAAGCAACTTCCACAGATCCAGCTCTGCCCAGCTTGTAGCTCCTTTGTGTCTCTTCTGGTTTAGAGCCGTCCCGCAAAACCTCCCGGCTTCCTGTTTTTTAAATTTTTTAAGTATACAGAGACAATGTGAGTATGTTTCCAACAGTATACACCTAATAAATCTTTTGCATAACGGTATTATGCTGTGGGAACATCTTTTTTCTGTATGAGGGTGAAACGGATGAAACGAAAGACCAAAGCAAGGAGAGATCTGGAAACTGCCGCACAGGGTAAAAAACACTGTGAATGTGAAATACCCCTTTGCGGGGTGAGTACTTCCAGTGAGTGCAATACCTATAGGGGAGCACCATAAGAAGCCCCAGCACAGAGGCACGATCCAAAAGCACCTGTCACTTTTTACCAAAGACTTTGTGTTTTCATGTAAGGACTGTGCCATATCAATTTGTTCACCCAAGCACAAGTCACAATAAGACTGCACTTATGTCACGATATGTACATATAAAGAAAAAAGTACAGCGCTGGAAAAATAAATATAAATGCAACATTTACAAACACAAAAGTGATACCATTGCAAAATAAAAATAAATATTCAGGACCATAAAAATGAATCAAATGT
The DNA here is from genome assembly GCF_037356315.1 of Lithobates pipiens. Taxonomy (NCBI): domain Eukaryota; kingdom Metazoa; phylum Chordata; class Amphibia; order Anura; family Ranidae; genus Lithobates; species Lithobates pipiens. The sequence goes on along the minus strand of NW_027507790.1, from coordinate 77,813,188 downwards.
GTCCATAAATATTCAAAACCATTGAGTTAAAAGGATTATCTGCACTATTGGTGTTTCTTCTCTCCTCGGTTTTTTTATCGCTATAAGCAGTCCTATACTACCGGAATTTCACTGGATATCTGTGGCGCACGTATGGGGGGAATTCCATTGATGTGTACCTGACTACCCTGGAAGTAATCGTTTTTTTCCTTCGTTTGGACATCTCTGAAAGATCTTCTGCTTGGAATGTCCAAGAATTTCTACTAACCCTATTTAAAAGGCTCTCTGGTAAGCCTTTAATTTTACTAAAGTTACGGGCAATACTATGCGGTGAATGTTAACATCCATAATCGGCAGTCAAGTCATCATATTACAATACATAATTTCTTTGGACACTGTTATATGTAATTTTTGGTCTATGATAAGTCTCATTATTCTGGGCAAATTTAGACCATCATATGTTTATGGACATGTTTGCTTTATCTCTATGGTTTTGAATATTTATGGACACATTCGATTCACTTTTATGGTTCTGAATATTTATTTTTATTTTGCAATGGCATCACTTTTTTGATGGATGACCGCATGGGTGCATAGTGACCAATGCCATCTATATGTGAACTTCAGTGGGATCAAGAGCAAACTAGCTGCAGATACCCAACATAACACAATGTTATAGCCAGCAAAATAGCTTTGTTTATGCTGGGGTTTATTGCATACTTTAAACGAACCGTGTGCAATTTAATTTGCATATCCTTGTCAAACCTGCGAAACCAGAATAATATCTTTTTATCTATCCCCTTAGTGCTGGAGTTCCTATGCATAGAGTTAAAAAGTTTCACGGTTCAAACAACTCAAATGCAATTGTGTCAATATGAAATCAATCAATTTAGATCAGTCGCAATAATTATCACAGTGGTCAATTGTTTCACAAATATTTGTTCTATTAAGCTCTATTAAATGACTCCATATAAAAACATTACACAACCATCCCTACCACACGACCTGGCCCTCATAATCATCATCCTCCTAATGAGTAATGGTACAAAAAATATTTTTGTGATTCAAATTTATTAACTATAACACATTATTAAATGTGGTACAATTAAATTGAATGAAATATGTAACCTTTAAATAAATGTTACGCAAGAGAAAATTTACCCTCGTCTTAATAATGACAACAAAGGCACAAATGTTTACTGTAGTAATGGCAATCTACAAACAGATACTTGTAGATAATTGCAGGCTTTTTATTCTTTGCATACCTCATTTTTCATTTCCTACCCCTTCTTTTTACAATAGGCATTTTAACTAATGCCAAATTAATATATCCCCCTTTACTTCTTGGAATTTTGCCTAAAACTCTGGGTTTGCCTCCTGAAACATGTGACAGGAACTTCCCAAGATGCATGTGTGAGGCCAGGGTTACATTACCAGTGCATCATTTAACCAGGAGGTATAAAAAACATTAGCTGTAAGTGACAGCAAAAAAAATGAATGTAAAAAATGAAAAAAACTTGCAGTGGCTAAATAATGTCTCCTCACTATCTAGCCATCCCGAATTTTTACATTTTTCAAATTCTCAGCTGCAGTTTTTATCCTTTCATGCACATGTATCCTATGTTGTGCATAGTGTCTGAATAAAACGCCTTACCAAAAGGTTCTTTACAATATTGGAAGCCCCCCATTTTTATTTCCTTGGGAAATTTGTTCGGCGGACATGAGATTCTGATCTGGACATTGGAGGAACTGTTGCAGAGAGGCATATCCCTTATACCACTGTTTCCCTTGATGTCAGGAGCTGACAATTTCCTATGCTTGTTTGACCTTCCATAACAGAGGGTACACTGTGTGGGGTATGAGTAAAGCCTAATCCCGTGTACACACTACCAGACTTTTTGACAGCAAAGGCCCGACGGAACGAGACGATTTTGTGTGGGCTCCATCGGACCTTTGCTTGCCAAAAATCCGGCGGACTTTAGAAATAGAACATGTTTTAAATGTTTCCACCGGAACTCCACCGGACCAAGAAATCCGTTCATGTGTATGCTAGTCCAACAGACAAAAACCGACGCTAGGGCAGCTATTGGCTACTGGCTATGAAATTCCTTATTCTAGTCCGGTCGTACGTCATCACGTTCGAATCCGTCAGACTTTAGTGTGATTGTGTGTGGCCAAGTCCGTTCATTCGGAAAGTCCGTCGGAAGTCCGCCGAAAGTCCGTCGGAAAGACCGTCGGACCTAGTCCTTCGAAAAGTCCGGTCGTGTGTAAGCGGCATTACTTTATGTTAGTGAATCACCTGGTGAAGGATACCGTTTGGAGTTCAAAGCACCTAGCACTTTATTCAGCACGTTTCAAGAAATTGGACTCTCCCAGAATGCCATGTTTACTGGCCGGGAAGTACAGGAGGCTGAAGAAAGAAAGAAAGAAAAAGTCCCAGTGGCTCCAGGAGTGCAGTTGCCTATAGGGGATGGCTGGAACTGATGTCTCGCCAGCAAGATGTGCAGATGGGTCAGTTCAGGCCACAGGCAGAGACATGGTCAGTAAACAGGCAAAGGATCGGTCCACGCAGCAGGCAGAAATGTGGTCAATAAAAAGGCCAGAGTTAGTACCGGCAGCAGCAGTACTGCAATGGTGTGTGGTGAATAGGAACTCTGTTGCTGGCTGCACTGGTCCAGTGACAGTGGGACTTGTGTAGCAGCAATCAGGAACACTGTTGCTGGCACGGTGGAGATTCCTGGTTCCTTGCTTCTGGAGAAACACTGTGATCCATTCCAGCCAGCTGCCCAATCCTTTCCAGCTATCCGAAACAGCGGTAGCAGACTTTGACAAGCATGTATATTCTATCATCTTGTAAGTGTTTTTAATCTTATCCTATTAAAGTCATAATTTTAATACTACACTCAGGTCGGCGCCTCCCCCTCCCTGTTTTTTCCTTACATGTCTTGCAGAGTTCTGGACACACTTACTTTTTAACCCTTAATACCCCTTTCTTTTCCAACCACCCAACCTATGGATACATCAACATCCAGCTATTACAGCCACAGACTATACTCCTAAAGATTACTCTATTTGGAGTGCTACACTGACTATACTAGATAAGCACTGACTATACTGCTAACTCTGTTGACTTACACTGGTCTGGTGACATTGGAACTGGTGTGGTGACAATTAGGGGTACCATTGCTGACTTACACTGGTGTGGTGACAATCAGGGGTACCATTGCTGACTTACACTGGTGTGGTGACACTGCAACTGGTGTGGTGGTGATCAGGGACACGGGAACTGGTGTGGCAGTGATCAGGAACACTAACTGTTTTGACAGTGATCAGGGACAATATGACTGGTGAGGGGGTGATCAGGTACACAGTAACTGGTGTGGAGGTGATTATGGACAATATTACTGGTGTGGTAGTAATCAGGAACACTTGTACTGGTGTGGCATGAACAGGAACACTGTGAGGTTGATCAGGGACACTGTATCTGACGTGGTTTTGATCAGGGACACTGTAACCTGTGTGGCGGTAATCAGGGACACTGTGTCTGGCATGGCATTGATTAGGGACACTGTAACTTATGTGGGAGTGATCAAGGACAATGTAACTGGTGTGGTGGGGATCATGTGCAAAAATTTGGCTTGTGTGGCAGTGTTCAGGGACACTGAGACTGATGTGAGAATGATCAAGAACCCTGCAACTGGTATGGCAGTGATCAGGGACATTGTAAACAGTGTGGTGATTGGGACAATATGACTGGTGTAGCGGTGATCAGGGAAACGCGGTATGTCGTGATCAGAGACACTTTAACTGGTGTAGCGGTGATTAGGGACAGTGTAGGTGGCGTAGCAGTGATTAGGGGCAAAATGACTGGTGTGGCAGTGATCAAGGATACTGGTACTAATGTGGAAGTGTTTAGGGATGTTGAGACTGATGTGGTGGTGATCAAGGACACTGCGAGCGGTATGGTGGTGATCAGGAACTCTGTCATTGCTGTGGACTTGTTCAAGGTCACTGTAACTTGTCTGGCAGTGATTAGGGACAATATGAGTGGTGTTTGTCGGTGATTACGGACAATATGACTGGTGTAGCAGTGATCAGGGGCACTGGGACTGGTGCGGCAGTGATTAGGGACACTGGTAGTGGGTTGCAAGTGATTAGGGACACTGAATGGTGTGGTGCTGTTTAAGGATACTGAGTGGCAGCACTGCTTTGTACTGCTTCGGTCGTGATAAGCAACAATAGTTGGCTGCACTAACATATATTAATATCAGCCATTATACATGATTACCGCCATAGCAATATGTTGTCACCATAGTGACAGTGCGCTCGCTCAAGTGAGAGTATGTAAAAAAACAAACAAAATATTTCACATAGTGTCAACAGCAGGGCCGGTCCTAGACTATTTTGCGCCCTAGGCGAAACCAGCTACTTGCGCCCCCCCCCCCTCTCAAAAAAGAATCTAAAATGAATTCAATAGTTTTAGCCCCAGAACTCCTGGTGGAGGGATGAGCCGGGTGGACAGGAGGGGGGTGCATGCAGGTGGAGGGATGAGCCAGGTGGACAGGAGGGGGGGTGCAGCCAGGTGGAGGGATGAAGTCAGGTGGACAGGAGGGGGGGTGCAGTCAGGTGGAGGAATGAAGTCGGGTGGACAGGAGGGGGGTGCAGCCAGGTGGAGGGATGAAGTCAGGTGGAGGGATGAGCCAGGTGGACAGGAGGGGGTGCAGCCAGGTGGAGGGATGAAGTCAGGTGGTGGGATGAGCCAAGTGGACAGGAGGGGGGGTGCAGCCAGGTGGAGGGATGGAGTTAGGTGGACAGGAGGGGGTGCAGCCAGGTGTAGGGATTAGCCAGGTGGACAGGAAAGGGTGCAGCCAGGTGGAGGGATGATCCAGGTAGACAGGAGGGGGGTGCAGCCAGGTGGAGGGATGAAGTCAGGTGGTGGGATGATCCAGGTGGACAGGAGGGGGGTGCAGCCAGGTGGAGGGATAAAGTCAGGTGGTGGGATGAGTCAGGTGGACAGGAGGGGGGGGTGCAGCCAGATGGAGGGATGGAGTTAGGTGGACAGGAGGGGGTGCAGCCAGGTGAAGGGATGGAGTTAAGTGGACAGGAGGGGGTGCAGCCAGGTGTAGGGATGAGCCAGGTGGACAGGAGGGGGGGTGCAGCCAGGTGGAGGTATGGAGTTAGGTGGACAGGAGGGGGTGCAGCCAGGTGTAGGGATGAGCCAGGTGGACAGGAAAGGGTGCAGCCAGGTGGAGGGATGAGCCAGGTGGACAGGAGGGGGTGCAGCCAGGTGGAGGGATGAGCCAGGTGGACAGGAGGGGGTGCAGCCAGGTGGAGGGATGGAGTTAGGTGGAGGGATGAGCCTGGTTGACTGCTGGATATTTGTTATATCCAGCAGCAGGATCTCTAAAAGGATCCTTTTTCTTCCCATGAAATCATCATCTGCTGAGGCAACGTAATGTCATTCCCATCATTTGAGTAAAGTAATACATGGGCAACTTTTTTGCCATCCTGCCATTGGTGATTTGTCTCTAGCAGCAAAATGGCCTGTCTGGCATTACCCTGAAGCATACATAGATGGATACCTTCCAATATAAAATCACTGATTCTGTAAAGCTGCATTTAAAGGTTGGACTGCAAAATAACACCAGCATGTTTTTATTGGAATATTCTACAGAAAGCAGATCTAATAACTTAGTTGCATAAATATTTACATAAATCTTGCTTACATTCCAAACATTTAGCTGTAGGTCAGTATGTTCCACCCTCATAATGGGATCGTCTTCAAACACTGCGAGTAAAGTTTGTATGGCATTCAGACGTACCACATTCCACAATGACTACCCTTATATTAGTTTGCAAGGTTCTGCAATCCTTTATTGGTCTAGTTTAATAAACCTGTTATCCTGGATGGAAAGTAAACCTGCATCACTAAGGCTTAATGTACACGGGACGTTTTAAAATCTCTGCTGAACGATTTAACTTGACAGATAGTAACCAATATTAAAACATTTCTGTTTTGCCGCATTTAGCCGCGTTTGCATTTAGAAGCATTTTTTTGGTTAAGGTGCCTACTCATAAAGGTTAGTTTTTGTCTTACCACGTTTCACCTAATAATAGTGCTCACTTTTTAACCAGTTTATAAAACGAAGAATAAGCATCGGTAATGATTTGTATTCAAAAATATACAAAATCTGAAAAACTGGTGAAAAATGCAAAGAAAAAGTATACCACCTTAAAGTTATATTGAACTTAGTTTTAAAGCCGTTTCAGCTGCTGATTTGAAAAAAAAAAATGAACAGAGCATATCCTTCCATTGTGTGAATTAGTCTCAATCCAATGCACTGAGTGTGATTTTTGTTTCCAATCTCTACCGTCTGCTATCTTCATTTCTAATTTCTGATAGGTTATCCTGACACCGCAGAATCTTGAGAAATGGCACTGATCCCTACTCCATCACACAGAAGGTGACTGACAGTCTCAGCTGTGCACGTCTAGCCATCCTGTATCCAGGGGGTGTCTAGTATTTTCCTTTCCTGGGAAGTAGTTGCCTGGGACAGTTTGTAGCTTCTCATCTGGCTTCTCACTTATGTTCTAGAATTGCTGCAGTGCTCTTCTGCCACCACTAGGTATTACTGGTACTTAGAGCTATAGTTATAGGGGTGTAGCAAATTTTGTGCTAATGAGTCTTTATATCCCTTCTCTCTACCACTAGTAGCTTCTTGCAGTGGTACATGCTGGGTGAGGCTATACATGTTTGAGGAGTGGCCTTGTGAGCTTTCTTTACCCCAGCTTTGGTCTGGAGAGGATGTGTACAAGTGCTTGTGCTGTGAAGGACTGAGTCCTATAGGGCCTAGCACAGCATTGTTCAAGCTGTCCTGCCTGGCTGAGGAGGATTTCCAAGCTTTCCCAATTGATGTCTGCTGAAAGGGGACCAGTGTCTGCCCTTTAAAGTGTCCTGGCACTCCCTTGGACTAAAGGTTTCTGGAAGCCCTCATTAATAATGGAGACCTAACCCTAAGTCTCTCTCCCTGTGAAGCTAGAGCAATAAAACTTGAAAAGACTAAAGTGACTGGTGCCCTTCATTGTCATGTGATGCTCTCCACTGCGGTCATGGATCCAACCTAAGGTAAATGCTAGCCTTCTCCCTGCTGAAGGGGAGTCACCTCCTCTAAACCACGCAGGAGGGGTGCTATATACATTTCCCTATAAAAATGTAAACTAAAAAAGTATACGTGCCACATGTGAAAGCTGCCTAATCATGTCATAAGATTTAATATATAACACAATCAGTATAACAGGTAGTCAGTAGGATCAAAAATGAACACAACCTCAGAACAACCTCAGGTGTATGGGTCGACCAACACTAATGAGGAAAAGTCTGATCTAACCAAGCATGGAATGTTGCTGGGTGATCTGGAGGGGAAGCTCCATCTAATGTACAAATGGGAAAGAAGAGGTGCAAAACCTGTATGGTGAACTTCCTAAAGGGGAAGTTCCGCTCTTCCTCCTCTGTCATATTTGGAATATTCATTTTTGGTGGGGAGTACCTAGTTGTGAGTTCTCCTCAAACCCTCCCTCCCTGCAGCCTTCTGGGACACATCACTGGTCCCAGAAGGATGTGTAACGATTCACAAAGCACAGCACGGCTTGTGTAGTGGGCAGCCAGTTGTGAAGCCACAAGGAGTCACAGCCTGCTGCCCACAGTTAACATGCCGGAACCGGGGACCAAAAACTGATGGAGAAAAGGAAAGGGTAAGGACAGTGCTGAATCCTTGGACAGGGGAGTGTCTGTTTTTTAAAAGTCAACAGCTACAGATTTTGTAACTGCTGACTTAAAATTTTTGCATATTTTACTGAAGCTTCTCTTCAAGGTGGTGACATGACTGCTGCCCCAGGTTTCCTGTTCCAGGGTGGCTCCCAGTGGCGCATCATCCATGGGTGCAGGGTGTTCACTGAATATGGGCCCCCGAAGGGTAGGGGGTCCACTGTTCTCTGACCCACACTACACCCATGGATGATCCATCCCTGGTTGACAGCCAGGGATGATCGGTGTGGTGGTGGGGCACCCGCCGCACCACCACCCACCACCACACCGATCATCACTGACAGTCCCTCTGTGTCCTCCTCTGGCCCCCCTGTGTCCTCTTCGGGTCTTCCCTCGTCCCCCGAAGCACTGTGAAAAAATGTATAAAAAAGAATAGAATTTTAAAAAATAATTAAAAATAAAATACGGTAATACAAATAAAAAAAATCCTGACACTGTGCATTGCTGTGGACACCACCCACTGAAAAATTAAAATACAAAAAAATGAAACTGTACAAAATAAATAAATAAAAATAAAGAACAACTGACACTGTCCATTGCCCTACTGACACCATCCTGCAGATACTACCCACCGCCACATACTCTGCACTCCTCTCCTGCACATACTACCCACCGCTATACACTCCATACTCCTCTTCCGCACATACTATCCACTGCCATGTATTCCATACTCCTCTCCCTGCACATACTACCCACTGCCATACACTCCACACTCCTCTCCTGGCTATACTACCCACCTCTATACACTCCATACTCCTCTTCTACACATACTATCCACTGCCATACACTCCATACTCCTCTCCCTACACATACTACCCACCACCATACACTCTGCACTCCTCTTATTCCATTACTACCCACCTCTATACACCCCATACCCCTCTCCTGCACATACTACCGATTGCCATACACTCCAAAATCCTCTTCCTGCACAGACTACCCACAGCCGTACACTCTACACTCCTTATCTGCCATTACTACCCACCTGCATACACCCCATACTTCTATCCTGCACATACTACCCACTGCCATAAACGCTACACTTCTCTCCTGCACATACTACCTACTGCCATACACTCCGCACTCCTCTCCCTGCACATACTACCCACCACCGTACACTCCACAGCCTTCTCCTGCACATACTACTCACCGCCATATACTTCGCACTTTTCTCCTGCACATACTACCTACTGCCATACACTCCGCACTCTTCTCCCTGCGCATACTACCCACCATCCTAAACTCCACACTCTTCTCCTGCACATACTACCCACCACTGTACACTTCTCACTGTACAATCCCTATTTAACATTACTAAATTTTTCACTAGTAAGTCATCTCAGATTCTATTTAACCACACACCCTTTAAGCCGCGCCCAATATTTAGGTCAATTTAAACCACGCCCACTTCCTGTTGCAGCGTGATAAGCACCCCACATTTATTTCTTTATCAATGTCTAGGTCCCATTTTTGATCTTGCACACGGCCCACTGATTTCATGATACACCCCTGGTGGCTCATGCAGCATCCTATGGAGTAAAACTGTCATGCAAGGACTAGATTTTTTTTCTCCCTACTCTGTGTGCATCAATAGAAACATACAGCCCCATAGATTCTTTCTCCTAGGTGACTCCAGACTGCACTGTGTACTGTTAGCTCTTTTCTGTGAAGTTTAGTGAAGCAGCACCAAGAGAGTAGGTGCCAGCATTAAAAGTTGTAAACTGTAAGGTCTAGGGTAAGAATTTCAACAAACGGTTTACTCGGAAATGTTTATTTTATTCTGCTCAGTGTGTTAAGCTAAAAAAAAAAAAAAAAAAACACAATGGGTATAATACTATAATGAAATTTCTTCTTTTTTTCTTCTCTCTCTGGCTTCTTTACTTCAAAGAGACTGTAGAATAGGGAACAAAAAACAATACTGGTGCAGATATAAAGTGCATGCATACCTGCACACACCTGTAGCAGCTTCCCAATCCCGTGGTAAGGCCAAATGTTGGGCTGTTCAGACATCGTACGTGCAATGTTATCCTAGGGACACCGCCTGCTTTCCATCTTCACAATGAGCATGCACAGCTATGCAGGGAACTCATGTGTGGTCTAGCTACCACAGTTGCTCCCTGATCCTAAAAAATGATGTGACAAGTCACATGGCAGTGCCAGAGGGTGAAAACAAGGAGACCTCTGATAAGCTGCCAGCAGACATGCCAGATAATGCAGATTCAATAAAAATGTGTTTACTGCCAAGTACAAAAGCAATGGCAAGTCTGATGCTCCAGTTGTCCCACATCACTTACAAGTTTATCTTCTAGTAGTATTGTTTATAGCTTGTTATCTTACTGGATGGATGAAATAAAATCAATAGGAACTGCAACTGTCTGGGTTCATGGTCTACCATGCGTGTAACGATAATTTGGGTGACTGGGGGGGGGAAATTTCAATTAAAATGATTTACATTTTATGAAAAAGAAAAGATTATCACCAACACATTTTCCATTTACCGTAGATGGAATTTCTTTTTTACTGATGTTTCCTGTTTGAACAGGATCACAGGCAGTCATTCAGGTGTCATAGATTTTTCCATAATCATGAAAATGTGGTGGAATCACAAACAAATTCTTGTATATAGCCAGTGGGGGTTCTTTGTGACGGCCCTCCCCAAATCAGTAATTAAAATGGTTTCATATAGGGAATCCCCTCTATATCACAGAAGTTATGCATACCTGTAGGCCACACATCAAAACCACTCCTTGCATACCTGAGGACTTTCTAAAAACAGCAGACCTGAGAATGGGTAGGGGCAGAATACCAATGGCTGTTCAGCATCATAGCAAATTTAAGATTTTCATAGCAGTGTAAAATGAAGAGCTAAGAGTGGTGAAGGAAGACATGCCCAGTGGGAGCAAAAAAATATAATTGCTTTGGTGATGTCAGCGCAAGAACTAAACGCCACGGTGTCAGTGTCAGTGGGAGAAAAAAAATTCTGCTGCGTCGGTGGGAGCAAAAACTGCTGTTGCGTTGGTGTCATGGAAGAAGGCGGGCTGGGAGGCTGAGGAGGTGAGTTCTTTGGGGTACACTAAACTAGTTGGCCCTGTGTGGCTGTATGGTAGGGGAGCTAATGGGGCTAATCTAAAGGAGCGGCTTTTACATTTTCCTAGAAATAAGATTCTTTTTTACAAATGGCAATACTGTATTACTAATGTAATCCCACAACAAAGGTATACAGTTGTCTTATGACCTGAAGTGTGAAACAACATCCACCAACACCCAATGTCAGAGATCATTATTATTTAAGGTACTTATATAGCACTGTCAATTTACACAGAACTTTACATATACATTGTACATTTTACATCACTCCCTACCCTCAAGGAGCTTACAATCTAAGGTCCCTAACTCACATTCATACACTAGGGTCAGCTTAGACAGAAACTAATTAATCTACCCGCATGTCTTTGGAGTGTGGGAGGAAACTGGAGTACCCAGAGGAAACCCACAAAGGCAGAATATACAAACTCCAGGCAGGTAGTGTTGTGGTTGGGATTTGAACCAACGACCCTTTTTACTGCTAGGTGAGAGTTCTGCCTGCTACACCACTGTGCCACCTGGTATGAAGGTGAATGCAAAAAATGAATGTGAGCCTGGGAGCACAAAGGAGCTGTGAACGCAGGGATTCAGTGAGCATCCAGTGCTGCAGTGTGTTCTTTGAGATTTTAAATAATCATACCCATCTCAATCAGCAAGTAGGTAATTTCCATGTCTTTGACAAAACTGACACACACACAGTGAGGTCCGGCCTTACCCCCTGCTCCCTCCTCATTGAATTCTATTGAGAGCAGCAGGCGCCAATGGCTCCCACTGATGCCTCCATATCCATTGAGAGAGAGAAAGCAGAGCTGCTCTTCTGGGGAACATTGCTGGATCCTCATAGGACCGAATGTAACTTCAGAAGTTATGTAATGTGTTAAATTGTTTTGTGTGTGTTCTTTCGTTTCTGAGCATGCGATATCTTGCTCTTACGATTTTTTTCAGACCAAAACTGTACTACTTAAACAAAAATCGGATGTTGTGTTTACGTACAACAAAAATTTTATAGCCTGCACATCCAGTTTTTGTCGTCTGAAAATTAGGAATCAGCTGTCAAAAGTACCGTACTAACAATCCAAAAAGCGGCACACCGTTGATCGGGTGAAAGTTTACTTCAGATTTTCTGATCATGTGTACGGGCCTTAAGAGAGGTCTCCAACAGCCCCAACATTTCATAGGGTGTTCAGGTAACTCTTGAAACAATTGGGGTCAAAATGCACGTGCCTGCAAGAAATGAGATTTCACCAAATTAACCTGTATGAGAGTTAAAAAAGCCACTGTTGTCCAAAGCAAACACCAGAGCAAGGTTACAGTATGCCATGTTCTGTAACGATTTGCTTAAAGACAAACACTGTTTGGTCACAGTATCAGCAGACCTTTTTTGCTGCCAGCCAAAGACAGTATTTCAGGAAAACCTCTAACAACTGTTCTGCTTCTGGGCATGGGCAGCTCAAAGTCACCTACACATTCTGCATTATATTAAAGTGTGCTTGAGAATGTGAGGCCATCTGTCCAAAAATTAAAGCTGATCCGGAAATTAGTATTTCAACAGAATGATCCAAGGCCCACTAACAAATCTAACCATCCAAGGAATGGCTAAAAAAAAAAGAAATAGAGGGGTATGGACTGCCCAAGTCAAGACCCTGATTTGAATTCTGTTAAAATTGTGTAGGAGGATTTTGATACTGGCAGTTCATACAAAAAAAAAAAAAACTCAACAATATGTATTTTTTCATTAAAATAACAAACATGTTATACTTACCTGCTCTTTGCAATGGTTTTGCACAGAGCAGCCCCAATCCTCATCTTCTCTGGCTCCTCCGCTTGCTATGGGGGCACTCTTGCAAGCTCAATCCCGACCCCGTTCTATATAGTTTATTTACTAAAGCTGGAGAGTGCAAAATCAGGCTCAGTTCGGCATAGAAACCAATCAGCTTACAGGTTATTACAAAAGCTTAATTGAACAAGCAAGGTTAGAAGCTGAATGGTTTCTATGCAGAAGTGTGCCTGATTTTGCACTCTCCAGCTTTAGTAAATTAACCCCTACGTGTCCATAAGACATACAGAGCATGGCTTGACACTGCCCCTCGCTCTCTTCTCAGCCAATGACTCCCGTTGCTGTGTCTGAGCCAATGCCAAATACCCGAGCCTCTGCTCTTGTGCACATCACTGGATCAAAATCGGCTCAGGTATTTGGGGGATCGGGGGGGAGGGGTGTTGCAGGGGGCGAAGAATTTTTACCTTAAAGCGGAGTTCCAGTTATTTTGTGTTTATTAAAAGTCATCAGCTACAAAAAGTGTAGCTGTTGACTTTTGAAGTGGTTGTAAACCCCTTACAACCACTTTTAACCTACAGGAAAGCCTAGATTAAGGTTTACCTGTAGGTGCAAGAAATATCTCTCAAACCTAAAAGGTTTAGGAGATATTTGCAAGAATAGCAGCTCTGATGTCTACGGTGCATGCATCGAGCGCAGACGCACTGAGCGCGCCGTTTCTAATGGCGGCACCAGCGATACCCTGAAGTCACTGGTGGCAACGGAGGTGGTGACCGGGGACCACTGCGGGGGCTTCGATCTCAGGTAAGTAATTCATAATGAGCTAGTATGCTATGCATACTAGCTCATTATTCCTTTGCCTTGCATGGTGTCTTCTTTTTTTTTTCTTAAGAGGCTTTACTTCCTCTTTAATAAACAGCAACTCACCTGTCCCACAATGCAGCAGTGCGCTCACCCCAGCCGTTTTCACCGTGTCTTCTCTTGGCAGCGCCAGTATCTTTACTTTGGACACCCTACTGTGACAGCTTGTGGCTTCACAGCTGGGTGCCTACTGCTGTTCAAGCGGTGGTGCTCTCTGTGACTGGTCCGGAAGTCTTCAGGTCATATGTCCCAGAAGACTTTGGGAAGGAGAACTTCTGGTTCGGATCACCTAAGGAGCCTAACCTGTCAAAATCAGGTACCCGCTAGGCCGTTACCCTCCACCCCAAAAGCTCTGTTTCACAAACAGGAGCCAGGGAGGAGGCCTTAAAGTGAAACTTCCCTTTTTTGGGTGGCGCTTCGCTTTAATGTATAGAATGCACAGAGCTGATGACAGAGACCAGGGGGGAGGTTTACAAAATGTCCACAAGAAGTACTTTCTGCTAAAGGGAGCAATGCCAGCTTTCGATGTCACTGGTGCACTTATTTTTTTCACAGTACATCATTACATCTGTCAAATTTTTGCTGAACAAATGACTGAAAAGGCAAATTTTCCTTGTGTTCTTAATAAAGTACATTACAGTTTTCTGTAGGCACTGTTTGAATAAAGATCTACGGTCTTCATGCTCAAATATGAATTTAGAATGCATGCAAATTTAGAATGTGGTGTATGTTGTTACCACCCTGAAGGCTCAACCCTATTGTATATAAACCCTTATCTTGCCTGACATCCGTCTAGTGACAGCCACTTGCATTAACGCCCTTATGCTTTTTTTGCTTATTATGAGATGCTCTCCATGAGATAGTTCCAACGGCCTGTACCCCGACAAACAAGAATTCTACATTACATTCATTTACATGAACATCTGTTTAATTTGCTTATCCAATGATCTTCAAGTTTGTATGAAAAAATCCCGTCAAACAAAAAAATGTTGTAGAACAGCCTTTCTCAGCCAGGATTCCTCCAGAGTTTGCTGGGGGTTTCTTGATCAGTCAGTTATTTCTGACTCTCAAATAAGTAAACATGGACACCAATGATCTTTTTAGCTATTTGCAAGGTTAATTTCACATTAACATCCTGAATTTGTTTTGTTTTTTAATGCAGGATAAATTCCCTGGGAAGTATCCAGAGCAGGTTCCCCTCTGCTTAGGGGTACTTGTGTTTACATGTATTCAAATGCACTTTGACGCATTCCGAGTACCTAATCTTCCCCTAGACGCATAGAATTAATTTTTTTCTAAACGCAGCTAAACTGAATGCACCTAGCAGGCTCGTTCATACCTGCACAACTCAAATAGCATGCAAAAGGGCCATGTTTCTGCCCCTGGGAAGCACAGGTGTTCTGTACAGCCGTGGCCACCAGCCTGTTAAAATCAATGACAGAGGCAGAAACTACAGAGTGCGTAGAGAATTTTGATCGGACCAAGTGCCATGCATGCTCAGATCAAATTCCTACATCAAAGCTATTGGCTACTAGCCTGAATGTAGTCCCATCGTAACAAAATTACGTCATCACGCTCTGAAAGATCAGATTTTTCGCCAACTTTGTCCGACCGTGTGTATGCAACAGTTTCGGACAAGATCCGATGGACAAAATCCGACGGGCAAAATCCGACGGATTTGGTTGTGGAAATCTCCGACTGTGTGTACAGGGGCTTAGTATCAAAGTCAATAATAAAGAACTCTATTACTTTGACTAAATCCAGAGAATAGCCATTCACAGCTGGATGTTCAATCTAGTTGGATAGTCCCTCTCTCACAAGGCCTAGCAGCCAACAGGGTGCTTAAATCAGGAATAAGTCTCTGCCACAGACTTTGTTGTAGAACATGTAGGAATAAGTCTCTGCCACAAACGTTGTTATAGAACGTGTAGAAAACTAGGATTTGTAGAACATTCGTTTGGTACCAGTATCTTTCAGCCGGTTCGGCGATACTCACGAGATTGGATTCACTAAAGTCCCTCAGCCTCACCAGGCTCTTGCTAAGATGCCAACCCGTACGTGGCCTTCTTCTGAAGAGTCCTCCCATGGATAGCTACGAAGTTCCTGGGCCTCTCCACAACCGGAGACAGCACCGGACCACCTCCGAATCCTTGCCTTAGTTTCCTTGCCTCGGGCTAGCCAACCCCAAGACATAAAGTCGGGTGGATCCGCACCCCAGGCCATAGCCTTCCTGAGGGATGGTCAGGAGGACCAGAACCATGGAGTCAGAACATACTTCTGGACCGGAACCCCCAACCACGTGACATCAGCATCTTAAGTACCCTCTCCCAGAAAGCACAGCAAGAGTGACACTCCAACTGGGCTGGCTCTGAGAGAAAGTAACCTTAAAGCACCCAACCAGACTATGTTTCCATGCCTGCCAGAAGAGACAGTGCCCCCTATGGCCAGGCTGAACACCCTATAGTCCAGTCAGACTGATTCTGAGGTGCAAATTTGGAATAATTATACCCAAACCAAACTGCAGTTCAGGTGTAACATTAAAGTGGTTCTGCACCTAAAAAAAAATATTAAAAGCCAGCAGCTACTAATATTGAAGCTGCTGACTTTTAATAAAATCCCACTTACCTGTCCCAGGGTCCAGTGATGTCGGTGGCAGATGACGAGCGATCGCTCGTCTCGTTGCTGTCCCCGCCGCCATCCTCTGTCAGGGAATCGGGAAGTGAAGCCTGGCGGCTTCACTGCCTGGTTCCCTACTGCGCATGCAGGTAACTATCCAGGTAACTATCCGGCTACTGCGGATTATCCAGGTAACTGCACCCCCCTCCCCCCTGAAAGGTGCCGATTGTGGAACCGGAGGGGGGGAGGGATCAGATAAGCGGAACTTCCCCTTTAGGGTGAAGAACCACTTTAAATTTCAAAAACATAGCACATGCTCTTCAGGAGCCAGCGCTACCCTAGGAACGGAAGAAGTATTCTTCCCACTGACCACCAGTGGAAGGGGTTATCTTTCCACTGACCACCAATGGAAGGGGTTATCTTTCCACTGACCACCAATGGAAGGGGTTTTGTTCCCACTGACCAACAATGGAAGTGGTATTCTTCCCACTGACCATCATTGGAAGGGATATTCTTACCACTGACCATCATTAGAAGGGGTATTCTTCCTACTGACCACCAATGGAAGGCATAGCAGAAGGAGTATTTTCTCCACTGAATATGAACAGAAGGAGTATTCTTCCCACTGACCATCATTATAAGGGGTATTCTTCCCACTGACCACCATTGGAAGGGGTTATCTTCCCACTGACCGCCAGTGTAAGGGGTATTATTCCCACTAACCACCAGTGTAGGGGTATTCTTCCCACTGACCATCAGTGGAAGAGATGTTCTTCCCACTGACCAGCAATGGAAGGGTATTCTTCCCACTGGCCACCAATGGAAGAAATATTCTTCTCAATGACCATCAACAAACAACCAATGGAAGAAGTATTCTAACTACTGTCTATTAGCAGAAGGAATATTTTCTCCACTGACTATGAACAGAAGGAGTATTATTCCCACTGACCCCCATTGGAAGGGGTATTCTTCCCACTGACCACCAGTGTAAGGGGTATTCTTCCCACTGACCACCAGTGTAAGGGGTATTCTTCCCACTGACCATCAGTGGAAGAGATGTTCTTCCCACTGACCAGCAATGGAAGGGTATTCTTCCCACTGGCCACCAATGGAAGAAATATTCTTCCCAATGACCATCAACAAACAACCAATGGAAGAAGTATTCTAACTACTGACCATTAGCAGAGGGAGTATTTTCTCCACTGACTATAAACAGGAGTATTCTTCCCACTGACCACCATTGGAAGGGGTTATCTTCCCACTGACCACCAGTGGAAGGAGTATTCTTCCCCCCTGACCAATGAAAGGAGTATTTTTCCCACTCACCCGTAGGGTAGTGTATCCTGAGCTGTAAATACAGTAATTAGTAGCAGGGTTTCCTGATACAGAAAGTTATTTCAAAAGTCCCTGTTTAAAAAAAAAAAAACATCCTGAAAATAACTGCTCTAGAATATAAAGAAAAATCTAAGAAAAATAAAATACAATTTAACAATGATAACTGTAACCAGTATATATTATATCAAATATGTACAGTGTGGAAGCAGAATTCAGAAAGCTGTCCTCCATTTCTCATTATAATAGAACCTAATGTGTAAGTCCAGAGAGAAGACAGTGAATCACATGTCTGAGTATGTTGTCACTGTCAGGATGTGTTGCGAAAGATCAGACAGGGGACAGGAGCTATCTTCCCCTGCACAGCCCCCCTTCACTGGTGACAGTGTGCTTTTACTACAGCTCAGTTTGACATTTGCAGATCAGCTGTGTGTTCTCCCTCCACCTCTGTCCCTCCCTCTGCTGCTTTGAATGAGAAAAAAAAAAAAAAAAAAGAATAGGCAGCCCTGTGTGCTGGATGGGCTGGATTCCCTCCAGATCTCCGTGAATCAGCTCCAGGGAGCTCAGCTTCTACTAGAGTCCTTAACAGCAGAGCCCATCAACGTCCCCTGGAAGGATCTACCACTGTGGAGGCACCCCTAAAAGTCACCCCTAGACTACCCCTCTGTGCAGAGACTACAGGCTGGAATACAAGGAGCTCACAATTCCCCTCTTACTTCTACTTCACATCCCTACCCAACATCATCACAGTCACCCCTGTGCAGAGGACAGCTGGGGAGGTAAGTTATCAATGGGGTGCACTGGCCACAATCTACAACTTATATGACTGCAACCTGAGATCACATTTAACTTATTTTATTATATAATAAAATAAGTTAAATTGGAGCTCAGATTTTATATATATATATATATATATATATATATATATAGCTACAAATGTAGCCAGAAGGGGAAGGAGGGTACGACATCCTAATAATCTACTGATTGAAAAAATAAATGTATAATAAAATAAGTTAAATGTGATCTCATATTATATATATATATATATATATATATATATATATATATATATATGTCTGCAAATGCAGCCAGAAGGGGAAGGAGGAGGGTACAACATCCTAACAATCTACTGATTGAAAAAAGAAAAAAATAGAAACAAAAGCAGACTTTTAAGATACCCAGATAGCATATCATATAAAAATATTTGGTTTTAATAAATAATAAATATACATGATTAAAACATATTAAATACTTACACTTGGGGTGCGATATGCTCTCAATATATATTGAAGTAGCCTAGTTGCTGTGGTTTTAATACGTTTTTAATCATTTGTATATTAATACAATCAGATGTTTTTACATCATATACTGTCTTGCTACCTTTTAACATCTGCTTGGTGCTTTTTGTTTTTTTAGGTTGAATATGTATTTATTGAAAAACAGTAGTATAGGCGCTTTTTATTTATTTTATTTTTTTCAATATATTTTTTAAAGTATATATATCAATAACAGCAAGCCTGACAGACGTTTTATTATACCATTTATTTTGCATATGCTGCATACCTGATCTCATCCACTCTGTAAGTGTTCATACTCACTAGCTCCTACTTATAATGGCATTGGATGCATTGATAAGTGACCCCCAGCTATGTACTATGGCGTTCTCTCCTCTAGGACGCAGCATTTTCTTTACAGACCTCAGGTCCAGTAACAGGTAAAGGACATCAGGCTATGATAGTGAATAGAGGCAGTATGATATTTATACAATAATCACAGTGTACTGTTGGTAATAATCGGAAGCGCAAGCACACTTAGAATATTTGGTGAAACTCATTTTTTTGTTGGCAGTTTAGGGGTTAAGCAATGGGTACAGTGATATTCTGTTTCATATGGTTTGAATTGATGTAAAGGCAGTTTGTGTTAAAGAGTAGAATGGGGGCATTGATCCCAGGCTGGAATTCCCATTTGGTCTACCTATGTTTACAGTAAAGTGCCTCCCTAACATTTCACAAGCTCAGGTTACCAGGCATAGAGATATTATACAAAGTTAACCTCTTCCTAGCCTGGTAGGTGGAGTTTCAGCTTTGCGGGCTGCTTCTAACTGCGGTGATAGTAATTCACCTACAACAAGTGGAAGGAACTCGGTCTGTTCTGGTGCCAGATTTCCAGCCTTCAACAGCAATACCATAATCATTAATTCAAAGTCTATATTTCTTTAGTCTATAGTTATAGTTGCAGTAGTGTGCAGTTGGTTCATGGCAGCAAATCAGAAATCGCTTTTAGGTGCTTAGAGTGGTCTTGCTGATGAAAGATGATTCCCGATTGGTAGGTTACTGTCCACCACTGCTCTCTGCACCTTGTTGTAAAATAAGCCCAACAGAAACCTGATTTAGTAATATAAGGGTAAGAATTGTAAACCTATATTTAACTGACAAGAGATATTCCAGAGTTTGCTTTTGTCCCTATTATTATTAATAGTATGATCTTTTATTTATAAAACAGTGACAATATTCCACAGCACTGTATGTCTGCATGTATGAAAGCAGACATGTAATACATGCCCACTTTTATTAATATTTTTTTTACATTATTCTTAAGTGGGTTTCAAAATGGAACACATTATTGATAAGCTTTTTAAAAAATATTTTTATTCAAAGTAAACATTAAAATGACAGGAGTACTAATTCAACTTTATTATATTTAAAGGAAAACTCCGCTTTTGCTAAAACATTAATTTAGCATATAAAACTGCTACATGAACTATTTTGCAATGGAAACTTGAAGGTAAGGCATTATAATAACTTACCAGTTAAATCAGCCCCTGAGCTCGGATCCATCCTGTATATAGTTTGTAATAAAATGCTTCCTAAATAGTGTTTCTTTTTTTTATTTTCTATTTTTTTTTTTTTGTTTTTTTTTTAGTTTTTCTGTGTGGTCACATGACCACAAAGTTGCAATGCTTCTCTGTACAGTATAGGAGCCATCATCAGTATCAAGGTCATCCCACCAGCATCCACAGCTTTCAGGGTTGCCAAGTGTTGTCAGCTGTCAGAGTGCTGGAGCTTTGCGGTCATGTGACTGTATAGAAAAAAATATAAGAAGAGATATATTATATATTTTTTTACAGGACAGATGAGAGCTAAGAGGGATAAGCATTTAACTGGTTATTGTGGTGCCTTTCCTCCTACTTTAAAGTTTCTAAAGGTAACATTTTGTTTTTACAAAAATAACAAACATGTTATACTTACCTGCTCTGTGCAGTGGTTTTGCACAGAGCAGCCTAGATCCTCCTCTTCTCTATTCCCACACTGGCACTCTTGGATCCTCCTCTTCATCCAGTGCCCCCATATGAAGCTGCTTCCTATGAGGGCACTCGTGCGGGCTTGCTCCCGAGCCCCACTGCCTGCATCCATAGACACAGACACTGACACTGATCGATCACAGTGGAAGCTGCTGCTATGGATCTGTCCTGTGAGGAGGGCCAGAGCAGAGAGAGCCCCTGCTCTCATGTATCCTTAATTATAAGGGAGTATTTTTTTTGGGGGGGGGGGGGGGGCTGGATACAGAAGTTTTTCTTTTTTTACCCGCAAAATGCATGAAGGTCAAAAAACTTCAACCTTCTGAACCACTTTAATGTTCTTAAAAGTTACTTTTTCCATTTTAGTCTGCAGCTGCTGTAATCTTCTAAAGTGTCAAAATGTTCAATGTAATATGATGTAACCTGTACAGGACTGGTGTAGAGAAAGCCCCCAGAAATGTCATTTACTGCCTCTGTGACTGGTTCACTGATTTTATCTATACTAAGGCTTCTTTCACATCTCCAGAATGCTACATTAAAGAGGAGGTCCAGCCCCCCCACGGAAAATTAAAAGTTAGTAGCTACAAATAATGCAGCTGCTAACTTTTAATATATGGACTCTTGCCTGTGCAGGGAGCCCACAATATCATAACCCCAGCTGATCTCCGGATTGGCTGTCGGGTACAGCAGCTGCCATTCCTTGTTATGGCCTTTCGGCTTCACATCCGGTTCCCTACTGCACATGTGCTAAGCCCACGGAAGTATGGAACGGTATCTGTCAAAAACTGGTACCCGTTCCCATCCCCCCACCCCCCCCCCCCGAAAGGTGCCAAATGTGGCACCAGAGGGGGGTAGGATACGGATAAGCAGAAAGTTCCACTTTTGCGTAGAACTCCGCTTTAAAGTCAATGGGACTGTGCCGTAACCACGTGCCAAAGACTTTAATCTGTGAGTTTGGCAAGTGGTACGACTTGCCAAACTCAACATGCCAAGTTAAAATTGCAGCACGGTGAAGCATTGAACCGTGGCCTTGGCAGTGTGAACACACCCGAGTGGCCACCGTGTCACATTGTAAGTGGGCGGTCGGGGGTAGTAAAAATGTGGACCCGATTTTACCACTTCCCCCTTTTTCTCCGGTCACCCATGTAAACTTCGTCTTGGATACATTTTTGGTGTGATATTTCCAAACCCTTATCTACTGACACTGCAGCTTTCCTTATAAGAACACTGAGATTTGCTTAGGTGGTTGTAACAAAGTCTGAAACGCTCATTCGGAAAACAGTAAAGGCTAGGAACCTGCAAACGTTTGTTAAAATCTGTGCATTGTGCATTGATCACCAAGAAAACCGACATTTTCTTTACATGATTAGGTATTGAAAGTGAGCAGTGCCTAGACCAAAAATAATAAATTAGCTTCCACCAAGTCCTGCTTTAGAGCAAATACCACAAGATTCCTGCTGAAACGTTTTAGCCAGAAAAACCCTTTGATTTTCTGATTTCATTTTTACTTGTTACTGAGACTTTTATTTTCCTAGACTTCAAGGCCAACTGCTAGCTCCATGTCCAATTAGAATGCCTTTACTGGCCACTGAGGCAGGCTCATCGGACATTTGAGAAAAAAAATTACACACCATTATGGGGAAGGTACATTGGACATTTGGATGACAGTTACCAGGGCTTAGCCGTGAAGTACGGCTCAGTAATAAAGTAAACAAACTCAGCAAGATAATTGCAGGCATCTTGTATTGTAGGCTCTTTGGCACATATTTTACTTGTACTTTGCAATATATATTCAGCAGTGCCAGATCTAAATTTGTAAAGTGTACTGTAGGTATTCCCAGTTAACTTTTCAATAGAAACTTTAAAGTCTTACTCAAGTCAAAAAGGGGGCTTTGAGGATTTTGATTGGATTCAGGCTTTAGAATGATCCTGTTACATAAGTAAAATTGTCCCTAAAAGTGACACCTAAAAGAAAGAAAGTGAAAACCTACCTCTCCTGCCACTGGGGCGCTGATCCAATCCAGGTAAAACACTATCTTTAGTTTTCTTTAGAAACCCACACTTCCAGGAGTGCCAATCATCTGGTCTCCTGGAGCACTTAGTGTAGGGTGACCAGACATCCCCGGTTTCCGGGGACAGTCCCGGGATTGAGGACACTGTCCCCAGACCAATCTGTCCCCGGTTTTGTCCCCAGGTTGGATTTGAACAGGGACTGAGGCATTTTCAAAGAAGTCAGTGCAGAATAAAAAAAATCTCAATTACACACCTCCGCTCCACCACTCCTACTAGCTTAGGGGGAGGGGGTGTATTTTTTTCCATTATCTGGGCCCCTTTCTGATGATGATGTGCTGGTCGGAGCAGAGGAAATATTTCTTCAGTTTCGGGCGCATGCCCATTCAGCTCTGCTCGCATGTTCTTCTGCCTTGGCTTAAGTCCCGGCCAACTACCTACCTGCTTGTCAGACTTGACATGCTGTGAGGCGTGCGGCGGCGGCGATGGGCAGAGAGTCGCTGATTGGCACCATTACCAGTAAAAAAAAAAAAAAAAACCCTGGATTTTATTTTAAAAATCTGATCTCCTGGAGTACTTAGTGGCCCTACCCACTGACCTCCACGTCATTACTGTATCCTATAGTAAAGTTGAGGTCGGTGGGAGGAACCATTGAAGCACCTCAAGGGGCCTGGAGATCAACATTTCAGTTCTTGAGAATATTTCAACTGGAGATTTCTTTGAAATAGAAATTGGAATGGAACAGCATTTGGTGACAAGGGCTGCAGAAGAGTTAGGGCAGATTCACACTGAGCTGCTGCGTATGGCCACAGCATAGTGTGCCCACAGTTTTGATGTGCATTAGCTGTGCTTTGCCATCAACTTCTATTATGCCCTGCGGTTTTGATGCACTTTCTGAAAGTGCATCAAAAGTCCTGGTACTAGAAGTTCCAGATACTCTATAACCATGTCAGTATAGCAGTTTATTGTACAGCTATTTTGGTGTCAATCTCTAGTTGCAGTATTTGATTTTTATTCATTTTTTATGATCCTGTACGAAATCTTGTTAAAATGCATTGATAACACAACAGAGCAGTACAGTATTACATTTGTTTATTTGTGCCATTGTATCCCACCCCAGGCTCTATCGGTTCCTGCAATTTGCTTTACTGCACATTCCAAAAGCTAGAACAAAGACTTGTAGCATGTAGCTTTGCTTATTTTTCTATGGATAAAGAAAATCTCTTTCAATATGCTGCTTCCTCCCAAGTGACTTCCACATAATTGTGACAGCCAGGGTTATACGACTTTATTGTAATGAAGAACCCAGAGAAATGAATTTGACCTCTCTCTTGGATACTATTCTTGGATACTATTACAGGGTAACAGATTATTTTCATGCTGAGAAAAGAATCACTAGGTTGCTCAAAACACTTACCGGGCTTATTCAATAACCAAGGAGCAAAGTGTAGTAACGCATAGAAACCAATCACAAATCCCTTAACTAACTGCAAATGGAGGGTAGTTCCTTGGACTGGAAATGGAGGGTTTCTTAAACTGTTTATTTACTGTAAAGTAGAGCTAAAGTATTCACATTGGTATTAATAGCTTGCTACCACTCTTGCAAAGTGCAGTTTCCAATGCAGAAGATCACAGTGCAACATTTAGTGTTCATTAAAAAAAAATATATATATATACTTTTATACAGCTTGCACTAAAATGGCAAATGGCACCTAAAGTTTCATCTTCATTTTTTTCCAGTTGCAGAGATGTATGGCTGGATGTCCACTGTTTTCCAGTTGGGGAGACGTATGGCTGGATGTGCACTGTTTTCCAGTTGGGGAGACATATGGCTGGATGTGCACTGTTTTCCAGTTGGGGGATGTATGGCTGGATGTGCACTGTTTTCCATTTGGGGAAATGTATGGCTGGATGTGCACTGTTTTCATGTGGGGAGATGTATGGCTGGATGTGCACTGTTTTCCAGATGGGGAGACGTATGGCTGGATGTGCACTGTTTTCATGTGGGGAGATGTATGGCTGGATGTGCACTGTTTTCAAGTTGGGGAGACGTATGGCTGGATGTGCACTGTTTTCCAGTTGGGGAAATGTATGGCTGTATGTGCACTGTTTTCATGTGGGAAGATGTATGGCTGGATGTGCACTGTTTTCATGTGGGGAGATGTATGACTGGATGTGCACTGTTTTCATGTGGGGAGATGTATGGCTGGATGTGCACTGTTTTCCAGATGGGGAGACATATGGCTGGATGTGCACTGTTTTCCAGTTGGGGAAATGTATGGCTGGATGTGCACTGTTTTCCAGTTGGGGAGACGTATGGCTGGATGTGCATTGTTTTCATGTGGGGAGATGTATGGCTGGATGTGCACTGTTTTCCAGATGGGGAGAAATATGGCTGGATGTGCACTGTTTTCCAGTTGGGGAAATGTATGGCTGGATGTGCACTGTTTTCCAGTTGGGGAGACGTATGGCTGGATGTGCACTGTTTTCATGTGGGGAGACGTATGGCTGGATGTGCACTGTTTTCCAGTTGGGGAGACGTATGGCTGGATGTGCACTGTTTTCCAGTTGGGGAGACGTATGGCTGGATGTGCACTGTTTTCCAGTTGGGGGATGTATGGCTGGATGTGCACTGTTTTCCATTTGGGGAAATGTATGGCTGGATGTGCACTGTTTTCATGTGGGGAGGTGTATGGCTGGATGTGCACTGTTTTCCAGATGGGGAGACGTATGGCTGGATGTGCACTGTTTTCATGTGGGGAGATGTATGGCTGGATGTGCACTGTTTTCATGTGTGGAGATGTATGGCTGGATGTGCACTGTTTTCCAGATGGGGAGACGTATGGCTGGATGTGCACTGTTTTCATGTGGGGAGATGTATGGCTGGATGTGCACTGTTTTCAAGTTGGGGAGACGTATGGCTGGATGTGCACTGTTTTCCAGTTGGGGAAATGTATGGCTGTATGTGCACTGTTTTCATGTGGGAAGATGTATGGCTGGATGTGCACTGTTTTCATGTGGGGAGATGTATGGCTGGATGTGCACTGTTTTCCAGATGGGGAGACGTATGGCTGGATGTGCACTGTTTTCATGTGGGGAGATGTATGGCTGGATGTGCACTGTTTTCAAGTTGGGGAGACGTATGGCTGGATGTGCACTGTTTTCCAGTTGGGGAAATGTATGGCTGTATGTGCACTGTTTTCATGTGGGAAGATGTATGGCTGGATGTGCACTGTTTTCATGTGGGGAGATGTATGGCTGGATGTGCACTGTTTTCATGTGGGGAGATGTATGGCTGGATGTGCACTGTTTTCCAGATGGGGAGACATATGGCTGGATGTGCACTGTTTTCCAGTTGGGGAAATGTATGGCTGGATGTGCACTGTTTTCCAGTTGGGGAGACGTATGGCTGGATGTGCACTGTTTTCATGTGGGGAGACGTGTGGCTGGATGTGCACTGTTTTCCAGTTGGGGAGACGTATGGCTGGATGTGCACTGTTTTCATGTGTGGAGATGTATTGCTGGACGTGCACTGTTTTCAGTTGGGGAGATGTATGTCTGGATGTGTACTGTGTTCCAGTTGGGAAGACGTATGCTTGGATGTACACTGTTTTCCAGTTGGGGATATGTATGGCTGGATGTGCACTGTTTTCATGTGGGGAGATATATGGCTGGATGTGCACTGTTTTCCAGTTGGGGGATGTATGGCTGGATGTCCACTGTTTTCCAGTTGGGGAGATGTATGGCTGGATGTCCACTGTTTTCCAGTTGGGGAGATGTATGAGTGGATGTCCATCCAGTTGCTGAAATATATGGCTGGATTTCTGCAGAACCCAAAGGTTTGCAGCACCTGTAAGAAAACTCCTGACTTTAAGGAACCTTTTAGGAAACTTCTCTACACAATATTCAGGCAGAGGATGCTTACTCAAGTGTACAAAGCATCATAGCTCCCCTCTGGTGATTTATGTATAACCATGCCTACTGAGTAAAATCATATGTTATTGTTATGCAGAGCATCACAGGATCCCGAGATTTGTAGAAATGAATATAAACAATAGCATTGCTAATATTGTAGCTACCTTATTAATGTTAATGTATTCCTAAACCTAGGGCTTCATCCGAGGGTGTTCTGCATGTGCACAGTAGGAGGTTCCCAGATTTGTGTGTGATTTGCAAGTCGGACGTGTGGAAGAAATAAACAGCCAACAGATCAGGTTTTTCTGGGAGTTGACCAAGGCTCTGCCAGACATGGTAGGACATCTGAATCTTCAAGGCATGGAAGACAGCTTAAAGGACAAGAATCGGGAAGGGTTACTGGACAGTCCTGATTCTGGACTCCCACCGAGCCCCAGCCCTCCTTTTTACTCTATTTCCCCAGGCATCTCTGAGAGCAGAGCTGAGGGCAGCACCACCCCAACACATTACCCTGGATATGCCTACAGGAAGGAAGTCAAGGAGGCCAAAGTGGTAAGTACTTTATTCCTGCCTTTATATATTGCCTATTTACTTGGTCAAACCTGCATTCTTCTATTCCTTACGTATAATTAGAATGTGTCTTGTGTTAACATGTTCTTGACATTTTAGGTGTTATTCCATTGTGTATTCATTGCATTAGAGCATGTTAATAGGGACAGGGTGGGGTCTCATACACATTATAATGCTCTAATAATCATAGGTTGTTGCAGAAGTATTCCAAGGGTAGAGTGTTACAAGAAATACTCTCAGAAGAAAATTAATTATCTATTCAACATTTTTGGTAATATCTTGAAAGCGTGTTCAAAATAAGATGTGGAGACATCTGTATCCCACCGAGACTGTGTGCCCTCAGATCTCCACCAACAGACTTTGTGCATAATAAATTTTAAAATGAAATGCAGGCAATGTGCATTTTGACTGTAATTTGGGGGTTTGTCAAAATGGAGATAAAACAATGTTTTGCAGATTTGTGCAGAGGACAATGTACAACTAGCAATTATCTCTTTGTATATTGATAAAATTGCTGATTACAATAAGCTCATCAATTCACACAGTGTTATCATTTCTGTTACCATCTGTGATTCTTAGATCTGAATCTGTAATGCAGTGCTTTTGGCTTTCCCTTGCGGTTCTCTGTTATTTTTTGGCATGAACGTACCTGCTATCAAAGTATAGAAATACTAAAAAGAATGTTTGTGATTTAGATATTGTTTCCTCTTGTGGCTGGTTTGGTGTCCAGCACCCAGCAACACAAGTGACTGCGGTTAGTCTGTGGGTCAGTAGCTGTCCATGGATCAGTTGTTGTTGGGAATCAGTGCAATATGCATTACATTACATAACACTAATATATGTGTTCAGTAAGGCAGTATAAACAACACGGATGTAGAAACCCTTAGCAACCAATCAAAAATCATGTCTGAGTTGACTGGAGAGAGTAATCTAAAGTCCCATTGGTTGTTATGCAGCTCAAAGTTGTTCTTCACCTTTCCTTTTTTAATAAACCTACCAAACATTTTCCATCATTTAATTTTCTATATGTTTCATCTGTTTGACAAAATGATCTGCAGATGACAAATCAGGATTCAGATACTGCCACTACTGGCATGCAAAGCAGGCATTGGGGTTTATTTACGGAAGGCAAATCCACTTTGCACTACAAGTGCACTGCAAATGCTCTTGGAAGTGCAGTCGCTGTAGATCTGAAGGGAAGATCTGAAATGAGGGGAAGCTCTGCTGATTTTATCATCCAATCAAGTGCAAGCTAAAATGCTGTTTTTTCTTTTCCTTGCATGTCCCCCTCAGACCTACAGTTAACTTCATCTTATTGTATTTTATTTCTGCAGCCAAACCCCAGAACCCCCCTCATGGTTGCAGCCACCCCCCCCCCCCCCCCCCTCATTTCAGTCTTTTCTTTAATACATTTTTTTTTATATAACTTGTTTTAAGGGCTTAGGTAAAGCATAATGCAATAAGCATGGTTTATAATGTATCTGGTACCGGTATTATTCAGCTTAGTCTAGGCACAAAAATGAAAAATTCTCATTGGTTGCTTTGGATTCCTGCACATTGTTGCACATTGCCCTATATCATTTACTTAATGCCTAAATATCTGAAAGCTAATTTACATGAATGCATTAATAGTATGGAAGAGCTATTTGATCTAAATAATCTTGTCAATATAAGTGTTATTAAATCCATTACACATAATTTGTAGTCTGAAAGAAACACTTGCATGATGCAAGAAATGCAACATTACTTTCTTTTCAGGGCTATTCAGATCTGCTATGGGAGACTTCCTTCTATGGGGTGGCTGCATTGCCTTTTGTGGTCTCCCTGGAGCCCTAGCATAGCCGTCCCTATCTGCATGCTCCCGATGGGGACTATAAGCATGCATAAAGATGCACTGTGTTCTGACACAGGCAGAGAGGCAGTTCCTGCACAAGATGGCTTCGCCCACCAACTTGTGATTGACAGCTGCTTGCCTGACCCACGCCCAGGAACGGACTGACCATTCAGCCAATCGGGCTCTGCCCGAGGACCCCGGGCCATTAGGGGGCCCCATCAGGGTTGCCAGCCACAGTAAAACCAGGGACAGTATGTAAAAATCCTCTCCAGTACCTTCTTAGCCAATAGAAACATGTCTGTGTATACTATGTGTACATGTATGTGTATACTGTGTGACTGTATACTGTGTGTGTGTGTTTTTGTATACTGTGTGGCCCAATAATCTCTGATTGCCTGGGGGCCCCATAATCTCCTATTGCCCGGGGGCCCCATGAGTTGTCAGTCTGCCCCTGCCCGCGCCCAAAGAATTATTCGACATCTAGACCTGATATGAGCGGGTTAGGTGATCATTCTATGCATTCCCAAATGGAAGTTTTGGAAACTGCTGCAAATGAGAGAAGGCTGTGTGCACAACCCTAAAAGGTTACAAATATCTTTAGAGCCGGTTCACCTCTGTGTGGTGCCTTCCTTTTTGAGCATGTTTTATATGTGTTTTAGGCACATTACCATTGATATCCCTAAAACACATGTTTACATTAAAGCGCATCAAAGATGCAGAAAGTGGGATTTTTTCTAACGTACAGCAACTAAATGCACAGGCCATTTTAATTAAAAAAAGGATTTGGTCGAAAAGAAAGTTAACTTTCACTAAGGAGGGTTTAATACTACGATGTATATTTTGTAGTTATAAATGTACATGGGGTAATTGCGCTGTAGATAATTGCAGCAAGTAATAGTGCCGAGCCAACGATAACTCCCTCCTTGGCAAATCTACACATTTCTATACCTAATACAATAATAAAATTGTACTAGAGCAAGCCTGTAAAAATGGGAAAGAGTTAAATGATTGTAAACGCTGCAAATATGAGCTTACTGAAAATATATATTATTATATACTGCAACGGTATAATATGAGAAGCATATTAATGTAAGCGCTGTGCTCATAGGGGTTGATTTACTAAAGGCAAATAGACTGTGCACTTTTCAAAGAGCAGTTTCTTTCTGCAAGTGCAGTTGCTCCAGAGCTTAGTAAATGAGGTTACGCTTTACTTTTACCCAATCACGTGCAAGGAAAATTTAAAAAACAGCATTTTTGCGTGCAAATGATTGGATGATGGAAGTCAGCAGAGATTCTGCTCATGTACTAAGCTCTGGAGCAACTGCTCTTGCAGAGTGCAACTGCCTATTTGCCTTTAGTAAATTAACACTGTAATGTCCTGTTTTTATGTAGCGTATATGCTGAAAAAAGTCCTTTGTTTGTCCACTGGGGAGTGTCCTGTCCATGCAATGTGCTACTATGCTCATCAAGAGCCCTGCACAGTGAACATGGGAACTCATTCTTGAAAGAAGCTACTACATTTGCTATGCTTACTTTAAATAGCATGAGGCTATAAAACTACATTGCAGAAACTTCCTGAAAATGTATCATAGGTTCACTGTCCTCATTACTTTCATACAGTTTTTTGGGTTTTTTTTAATAGAAAAAAGTGAATATTGATCTGAGACTACGTGTTTTTTAGCCCCCAGGTTGAAAAAAGGGGGGGGGGGCAGTTCAGCTTAAAATAGGCTTGATTGTTCTGCCATTGAAAGTCTTGCAAATGCTTGGAGAAGAAGCAACTGTCTGTGCTAGGTATCTCTCAATGCTTGAAGTGGAAACCTAGAGAGAGAAAAAGAAAGAGATTGAATGTTGGCAGCCTTGTAAGTAACAAGTATAAAAAAAAGTATACATATTCTGTAGTAGTGGCATCTCCTTCACAGAAAAAGACTGGAATGTATTGCATAGCTCCCAACTGTCCCTGAATTCGAGGGACTGTCCCTGATTTGGAGCAATGTCCCGCATTTCTCCTCATTTGTCCCTCATTTTGGTCTGATCTATATAGATAAGTGTTTTCTAGCACTAAACCTTTCATCTTATTTCCAAATTGCTGCATTTGTAAATTCCAAAACCTAATATAAAGGAATGATAGTGGTAAAAAAAAAGCCCTTGTGGGTTTAACCAATTTAGTTTTTTTATATAATTCTCCTTTAAGGGGGCGTGGCACTGGGTGTGTCCTATGCCTGCATACTTTTGCTGATAGGTGTCCCTCATTCCCATCTCAAAAAGTTGGGAGGTATGGTATAGTAAGTTTAGTAAGTTCTAGACAGGCTAGAATTGAAAGCCGTAGTAACAAAAAAAATGTAATATATTGAAGTTTACCAATCCTTAAATGTGGTGGCTTCTTCAATGTTCTACTTTTAAAATGTTTTC
Organism: Lithobates pipiens; assembly: GCF_037356315.1. Classification (NCBI taxonomy): domain Eukaryota; kingdom Metazoa; phylum Chordata; class Amphibia; order Anura; family Ranidae; genus Lithobates; species Lithobates pipiens. The sequence goes on along the minus strand of NW_027507790.1, from coordinate 77,781,681 downwards.
ATTTATTTCACCTAGTGATCTGGCCAATACTACAATTCCCATCTAAAGCCCCATACACACGGGCTGAATGTCAGGAGACAACAGCCAACATTCGGCCCGTGTGTATGTCTGTCTGTCAAACACGCATGCTGGAAAACTAGCCGACCAACTCTCAATCACGCTCTTAGCCAATGGTAGAAAGCGCTGAATGGGGTGTTCTGGCGGGGGGGGGGGGCGCCCCCCTGTCAGAACACAATAGCTCAGCGGGGGAGATCGCTGGACTAACCTCGCATTGGGAGGAGCTGTCAAACCTGTATTGTTTACCTGGCTTTAGGGTGTCTCCAGTCTGAATGTAACAGCAACGGAAATTCCTTTAGACAATGGCCTTGTCAGCCTGGGGAGAGAGTAGTGTTAGATACACAAGCAGATTTAAATAGATTTCACTAACAAAGTAAAGCCAAACCTCAGCTAACACTTTTTAAGCAGTTACAGTAATAGTTTATTCCTTTTGGGATAGAGATTTTACCATACTGCCCAACATTTTGAGATGGGAATGAGGGACACCTACTTGCAAATGTATGTAGGCATAGGACACACCCACCTGACACACTCCCTTAAAGGAGAATTAACCAAAAAAGGATAATTAAATCCACTAGGACTTTTACCACTCCTATTCCTTTATATTGGCTTTTAAATTTACAAATGCAGAAATTTAGAAATTGGATGAAAGGTTTAGCAATTTTGAAAGATAAAAAGTGCATTTTAGATGCAACTATATGGATCAGACCAAAATGAGGGACAAATGAGGGGCAAAGAGGGACAGAGGGACATTGCTACAAATCAGAGACAGTCCCTCCAAATCAGGGACAGTTGGATGCTATGGTTTTACATTAAAGAATAAAAGCTGACCATTGTAAGGACCCCTGCCAGTGTTAAATGGTTTATCCCCACCCTCTAACTGATCGTTTTAAAAGATGGTAAAGCAGGGTGAAAAGTTCTTACTGGCTGGATCACCAGATCAACCGAAAAAGAAAAAAAATGCAGCCATCACATCTGATTGCTAAAATGTTATGTTTTTTTTTTTTTTACGTTTAATGCCGTTTTATTGCTGGAAGCTCAATAAAGTTGGTTGCAGCCAGTTTAAAAGAGAAGTATAGAAGATTCTATGGTTATACTTCTCTTCTGGGTCCCAGAACTGCACTTCATTTTGCAGTCATGTGACCCAGAATCAGCCAACAGTGGGCTTAAGACAGCCATACATTGATGGAAATTCAGCCAGTTCAGCAAGGACCAGCCGAATTTCGATGCATGTATGGGCAGCCTGTTTGTACTCAAGTTGATCCATCGATCAACTTGGGTACAATTGAAGGAAAGAAAATCAAATCATCTGTGGCTTACCTAACGGCCACTGTCAGGTGATCTCACAGAGCCGCTGTAGGCTCTGGAAGGATCCCAGCCATATTGTCAGTTTTCACCCAGCTGCCTGATTGACGGCTGGCTCTGGCTCTCAGCGGGACAGCCATAGCCAGCTGCACCCACATCCTCTCCAGGAGAGGGGCAGAGTGGAGAGTGTTGACTGACATTCAGTGCTCTCTGCTCCGAGCAGTCATGTGATCGCTCTGTTCTCAGTCTTAAGGCTGACGTAGGACAGCTGCAGCATCATAGAGGAGAGTATGCATGTTTTTTTTTATAACCCCAAACTTCTATAAACTGTGCTGTATGACCATTCGACTCACATTTCTATTATTTATGTGATTGTTACCTAACTTATTGAGCAACGCATGGCTAATTGACTTCTGCAAAAACATAATATCACAATGACTTACAGTCAAGTGTTTGTTAATTTGGTTTTGATTGCAAAATATGTTAACTAGGTGGAAATTGCTCAAGTGTTATTGCTGTGTTGGTTACCTTTTTCCTCTGCATTGTACTGCGGTAATCTTATTGTGGGCTAGAAATATTTTGGCAAACATTAGTGTGAGCAACTTCTACCAAAATGTACCAATACTTAAAGTATGACTAATACCATGCATCTTGGTGTGTGATTTTGCACACACATCAGCAAGGTGCATTGAGGGGCCATCAGGAATTAATTTAGGGCCATTAAGAATAAATGGTTTTGTGCTCTGCATGAACACCAACAATTTTGCATACATTCCTGCATCACACACGTGAACCCAGCCTAAAGCCTGATTTTGGAGAGTGGCGAGCGATTAAAACACCTGTCAGGCTTTTATTGCTGTCTGTATCCTTGTTAGGGAGATTCGCCCTCTCTATTTGTCCTGTTTTCCGTTATCACCAATAGTGAAAGTGAAAAAATTCCAAATCCCAAATTTTGGGTTGTCACCAGAACAGAAATAGAAGGAAAATCTTTCAATGGGAACACTAGTTCTGGTGACTGCCAGGGATTCCTTCACTTTGGAGGGATTATCTCTCACTTCCTGTTTTGGCAATGCGACAGGAAGTGAATGGAAATCTACCCAATGAGACACAAAAAAATAAACTGAGAGGGTTTATAACCCTGCCTTATTCTATCCAAAAATGATTTAGTTCTACTTTGGACCAAGAAATGTGACAGTGATGTAAAAAAAACTGAAACAAATAAAAATGCAGTAATATTGCAGCTATGACAAGGATTAAAGTGGCCTGACCTGTCATGTTAATTCTGCTGCCACCTCTTCTTGACATGATACTTTAAAAGAGAAGTAAAGGTTGTTCCCCCCCCCCCCCCCCCCCAGTCCAGGTGTATGCAGCATGGGCACGATGCTGCATCTGTCCCTTGGCGCTTCTACACTGATAACTGCGCGATCGAACATTTACTCGGTTTTCAGAGCTCTGTGAGCAGAAATCTGCAGACTCAGGCACAACTCTCTGCTCTGCTCCCTCCCCGCTCTTTGGAGCGCTGAGCTGTGGAGGGGCGCGGAGCAGCTGTCTCAGGCTCTTAGCGGCTCCCTGAGAGTCTAAGACGGGTGTCAGTCCAGGCACTGGGCAGATCCAGACTTCCATTGTCGCAATGACATGGAGCCTGGACTGGGCTGATTTCTGCAACGTCAGCAGAGAGTGGACTTCAGTCGGCTGAAAATGGGTCATAGGAGTGCAAACTAACTGTTCTCCTGTGATCCATAGGAGAAGTACTGCCAAATGATCTTAGGCTGGACTTCTCCTTTAATATCATGTTGTGACATTTCTTAAACTTCCATTAAGTTCTTAGGGCTCCTTCAGACTGGTGATAATGCCTTCCCTTCTCTGAAAAAAACGATCAGCAGTGAAGAGCTTTTCAAGGAGCAGTATAACAGTGGCTGGCAGGAATTGAGGAGATGCTACTGCTGCCTCCTGACACTTATTTCTTTTTGATTTCTTTTTATTTGCTAAATGGCAATTCTTCTTTGCAGGATCACTCTGCAACTGTGAGATAAGGATTTGTTTTGCAGATTGGGTGCGGCCCCATTGATCTCAGCTAGTCAGTTTGACAGGCAGTGCTGTCTGTAAAACTCTGCAGCCCATGTTAAAATTGTTGCATACAGCCCAGATAGCGTGGAACAAATTTGTGGCAGTGTTGAATTGTAAGTCATATTAACTTGCTGCACATGTTCACTGGCAAGTTGTACACTTGCAGAGCACTTGAAGCACAAGTTCTAGTTGACACTTTTCCAATATGTAGCAAACTTGCATGGAAAGTCTCTAGCAAGAGCAAAGTTGCAGTGGTGAGTCTACAGCGAGAGCTCTGCAAGTCTACAGCATGAAAATTTAGACACAGTGACCCCTGTGGTGGGATGACTATCACACGACATAACTGAACCAGAAGTTGCAGCAGACTTGCAGAATGTTTGCAAAGAAAGTTGATCTGGAGTCATGCAATGTGGACTTGATGCAATTATGCAACAAGCTTGTGAGCCTGGCAAGTCTAGCAATAGCTTAGCAAGTCATTTTCAAACTTGCCGCTCAATTGCTTGCTATCTGGGAGCCTGTCAGACTGTAATGTTAGAATTCCGGTGGGCAGCCAGAAATAGTAACTTTTTTTATTTTTTTTAGTGCTCTCCAGCCGCCAGTGTGAAAGAGCCCTAAATCAGTAACCACAAAAATGTTCATGCAGTGAGGTGTAGTTAGTGATTGAGAGCTTAAGAAAGCTGAGAGAACATGGTGCCAAGGTCACTAATTAGAAGAAGCAGTGAGTATCATCATTAACAGTATTGGAGGATTGAAGGATAATTTAAAAAGTTTACAGAATATCCAAGTGAGGCCCTTACCATATGGCCTGTATCATTCCCTGCCAGGCATTAGAAACTGTAACTAAGTCAGCTTTCACACTGAAAGCATCGGGCGTTGGTTCCAAAGCACTGCTCGCTTTAGCGGCACTGTTTAAGCGGCGCTAGCGGGGCGCTTTTAACCCCCCAAAAAAGGGTTAAAAACTCCCACTTTGCATCGCTTTCAAAGCACTTTTCAGGTGCTTTGAAAGCGATGCCCATTCATTCAAATGGGCAGGGCACTTTGGGAGCGATAAATACAGCGCTCCCAACCCGCTCCAAAGATGCTGCTTGCAGGACTTTTTGGATCAGCCCAAAAGCGCATCGCCCCAGTGTCAACAGTCACACTGGAATGAATGGGAGGCAGTTTTGAGGCGCTTAGCAGAGGCTAAACGCCTGAATACTGCCAGTGTGAAAGGGGTCTAATAGTAAGTGTTGCTCACAACAACCAATGCTGTTCACTTATATCGAAAGCATGTTGGAGAAGTAATAATCTAGGCCAGTGATACTCAACCAAGGTTCCGTGGAACTGTAGGGTTCCTCTAGAGGTTGCTAGGGGTTCCTTCAGCATTGGCCAATTTCTGCCTCTCAGATATGTTCCCGCTCACACCATTGATCTTTTTAGCTATCTGTAAGGAGGTAATTCTTCCCAATGACCACAAGTGTAAGGACCATTCTTCCCACTGACTATCACACTAATATATCATGAGTTGTAGATTTCTCATTTTTAGCAGGGGTTCCCCGAGACCGGAGAACTATTTCAAGGGTTCCTCTGTGTTGAAAAGGTTGAGAAAGGCTGATCTAGGCTGATGTGGGACATAGGGGTTGATTTACTAAAGGATAATAGACTGTGCACTCTGTAAAGAGTAGTTGCACTCTGCAAGAGCAGTTGCTCCAGAACTTAATAAATGAGCAGAAGCTCTGCTGACCTCTATCATCCAATCATGTGCAAGCAAAAATGCAGTGTTTTTTTTTATTTTCCTTGCACGTGATTGGGTACTTTTTGCAAATTTAAACTTTACCTCATTTACTAAACTCTGGAGCAACTGCGCTTGCAGGGTGCAACTGAACTTTGCAAAGTCTATTTGCCTTTAGTAAATCAACCTCATAGTGTCAATTCTGTTCATCTACACTATTTGTTGCATGTGATTGATTTCTGTAAAGAAATCCAAACAAATTAACAATCAAATTCCAGGAATAATACAAGACTAACCTGAGCTTAAAGTCAAAGATGAAATAGGGTTTTCTTGTTTTTACAGCTGGTGTGGACAGAGCAGGCTATATACGCCAAGCATGGCTCTGGTGTACCATATGCTGTCAAACTGTATTTCAATGACATTGTCAACATCTGTACATATTCAGTGCTGGCTGCACTTGGCTTTGAAGTCCAGGTCTTTCCTTTCTGAGAGTTAAACTGAAATTGCCAACTCATGCCTTTTGACTTCTTTTTGAAACTTACAAATCTGAAACAGGTAACAGTGCCCATAGCGGTCATCATGCAGTGTTTAATGCAGACATGGTTAATGGTAATTGTTTACAGATGTCCCTGATACACTAGATCAAAAAAGAACTGGTTGTCTAATATGGGCCACATAGAAACTGTTTATGTTCCCAGTTTATCTGTGTAATATAATTCTACTTCTGTATCTGACAGCAGGGTCAGGTTGATGCAAGTCTTTTGAAAAACAAAAGTTGAATCTGGTGTACTTTAATCCCATTCAATCCAATCAGATTTAAAGTGGTTGTAAACCCTTACATACTCAATGAAGTGACTGACACTGACACAGGTGATACATAGAAATGAAACAAGTCATCCTACATAGATTGTACCTGTTTATCTGCAGTCTTCTTATCTCTACATCTGTTTAAAGTCAAGAATTAATAATGCTTGCCTGAGTTGTCACAAAAAAGGGGGCAGAGATCTAAAGTTACACTCTGCAGAGTTCAGTGAGGGGAGCTCTGAGAGCTGATTGGAGGAAAGCTTCCCATGGGGGCACTCGTGCAGGCTGACTCCCAAGCGCTGATGCTGCATCCATTAACACAGACAGTGGGACTCGGCCCGCACTCTGCTCCTTTCGACACTGGCTTGGATTGACAGCAGTGGGAGCAAACAGGCTCCCAGTGCCACAGCAGAGCCAGTAAGACTGGGAAGCAAAGGCAGAGAAGTGATCCCTTTAAAATAAAAGTGGTCTCTGTGGCGGATTCGCTGCAAGATCACTTTTATCGGTGGCAGGAGAGGGCCCCCCTCCCGCCATACTCCGGTCGTCTCCGGCGCTTACCGGAGCCGTCGCCGTCCGCTCCCCTCATTGCCTGGATGCCGAGTGAGGGGAAGATGGTCCCCGCTTGGCTCCATAGCATTGGAGGGCGGGAGCGACGTCAAACTTTTTTTTTCTTATTGCTTTTTTTTTTCTTATTGCTTTTAAGAGTAAATATGAGATACTGAGGTCTTTTTGACCCCAGAGCTCATATTTAAGAGGTCCTGCCATGCTTTTTTCTATTACAAGGGATGTTTACATTCATTGTAATAGGAATAAAAGTGACCCAAAAATTATTATTTTTTTAAAGGACAGTGTCAAAATAAAAAATAAAAAGTAAAATAAATAAGAAAAGTCAGTCAGCATTAGAAATATTCAAGAGCTCCGGGAGAGGATGATTTATGATTAACTTTCATCCCTGGTCAAACATGACCCCTCTTAACACCTTCCTACCCGGCCTATAGTAAAAGGCAGGAGCACTGTTGTTCTGGGAGGACATCATATGACGCCCCCACGAAAGTGCCTCTGGTGTTGCCACGCAGCTGCGCAATCTGTCACTAGCTGTGCCCACGGAAACAAAACCGATCACTGCACCAGCCTGCTGCCAGTGTCATGTGATGGCTGCAACTAATTACAGCAGATCACATAACAATTGTAAACAATGGATGGCTTCCTTTCATACCATCCATTGCATACAATTGTATTGCTAGCTGTGATCGATCACAGTGAACACAAGTTCCAGGCAGAGCCAATCACAGGTCATCTGTACCATGTGATTAGCTTTGACCAATCATAGCTAATCACAACAAAAGACACTGAATTAACTAATTTAATTCAGTAAAAAATGTTTTATATCAATGGAATTCATTGGTACAGTATATGTAAACATAATGTGTAAAAAAATAAATAAAATGTTATCACTACCCCAGAGTAGTACAGTGTTACTATAGAAGAAAAAAGGTTTTAATACATTTTTTTAATATATATATATATATATATATATAACTGGTGTGGCGGTGATCAGGGATACTGACTGTTGACAGTATTTAAAAATAATATATATATATATATATATATATACATATACATAGTATCTCACAAAAGTAAGTACACCCCTCACATTTTTGTAAATATTTTATTATATCTTTTTATGTGACAGCACTGAAGAAATGACACTTTGCTACAATGTAAAGTAGTGAGTGTACAGTTTGTATAACAGTGTAAATTTGCTGTCCCCTCAAAATAACTCAACACACAGCCATTAATGTCTAAACCGCTGGCAACAAAAAGTGATTACACCCCTAAGTGAAAATGTCCACATTGGGCCCATTAGCCATTTTCCCTCCCCAGTGTCATGTGACTAGTTAGTGTTACAAGGTTTCAGGTGTGAATTGGGAGCAGGTGTTTTAAATTTGGTGCTATCGCTCTCACTATACTGGCCACTGGAAGTTCAACATAATACCTCATGGTAAAGAACTCTCTGAGGATCTGAAAAAAAGAATTGTTGCTCCACATAAAGAAGGTCTAGGCTGTAAGAAGATTGCTGAGACCCTGAAACTGAGCTGCAGCATGGTAGCCAAGACCTTACAGCAGTTTAACAGGACAGATTTCACTCAGAACAGGCCTCGCCATGGTTGACCAAAGAAGATGAGTGCACATGCTCAGCGTCATGTCCAGAGGTTGTCTTTGGGAAATAAACATATGAGTGCTGCCAGCATTGCTACAGAGGTTGAAGGGTCAGCCTATCAGTGCTCAGAGCATACGCCGCACACTGTATCAAATTGGTCTGGATGTCTGTCGTCCCAGAAGGAAGCCTCATCTAAAGATGGTGCACAAGAAAGCCCACAGTTTACTGAAGACAAGCAGACTAAGGACATGGATTACTGGAACCATGTCCTGTGGTCTGATGAGAGCAAGTTAAACTTATTTGGTTCAGATGGTGTCAAGCATGTGTGGTGGCAACCAGGTGAGGAGTACAAAGACAAGTGTGTCTTGTCTACAGTCAAGCATGGTGGTGGGAGTGTCATGGTCTGTGGCTGCATAAGTGCTGCCGACACTGGAGAGCTACAGTTCACTGAGGGAACCATGAATGCCAACATGTACTGTGACATACTGAAGCAGAGCATGATCTCTTCCCTTCGGAGACTGGGCCGCAAGGCAGTATTCCAACATAATCACTACCCCAAGACGACCACTCTTTTGCTAAAGAAGCTGAGGGTAAAGGTGATGGACTAGCCAATCATGCCTCCAGACCTAAACCCCATTGAGCATCTGTGGGGCATCCTCAAACAAAAGGTGGAGGAGCACAAGGTCTCTATAATCCACCAGATCAATAATGTCATCATGGAGGAGTGGAAGAGGACTCCAGTGGCAACCTGTGAAGCTCCGATGAACTCCATGCCCATGAGGGTTAAGGCAGTGCTGGAAAATAATGATGGCCACACAAAATATTGACACTTTGGGCCCAATTTGGACATTTTAACTTAGGTGTGTACATATATATATATATATATATATATATATATATATATATATTTATATATTTTTTTATTTTTTTTCTTTTAAATAGTGTCAACAGTCAGTGTCCCTGATCACCGCCACACCAGTTATATGATAATGCTGTATTTCACTGGTGACAGTATGTAAACAAAAGAAAATTCTTAATTTTCCAAATAATAGTCAATAATAATAATAGACAAAAAATTACAACTTCAATAACTCAACATGCCTCTACTAAATACCTTGGACTGCATACTTTCCAAAAAGGGGTCATTTGGGGGTTAGATGGGGAATGAGATAGGGTATCAGTACATCAGGATTGACCGATTTTCAGATATATACCAGTTTGTGGACTCTATAACCTTCCTTCATACTTTCCGCTTGCCGTCCGGCTCACTGAGTGTGATTGTGGGTCCCACAGACTCGATGTCTGCTGGGGGTACCCACGATTATCTCACGGAGAGAGGAATAATGGGGAAATGTTGATGTAAACAATCATTTCCCCATTCTGCCTAGTGACACTGACACTAATCATAGCTCCCTGTAATCGGGAGCGGTGATCAGTGTTGTGTCACACATAGCCCCTCCCCCACAGTTAGAATCACTCCCTAGGACACACTTAACCCCTACAGCGCCACCTGCATTTTTAATTGCACTGATCTCTGTATAAATGTGACTGGTCCCAAAATTGAGCCAGAAGTGTCCGATCTGTCCGCCATAATGTCGCAGTCATGATAAAAATCGCTGATCGCCGCCGTTACTAGTAAAAAAAAAATATTAATAAAAATGCCATAAAACTATCCCCTATTTTGTAGACACTATAACTTTTGCGCAAACCAATCAATAAACCCTTTTTGATTATAGCTCAAAAAAATAAAAACTGCAGTGATCAAATACCACTAAAAGAAAGCTCTATTTGTGGGAAAAAAGGACATCAATTTTGTTTGGGAGCCACGTCGCACGACCGGGCAATTGTCACTTAAAGAGACACTGTGCCGAATCGCAAAAAGTGCTCTGGTCTTTGACCAGTCAAATGGTCCGGCACAATTGGCACCTTTCAGGGGGGAGGGGGTGCAGATACCTGGATAATCCAGATATCTGCACCCAATTCCGGGAAAAGCTAGCTGCTCGTGCTAAATTTTCTCATCCTTGTAGTTTAAAATATATGTTGATTTGACCCCACTAATGATTTGAAAATTGAACGGACAGTCCTGAAATGAACGGTTTCAAACGAAAATCTTCTAGTGTATGGCCAGCTTTATCCTCAGCTCTAAATGTCTGTGAGACGCTTGTGATGAGGGTAATGCCCCTTTACTCAAATATGCCAGCATGGAGCACTGGAGCAGAAGGACGGGGGCATGATGCCAGAAAAAGCAATTTTAAGGCATTTCAGAGTTAAAAACTAGTTAAAAATCATAACAAATGGCAATACAGGACACAACAAGAAAGTATGAGATATTAACTTTTCTTGCTGTACCCAGTGCCCAGTGTTGAAGAAAGGAGACTCATCTTTTTAATGCCATGAGAATGTAATGGTTATCCTGAATTGTGTGACTGACTTATTGGTGTACTTAACTGAAATAATGGTGAGTCAGGCTTCCTAGTTTCAGTCATTCTGCCAATCAAACTTCCTGAAAGAAGGAACATTTAGTGACTCACGTGACAACCAAGAGCCAGAAGAATCACTCATTTGTATATCCTAAAATAGTAAATGAGTGCAGTAAGCATTTTAAATAGCATATATTAGGAAATCTACCATTGACTATTGCTAAATCAGGTTTATCAAGGAGTTCTCCTTTAAGTTTACCTATCCACTGAACTTAAAGTGTTAACCCCCCAAAAAATACAGATCCTGGTCCCTTAAGGCAGATTAAACAGCACAGTACTGTGTAATCTGTCCCCTCTAATCTGTAAAAAAAAAAACTCCCTGAACCTGCCACTTCCTGTATCCCCCTCTCTGCGCTGACCATCAGGGCTGCTGTGGTCAGCGTACATCCCTCCGTTATCCGCATCCCTGCTCTGCTCTCCTCTCTCCCCCTCTCCCCCTCCTCCCTGCCTGTCAGCTCTGTGTCTCTGTCTCGGCCCCCCTCCCGCTGCTGTTATTATAAATCAAAAATTCTAAATGGTCACTTCCAGCCCCTCTACTATAGCCTGGCATAGCACACTGTACATATCTTTTATAAAAACAAGCATTGTAAATACTGATTTAGCGTGATCTTCAGGCCGGTCACGTGACTCTTGGTCAGTTTTCAGGGCTCCTGCAGGAGAGGCTGAGTGCAAAAGACATGTACAGTGTGCTATGCCAGGCTCTAGACGGAGCTGGCAGTGATGTCTATAAATGGGTTCACAAAGACTTTAGCAAGACAACCATGTACACTATATAACTAAAAGTATTGGAACGCCTTCCTTTACATGTACCTGAACTTTAATGGCATCCCAATCTTAGCTTGTAGGGTTTAATATTGAGTTGGCCCACCATTTGCAGCTATAACATCTTCAATTCTTCTGGGAAGGCTGTCCACAAAGTTTAGGAGTGAAGCCGCGTACACACAGGCGGATTGTATGGCCTACTTAGTCCGTCATACAATCCGACGGACAGTCTGTCCTACTTTCGAATGAACGGACTTGACCACACACGGATGCACAAACAGTCCGTCGAAAGCTTGCGCGATGACGTGTACAGCAGGTACGACGGGACTAGAAATAGGAAGTCCAATACACAGCAATGCAACCTTTCGCCGTGTAAATCCTTTCTGAGCATGCGCCATTCTTAGTCCGTCGAACTAGCCTACTGACAAGCGGATTGTCCGCTGAAACCAAAGTATGATGGACAGTATTTCGAAAAATCCGAAATACTTAGTACGCCAGACTGCACGCTGAAAAAGTCAGCTGAAGCCCACACACGAGCGGACTGTCCGCTGAAATGTGTTTCGACGGACTAAGTAGGCCATACAGTCCGCCCGTGTGTACGCGGCTTTAGTCTATGGGAATGTTTGACCATTCTTCCAGAAGTGTATTTGTGAGGTCAGGCAATGATGTGGACAAGAATTCCTGGCTCGCAGTCTCCGCTCTAATTAATCTCAAAGGTGTTCTATCGGGTTGAGTCAGGACTCTGTGCAGGCCAGTCAAGTTCCTCCACTCCAAACTTGCTCATCCATGGATATGATTCTTTTCTCCTTATGTTTTCTGTGTTCCCTCTGCGCAATCTGTGTCATTCCTGTTGCTTTCCCCCTTTAGCAACAGTAAATCTGAAAGCTGTCAGCTGATCAGCCTCTCTAGTGGCTCTAATTTTAGGCACAGTGCAGAGAATAGAGAGCAGCTGAGCATGCGCAGAGCAGGATGAGACAGTGCATTACTGGATTTTAAACAGTATAGGCACTTATTTTTTATGTTTTACATAGCTATACCTGCAAAAGGGGCCAGCCTGAAATAATGTAGCAGGACATAATTTTCTGACTAAAGTTCCACTGTAAGTAAAAAAAATTAAGAAACATTGTATTTGTATGTGTGACTTCTGTTCTTCCACTATGATATCCCCTTGAAAATAAATCATATGGTTTCTAACAGATGACACAGCGTAGAGGCATTTTACTTTTGGATATTTTCGGGGATAAATTCCTTAGCGCTAACAGTAGTGTTTTGTACGCAGGAACAAATGCTGCTCATTGCCTGGCTTACATTAAGTAAACTACTAAGTTTATGTAACAGTAATTTTATTGCAGACAGAATGTCCAAAAACGAAAAACAGACTGAACTGAACATCTTTTCAATGTAAAATATTTATTGATGCTTTTGCTTTCAGCAGCACGACAAAAAGTGAAGCCCTACCTTAGTCTCTCCAATCCAGGGTTTCTTAACAAGGGTTCCTCCAGAGGTTGCTTGAGCATTGAGCAATTTCTGCCTCTGAGATAGTTACATAGTTGGTAAGGTTGAATAAAGACACCAGTCCATCCAGTTCAACCTGAGTGAGTTTCTACAGTTGTCCCTATCCCTGTACATTGCACACTCTCATCAGTCCCTACCCTCAAGGAGCCCACAATCCAAGGTCCCCATTCATATACTAGGGCCAATTTTTGGACAGAAGCCAATTAGCCTACCAGCATGTCTTTGGACTGTGGGGGGAGGCCTGTGCGGGCACAGGGAGAACATGCAAACTCCAGGCAGGTAGTGTTGTGGTTGGGATTCGAACCAGCGACCCTTTTTACTGCTAGGTGAGAGTGGTAACCACTACACAACTATGCCTCCCCAAAAATAAGTTCCCATTTACACTATTAGACCCCTTTCACACCAGGGCGTTTTGCAGGTAAAGCGTTAGAAATAGCGCCTACAATCCGCCCTAAAGAAGCTGCACCATTGTGTGTAGTGTGAAAGCCCCGAGGCCTTTCACACTACAGCGGTGTGCTGGCAGGACGTCAGAAAAAAGTCCTGCCAGCAGCTTCTTTGGAGCGGTTTACCGCTCCTCCACCGCTGCTCCCCATTGAAATCAATGGCGCAGCGCTGTAATACCGCCGGCAAAACGCCGCTATTGCGGCGTATTGCCGGCAGTTTTAACCCTTTCGCAGGCGCTAGCGGTGGGTAAAAGCGGCCGAAATGCGCCGCAAATCCAGCGGTAAAACGCCGCTAAAAATAGCGGCGTTTTACCGCCGACGCAATGGGCGGTGTGGTGTGAAAGGGGTCTTAATATTTTTAACTATCTGAAGGGGATACTTCTCCCCGGTGACCACAAGTGTAAGGAGCATCCTTCCCACTGACCATCAGGCCAATTTATCATGAGTTGTAGATATAGTTATTTTTAGCAGGGGTTCTCTGAGACCCAAAAGTTATTTGAAAGGTTCCTCTGTGTTGAAAAGGTTGAGAAAGGCTGCTGCATACACTACATCTCCCTGCAACTCTGACACCAACCCTGACCTTTAGGCCCATTCACTTCTACATGTTCCAGGTACACACGAGCAGGAACACACGAGCAGGAACACGCTCACTTAAATAGGCTTGGATGCGCAACGCTTGAAAAACGTGCAAAAAAAAGTGTGTAAAAATATGCATTCATCCTACACTAGGTGTGAATGAGGCCTTAAAGCAGTATTAAATCCAAATACAAAAATGTAATATATTGCAGCTTACCAATCCTTAGACGTGGAGGTCGCATTTGTTTTACTTTTTTTAGGCTTTTTTCCCTGGTGATCTGACCAGTAACAAACCTCCTGTCTTAGGGTATCTGCATTCGGGATGAAGGAGCAGTGGAAAAATTCACAGAATTGTCAGATTGGGGAGAGGGTAGTGTTAGATGTGTTACTAGATTTAGATAGACTTGACTAACAAATTAAAGTTGAACTCCAGCTAAGGCCGTGTACACACGGGCGGATTGTCTGTCCAACTTAGTCCGCTGAACCGTGTTTCAGCGGACAATCCGCTCGTGTGTGGGCTTCAGCGGACTTTTTCAGCGGACTGTCTGACGAACAAAGTCTTACGGAATTTCCGTAATTTTGTCCGTTCAAACTTGGTTTTGTCCGTCCAAACTTGGTTTCAGCAGGCAGTCCGCTCGTGTGTAGGCACGTTGGACGGACTAAGTATGGCGCATGCTCAGAAAGGATTTACACGGCCTAAGGTTGCATTGCAGTGTATAGGACGGCGTTTTTCTAGTCCCGTCGTACGTGCTGTACACGTCATCACGCACGCTTTCAGCGGACTGTCTGCTCATCGTGTGTGGTCAAGTCTGTTCATTCAAATTTTGAACGGACTGTCTGTCGGATTGTCTGACGAACTTAGTTGGGCAGACAATCCGCCCGTGTGTACGCGGCCTAATACTTTATAAGCAATTACAGCAAACGTTTTTTTTTTCTTTTGGGATAAAAGTTTTACATAAATGAAAAAAAGTTGACTTTTGTAAGCATCTCTGGCAGGGATAAATGTTTTTCTCAACGCTCTGACACTTTTGCTAGATAGTTGGTCTGTTATAAAAAAAAAATAATAGCCTTAGTGCCCGTTCACACAGGGGCGACACAACTTGCAGCGCGACTCACAGACGCGACCTGCACACGACTTCAGCAGCGACTTGCAAAACGACTACTGTATAGAAGTCAATGCAAGTCGCCTGAAGTCGCCCCAAAAATAGTACAGGAACCTTTTTCTCAGTCGGAGCGACTTGAGTCGCTCCTATTAGAATGGTTCCATAGTACAGAACGGAGCGCGACTTTTCAGGCGACTAAGTCGCCTGACAAGTCACGGTAGTGTGAACGGGCACTTACTGGCCAGATCACCAGGTGAAGATGAAACAATAAATAACTAAAAAAGAGAACTAAAGTAACCACTACATATAACTGGTAAGCTGTAATATATTTTTTATGTTTTTGGGGTTAAAGCAATATTCAGCTCAACTTGAAATGTAATATATTGGAGGTTATCAATCCCAGCTAGTAAGGCTGGGTTCACACTTATGTGAATTGGATGTGGTTTTTCTTGCATCCAATTCGCATGACAGGAGATTGAGACCGGCTCTCAATGAAGCCAGTTCACACATCTCCGGGGCGACTGCGGAGCTGATTGCTCAGCCATCCTGTGCACCTTTAGCTCCATTTCAGGTCCAGATTCAGGCCTGATTTATCCCTGAAACGGAAAACAGGGACACACCAGAACCTTGCCGAGAGCCGCATCCACATTCAGGGGGTACCCAGCCTAAATTTTCAAGCGGAGCTTTAGTGGTAGCATCACTGTCAAAGACGGAATGTTAGTAAAATTTTAGCAATTTTTTTTAGGAAAGAAGCAGCAATCACCAGTGGGGCGCTCATCATTAGAAGTACATTATTGGTTCTTAGTTAATACCCAGTAAACTTTTTTCTCAGAATTCATTTTTAAACATAATTCCTTGTTTTAATACCCATTTCTTACCTTCATTTCTTTCTTTCAGAGCCCCTGCACTAAAGACGCTTAAAGATACTGGTGCCAACATAACCTGTTTCACGCATTTAGGCCTCACGCACTCTGGACATTATAAAAATAGAAGTAGCGTTAGCTGTAGAAAGCTGTAGCTGTAGGAGCATTTTTTTATTTTTTTTTAGCAAAACTATACTCCTACAAAAGCTTATGGCTCAAAAACGCTGATAAATTCAGAGTAGCAAAACATTTCAGATTTTATCAGAGTTAGAGCATTTTTACAGCTGAAAACTCCTCTTAAAACCCAGTAGTTCTGGGGGGGGGGGGGGGGGGGGTTCAGCCAAAAAAACACTGCTGACAGCCAATGGGGGTTATTTACAAAAGGCAAATCCACTTTGCACTACAAGTGCACTGAAAGTGCATTTGGAAGTGCAGTCGCTTTAAATCTCAGGGGTAGATCTGAAATGAGGGGAAGCTCTGCTGATTTTATCATCCAATCATGTACAAGCTAAATTGCTGTCTTTTATTTTCCTTGCATATCCCCCTTGGATCTACAGCAACTGCACTTCCAAGTGCACTTTCAGTGCATTTGTAGTGCAAAGTGGATTTGCCTTTAGTAAATAACCCCCTATATGTGCATGGACACATAGGATAACATGCTGGGGAGTTTACTGTCTGCAAAAAAAAAATGCCTGAAGCCAAAAACAGCAGCTGAAAAAACATCCATTGTACATGAGGCCTTATTATTAACGTTTCTGTGTTACCTGTAGTTCTGCATAGTGGAACATCAGGTAAACGGCTATGTACATAGTTCAGTTGTTAATGTGATGTCCTATTTTTCAAAAGATTAAAAAGTTTTTCATTCAGTCTTATTCTATCACCCCTGTTAAACATAAAAGCCACCTCAGCCTAGTACATGATCCAAAGCACTATTTATTAGACGGAAAGTTAGGGGATACCCTTGAAACGCGGCAGTACCTTCACTTTTGGGTGACATTATTTGGAATCTCTCCTGATATATGTAATGAGCTTTTAATGCTTTTTTGTTTGTGAGTAAAATTGCTTACACTTACCTTTAAATTGTGTTTTGGATAATTAATTGGGCTGGTGCACCCTCTTTTGTGTTTCATTATATAGTATTTTTAAAATCCCCCCAGTCTGAAGAGGGCTGTAAGGCATAGTGGATACTTGAGGATTGATAATGCAATACATTAGAGCAGCCTTTCTCAACCTTTTCAACACAGAGGAACCCTTGAAATAGTTCTCCGGTCTCAGGGAACCCCTGCTAAAAATGAGAAATCTACAATTCATGATACAATAGTGTGATGGTCAGTGGGAAGAATGCTCATTACACTTGTGGTTATTGGGAAGAATTACCTCCTTACAGGTAGCTAAAAAGATCAATGGTGTTGGAGGGATCTTATCTAAGAGGCAGAAATGGTCCAATGATGAAGGAACCCCTAGCAACCTTTGGAGGAACCCTAGTTGAGAATCACTGCATTAGAGTCTGAATTGCTCAAAGTTCTGGTCCCCTCCATCCAAGTCTACTAGGCAAGGGATTGTGGGAAGCTTATACTTATGACATTTAATTCATACATAACTGAAATAAAATGCTATATTTGTATTTTTCTACCTGGAATTCAGCTTGAATAAGATAAACCTAAGGGCAGTAATTTGAAAATAATTGAGTCAGAAGATGTGCGTCATTAAATTAGGGTGCTAAAAACAAGTATAATAATATTTGTTATTTGATAATGTTCACCATTGATCATTGGAAATTATACATAAAGCCCATTTAACCACAGAATGTGCAGGTGTATAGCAAAAGCTTTAAGTGATAAACTGGGATTAAGGGCCTCCGTGTATGATTCTACAGGCTCAAGATATATTTATTTTGTGGGTGGAAAAATACCACAGTTTTTGTATTTTACCCTCAGCAGACATGTGGAAAATCCCTGCAATATTAAAGGGGGGACTGCTTTGAACCAGTGGAGTATGTCTGGACATTTGGCTTACTTCTCTGAACTGATAAGAGATAACTCTCTTTTCTTGGGGTCTCCTATGTGTTTGTGGCCTATAAACAGTTGGAGACTACCAACAGCCACAATGGAATTACCAACTTTTGTTGCCATCTCATAAGTATGGTATAAGCATAAGTTATATTTTATCAAGAAACACAGTTTAACTGATCACAATGCACGGCAGCGGAAAAATGTTTCAGCCCTAAGACCCCTTTCACACCACACCGCCCATAGCGTGAGCGGTAAAAACGCCGCTATTTTTAACTGCGTTTTACTGCCGGATTTGTGGTGCATTTTGGCCGCTAGCGGGGCGCTTCTACCCCCGCTAGCGGCCGAGAAAGGGTTAAAACCGCTAGCAATACGCCGCAATAGGTATTACAGCGCTGCCCCATTGATTTCAATGGGGAGCAGTGGTGGAGCAGCGGTAAACACACCGCTCCTTCACCGCTCCAAAGAAGCTGCTGGCAGGACTTTTCCCTGACGTCCTACCGCTGTAGTGTGAAAACCTGAGCGCTTTCACACTGGAGACAATAGTGCAGCTTTTTTAGGGCGGATTGCAGGTGCTAAATCTAACGCTATAGCGCCTGCAAAACGCCCTGGTGTGAAAGGGGTCTAATACTTTCCACGTGCTGTAGATCAGTGCAACTGATTGTCATCAGCCCATTTTGGAGCAATAGATTGGAAGACCTGTTGAGCACAAAGCCACCTATGAACTTTACCCAACCAATGATTTTTATTTACAACCCCAAATTTAAAAATAAGTTGGGATGCTGTGTAAAAAAATTTAAAAACAGAATGCAATGATTTGCAAATCTCATAACCTCCATATTTAGTCACAATGGAAAACATATCAAATGTTTAAACTGAGAAAATGTACCATTAAAAAAAGGGTCATTTTGAAATTGATGGCAGCAACACTTCCCAAAAAAGTTGGGACATGGCAGCAAAAAGCTGCAAAAGTCAGTGGAAGAGCTGGGAGAACATTTTTCAACTAATTAGGTTAATTGGCAACAGATCAGAAACATGATTGGGTATAAAAAGAGCATCTTGTAGAGTCAAAGTGTCTCAGAAGTAGACCAATAGGTGTTTATGTTTGCGTCTTCACATATATAGCTCTCTATATTAATAATCTGTATATGTGATTTTTATATTTGTGGAAAGGACTGGACGGATTTAACAGATTTTTCTGGCAAACATAAAAAATGGTTCTCTATTATGGAATTCGTATATGACCCCCCTCAAGCTATTATAGTGTTAACACGTATACTCGTCAATCCTATTACTATATCTTTTATAAAGACTTCTAAAGTTTTATTGGCCTTATAATGATCACAAAAAAATGGTTGGAATTTATATGTGCAAAGCAAAATAAAAATGAATGTATCAGCATATGATCACAAAAAAATGGTTGGACATTATATGTGCAAAGCAAAACAAAAATTAATGTATCAGCATATGGTAATATAATATATGGAAGTCAGATAGGTCGTGATTCCAGACTAAACCCTCCGGTTGCATTATTGTGCTGTGCAAGCAGCCTGAAAGGAACAGAATTAGAAATATATGATCTGATGTACCTGCTAATGCTGCTAGTTCAGCTTTTGCTGTCTCAGATTTTCATTTAATGGATCTAGGTTATTGATCAACTCATGCCTCCCAACTTTCTGAGATGAGAAAGATGGGCACCTTTTAGCAAAGAGTATGTAGAAACAAGACACGGAGACCATGCAGACCAGATAAAATTAATAACCCAAAAAATTATTGCCTTAACCCACAAGTGCAAATTGTTCACCATTATGCCGCGTACACACGGTCGAACTGTTTGACGTACTTAGTCCGTTGAAACACATTTCAGCGGACAATCCGCTCGTGTGTGGGCTTCAGCGGACTTTTTCAGCGTGCAGTCCGGAGTACTAAGAATTTCAAATTTTCCAAAAATCTGTCCGTCGTACTTTGGTTTCAGCGGACAATACGGTCGTCAGTATGCTAGTTCGACGGACTAAGAATGGCGCATGCCCAGAAAGGATTTACACGGCGGAAGGGTGCT